>NC_058376.1:150523858-151140644 GCF_018350175.1 Felis catus | reverse complement strand
GAGACAGAGACAGCATGAGGGAGGGAGGGGCAGAGTGAGAGGGAGAGAGAGAGAATCCCAAGCAGGCTCCCCCCTGTTAGCACAGTCTGACCTGGGGCTCGATCTCACAGACCATGAGCTCATGATCTGAGCGGAAGCCAAGAGTCGGCCACTTAACCGACTGAGCCACCCAGGTGCCCCTAGAATTTGATTTAAAAAAAAAAATTTTTTTTAACGTTTATTATTGAGAGACAGAGCATGAGCATGGGAGGGGCAGAGAGAGGAGGAGACAGAATTCGAAGCAGGCTCCAGGCTGAGCTGTCAGCACAGAGCCTGATTCAGGGCTCGAACTCACAAACCGCGAGATCATGACCTGAGGACGCTTAACAGACTGAGCCACTTGGCGACCCTAGAATTTGATGTTTAAACTTCTGATCCTTTCCCTCTTTCTCCACCAAAATAGTGTCTGTGGGTCTGGGGGGGGGGAGTGAAAATGGGGGGTAAATGAAACAAGAAAGGAAAATACTGTTACTGGAAGTAGGTAAAAACAAATACAGAATTCTCCCTGAATTTGGTGTATATTTAAAAAAATTCTTCATAATAAAAACAAGTTACCAAGTTATCATGCCGAACACTGTGATTCACTGAAATCTACTGAGAGAAAAACCAAATCAATATTAAATATTTAAATGAATAAATGAAAACACTGACCGTAAAATACCATCTCCTCAGCATGTTTCCTGAGATAAAGATCGTGTTCAACCAAAGTTTTCATGGAATCTTGGTTTGGGGCCTTGTTGTTTTTCTTTTCTTCTAAACCAGTCGCTGCAAGTAAGTCATATTCAAAATGTTAATTATTTGCAGAGAGATTAGAATCTCATGTTATAAAATAACTCTGATTGTGACCCACTATGGTCAAATCTGTACAAAGACTGAGGGCATTTGTCCTTAGAGTGTAAAATCACACTTTGTGCGACTAACAAAGACACTGCAGATGTTGAGAGACACTACACGTTCCTTATTTGCATGCCTGGGTGCCCTGCCCTTCTGTATTTATTTCTTCCAGTCACTGGTTCCACAAGACCAAGTCTATAGCCTCACGAGTGTGGACTTCACGGCTTTGCTACGAATCACTACGGTTGGATATGTGTCTATCTGCAATGTCCGAATGTTCAAGCATAAAGTGGTTTTCCTTTAGTAACCAGTGTTGCACATTTATAGAATTTAACATATACTATATCCATAATCGGTTCATATTATTTTATTTTTTAAAGAAGGTTTTTTAGGGGCGCCTGGGTGGCGCAGTCGGTTAAGCGTCCGACTTCAGCCAGGTCACGATCTCGCGGTCCGTGAGTTCGAGCCTCGCGTCAGGCTCTGGGCTGATGGCTCAGAGCCTGGAGCCTGCTTCAGATTCTGTGTCTCCCTCTCTCTCTGCCCCTCCCCCGTTCATGCTCTGTCTCTCTCTGTCCCCCTCCCAAAAAAAAAAGGTTTTTTAAGGTTTATTTACTTTGAGAGAGTAAGCGAGCAGGGGAGGGGCAGAGAGAGAGGGAGTGAGAGAATCCCAAGCAGACTCCACACTGTCAGTGCAGAGCCCAACGCAGGACTCAATCCCACAAACCATGAGATCATGACCTGAGCCGAAATCAAGAGTCAGACGCTTAACCGACTGAGCCACCCAGGTGCCCCGTGTTCGTATTATTTTAAAAAAGAGTATATCTAGAAGCTAATAACAATCTAAAACTGAATGATGGGTAGCACCTTCATATGGAGAGGCCCCAGTCTCAGAAACTGTTAATGCACCTGTTGGAGCAGGAACTGGTTGTAGGACCAAGGACTGGTGTGGCATCTGCCTTAGCAGCAAACAGAAGCAAACACTTGGCTGAATCGTGCCAAAAGTTTAGGATGACCTAGGGCTCAGTTGGTCCAGGTGCGGAATGCCTTCCCTTACGAGGCAGATACACCTTCCAGGTTTGATGAGGCTCCATATTTTATGAAGGAATAAAGGGCAAGGCTCATGGGAAGACCATCCTGTGGTCTGTACTTAGGTTGGGATCCCCCTGAAGTAGACCCGGGGACAAGGAATCTAGTACAAGTAATTTACTGGGGTGGGGGGCCATCTCAGGAAGCCTGGGCACTTAGCAGAGTGGGGAAGGGAAACTGGGGACATCACTGGGCAGGCAAGTGCTGTGGCCAAGTGGGGGATCCATCCACTGGGGACTCTGGAGGCAGGTCTCAACAGAGGGGTGCTGGGCAGGGTGGGAACTGATTACCAAGTTCCTCAGGTTTAATGATAATTGTGATCTGCTAAAGCTTCAAACACTGAAGTCGTTTGGTGCTCCATTCATCGACTATTGAGCAGAGTTATCATGGATTTTGAACAAAAACACAACCCAAATTTAAAATAATTCATTTACAGGAGGTGCCTGGGTGGCTCAGTCGGTTAAGAGCCAACTCTGGCTCCTGTCATGATCTCAGGGTTCTTGTGCCCCCTGAGAGGGCGCAGCGCGGGCTCCGTGGAACCAGATGTAGATTTTCCTCCAATGAGGCTGCACTTGCCCAGAAGCCAAACTTGGAGTCAAGAGCAGAGGAGGAGGGTCACTGGGAACTTTAGATGCAAACTGCAGTAAAGACTGTGTTAAAGATCGTCTGTTCTCAGTCACGTGTGTGCTGTCTACACTTAATGTAGACTTTAGATTTACAGGATCAGAAGCCAGATTTTTAGTGTGTCAAGGGGCAATAAGTTAGAGAAGCCAGAGGTATTATTGTATAATAATACAGTGTGGGCAGTGTGATAGGCACTTTTATTTTTGAAGCAGATTACATGGCAACTGTGATTTTCTCAAGGCATTTTTCTCAACAAACTACCAGGTAACAAAATGGTACATTCTTGGCTGTTTGGCAAGCCTAAAATTAAAAACAAAGACAGTTCTTTTTTTTTTTTTTTTTTTTTTTTAATAAGATTATTCCCATTAACGTCGGGTCGCATCTCACTGTGTGTATTTCCTGTCTCTAGATAACTGACATCACTAACTAGAATCCGGGGTCCCTCACTGCAGCATGCTGACATGTGACAGACACCCTTCCTGACCAACCTCAGTCGGGCTCCTTTGGTGCCTCTTTCCAATTAGGCCTCGACCTTGGGACTTCCAAGTCTGTCTTTGCCTTGACCAATTTGAACAAGAATCTGGCTAAGTCAGTTTATCGAGAACCCCCCAGCCCATCTCTGACCAAATTCCTCACCCCCACCACCTCCAGGTGGATGCCTGATCTCCCTGGCTCACTTGCAGCAAGGACCCTGTCAAGCTGCTTCAGCCACAAGTACCCCATCTCTGGGTACCCATCTCTGCGACTGTGAGATCACGATCTGAGCCGAAATCAAGAGTTGGATGCTTAAACAACTGAGACATCGGGGCGTCCCTTTCTTTCTCTTTCTTTCTTCTTTCTTTCTTTCTTTCTTTCTTTCTTTCTTTCTTTCTTTCTTTCTTTCTTCTTTCTTTCTTTCTTTCGCCTCTTGGTAATTTTCTACCCACCAGTTCCTCCAACCTGCTCCTTGGCTATAAATCCCCACCGTCCCTATTGTATTTGGAATTAAACCCAGGTTTATATCAAAGTCTCTTTCCCCCTATTGCAATAGTTCCTGAATAAAATCTATCCTTAACCCTGCTGATAGGCTCCGGTTTTCTTTAACGCATCACACTGACACATTCATATTCTGAGTCTCTCCTTTTGCTAGAAGCCTTGCATCTTGCTACCCTGTGTCCACTTTTTCCCGCTCTAGCGGTAATATTACAAGGACTAAATCCACGCACAGGGCCCAGGAAGCTGAGTAGCAAAGGCATGTCTGCCGCAGACCGGGTTTTAACACAGCAACTTGGACAAAACCAGACCCTCAATTAGGGAACACAATGTACATGATTGCAGGTCCCCACTGGCCAGAACACAATTGTGACTGGCCCCTGGCATAGTGCAGAGGGAGAGAGGGATTGGGTGTGGAGCCTGGGAACACACAGAGGCTTTGTCTGAGCGGCTGGCGGCTCAGTTGGTATCATAATCCTCTGTTTACCATCGAAAGTTGGGCTCTGTGTAGTCCAAGATCTACAAGACCAAAGTCAAAGTCTTGGAGGAGACAGGTTTGCTCTGAAAGCGAGGATTGAAGGGCAGACTAGAAACCATTGACTTTTGTTTCTCTCAGATGTAATCAACGAATTATTTGTCTTGTAATAATTAAATGGTCTTACAGTTATTTATAAAACTCCACCCCCCCCCCCATATTCTACAGGAAAAAAATAGCATTCTTGTTAGGAATCTGAAAATCTCTAGCTTGTCTTTTATCCTTTTAATCAAAAAGCAACTTTTACAACACATATTTTGATACATAATTTGATAGGGAGAAGGGCTTATCTAACGGCGGATACGACTTTATGTACATTTCGTACATTTCAGTTTTTAGGTGAAACATGGGGACGTCTTTATCTAACCGATGACTTTCCTAGGGTAATTTTCTCCTATAGATGAGTCACTCATTTTATACTCATTGTCAGTAATCCCTCTAACAAAATATTTGCCATACTCTCTAACCTATTGAACGCTTGACTCTCTATGTGCTGATATAAAATAGTATTATGTCTGAGTGCTAATAAGTTGGGGTTTGTTTTTAGAGTGATGACAATTTTATAGAATTAGGTAGTGGTGATGCCTCCACACCCTTGTGGATATACTAAAAATCTCTGAATTTTACATCACAGAATTGTGAATTCCGTGGTATGTAAATTATATCTCAATTAAACCAATTACTGCATTTGTTGCTTAAAAGTGGCAGGTTAGGGGCGCCTGGGTGGCGCAGTCGGTTAAGCGTCCGACTTCAGCCAGGTCACGATCTCGCGGTCTGGGAGTTCGAGCCCCGCGTCGGGCTCTGGGCTGATGGCTCAGAGCCTGGAGCCTGTTTCCCATTCTGTGTCTCCCTCTCTCTCTGCCCCTCCCCCGTTCATGCTCTGCCTCTCTCTGTCCCAAAAATAAATAAACGTTGAAAAAAAAAAAGTGGCAGGTTAGGGGCGCCTGGCTGGCTCAGTTGGTGGAGCATGAAGCTCTTGATCTTGGGATTGCGGGTTCGAGCCCCACACTGGGTGTAGAGATTGCTTAAAAATAAAATAAAAAAAAAATGTATTGTAGAAAAGTGCCAGGTTAACTCCACATGCTTATTTTATTTCTTCTCTCTTCCAAAAAATTATTAAAATTATAGTAGTAAGAAGTATCCTTTTAAAAAGTAAAGAATTAAAAAAATATTTTATTCCAGAGGGGCAGTAGAGAATTTTTTAAAAGTTTTAGCCCCCCAAGAAAGGGAGACACCAAAAGGCGAGCAATTAGAACCCATTTTGGGGACATACAGACTTGGTGGAGGAAGTAACTGACCTGGCAGAGTGGAGGAGATTCCAATTTAAGTGCTTTCAAAGGGTGTCTGGGTGGTTCAGTTGGTTGGGCGTCCGACTCTTGATTTCAGCTCAGGTCCACAATCTCACGGTTCAGGGGATCAAGCCCCACATGGGACTGTGTGCTGATAGCACGGAGCCTGCTTGGGATTCTCTCTCTCCCTCTCTCTCTGCCCCTCCCCCATTTGCATGCACAGGAGCACTCCCTCTCTCAAAATAAATAAATAAGCTTAATGTTTATTTATTTTTGAGAGAGAGAAAGACAGACAGCACACGAGTGGAGAAAGGGCAGAGAGAGAGAGAGAGGGAGACCCAGAGTCTGAAGCAGGCTCCAGGCTCTCAGCGGTCAGCACAGAGCCCGATGTGGGGCTCGAACTCACGAACTGTGAGATCATGACTTAAGCCGGTCAGATGTTGAACCGACTGAGCCACCCAGGCTCCCCTAAAATAAATAAATATGCTTAAAAAATTTTAACTGCTTTCAGTGATGAAGCGAGAAAAAGCAGGACAAATGTATGTGCTAGAATGCTGGGAGTGTCCACATGGGAAGTACTAGTCATGAAAGCCAACATCCTGAATGGATTTCCAGGTTCACTGCACCAACTTGCTCTGGTCACTGGAAGTTGATTATGGAGAAATTTCCAGACTCAGGATCTGTGGAGAGCAGAGGTGATGGGCAGGGCTTGGAAAGGCGACACATCCGCAGAGTCGTGCGGTCCCTAGCCTCTCCCGATCACAGAATCAGTAGCAAGATATTCAAATTCCCCTAACATCCCTACTCCTTCCAGGCTGGAGAACCCATTGCTCCTCCCTGAACAACCTGAATGACCCTAGGGGAAAATCTTCCAGCTACTTAGTTTTTCAAATCTGCCCACATAAAGGCCAGAGTGGCTGCCCATTGGACCACTCGTCAACAAGCCCTGTGCTGGTACTTGGAGCATCCAGTCACCCCCTGCATGCCCAACGGACAGAAAGAGACAGTGAAGGTCAGCAGACAAAGGAGAGAGCTTTCAACAGGAAGAGGAGAGATGAAAACAAAAGAAGGATGAAGGAATCTGGAATAAGCTCGCTAATTCAATTTAAGGAACAAAGCCAACAAAGAAGCAAACAAAACAAAAGTAAGGAACAAATCCCCCATAGTATAGTTACTATCTTCCTGGGGCTTAGAGAAAAGACTATGTGCTTTGAAAAAGGGAACGTCAGCAAACAAGAAAGAATTGAAAATTCTGATCACCGAAAGAAAATATACAATGGGATACAATGAATAAAATAAGAAAACTTCACGAAAGGTGGAACCAAAAGTCAAAGAACTGTAAGCTAGGAAAGAGAGGAATGGGGAACAATTTGGAGGATCCATTTAGTTTTCTATCATTACTTTTCAAGAGCCAACCAATAAAAGTTTTCCGGCAGAAGAAAAAAAGTGGACAGGGATAAATGAATAAAAACTACATAAAAATTAAAGAATAGAGTGTTACGAATTTCCAGGGGAAAATGACCTACCAAGTGGGGGTGAGAAAACACTCACGTTGAAGGAATGGGGGGGGGGGTTCAGGACAATTAGGTTGAAAATAAGACCTTGAACATTTCCAGACATTTGTTAAAAATCACAAAAGGAGGGGCGCCTGGGTGGCTCAGTCAGTTAAGTCTTCGACTTCAGCTCAGGTCATGATCTCACGGTTCGTGGGTTTGAGCCCCGCATCAGGCTCGCTGCTGACAGCACAGAGCCCGGAGCCTGCTTCGGATTCTGTGTCTCCATCCCTCTCTTCCCTTCCCCTGCTCGTACTCTCTCTCTCTCAAAAAAAATAAATAAAATAAAAAATCACAAAAAGAATGGGAATCTGAAAGGCCTAGAACTTCTCAATAATAAGTTGCCCTGTAGGAAAAAAACACAGAAAAACAATACAGTCACAATTCTGAGGCACTCTAGTTTTCTGTTTTTTAATTTTATTTATTTTTTTTTTACTGCTTATTTATTTTTGAAAGAGAGCGAGAGACAGAGAAGGAGCAGGGAGGGGCAGAGAGAGAGGGAGACACAGAATCCAAAGCAGGCTCCGGGCTCTGAGCTGTCAGTGCTTGAACCCACAAACCATGAGATCATAACCTGAGCTAAAGTCAGACCTTTAATCAACTGTGCCCCTTTAATTTAAAATTAAAAAGAATTTTTTTTTATTTGATTTTAGAGAGAGAGAGTGAGAGCATGGGAGGGGCAGAGGGAGAGAGAGAGAGAATCTTAACCAGGCTCCAGGCTCAGTACAGAGCCTGATGCGGGGCTCAATCCCATGATTCTTGTATCATGACTGCCAAAATCAAGAGTCAGATATTCGAATGACTGACCCACCCAGGTGCCCCAGAACTCTAATTTTCAACACAGAATTCTATACCCAGACAAATAAGCAACAAGTGTGAGAATAGAATAAAGCAGTTTTCAGGTATTCAAGCACTCGAAAAGATTCATTTTACATATGTAGTAAAACCTTGGATTGCGAGTAACTTGTTCTGTGAGTTTTCCACAAGATGAGCAAACATTTCTAATAAATTTTAACTTGATAAATGAGCGATGTCTTGCAATACAAGTAGTAGGTGACACCGAATGTCACGTGATCACAACTGAGCCAATGGTTCCTGAAATTCACTTTGATATACAAGTGCTTTGGATTATAAGCATATTTCCAGAATGGATTTTGCTTGCAAACCATGGTTTTATTGTATATATATATATATCCTTTCTAAGGAAGATACTAGAGGTTGTGCTTCAGGACAATGAGGGGGCAAAGCAAAAATGAGAATGACATGGGATCCGGGGCACTGGTGATCTATTACAGGAAAGCAATGAAAGGGAGTCCCCGCCCTGCACTGGCTTTGAGAGCATCCAGTCTAAAAACAGAACAATTAGAGAATAGACCATCACAGAAGACAATAGATGGAAATGATTATTTGATGGCTAGGAATGCTTGAGAAAATTATTGATTGATATTTGAGAGATCTGCTGGAATATTTGGAAAAAAGTGAATGATACATAAATAAAAAACTAAGCAAATTAAAATAAATGAAAGCAAAAACAGGATAATTATTAACTCCCCAAAAAAATGAAGTTGTAAAGAGGAAGGAAATGATAGAGTTGATTACGAGTTCTGTAGGAAATAATATCTATCATCTATCTATCTATCTATCTATCTATCTATCTATCTATTTATTTTTAAACATTTATTTACTTTTGAGAGAGAGAGAGAGAGCACAAGCAGGGGAGGGGCAGAAAGAGGGAGACACAGAATCCAAAGCAGGCTCCAGGCTCCAAGTTGTCATCACAGAGCCTGATGGAGCTTAAACTCAAGAACCGTGAGATCACGACCTGAGCCGAAGTCAGACGCTTAACCCACTGAGCCACCCAGACACCCTCGTAGGAAATAATATTTATAGCAATAGATATACTGACTGACAAGACTACATTCAGTGGGTGAAGGAGAAGAGAGAGCAAAGAGTAGAGAGTAAGAAAATGAAACCCTCATTAAGAAGTCAAAAGCCTACAATAAATAATAAGTATATAAATGGCTGTTTGTGGAATTATTTAGCAATGTGGAAATAAATCCAGAAAAAATAGCTAAAAAAAAAAAAATGTGGCAGTGTGGTTGCCTCTGGTAAGTGGGATTATGGAGCGGAATGAGGTGGCGTATTATTTTGATAAATATGAAAATTAATTAAAATAGTACTTACGGGGACTGTGGCATTAGTTTGCTAGGGCTGCTGTAACAAAGTACCACAAACCGGGTGACATAAGTAACAAATGTATTGCCTCGCTGTCCTCAGGCTTGAAGTCTGAGGTCAAGGTGTCAGCAGGGTTGGTTTCTTCTGAGGTCTGTGAGAGAAGATCTGTTCCAGATCCCTCTCTGTGACTTGTAGTTGACTATCTTCTCCCCATGTCTTCTCATGTTCTCCTCTATGCATGTCTCTGGTTCCAAATCACACACCAAAGGGTGTGTGGTTTGGAGCTGATGTTTGGTTTGGTTGGACCTGGCATGTGGTTTGATGTGCCATGGAGTTGGTATGGAGTGAGCCTTGGTGAGGGCTTTGACATGGAGTGTTGATTATGTGGGATGAAGAAGGTGGGGGACTGAAATATTCGAGTGTATGTGGAGATATAGTGTGGATGTGGGGTGTGCATATGTGTGGGTTTGTGTGTGTGTATAGTATGGCTGTAGCTCAGCTTAGCTTTTGTTTAGATTTTCCTTTGCCCTTTGTTTTTGTCTTTGTTTTCGTCTTTGTTTGGCCTTTGTTTTGTCTTTGTTTCACTCTTTGTTTAAACTTTCTTTGGCTTTTGTTTGGTCTTTCTTTAGCCTTTTGTTTAAACTTTGTGTGGCCTTTTTGTAGTCTTTGTGTGGCTTTTGTTTTTAAGTGGATCTTGGCTGAGAACCCATCAAAAATACCTTGTGTAATGAAAAACCCGGATATATAATCTCTCCCTATATATTCTGCATGCATTGAGGTAGCCTCAACCCCCCCAGGGACCCGATCCGGTGGAGCCTCTTTCATACAACTGCTACTCGAAGGTAAGGGAATTCCGTAGGTTTTCATCTTCAGGTTGTACTTCATCTTCAAGTGGCAAGTGCACATTTTGGTATGGGCCATTTCATTATATTCCAGGGGCAGTTTGGCGTAATAGCAGTCAAGATCGGGAGAACATAAGATGGTGGAGAAAACAAGAGCAGAGGACACCAAGGTTATTCTAATGTGAGCAGAGGGCCCTCCTGGAATGGGAATTGTCTGAGCCTGGGGAAGAGGTTCCAAACCCTAACTCACATTCTTTCAGGTTTAAAGATTGATGTTCCCGGAACTAGATTAATGGAGCCATTAGCTTCTTTTTCTATGTATGCGTTTATTATTTGTCACGATTTGAAAATGAGTTGTTTTCTTCTTATCTAGGAAAAAGTCTTCCTTCATGCAGCTGGGTTTATGTATGGGGGATACTTATGGAACAAGAAAGCCCAAATCTTGTTAGAATTTTGCTCCCTGTAGACTAACAACCTTAAATGGAAAGACGCTAAAGCTCAATCTTGTGCAGAATCTCTTAGAAACCAGAGTTTTCCAGTGTGTGGGGGGTAGAACAAGGAAAGAAAAGATTATGTGTCATGGGAATAAAACAATGAACTTGGCTAGAGTACTAGGTGAAAAATAGGGAAAATCATTTTTTCTGCTTTGTGAAATCAAACAGGAAGGAAAAAAACAGATCACTGTTATATGTATAGCTATGCTATTTTATGTTTATTTGGATTAGCGGGAGAATGCCTTCGTGAGTGGATTTTAAAAATTGTTTCAGGGGCGCCTGGGTGGCTCAGTTGGTAAAGCGTGCAGCTCTTGATCTTGGGGTTGTGAGTTCGAGCCCCAGGTTGAGTGTTGAGTCTGCTTTAAGAAATTGTTTCAGATTTGCAGAAAAACTGCAAACCATACAAAAATTCCAGATGTACTCAGATCACCCAAATGTTGACATTTTACCACATTTTCTTTGTCAGTCTCTCTCCTTTTTTCTCTATATACACATATATGTATTTTTTTCTAAGCCATTTGAGATGAATTTCCAGACACGATCAAAACTGAAAACCAACATTGAGAAAATACTGTTATCTAATCCACAGACACGTAGATTTTGTCAATTGTCCCAGGTTTCGGTTCCAGATCATGCATCACTTTACTTGCCATGTGTCTATAGTGTCCTTTAGTCTGGAAGAGCACCTGAGACAGTCATTCTCGTTCATGACCTTGAGAAATTTAGAAATTTAAAGAGCATAGAGAAATTTAAAGAGTATAGGCCTTTTCTTTGGTTAAATGTCCCTCAGTATAGGTTTGATCTGATGTCTTCACATGATTAGGTCCAGATTAGGCAGTTTTGTAAGGAATATGCTTGCATTTCAGACTGTATGTCGCCAAATTTATCCTTGAATCTGATTGTACAGACTTCTAACTTGGGGTCTGGGTTTGCTAACGGTAACTAGAATTTTAAATGAGTTCTTAGGGGCACCTAGGCGGCTCAGTCGATTAAGTGTCTGACTTTGGCTCAGGTCATGATCTCACAGTTCATGAGTTCAAGCCTCGCTTTGGGCTCTGTGCTGACAGCTCACAGTCTCGAACCTGCTTCGGATTCTGTGTCTCCCTCTCTCTCAGCCCCTCCCCTGCTCACCTCTGTCTTTCTCTCTCTCAGAAATAAATAAACATTAAAAAAAATTTAAAGGAGTACCTAAAATCTTACAAGAAAACACACACACACAAAATCTAAAATCTAGAGCTTTTACAGATAATTCTCAAGTATTCACCAAAAGTGTGTAAGTGCTGCCCTTTTGTTAAAAATAACAATTGCAACAATATGTACATGAACTTGGTAGGTATATAGTGAAGTTTTTAACGTAGATTCTTTGCATGTGCTAGATTCATGTCTACTGCTTTATGAGTGTTCATTTCGTGAATGTGATTGTTCCTTTCTAAGCATCCACTGAAAACATACAGTTCACAAAGAGTGGTCTTGGATAGCCACTCCAGGCCTGCTGGTGACCTTTAGCACATTGGCAGAGCGCTAGAAAAGAAAGAAATTTCATTTTATTTGTGAGAAAACTTCTGTTTGGAGGTGACTGACAGTTTTATCATTCTGAAGGTGGAGACTAACTTCTTAACAGACTTCCTCTCTTTTGGGAAAGTTATTTAAATAGATTCTTAAGATTTCCAAATAGAAAGCATCCATTTTTTCCCCCTAGAGAAAATGCTGAAGTCATCATAACATAAATGTAAAGCAGTTGTTAACTTCTTATATGATCTTTGTAGTCAAGTAAATGTATTATGGCTTTAACAGGACTGTTCCCTGGATAAGGTATATAGATATTTTCTTTCCTAATATGGAATTAGATTAGAAATTTAGAGTTCTGGGGGCGCCTGGGCAGCTCAGTTGGTTGAGCATCCGACTTCGGCTCAGGTCATGATCTCGCAGTCCGCGGGTTCGAGCCCCGCGTCGGGCTCTGTGCTGACAGCTCAGAGCCTGGAGCCTGTTTCGGATTCTGTGTCTCCCTCTTTCTCTGACCCTCCCCTGTTCATGCTCTCTCTCTCTCTCTCTCTGTCTCAAAAATAAATAAATGTTAAAAAAAAATTTTTTTTAATAAAAAATTAAAAAAATTAAAAAAAAAAGAAATTTGGAGTTCTGGACATACAACTATTTACTATGGAGGAACTCAGCTTTTGGGAAAATGTAGCATTAGCTGTTTTGATTGTCTTATCTGGAAGTCACCCTGGAGTTTGAAGAAATGATTTTTACTTAGAGGATTATGTGTTCCCATAATGAGCCATCCTGGGTTGAAAAATGAGGTCCTCCTTCTCTCACTTAGCCAAAAGAATTGGGGGCCAGTACATGGAAGCCTTGGAAGGCCAGAAGAGTCTTGTGGATGGGAATTGAGTTTCTTTCCACAACCTACAAGTCTGCTGGGCTGGGCTGGGACCCTAGGATTAGGTTCCATTGTGTAGGCTCCAAAAGTGACCTCTTTTTGGCTGTGAAGGCCTCTCTGATTTCTGTAACCCTGTTACCCCTAATGTACAGGTAAAAACTTGGAGGTATTAGCTGTGCTCTGGGTGAGTAAAAGACCAGTCTGTTTAAAAGTGTACTCAGGATTTTGTTTTTATTTAAGCTCGAGGAGGGCAGCAGATCAGAAGATGATTGCCATTGATAAGATTGTTACTCACAGTTACCAAAAGGAGGGCATATGCCTGACCATGCAGGGCCACATGAGGAAGCACCAGGGTGATCAGAAGCCAGAGGGAATGAGGGGAAAATATGGGCAAGAGCTTTATTGCGTGTTTTGGAGGGAGGACTGGGTAAGGCAGTGTAAACAGGCTAGGTAAATTCAGGATGAGCTAGTTTGACTAATTTCAGTGGGTTCTGGGAAGGCCTGTTGAGAAGGGCTCTTCTGATTTGTCTGGTTCCTGGCCTTGGGGTGTTTAGGACAGGAATGCTGGCTTAATCTGCGGGACCTTGATAAAGAGGGTAATTGACAAGGGTAGGCTCTCGATTGGTTGGTTTGTGTATGAAAGACATACTCATAGAGAAGTCCTGTGCCGTCCCCAGGTATTCTAATGGTGATTTTCTATTTCCCTCATTGCTTCTACATGTCCTCATTTGAAATATTCTTTGTTTGTTTTGATTTTTTAGATTCCACATTTAGATGTAAAATCATCTGGTATTTGTTGTCCTCTGTCTGACTCATTTCACTCAGCATAATACCCTCTAGGTCCATCCATGTTGTCACAAATGACAAGATCTCATTCTTTTTTATAGCTGAGTCATATTCCATTGCATGGATATGTACGTACCACATCCTTATTCATTCATCTATCGAGGGACGCTGGGGTTACTTCCATATTTGGCTATTATAAGTAATGCTGCAATAAATGTGGGGTGCATATACCTTTTCAAATTAGTGTTTTCATTTTCTTTGGGCAAATAACCCCTAGTGGAATTACTGGGTCGTATGGTACTTCTATTTTTAACTTTTTGAGGAAACTCCGTACTGTTTTCCATGGTGGTTGCACCAATTTGCAGTCCCAAAACAGTGCAGGAAGGTTCCCTTTTCTCCACACGCTCACCAACACCTGTTCTTGTCTTTTTGATACTCGCCATTCTGACAGGTGTGAGGTGGTATCTCATTGCAATTTTGATTTGCATTTCCCTGGTGAGTAGAGATGTTGAGCATCTTTTCATGCGTCTTGTTGGCCACCTGTATGTTTTCTTTTGGAAAATGCTTATTCAGGTCCTCTACCCATTTTTAAATTGGATTATTCCTCTTTTTTTGGGGGGGGGGTGTTGAGTTGCATAAGATCTCTTTGTATTTAAGATATTAACCCCTCATTGGTGTTAACCAAATAAGAATTCACTGAAAATTTAAGAGGCACGTATCTGAGCAAGTAGAATTGTAATAAGGGAAACACAGATTCAGATAGAAACCTGAATTATGTTCAGAGAAAGACTAAGAGGGGACAGGGCTATAAAGGCAAAAGGTTACAAGTGCAGTTCTCAGTCAGGTCTGTTATGCAAAACAGGGATTGGAGCGAGGTGAACTGGGATTGGTTGGGTTAATATGCAGATGAAGGATTGAGACGTGTCAGATCTCACTGGCTCCTTTGGAAGTTGAAGAATGGTGAAGATTCTGGTGTCTTGGTGAGGAAGGAGTCCAGCCCTAGGGCTTGTAGCTGGTGAAGAGTTCACAGTTCCTTCAGGAGAACGTGCATAAATTCCTTCTCCCTTATGGCCTCCTGGCCCTATTTTATTTCATTTTAAAGGTTTATATTTTTAAGTAATGTCTACAGCCAACTTGGGGTTCAAATTTGTAACCCCAAGATCAATAGTTGAATGCTCTACCGACTGAGCTAGGTAGGTACCTGCATCCGTGCCCTATTTTTTTTTTTTTTAAAGAGATCCTTTATCTTGGCTCGCTTGCTGTATCTTGAAATCTCATTTTCATTAGGTATGTTATTTGCAAATATTTTCTCCCTTTCGGTATGTTGGCTTTTCATTTGTTGATGGTTTCCTGCCCTGTGCAAAAGCTTTTTATTTTAGTGTAGTCTCAAAAGTTTATTTTTGCAATGTACTTTAAAAAAATTTTTAATGTTTATTTATTTTTAAGAGAGAGAGAGAGGGAGTGCAAGCATGGGAGGGACTGAGAGAGAGACACACAGAATCCGAAGCAGGCTCCAGGCTCCCAGCCATCAGCACAGAGTCCAACTCGGGGCTTGAACTCATAGCCATGAGATCATGACCTAAGCCAAAGCCAGACGCTCAACCGACTGAGCCACCCAGGTGCCCCTTTGCAATGTACTTTTAAAACTTAATTTAAATTGGGGCGCCTGGGTGGCTCAGTCGGTTGAGCGTCCGACTTCAGCTCAGGTATGATCTCACGGTTTGTGAGTTCGATCCCTGTGTGGGGCTGTCCGGGCTCTGTGCTGACACTTCAGAGCCTGGAGCCTGCTTTGGATTCTGCGTCTCCTTCTGTCTCTGCCCATCCCCCACTTGTTCTCTGTCTCTCAAAAATAAATAAATAAAGAAATGTAAAAATAACAAATTTTTTTTAACTTAATTTAAATTTAAAAGGAACATGATCATCTGATTTGACGGAGCAATCTTACGATAATTTTTACAGTTAGTGACACAGAATTGTCAATTCCATCATTATTACAATGATTAGCTGTCAGCTAAGACAAATTATCAACCAAGACAACTGTGATATTGTGATTTACAAGAAATATACATTTGGCCATTCAAATGGCCAAAATAAATTTCTGTTGTATATTTGGTTTCTATCTACAGTTTCTGACTCGCAGCTCTTAAAACGTTTGGAATTTCCTAGGATAAGGGCAATAAAGGTGTCTTTTGTTATGTTAATGAGGTGAGTTGGGAAAGCCCTTAGGCACCCTAAGGACAGGTCTGGTTGCCATGAGAGCCAACCAGGTGATTGGAGGGATGGAACTCTCAGTCCTACTCCCCGACCTTGGGGAGAGAGCCGCTAAAGGGAGTTGACCAATGGCCAGTGACTTAGTCAACCATGACTGTGTAACGAAACCTCTCTAAAACCCCAAAGGCTGGGAGAGCTTCCCAGTTGGTGAATGCTTGGAGATGTGGGGACAGCAAAGTGCCTGGAGAGGGCAGGAAAGCTCCGCCCCTTTTCCCCAAACCTTGTCCTCTGTATCTCTTCACTTGGCTGTTGAAATGTAATAACTGTTTCCCTGGGTTCTGTGAGTCGCTCTAGCAAATTAATGGAACTTACCAAAGAGGTTGTTAAAACCTCCAAGCTGTAGCCACTTTGTAGAAGCACAGGTAACATCCTGGGGTTTGCCACGGGTCTGGAGTCTGAAATGGGGGGGTGAGAGACAGTCTTGTGGGACAGAACCCTTAACCTGTGGAATCTGATGCTGTTTCCGAGAAACGTCAGAACTGACTTGAATTCCCTGACACACTGCCGATGTCCAAGAATTGCTTGGTGTTGTGTGTGTGGTGGGAGGACACCCCTCCCCCCCACAACATTGGGATTGGGTCCAGGAACCTTAAAAGAACAACTAATGGAAATTACAGGTTTCTTTTGCAGGTTATTTTTTGGAACTATAAGACCCCTTTGTTCAAACGACACTTCCAGGATTTGATATATATTAAGAAAGAAGGGCACAGATGGTTATGGATGGTCACAAATCTCCATACTGCATGGGAAAACAAAACTGCTATTCTGAAATTCTCAATTTAATGCCATATCAAATTGGATTCCTTCATTGAGTTTTCAACGTCTCTCCTCAGGAGCTGTACTGGAGGAGGACAGTCTAACTCTCTTCCTGAGACGCTTAATTGCTATGGCTTGCATTTTTAAAGCCAGACTCCGACATTTCATGTATTTTAGGAATTTCATTCATTAGTGTTATAAGCAAAACACCAGATTTGTCGTAAAGCTCCAGATTTACTAGGAGAAGTGACTGAAGAGTTTTTCCTTAATGACAGTGAATTAACTGGACATATAGCACTTTTCCTCTATAATGATAAGATGGTCTTTAAAAAGTTTGCCTGCCATTTTGTAATGCTGTCCTCTCCCTAGCCCCCAACTGACAGTTCACATCTAAATTGAACATCATAATCCTTCGTAGGGTGGTGAGAGTGAAGCTCTGTGCATAGCACATTTGGATTTATGACAACTTCAATAACCAAAACACCAAATTAACCAGAACGCATTCTATTGCTTCACTTTCAGGGGAAAAAAGGAGCAAATGATACCAAGACAAGCTCATAACAGAGATCTAATCGCCAGACGTGTACGGATGAAAACACAGGTACAAAATGAATTTCTTACACTCTTTTCGGTCTGCATCTAAATTATTGTATAATGATTCCTAGTATTCAAAATGTCAAAGCAGAATCAGCAAAAGACTGAGCAATCAAACTTTCCATAAGAGTTGAACGCTTAAAAAAAAAAAAAAAGAAACGATTGCAGGTGTTTCACGGTATCCTGGATTTGGGGACATACAAGTATGAAAAAAAAAGAACAAAAACACTTCTCTACAGCAAAGGGACCATGACCCCGGCCACCATTTGTCCACTTTTGGCAAACTCATGTCCTATGCATGGGGGAGGAGCCATTCTGTGAAAAAGAGACTTCCTTCCCCTGTCTTTAAACCCTACTCGGGGGATTCCTTCTATTTCTTTGTCTTAACTGAACCGGGACAGTCCTCTGATAACAAGGCTTCATCTGTCAGCCGGTCAAATGGGGGACATGTACGCTCCAAGTGGTTCCAGAGTTGAGTGAGCTGGTGTCCTCCTCATTGCCACTTTCAGACCACTACTCCTTCACTCCCTGGCTGGTCTTCCCCCCCTGGAAGCTCGTGCTCCCTTCCCTGTGCCCGTCTTCACTTGGCCTCCAGTCACGCCTCCTCCACCGATGTTTCTGTGGTCAGCCTCCCCACCCCTCTCCGCTCCGACTCCATCCATCAGCCCGCATGACTTCAATGTTCCTGTGAATGAACTACTCACTACTCCAGTCAATTACCCAGTCTGCCTCATCTGTCCATCGCATGCTACGGCACTCAACAATACTCGAAACGACTCCATTTCTGAATCAAATGGTGCCAACATCTAGCATTTCATTTACAGCCTTCCTTTCTTTCAACCTGCTCTGTTACATTCCCCACGACCACTGTTCTTCGGCCAGGTGCTTTGAGTTGACTTTCCCTTCTGTCTCCCCGTCCCTCTATGTATCTATTCCTCAGTTGCCCCTTTCTATCTATTTTCTTCCTATTACTGGTAGATTCTGGAATCCATCATGTCAATGATTTTCCTGCAAATTCTCTGGCAAATCCCGTCCTTAGATGAGCCGTGTGTCTTTGCCCTGTCTGCGCCCTGGCTACTGAGAACAACCGGGGAAAAACACAGTGAGGCAGAAGGCTACCTCTATCACTACACATGAATAGTCTGTGACCCCACCCAGGCCATCTAAACTACCTGGCAGCCTGACCTTCAAATGTCTACAGAATCTCATTTATTTATTTAAAGAGGGGGAGAGAGAGAGAATCCCAAGCAGGCTCCATGCTCAGCGTCTAGCCCACGGTGGGGCTCAATCCCACCACCCTGGGATCGTGACCTGAGCCAAAGTCAAGAGTCGGACGTTCAACCAACTGAGCCACCCAGGTGCCCCTACAAAATCTCTTTTAAACGCATGTTATTCTTCTCAAATCTCCAACCGTCTCATTCTCAGCTTCTTTTGCCTCCCATTTCACTGGAAAAATGGAATCCATTTGGTGGGAACTTCATACAGCCAACTGCTTTCCCTCTTGCCTCTTGCGTGTGCTCTGCACTCCCGTCTCCTCGGGGTTTCCTCAAGGACACTAATTACTTTCTCTCTTGTTTGATTTCAGTCTCTTCCTCTCTTAGTCCCTTCCCATCAGCACTCATGCTGCTCTTATCTGTCTCATTATAACAACAACTAAAAACCCCTCCACAAATCAACAAATTGACCAGTCACCCCTCCGCTTGCCCAAAGTCTCGAAACTACATCTTCCTCTCCCTACCACTGCTCTCCTGCCCTTCATTCTCAGATCTCTGGCCTGAGTTGCCTACAGTGTCTCTCCATGCCTTCAGCCCCGATTCTCTCCACAAATCCTCTAATCTACCTTCTGTCTCAACCACGCCATGGAAACAGTTCTTGTCAAAGTCACCAGTTACCTCTGTATCACTTAATTCAATGCGCTTTTTCTGGTCCTCCTACTACACCACCTCTCAGAATCATTCCACCAAGGTGTCCACTCACTCTTTGGAAACCCTCCTTCCCTTTGGCTCCCACAATACCACACAGCCCAATTTACCTCCCCCACCCCCAATTCTTCTCTTTACCCTCTGCCGATCACCTCTGCTCTGCCTGCCTGGAAACACGGGAGGGCCCCCAGGCACACCCCACCCTCTCCTCACTCCACAGTCTGATGCCAGGGCAATCCCATCCTAGGGCTTCAGTTGTTCCCTATACTCCCACAACTTAAATTCCATCTTCTTTGAAATGCTCACTTGACATCTCAGCCTAGATGCCCTTCAAACACCCCAACTCAAGTGCACCTAAAACTCAACTCATGAGTCAGCCTCTTCCCCTAAAACTTCTCTTCTGGTAGATGCTTCTGCTGCTCAGCCAGTTCCTTGAACTACACACCTTGGACTCATCCTTGACTCCCCTTCCTGCTTCTTTGGCTAGATGAGTGATTTCAATGTAATAAGTAAATATAAAGATGGAAGGAAATAAATTGCAAAATGGAACAAAGCTAAGTGGCAGCCTACCAGCGTAGCTGCTGTTGGGTGACTCACACTGTGTCCTTGGACACAAAATTTAGGTAAAGGGTAGTCAACAGCCCGGTGCTTATTTCAGCTTCTTTCTGGCTGGTTCTTTTCTCTGTCTCCCTGAAACTGATGCCCTTGGAGAACCCAAGGCAGCTTCACAGCTCTCACCTTCCCCGAGTGGTCAGTGGAACAATAAATCAGCTGGTCAGGTAATCCAGGCTCTTCCTTTTACCCCCTTGCTGTGACCAGAGGCCAAATTAACATTTAAGTTTCTCTATAAGATAATGCAAATCTGGAAGATGGGTTCTCTGTACCGGGAAAAGGTGGGCAAAGACCAAATTATGAGGAGTCTTGTGTGAGATATTAACTAAGAAGCAAGGCGTTTGCCTTGTAACTGGGGAAAGACTCTGTTGAGTAGGGAAATGGATACATGAGGAGACAAACTCATGCCTTTGGTTCTTTCTCCTGGACCCTCCTTCCCACCACCCCCTCCCCCCCGATTATAGAAAATTGTGGACTTATTGATCTATATAAAATTCTAGTGTAAAGTTCACATACCCATAAGTTAAAACAATGTGTTGCATACTTTTTAGAAGAAAGAATGTCATGTTATTAAAATTACATTCAGAAAACTACTGTACTTGTTACACGTTTCTGTGGCTCCGCTATAATAAGCAAGGTTTTTACCCCCAAAACATTTGCTAAATATATTATCTATGTGCTAAGGATATCAAACTTGGGTCACACTTGTTCCTTTTCCTAGAACAGCTGGAGTCAGGTAGCATTTGTTGTCAGAAAGGGCTCTGCACAAGTGTACGAGATAGTGGTGTGTGAGTTGGGTGGTCCTGGGGCCACTGTCCTTTGTCCTTGTCCCCTGGCACAGAGCAAAGCAATGCGGGCTTTGCTCTGTCTCCCCAGATGGGTTGTCAACCCCAAGATAATCGAGGCACTTCTATGCTGTTAGTTTTATAGCGTCAGCCGTTCCCCAAGTCAATGTCGGAGTTTGGCAAGATGATGCTCTCTGTGGAAAAGCACCCTGAGTCAAAATAAATATTTAGATGAAATTTTCCATTACCGGGAACCGGTTTCCCAGTTCAAGAATCCACCGCTCAACATTCCTTCTACCGATTTGTAAACATCTTGGTTGCCAAGGAGATAGACACATGGATAAATGAGGTCAAACGGATAAAGGCCTCCTTAGAGACAGCACGCAGTGGTTACTACCCAAGTTTACTTTCTGCATGTATTTTTGCTGCTGCGAACTAAGCCACTCGGAAGCCATTGCCTTTTAGCGCGCAAATCGACACTCAGAGGAAAGCATTACCCTCGGCTTGAGACAATGAGCAAGGCTTTAGCAACCGTTAAAGGTCTGTGAGGAAGGTGCTAAGCGTGCAATGGCTAAGCACTGCAGTGATAACTGTTTTCCAGAGCAGAGGAGCTTTGGAAGGCTGTGGTAGCTGAACGAAGCCCTGGTCTGCAGTGAGGCCTCTGCCCCCCGCCCGGGTTTTATTCCAGAAACATCTCTTCCGCAAAGCGCCCCCGTGCATTCCTCCCTGGTGCGCCTTGAACTCCAGCCCAGACCCTGTTCCCCGATTTCCCATCCCTGCGCGCTTCTGGGAGTCCCTTATCACTCCTTGTTTTGGAGGGAGGTCAATTGGAATGGGCATCTATTACGTTTCCTGGCTATCATTTTCTTGAGTCCTCCAGCCCCACGTGTGTATAGAATTAGTGGCTTTTAAAGTGTCCTCTTTTTCCTGTTTTGTGCCTGTTTTCATATTAAAAAAAAATTATCGTCTGTTTTTTTTTTTTTCTTCTTTTAACATTCTGATTATGAAAACGCTGCCCTTTCATTGTGTTCCTGTATTTTTCTTCTGTCATGGCACAGGTCTTTTGCCTTGTAACTTCATGGCATCTTTTCTTCTATGACATCGTTGTGTTTATGATTTCTCTTCTTTCCCTTCACGTCCGCTGTGTGAGAAGCCACGGAGCGTCAAGGTTAGGAACACGGACTAGCTTACCTTGGTTGGGATCCTGGGGATCCAGTTGCTAGTTCTGTGTCCTGGGGCTCGTTTTCTGACTTCTGTGGATCTTTGCTACCGTGAGACCTACTGTGAGGGGGTGAGGATTCTGTGAGTTACACACATAAAGCCTTTGAACAGTGCCTGGCTGGTATCTCCTAACATGTGTTCGCGATTATTATTCTCGTTGGGGTTATTGGTCTGCCCTAGTTTCGTCTTCCTTTTTCCATTTTCCGGTAAAAATAAAAATGCCCCCTTGGTTATGAACCATGTTACTCTACCTACGTGGGTCTGTTTCTAAGCTCTCTGTTCTGTCCCCTTGATCTGTTGGTTCTATTTCCACGGCAACGCTCTCTTGTCTTAATTAGTATAGCTTATGATAAGTGTCTCCATCTTGTAGAACAAGGCCCAATGCTTATTCAAAATAGTCTTGGCTCATCTCCGTCTTTTATAGGTCCGTAAGAAGTTTGAAATCGTCTTGTCAATGACATGAAAATTTGATCTTTATTAGCACATATTCAGCCTGCTTATACTAACTGTTTCTTCTGCAGCCCTCAAAAAAAGATTTGCAAGTTTTTTCATAAAGTTCTTGCATTTCTTTGATCAGCTATCCTTCAACTTGTAGGTGTCCTGTGGTGTTGTGTCCGGCTTGAATGGATTCTTTCATTTTACAATTCTGATTCAATCTTCTTCATCTTTAAAAATGGTTCTGAGGGGCGCCTGGGTGGCTCAGTCGGTTGAGCGGCCGACTTCGGCTCAGGTCATGATCTCACGGTCCGTGAGTCCGGGCCCCGCGTCGGGCTCTGTGCTGACAGCTCAGAGCCTGGAGCCCATTTCGGATTCTGTGTCTCCCCCTCTCTGACCCTCCCCCATTCATGCTCTGTCTCTCTCTGTCTCAAAAATAAGTAAACATTAAAAAAAAATTTTTTTTAAATGGTTCTGATTTTGGAATATTGATCTTGTGTCCAGAAATCTTGTTGAACTTTCTTTTCAGTTCTAACAGTTTGTAGAGTTTCACGGTGTTTTGTTTGACTGGTTAGGATTTCAAGCACGGTGTAGATAGTGGTAGTGAGAGCATCCTTCCTGGGGTATCTGATTCAGATGAAAATGTTTCTAAGATTTCACCCACAGTAAGCTGTTATTTATAGATATTTTGGTAGCTAGCTTTTTTTTTTTTTAATTTTTTTTTCAACGTTTATTTATATTTGGGACAGAGAGAGACAGAGCATGAACGGGGGAGGGGCAGAGAGAGAGGGAGACACAGAATCGGAAACAGGCTCCAGGCTCTGAGCCATCAGCCCAGAGCCCGACGCGGGGCTCGAACTCACGGTCCGCGAGATCGTGACCTGGCTGAAGTCGGACGCTCAACCGACTGCGCCACCCAGGCGCCCCGGTAGCTAGCTTTTAATAACATTAAGAACATCCCCTTCCCTTCCTTCTTTGTTAAGAGTTTTTTTGTTATGACTGGATATTGAATTTTAGTGAATGCTTTCTTAGTGTTTGTTACTTAGTGTTTATTTCCCCCCTTATTCTGTCAATACGGTAAATCAGACGTATAGCCTTTCCAAATCTAAAACATTTTGAGATTTGCATCTTTGGTTTGCACTATGAAACATGTTACCTATCAGATCGGCAAACATCTGAGGGTGTAATAACCTACTTTTATTGCTGAGGTGATGGGAAAATGGGCTCCATCATGCATTGTGTATAGAACAGTAATTCGTACAAATCCCATGGGGAGCAAGTTGGAAAAAAATCCATCAAAGTCTTTAGAATTACACATGCGTAGTCTTCCCTGAGTCAGTGATCCCACTGTTAGCGGTTCACCCCTCAGGTATTTGCACACGTGGGAAATGAAGGGTGTATCGCTTTCTTCACTACAGCACCGTTTGCAATAATAACAGATGGGAAACAACCAGACTGTTCACTTGTAGGAAACTAGTTAGGCTCTGATCCTTCACAATTTCGAGGCATCTGCCAATCCTTCTAGTCTGTTGTGTGTCATCATCACCCCTAGATCCTCATAAGCATCTCCGATTTAACATGTTTGGGGCACAGTAGGCGCTCAGTTGATATGTTGAATAAATGAGTGTTCACAACGGTACCCTTACCCTGCTCCCCCACGGCTTTCCTCACCTCAGTAAATGGTTCCACTGGGCATTCGCTCAAGTCATAGGCATGGCAAGGATGACTGCCCATGAACCCCACATCCAACCCATCCTCAAGTCCTATTGGTTTTGCCTCCAAGATCCACCTCTGCTCCCCTGCCCTGGCTGAAGTCCCTGTCCTCTGTCATTGGTCTCCTTGCTTCCACTCCCCCTTGCCTCCAGTCTACATTGCAGGAAGCCCGAGGGATCTTCACGGAACATAAACAGGAAGACTTACCTCTTCTAGTCAAGATCTTTCAATGCCTTCCATTCTTCCTATTCTTTATCTCACCTTCAAGGCCCTTCATGGCCTTCCCGCACCTCCCCCTGAAGCCTCGCCACGCTCCAGCCATCTCCTTTCTCTGTTTTCTCCAGCACATCAAGTCTCGGGACCTCTGTCTGGAGCTCTGTCCTCCTCTGGCTCCCACTTATCCTTCAGATCTCAGACAGATGATCTCTTCTTCTGGAGCCCCGCCTTAGCCCCTGAGTCTAAAGTGGTCTCGCTGCTGTATTGTCTTTTAGTATCCCACTCCTTTCCTTCAGAGCCCTCATTACGCTGCAGTCATACATGTGCTATCTTGTTCATGAGATGGGCTGGCCAGTCTCCGTCCCTGTCCCCTGCACTCTATGGGCAACCAGACCTTCTCTGTCTTGTTCGCCTCAGCACTTCAGCATTCAGTAAATGTTCGAATGGATGGCTGAGGGGTGGTGTTGTGTTTGGCCACATTTACTTCAGGTCTTTTGCTGTGTATAATTTTTACATGTGGCAGCCTGATGTCACCTGGCCCCCTCTGTCATTGGAGTCCACTGTGGTCACAAACTGTTCTAAAAGCCCCTCCTACACGTCAGAGGGAGCTCGCCAGCTTGAAGATTTGCCCAAGATTGCTTGAGGTCTCCAGAGGACCAGTATCTCATCTTTTCAAGACAGGGTCCACGGGGTGGTTGGCTGGCTCATTTGGAAAAGCATGTGACTCTTGATCATGGGGTTGTGAGTTCAAGCCCCACGTTGGCTGTAGAGTTTACTAAAAAATAAAATCTTAAAAAATAAATAAAGGCAGGGTCTGAGTGTGCAGCCACCTTGCTGAGGGCTCCCTGGCTCTTGTTCCAGCCCCTACTGAGGCTGCTAGCTTTGGAGGTGTCCGGGGGTACTTGAGAGACTATCATATAGATCGTCAGCTGGTTTTAGTTGGGTTGGCTGGGTGCCCCGAGTCAATGCCATGCAATAAATAATCTAGCTTCCTGTGGCCTTCACTGGATATTTTGGACGTTTTCTATGTCAGTACAATCTCTTTCACCTTGTGAAAGGGCTGCCTAATATTCAGTCAGTCTTCAAATGGCCAATGAATAATTCCATGATTAATCAATTATAAAATATTAATAATTCAACAAAAATCAAAGTGTGACCGATTCCACTGTATTTCCACAAAAATGCTAGGAAATCCCCTTGCCTCCCTTCTCTTTCTAATAAGCTAGCCTGATTAAAAAAAAAAAAAAAAAGCCAGCCTGATTTTAAGAAATGTCTAGAATAATGAATGCTGTCCTTTTTCTGTTCTGACAACTTCTTGAAAGACCGTCCCCTGTTTCTGGGGGAATATGCAGGAATGAAGCTGGGGGTCTTCCTACCATTGTCCCCAGAGAATGTCCCTCCCAGTAAGTAAAAACCCATTTACAATTTTTTCCCTCCATATTCTTACATTATTACTGAAAATGTATTTTATGTCTGTCTCCTCTCAAGGAATGAAAGGTTAAAAGAGTTTATTCCTCTCAAGGGCTTTGCTTTTCAGAGTAAATGTTAAATTGTAAAGTGGAGGTAAGTTTAACAGAAATTCATTCAAGATTTATAAATATTTTAAGCACTTGAAGTTAATTCTCCATGCTCCAAGATAATTTAGTATTTTATTTTATTTGTTTTTAAGATTTTATTTTTAACTAATCTCTACACCCAATGTGGGGCTCAAACTCACAACCCTGAAGAGTCACGATACTCCACTGACTGAGCCAGCCAGGTGCCCCTAATTTAGTATTTTATTTTATTTTTATTTATTTTTTTAACGTTTTTATTTTTACTTATTTTTGAGAGAGAGAAAGAGAGAGAGAGAGTGTGTGTGAGCCAGGGAAGGACACAGAGAGAGAGAGAGAGAGAGAGAGAGAGAGAGAAAGAGGAAGAGAGATATCCAAGTAGTCAGTGCACAATGTGATGTGGAACTCAAACCCATGAACCGTGAGATCATGACCTGAGCTGAAGTCAGACGTTTAATGGACTGAGTCACCCAGGTGCCCCTAGTATTTTAAACACCAGACATTTCAGGGGCGCCTGGGTGGCTCAGTCGTTTCAGTGTCTGACTTCGGCTCAGGTCATGATCTCATGGTTTGTGGATTCGGGCCTCACGTCGGGCTCTGTGCTGACAGCTCAGAGCCTGGAGCCTGCTTCCGATTCTCTCTGTCTCTCTGTCTCTCTCTTTCTGCTCCTCCCTCATTCATGCTCTCTCAAAAATGAATAAAAGTTAAACAAAATTAAGAAAAAAATACCAGACATTTCATCTTGTTCTCGAAACTAGTCTATGAGAATTACAATTGCTGGTACTTTCCATCTCTTCCTTACCAATTTCCTAATCGCTTGAAGGCAGAGAGGGTGGCAGGGAGGGATTTAATGAGAATCTATAACCATGTATCAGGAGGAGTTGAGTAAAGGAAAGAAAAGGTCTAGGAAGAATATGTCCTTATTTGCTCAAGCCTTCTCCACTTTGCAAATTTCTGCAGGAACTCTTCACCTTGTGAAGCTCATTCAAGGTTGGGGGAGAGAGGGAAAGTTAAGGAACAAGGAT
Source organism: Felis catus (assembly GCF_018350175.1). Classification (NCBI taxonomy): domain Eukaryota; kingdom Metazoa; phylum Chordata; class Mammalia; order Carnivora; family Felidae; genus Felis; species Felis catus. Next base: position 151,113,935 of record NC_058376.1, on the reverse strand, counting down.
TCATGTTCTCTCTTTTCTCCAGATGAAGCCTGAGAATCATAGCAGGGGACGTGGTAGGGTGTCGTAGAAAGGTCCAGATAGGTGTGAAATTGTGTGTATGTGTGTGGGGTGTGTGGGGGTGGGGATGGGGAGGTCCTACTGACACACAGGAACAGTGAGGAGAGGCTTCAAGTCCCTGGGAGAGGCCTGCCGTCAGCCACGTCCAATGTGGCCCATGAGTGAGTGCGCAAGTTTGGCTGGGGAGCTGTCTAGGCCAATGGCCCCAAGATAGGGTTCTCCGTTCCCCACCTGTAGCTCATGCATGGGAACCAGGAGTTACCTTGAGTAGACATGGAGAAGCTGAGAGGTCCACCTGTTCAGCTCGACCAGAATAGGGGGTTACTGAGCAGGGACACTGATGAGCAGTGGCTTGGTGGGATCAGCAGTAACTTGTGTTATTAATGCTATGGCACCCCATGGCCAGCAGACGAGGACACTACCCAGACCAGCCACCCCTTCCCTCGCCGCCATGAGGACCGTCAGCCTCCCTGTACCCTTATCCACCATGAGAAGGATCAGAGGGAGGTGGGGAGTAGTTCTGCCCTGGAGCTGAACTTTAACCGACCACTTACTAGGAAAAGATAATTTATGCCAGAAGTGATCACGGTGGAATGAATTCAGAAGTTAGTTTTCTCTCTCCTTTCCCAGCCAATACAGATACACCAATTATGCCGTTATAGTGAGATGAAAAAAGTCCTTTCTGGGGGATACAACAGAGCTGATTTGAAATAAATGAAGAATTTCTCGCTTCATTTTTTAATGAAAAATGTTTAAGCGCATATTAAACATCCCATTCCTTAATCCATATGACACATTAAGTCCTCGGGACAGATCATTGTCTCCCTTTTGGAGTCTTGATATCTGAAGCCAGAATATTGTTCTCACATGCCCTAGATGATTGGGGTGAAGGCTTGCTTCCTGTGCTTCGCACGTTGAGTTCCTTAAACAAGATAAGTGTAGACCTTTGCTCATGGCTCTGAGGATCTGACTGCTAAGAACTGAAGGACTAGTGTGTTTCCCAAGTGCTGACCTGTGTCCACTCTTCACAGAGTCTGCACCCATTTCCACATTTGACTTCCTGTGCTGCCACATCAGCTCACTGCTTGCATTGTCTTTCCTTGTCAGAGGGACGGCCCGGGACAAGGGTGACATTCCACTTCTATTAAATACCTACAATTCTCTTTTAAGAAAATATGGTAGGAAGGGCAGATGGATGGGAGGAAGAAAATCCATTTTATTTATTTATTTATTTTTTAAGTATTAAAATTTTTTTTAATGTTTGTTTATTTTTGAGAGAGAGAGAGAGAGAGAGAGAGAGAGAGAGCGCGCGAATAGGGGAGGGACAGAGAGAGAGGGAGACAAAGAATGTGAAGCGGGCTCCAGGTTCCGAGCCATCAGCACAGACCCCGACGCGGGGCTTGAACTGATGAACTGTGAGATCATGACCTGAGCTAAAGTCAGATGCTTAACCGACTGAGCCACCCAGGCGCTCCTGAAATCCATTTTAGTTTTTGGATCTATGTTTTAAATTTAAATTTTAGTTAACATACAGAGCAATATTGGTTTCAGGAGTAGAATTCAGTGATTCATCACTTGCATACAACACTCAGTGCTCATCACAAGTGCCCTCCTTTTGTACCCATCACCCATCTAGCCCATCACCCACCCGTCTCCCTCCAGCAACCCTGTTTGTTCGCTATCGTTAAGAGTCTCTTGTGGTTTGTTTCCCTCTCTTCTCTCCCCCCGCCCCACCTTCCTATGTGTTCATCTGTTTTGCTTCTTAAATTCCACATATGAGTGAAATCATATAGTATTTGTCTTTCTCTGATTGGCTTATTTTGCTTAGCATAATGCACTCTATCTCCATCCAAGAAAATCCATCTTACATTTAAGGTCCTAGTAGCCACCTGCAGTCCCCTTAGGGAAAAGTGAAGCCATGTTTAAACACATGTTTAAATACAGAGATGCTAGTGCCATCTCTAAGATGTGTAATTAAATGTGTTGACTAAAGCTTGCTAATTAATTTGCATGAATTAAGAAAAGATGTTGCAGGTTCACAGAGTCTTTGGAAATGCTCTTTCTAAAGAGCCCAATTTTATAACTTTCAAGGTCAGGTGGAAAGGTCCCTTCCTGTGTTGCCCTTCTCATTGAACAGATTCTGTTGCCTGAGCCAGAGCAGAGGTCCCTGCGGGGACGAGGGGACTGCTAAAGAGCATCGGGGGACAGGCAGCACTTGTGAGAAATGTCCTTATTCATTCTCTCATTTTAATCAAGTATCAACTGAACACCTGTTCTGAATCAGGCATTGAACAAGCCTCCAAGGACAGAAAATTTAAAGAGGTGGTGAAGCAGGCATAACAAAATTTCCAGATGCTTTCTTAAAATTATGTATAGCACACAAAGTTGGCGCTGGAAAGAGGGAGAAGCTATCATTTCTCTTTGGGGGAAGGGAAGGCTCTGGAAAGTTTCGAAGGAGTGACTTGCTTTTGAGCAAAGATGATGGAGGTGTTTTGCTGTGTAATTGTTGGGTGGGTAGGAAGCAGCAGGAGGGAGCCCTATGGACCAAGGTCCAAGGGTTTGAAATAATCTTACCACTTGGGAACGGGGGAACAGCTGAGTTGGGCTGAATGCATTCACCAGGGGGCAGTCCCTTCTTGAATAAAGCCTATTATTAAAGAAAGGTCACGTTCTTCATGGACTTTTGTCTATATCTCATTGGCTACAGTGTGATCACACAGTTGTATGTACTTAACTCGACATTATTAGGGTGCCAAACAAAATCCAGGTTTCTTACTGAAGGGGAGAGTGGATATTGGGCAGTCAACTAGTCAAATGGACAGAAATGAGTTTGCCATTTTATTATTAGTAGTATTATATGATCTTGGAGGGCTTACTTCTTCAGGCCTTGATTTCTTCATCTGTAATATGGGTTAAGTAGGGACTAGCTAGAAGGGTTACTTTGGAAATTAGAAATGACGGCTATAAAGCATCTGGGACATAGCAGGTAGTCAATAAATAGTGGCAGGGGTGGGGGGGGTGGTTCTTATTCCCCTCTCTTTGGTTCCTCTCCTTCCTTTCCTTTTTCTTCTTCTTCAAATACCTGCCTTACTTTCCCTCCTCTTTTATTCTTTAAAAAAAAATTTAATGTTTATTCATTTCTGAGAGATATATAGAGAGAAAACATAAGCAGGGGAGGGGCAAGGAGAGAGGGACACAGAGAATCCCAGCAGGCTTTTCACTGCCAGTGCAGAGCCATGAACTGGGAGATCATGACCTGAGCCAAAGACGGATGCTCAACCAACTGATCCACCCAGGCACTCCCTCCTCTTTAGTTTTAGAGTATGTGGAAACATCTGGAAAGCCTTGAGACAATATTTTACAGTTTCGAATTAAAATTCTTCATCCTTCCAGATAGTTCATATTATCTTTGCTGTGTAATTAGATGATATCTTTTTTTAAATGTTTTTTTAAATTTATTTTTTTAATTTTTTTGGGGGGGAGGCAGAGAGAGTGCAAGTGGGGGAGGGGCTGAGAGAGAGGGAGACATAGGATCCGAAGCAGGACCCAGACTCTGAGCTGTCAGCACATAGCCTGATGCGGGGCTCAAACTCATGGACTGTGAGATCATGACCTGAGCTGCAACGTCGAATGCTTAACCGACTGAGCCACCCCACAAGTAGCTGATATCTTTTGTGAAAACATCGTGTAGTGTTTATAAAGATTTGCCATTAGCCACTAATGTCAGTAAAGATGTAATTCGTGTTTGGATTAAATGTCATCGGAGATACACATTGAGATTCTTAGAGAATGTGTCTGACAAAGTCGTAGAATTAGACCATTCGAAGGAATTCTCGTGAGAGGGAAATGGAACTTATTAAGCAAATTATTTGCATTAGGTACAGTGCTAGGTTCTCTTCCTATTTATTATCTTCAAAGGGCTGCTGATTTAAGCATTATTTAAAAAAAATTTTTATGTAGGCTCCATGCCCAACGTGGGGCTTAACCTCACCACCCTGAGATCAAGAGTCTACTGACTGAGCCGGCCAGGCATCTCTTAAGCATTATTATTATTTGTTCTTCCCTTCCATTACGGACTGAATGTTTGTGTCCCCCCACATTCATATGTTGAAATCTAATCTCCAATGTGATTGTGTTAGGAGTAGACCTTTGGGAAGAACTTCGTGAGAGTTGGAGGCCTAATGAATGGAGTTAGAGTCCTCATACAAGAGACCCCAGAGAGCTCCCTTGCTCATTCCACTACATGAGGACGCAGTAAGAAAAATGCCACTTCTGAACCAGGAGGGGGCTTCTCGCTAGACACGCAATCTGCTGGCAACTTGATCTTGGACTCCCCAACCTCCAGAACTTTGAGAAATAGATTTTTGTTGTTTGTACACCACCCAGTTTATAATATCTTGTTATGGTAGCCTACATGGATGAAGACACCCTCTTTTAGATGAGGAAACTGAGCATTTCAATTTGAACTGTACACGCTTGCAACTGAAATAATAGTGGTTTAAAGGAGATGCAACTTTGTCTCTCATGTAAAAGATGTTCAGTGTTTGAGAGTGAGGCCTAGAACAGCAGCTCCACGGTCCTCAGACTCAGGCTCCTCCAGGCTTTGTGTTCCTCAACATGGCTTCCTTGTCGGGCTGAGCCATGGTCCAATATGGCTGCTGTGCCCAAGCAGAGATAATTCCAAATTGTTCTGGAAAAGACCGTCCTTTCAAGCACATGTGGGACATTTAAAAATACTATGAACGAGGTCATAAAGCAAATCTCAACAATTATCAAAGAGACATTATCATACAGACCACTTTCCCTGGCTAGAATGCGTTAAAATTAGAAGTCAATGCACACTTGGAAATTTTGCGACAGATTTTTAAAAACAATGGATGAATCAAAGAACTCAGTCATATTTAAAATGAGGTGAAAATGGCTTAAGGTAATACTCGTGGTATCCAGCTAAAGTTGTACTTACTGGAAAAGTTGTAGCCGTAAAAGCCTATGTGAGAAATGTTTGACTCAAGAATAGAGAGGGGTGCCTGGTGGGCTCAGTCAGAACAGCACGTGGCTCTTGATCTCAGGGTCGTGAGTTTGAGCCCCATGATGGGTGTAGGGATTACTTAAAAATAAATAAACATTAAAAAAAAATAGAATATAGAAAAAAAAAGACCCAAGGACATAAACCTAGAAAAAAATTGAAGAAAATAATAAATCCCTACAGAAATTAATGAACTAGAAAAAAATTAAAAAGAGCAAAGACAAGCAAGAAAACCAAGAGCTTGTTTTTGAAAAGAATAATATAGTAGGAAAACTACTGGCAAGATGAATTAAGAAAAATGAGACAAGATGCAAATAAATGATATGAACTATAAAGGGGGCTGTAACTATAAAATTTATCACAGATTTAAAAAGCATAAGAATACTATAAATAATGTGTATATCTGTAAAACTTAAAATGGATGATTTTCCAAGTATATAAATCTGAAGAGTATGTAAGGTATGGTCCTGCTTTTTATTAACTATGTATTTATCTCTAAATATTTCCAAATAAAAAAATGTCCAAATATTTTGTAAGTGGTTAACTATGGGATTTTTGTTATTTTTATCCATCCAAGTTTTCTAACTTTCAACAGTAAATGTAGATTTTAAAACCCATTAAGGGCCAACTGGGGAAGGGCAGAGGAAGCACCCGTGGGACACACTGTCTTCAGGACACTAGGGGTTTACATCCCAGTGCCCCATCATGTGTTTCTCGCTCTGGCAGGGAGGTCTAGGCCGCCATATTGTGTGATGTCCCCAAGCCCAGTCTCTATCCTTCCTTCTTCGGTGAGCTGTTTTCCCAACTTACAGTCTTTCTCACCCCAAGACATAGACCCTTGCATCTATGCAGCCTTATCCCATTCTCTGGCCCATTTCCAGCCCCCCAAGGTCCAGTCTTTTGGGGGAGAGGAGGGTTGAGCACAGCAGGGCACAGATAGTGTTGGACCTCGTCAAAGGACAGGGATGTTGGGGTCACACAGACATGGATTCATATCCCCTGTCTATTTCTTTCTGGCTTTATGAAGTTGGTCATGATTTTTAGCTTCTCCCGTCTTTAGTTGGTTGGTGATAATGCCCATGTTATAAAAGGAGGTAAAGTATAGAAAGCAACCACCATACAATGGGTGCTCAGTAAATGTGAGTTCTTTCCTGTGCTGTTATTTGTGGTTATAACTAATATACTAGTAAGCCTGGAGTGTTGGGAAAGAATGACTCGCGTGTGTATTGCTGTTGCTTAGCGTGTGGGGTTCAACATTCCTGAACTGGAACATGGTGCGGGCAGAGATGGAGAGGCAGTGCGCATATGCAATTAATCACGTACCCCAGCTAAACGCTGCATTTCCACTACGAGGAGAAATAGTAGCCAGAGCCTTTCCACAGACTATAAATATTATACTAAGGTAAAGGGGGGGAGGGGTGGATTTTCAGCTGGTTGCCCTGGAAGAATGTCAAGGTTCCACGGAAGAGAACCTCTTTTCCTTTAGGGAGTCACACACGGAGGGTAGCAGGAGGTGAGGCTGCCCCCTGCTGGACGTGGTTGGGGAAGGCAGAGGGTGAGAAGTGTCATGGAATGAGAATTTAAGAAATTTCCCTTGATGTGCTGGGGGAAGAAATGGCTGGGTGCGGGTCTGGACAGGCATGCGGTGGGCCAAGGCATCACGTCAGGTGGGTAGGAATTGAGAGTTCAGTCAGAGCGGGGACTCAGAGTCACAAGAGATTTTAAGTCCCCCTTTTACCCCATGCCAGTCATTCTTAAAAATCTGGGGCAAGTGCTAGATTTTCTGCTGTTTGTGTTGAATACCTGACCCCTTTGGGAAAAGAGGATTCCAGAAAGCTGGAGGAATTGCGGGGGGGGGGGGGGGTGTCTGGGTTGACTGTGAAAAGCTGGATAACATTGTCTCCATGTGCCAGGAGTGAAAAGAAATGACTCCTACAGGTTAGTCTTGCAGTGTTTCTTTATTTTCAACCCTGAGCTGAACTTTTTGCCACATTGTGTAGGGTTTGGGTAAGGATTTGGCACGTCTTTAAGGATTTTACAATGAATCAGACCCTAAAACTCAACTTCAGTTTCTCATTGTTCTAAAAATGCCTGTTTGCACCAAGGGTTTCTTTGAGAACTGTTGCCCATCTCCTCTGCAAATTTGGAAATTTCTCTTCTAAGAGGCTGCTACTCCTCCCACCTCCCTGGCTGCCTCTGCTGTTCCTTCTTCCCTTGCCCCTCTCCCTGAAGTGTGAAGGTAGGCCCACTCCCCCTCCTGGGAGCCTTCCCTGGCCTGGCTTCTTGCTCAGTTCCTACTCATCACATCCATTCCCAAGGCTGGGCTTCTTCCAGAGGTGAGGGACTCTCAAGATGGCGGCTGTAGCTGCTGTGTTTTGGATACCCACCCACCTTCCACATGAATGTCCTGAAACAATAAACATATCCCCTCAGAGTAACGCAGTTGTTTTTAATGTATTCATCCTTAAAACCCAGATCATCTGTTCTGTCTTCATCCCCTCTCAGTGTGCTTCCCTCGACCTTTGTACATACGTCTATTGATCACCATCACAGTTTGTAATTACGGACGGCACAGCTGTGTGTCTACCTTGACCTTGGGTTTGTTGAGAGCAAGGACTTTCTCAGTGTCTAATATATGCATGTCACCGTGTGTATTTGTTGACTCTTAATTGATTAATAGTCATTTACATGCCCTGCGTGCTACAGTGTTGTGGTGTTAGGTGGGACACTTACTGCATTTGTCCAAAAGGGTGTTGTAGTGATTCAATTTTTTACCCTTGTTTGGGAGGTTTTTTTCAAGACTCAAACTTCTCTTTGATTTCCTCCTCCTCCCCATCTTCCTCCTTCTCCTCTTTCTTTTTAACCCAAGTAAATAGTGAGATGCACAAAAATTAAGTGTGTAGTTGGGGCGCCTGGGTGGCGCAGTCGGTTAAGCGTCCGACTTCAGCTCAGGTCACGATCTCGCGGTCCGCGAGTTCGAGCCCCGCGTCGGGCTCTGGGCTGATGGCTCAGAGCCTGGAGCCTGCTTCCGATTCTGTGTCTCCCTCTCTCTCTCTGCCCCTCCCCCGTTCATGCTGTGTCTCTCTCTGTCTCAGAAATAAATAAAACGTTAAAAAAAATTAAAAAAAAATTAAGTGTGTAGCTCACTGAATTTGTACATACATGCGCACCCAAGCAATCACCTCTTAGATCAAGACCCAGAACATCTGCCCCCGGCCGGCACTTTGATGCCCCTTCCTAGCCAGACCTCACCTTCTCCAAACATAGCTATGTTCGGATTTCTAGCACTGTAGACTAAGCTTTTCCTGTTTTTGAGCCTCATGTAAATCGAATCATACAGCTTATATTCCTTTGTGTTCAGTCTTTTGTTGGTTCAACATTGTGTTCATGAGATGGAAACATGGCGACCGTTCCTTTTCATGACCGTGTAGTATTTTTTTGTATGAACAGTGACCACGGTTTTAGCACCAACCTATTATTATTATTATTATCATTATTTTAAAGAAGAGGTCTTTCTGAAACCTAGAATATTATTTTTCCACAAGTGTGTTTGGTTTTGTAATATTTTTCCTATCCTAAACGGGTCATTGACACATAAGTTAAAAAGTGTCCGTTTTCGGAAAACATGATTGAAAAGTAGGCCAATAAAAAGTTAATAAGCCCTGAATCCCTTTCTGTAGAGCCGGACCAGAAACTGAGCTTCCAGATTCAGGGTGTAGGACAAGGCTGAATGTGAATTTTGGACCGCGGGAATGGCCGGCCCTAGGCTCCTGGAGTAGAAAGCTCCCCCCTGACGTGCTGTTTCGTGTCTCCCCACCTCTCCTCGCATCAATGACTTCTAGTGAGATGAGTCAGAAAACGGTTAAGGAGGGCCCCAGACTCTCCAAGAACCAGAAGTTTTCGGAGCACTTCAGCATACATTGCTGCCCGCCATTCACCTTCCTCAACTCCAAACGGGAGATCGTGGATCGGAAGTACAGCATCTGTAGAAGTGGCTGCTTCTACCAGAAGAAAGAAGAGGACTGGATCTGCTGTGCCTGCCAGAAGACCAGGTAAGTGGGCTGCACTGCCCGCTGGGCATCCGGCTGGGCGCTGGCTCCACGCCCCGTCCTGCTCTGTTCCGTGAGTCTGGGCCGCTCTTCCCCCAGTGCCCTGCGGTCCGCTCCCTGTTAGGTTCTGAAGGTACCGGAGGGCGATTGGAAGGTGGGGGGGGGGGGTAGGGCCTGCCTCCCTGTTTCCAGCTCCTGTCAGCATCCCTTAAGCAGCAGAGGAGAGCCATGGCTCCAGCCTCCAGCTTCTTTTGGCCCCCTCAGCACCAGCCGCCGGGCAACGTCCCCTCAGAGGCCCAAGCAACAGCCAGCGGCACCCCCCGCGGTGGTCAGAGCACCGGCCAAGCCACGGTCCCCTCCGAGGTCCGAGCGTCAACCGCGCCCCCGCCCAGAGGTCCGACCACCACCAGCCAAGCAACGCCCCCCTCAGAAGTCCAAGCAGCCGCCGCGCAGCAGCCCCCACAGAGGGCCGGGCACCAGCCGTGGGGGGTCCCCCATCAAAGCTTCTAGGTTCTGGTAACACCATCTCTTCCCTTTTGTTGCCCCAGCCCTAAGGTTAGTAGCTGTGTCCTGTGTTTACTAACGTCTGGGCTACCTCAATGGCCCTCTCTTGGCCTTACCCAACCCGTGTCAATTCCCTGCATTAAATCCCCATGTTTGAAATACCTAGTGTGGCTTCTGTTTTCCTCATCGAGCTGTGGGTGTAGTACTTCAGGGGACAGTAGCTGTTGCTTCTTTGGTCCGAGAGGACTGCAACCGATTACTGTATAAACTCAGAGTAGCCACCCCAGAAACAGAGCACGCAAATGAGGCCCTCCATCGCTGTGCCTCAGAGACAAGAAGGGTGACTCTAGGGATAGCTGCGCACGTGTAGAAAAGGAGAGGTTCAGCCAGTTCGTCCACCCGTCCCCCTGACACACTTCAGCTGCTGTTAATCTCAGCGGCAACATCATCCATTCACTCGCGCACTCATCCAACAAACTTGATAGCATTCCACAGAGTTCCATGTGTCATGGTGGGGGGATGGGGATACGGCAGTGAACAAGTCAGGTTGTGACTCACCAGGATGAAACAAGGGAGTAGTTGGTCACAGTGTAGGGTGTATGTACCTTAACGTTGTCATAATCAGTAAGTACGCTGGGGCTATGGGAGCCTGGAACAGGGTTCGACCCATCTGGGCTTCACAGAGGAGGTTAGGCTAGGGTAAGTAGAGAGTAAAAAGGAACCTATGCAGAGAGAAGGTGAGGCAGAGATGTGTTTGTCTGTCTCATCTTAGGAGGGTCAGCTTTTTGTTTTTTAATAGACTTCATTTTTAGAGCAGTTTTAGGGTCACAGCAAAATGGAGTGGAGGGTACAGAGATTTCCCATATAGTCCCTGCCCACACGCATGGCAAGCCAATTGTTTAGTTCTTTTAATATGTGGAAATGAAGCTGCTTTGTAGGTTAATGGCGGGCGCTAATTGTGTTTGAGAATCTCATCCTTACTCTGCATAGCCCGTTACTCGGGGTGCATGTCACTTGCTGTTTACCGATGTACTATGCAGAAGAATCCACGGAGGAGCGGATTAAAGACGCCCCCCCCCCCAAAGAATCCAGTTCCTTGGGTGACCCATGAGATCTGGAGATCTGCCTTTCCCACAAGCAGCACCTCCACCCCAGCATAGCGACTCCGCTGGTACGCGGACCACCCTTTGAGAAGCGCTGACCTACGTCATCCATAAATAAGTGACCCACGTTGTCTGTGATGTGCAGTAAAGACATGTGGAAGGGGCCACACGCGTGGCACTAAAAGCGAGAGCATTAGAAAGGTGCAAGATGGGGTGAGGTTAGTTTGTGAAGGAGGTAAGAGCCCGCCAGTGTCTAACTCTGGAATAGGAAGCTGTGTGCCGGGTTACCGAGTCCTTAATGGGGGCCCCCCAAGGGGCCTGAGTCCAGGGGGCCTGGCCAGGTAAGTTGTGATATATGGAAGTGGTTAGGAAGTGTGAGAAGTAGAGAAAACCAATTGGGTACGAGGCCTGTCATCTGCGGGGGTGGCTTCAAGCCACACCATGTGTAGTGAGTTGTGTGATGGCTGCTTGGGTGGCTGGGAGTTCAAGCAGGACATGGATAGGAGAGGAAGACCGTGAACGCCAAGTTCATCTGTCTCTGCCCAGCGGAACTCAAGAGGCTGGTGTGATTTGCTTCCCTCAGTTAACTGTTCTCAGTGGGTATCAGGCTGTCCTTGCCTCCTCAGCCATTGTCGCTCCCCTGGGATGGGGGACCCAGCAGCCTCTGTTCATAGGGTCCCATGACACTGAGGATACGCCATTTGAGCCCTTCCTGAGATCCTTATTTTTCCTTCTCAGATTCCCTGAGGAGATGCACTAGAGCCATTGCTTTGCCACGAGTTTATTCCCCCTGTTGACACTCGTTGGCTATCCCAAATCAAAGGGGTGGGAGGAAGGTTAATGGGAAAAAAATTCACTCTTAGGCAGAGCTACTAAGCTGCACTTAAAGACAGGCTCAAAAAAAGATTTTCTGAAGCACACTTCCCTTCTGAAATGGTGCCACTCCTGAATTCTGACCTTTAAAGGTTAAAAAAGATATTGACAAAGGCCTTTCGGATCCTTAGTAACCCCCTTGGGTAGATCTCAAGAACCAGAGAATATTCAAGATTTAGGATTGGTAGAATTCCTTGCAGCCCGACTGAACATTCTCATATCTGATGGGAGGAAACCCTGGCATCTCCCTCTTAATTTAGCCTACTCTCAATTCCTCAAGATTTTAGGATTCACAGGTCACCCTTGCCTTTAGGGTTGACACATGTTTCCTGGGCCAAGCCTCTTTTGGCCCCGCAGGGCTCTGCTTTGGGAGCGGAGGACCTGCGGTTCTCTGAAAGCCACTGTGGCCTGTGAGTGACTGGGGCCAAGTGCACATCTTCGAGCAGTGCTGTGTGCGCCTTTGACTCATTCTTTCACAGAATTTCTTGTACCAGATTGGGCCCCGCACACCAGGAGCTTGGAGGACCGATCTCTTCCCAAGTGTATTTTCTAGCTTATTCATCAAGACCATGTGCACAGCAATGCAACAAGCTCTGGGCAATCAAAGGAAATGACGTTCGCCCCTGGTCCGGCCGCCCGGATGGGATTTCGGAGCGGCCCCTCCCTCAATGATGTTGTTCTTCCCTCCAGGAAGCCCCAGTCTGTGTCTATCCCGGCCCACATTCAGGGGTCCCACCTGCCTGGTTCATCTCCTTCCCCAGCTTGCTTTTTCACTCTCTTGTCTCACTTCAGCAGGTGATAAAGTCAAAGCCCAAGAAAGACAACCGTATTGCTAGAGGGTAAAGGTTCTAAGTGGCTCTCAGGTTCTCCACAGAATTTGGTCTTTTGGAGACAGGGTGCTTTAGCTTTGAGTCTCAAGTTGAAGCAAGCAGGGTTCGGTATTTTATTGGCCGAGGCATGACAGGGCATTGCTTCTAAAGGTTAAGACAAACACACCCACTGAATGACTACATGCTATCTATATCTGTATCTATCTATCTATCTATAATAGTATATCTATCTATAATAGTTTCGAGTTTGTTTGGAATTATTGGGACTTCCAAACAACAATTCAATTCTAAATACTTACATACTTGACAAGCTAGGACTTACTTCCAAAGAGCACTGACCCGGAGCAATTACTCTGAGGGTCTGAGAGTGTGCACTGACAGAACCACGTATTGGGGCTGAGGTTCAGACTGTTAGATAAGGGGCATCTGCCTGCTTTTCAGGTGTGCAGACCCAAGTTTATTTCAGACCCTTCTACGACATGGCTTTGTCCTCTTTTTGTCCTTCCCCATGCCAAGAGGTACATTCTGGCATTTTGTACTTCTGGAAAACCGCAGACCATTTTCTCTTTCTTTGTGCAGGACTGGCCAAACTAACCCTTCTGGTCCCTTTTCTGAGCCCTCTCTGAGTTTACACAAGCAAAAGCATTGACTTTGTATTCATGTCTTAGAAAGAATTTATTCCTTACGTGCTTGTGGAAAAATCGCACCCAGGCATATATTATGCTTAATCACATCCCAATGTTTACACCCTGGCAATCTATTTTTGGGCTCATCAGCCAAACAGAATCAGAAATGCATCTACCATTTCCCAGGTAACAGTGGAGTTAGGGAAAGGTAACTCTCAGATCGGGCTCTGGTCTGCCTGCCTCTCAGATTGCATCATTGCTTTTATGAGTTTGGATGACTGAACTCTTGAGTCTTGCTCTACCTGAGGCATAGATCCCTTCCTGTCCAGGAGCAGGCTTCTACACCTCGTGGCCGTCCCCATAGCATGGTGCCTGAGCAGAGCAGGCTCTCACGGAGGCTGGGGTTAGCCAGAGAGGCCTCTGGTCCCATGAGCTGTGGGTACTCTTCCATTTGGACAGCTCCTGCCTGGTTCCATGTCCCCAGTCTAGAGCGCACGGTTAACCACTCTCTCTAACAACCTTAATGCCATTGTTGCCCATCCTCTGGCCACGCTCATCCCACAGATCCCTCACCTAGATCAAGTTGATGCCCTACGTGCACTACTCCAGCCTCCAGCTGATTGTTGATAGAGTAAGGCTCCACGGTTGCAGACAGCTGCTGAGCACAGCTAGGAGAAGCCCGTAGCCTTAAGGGTTGGTGCCACCATGAATGGTGAGCACCAGCCTCTCTCCAGACTAGTTTGCCTCCACCAGCCCCAACATGTTTATCAGGATATGCACCTGTCTTTAAATCCTTTCTGTCAGTCCCAGAGGGGGAAGCATTTTTTCCTGATCAGGTCAACCCGTCCTTCCACCACTCATGTGTGATCTGCGTGATCTTCCTCCCCCAACTCGTGTTTCCTCCGGGGTCTTGCTGCACTTCCCCAACAGCTTCAGCCTTTTTCTATGGTCTCAAGAGAAAGTGCTTTAGCTTTTAAACACGCTCAGTCATCTCATAATGACTGAGTTCGCCTCTGGCCCTGTCTGGTCTCTCCTCTTCTCAGGCAAATTAAAAAAAAAAGTAGCGTAAATTTATCACCTTTACTTCTCTAAATTGCATTTACTCCTCAACTGACTATGCCCTGATTCTTCCCAGAGCACCTCACTGAAATCTCTCCTGTGCAGGTTCCTCCAGAAGCAACAATGCTCGGGCAAGCAGTTCATCTGGGGGGAGGCAGAGGGAGGGAATGCTGGAGGAATGGGGAAGTGAGACAGAAAGGGAAGCAGCTGATAGAGAGTGTGTTCTCAAACCAGTTCTCACTGTGGACTCCCAGGGCTTAGTCCTGCTAGGGAGCCCTAGTTGCTAACGTAGGACGTGAACTCAGTTTTCCCAGCCAAGGGGTGAAAGAGCTGGGGTATTTATACACCAGGCCATCAGTCATTGGTCAACTAATGCTGCTTTGAGGATAGTGTTAATTCCTTGACACTTCTGACCTGCCAAGCAGATGGCAAAGTGAGCTGCTGTAGCAGGAAAGAGCCCACAGGCAGAGAAAGGCATCTGGAATTTCAGCCAGTGTGCACACAGTGGTAAAGGCGAGGGGCCATAGGCCAGGTACTAGCAGCACCTGCTTTAACAGCTTCCCTGCGGTCTTTGTGTTGCTTTGCTAGATGAATGCTCAATCCAGTCTTTATATCGATGGTGCTGTCTGTCAAATTTGTTGACTACTCACTCACTCAGTCATTAAATTCTCTGCTCTCTTTAGGGGTGCCTGGGTGGCTCCGTCAGTTAAGCATCCGACTTTGTCTCAGGTCATGATCTCACTATTTGTGGGTTCGAGCCCCACATTGGGCTCTGTGCCGACAGCTCGGAGCCTGGAGCCTGCTTCCAATTCTGTGCCCCCCCCCCCTGCCCCTCCCCTGCTCTCTCTCTCTCTCTCAAAAATAAATAAACATTAAAAAAAAACTTTTAAATTCTCTGCTCGCTTGCCTTCCATGACCCTTCTATTTCCTAATTTACCGTGTGAACTTTTCTTCTGCCTCCGTTGTGAATCCTTGCTCTTCTGCTAATTGTGAAACCTTGGGATCCTCTGGGGTTTTATCCTGAGCTTGCTGCCTGGGCAATTTTTTGTTCTTTCATGATGGGCACACTGATGACTTTCAAACCTTACTTGAGTCCTGACATTAAACTCTGGGCCCATTTGCCCAGCAGATCAACTTGGATATTGTCAAACCCAACCATCTCCACTTGACTTCTTTCCCACGAAGACTTGCTCTTCCTCTTATTTACTATCTCAGCAAGTAACGCTACTGCCCCTCCCAGCATCCACATTGAAAAGCTAAGCGCCATCTTAACTTCCAAATTTCCCCCCTAACACATGACTGTCAATTTTACTTCTAGATTTTTCCCCCTATAACTTAGAGCACATTAAGGGCCAATGGGAAGGGGTATGGACATGAGAATGAGACTGGAAACAAAAGAGGGGGCATGGAGATTGTTGATAGAGTAAGGCTCCTTCGTAGTATGTGTGGAGGGACTGGCCTTTGATGGGAGCAGGAAAAGCCATTTGGTTTTGCAAAGGAATGAGAAAGACCCATTAGTGGGCATTAAGATGAAGGCAAGTCCTACTCAAGGATGAGAGAGCCAGGGGGTGGGTGAGAAGGTTAGAGTTTTGAGCACCAGAGACCAGGCTGGGGAAAGTACTGAGGGTTAGCTGAGCTCTGATCCATGGAGCTGCATATGAATCTTTTGTTCTTATGGAGATTATTCTCCAGGATGGGAAACCAGTTACCATCTCCACAGTCTCCAGCAGCATCATCCAACTCCACATCAAGTCTTCTTTTCTTCCAGTTTGCTTTGCCAAACGTTCCCACAGCAACTGTTCTTAAACTTCACCAGGAACCCCGAGTGCTCTGACCCTTGTTTTTCCTTCTCCATTCACCAGACTCTCCTTTTGTTCTCTAGGTAGTTTGATTTTTATATTTATTATATTGTATAGGATTGTATTGTATTGTAGATTATTCAATTTATGAAACTAAAAGGAACCCAAGTTCTCTCACTTCTCCTGCCCCCTACTCCCCACCCTCCACCTCTGGCAACCACCAATCTGTTCTCTTTATCTATGAGCTTGGTATTTGTCTTTCTCTGTCTGACTTATTTCCCTCAGCGTAATACCCTTAAGGTATATCCATGTTGTTGCAAATGGCAGTCATTCTTTTTTATTGCTGAATGATATTCCATTGTATATATGAATTTATTAATCCATTCATCCATTGGTGAACACTTATTAATCCATTCATCCATTGATGAACACTTAGGCTGTTTCCATATCTTGGGTATTATAAATAATATGGCAATGAACACGGAGCTACATATAGCTCTTTGAGTTAGTGTTTTCATTTTCTTTGGATGAATACCCAGAAATGAAATTGTTGGATCATATTGTAGTTTTATTTTTGAGTTTTTGAGGAATCTCCATGCTGTTTTCTATAGTGGCTGTGCCAATTTACATTCCCTCCAACAGTACACAAAGGTTGCCTATTCTTCGCATCTTTACCAACACTTGTTATTTCCAGTCTTTTTGATAATAGCCATTCTCATAGGTGTGGGTGATATCTCGTGTGGTTTTGACTTGCATTTCACCGATGATTAGTGATGTTAAACATCTTTTCATGTACCTGTTGGTCATCTTATCTCTTCTCTGAAAAAATGTCCATTCAGACTCCTTTCTTCCCTCTCCTTCCTCTCCAAATTAGAAGCTGTGGCTCAACATTTTAATCTCTTTAAAAATACCCTACACCCCCCTACCCTCTGAATATCCATCTCATATTTTTGGAAAAACTCTAACTTTGGATGAATCCAGCCATCTGTCTTCACCATGTCGGTTTCCAGGCAGCTGAGTCTCACTGGAAAATAACACATAGCAGGGCAGTGGTAGTTGGGCATAAGTAGAATTATGCCCATAATATCACGTAGCTTGTTAAGTGTTAGTTTTGCGCATAGTTAAGTTACCTGCATGCAGACAAAGGAGGAAGCCATGGATCCCAAAAGTGTCATGTATATATGTGAAATACACCACCCAAACACATACCCTACATATAGAAGGTTTGTTGAAATATAATTTGCATGCAGCAGAAGTCGACCTTTTCAGCAAACAGTTCTCTGCACACCATTATGTAACTACCATCCCAATCAAGATGTTGAGTATTTTCATCACCCTGTCCCCCAAATTTCCCTCATACTTCCTCTTTGCAGTCAATCCCCAAGCCCCTGACAACCACCAATCTGTTTTCTGTTCCTACGGTTTTGTCTTATAAGTCTAAAATGTCATATAAATGGAATCATACAGTGTGTACCCTCTTGAGTCTGGCTTCTTTCACTTAGCATAATGCGTTAGAGATTGAACTATTTGTTGCACAAATCAGCAGTTCTATTTTCATATTTATTTCTGGGTAGCATTCCATTATATGCATGTGCCTATCATAGTTTTCCATTAACCAGTTGAAGCATATTTAGGTTATTTCCAATTTTTGATGACTATGAATAAAGTTGCTGTAAACATTCACGTGAGTGTAAATTTTCTTTTCTCTTGAGTAAATACCTAAACCTGGTATTGCTAGACCACATGTTAACTGCTAAATTGTTTTCCAAAGTGGTTGTACTATTTTGTATTCCCATTAGCAACGTGGGATGCTCTGCGTGCTTGTCAGCACTTGGTATTGTCAGCTTTAAAAACTTTATCTACTCCGATAGGTGTGCAGTGCTATCTCATCGTAGTTTTAATATTGTATTTCCTTAATGTCTAATGGTGTTGAGCATCTTTAAATGAACTTATATACCATCCACTAAAGATGGGTGATATTTGTTTATTGGTCAGGTGTGTGTTCAATCTTTTGGCCATTTTAGAAAGCGGGTGGTTATTTTCTTGTTATCGTGTTTTGGAAGTTTAAAAAATATATCTGGATATATTTTACTGTATATGCAAATATATTAAATTTAATATATTTATCAAATACATGTTTTGCAAATATTTTTTCCCAGTCTGTGGTTTGCTTGGCTTGCTTTCTCATTTTCTTAACAACGTCTTTTGAAGAACCAAAGGTTTAATTTTGATGAAGTCCAATTTATCATTTTTTTCCTTTTATAGATCACGCTTCTTGTATTGTATGTGGGAATTCTTTGCCTAACACAAGGTCACAAAGATTTTCTCCGATGTTTTCTTCTAGAAATCTAAAACTTTAGGTTTACATTTACATTGTTGTCCATTTTGAGTTAATATTTTGTAAATGATGTGAAGTACGGATTGAAGTTCAATTTTTTTTGCATATGGATATTCAATTGTTCCAAGACCATTTTTTTTTAGAAGATTCTCCACTAAATGACTTTTGCAATTTTGTAAAAAATGGGTTGACTATAATGTGTGAGTTTCTTTCTGGACTTCCTATTCTGTTCTGTTAACCTATGTATCTTTCCTTTCAAATTTCAACTTGATTACTGTCGCATTATAGTAAATATTGAAATCAGTTTAATGTGAATTCTCCAACATTGTGCTTTATTTTTGAAATTGGTTGTGACTATTCTAGTTCCTCTGCTTTTTCATAGAAAATTTAGGGTCACTGTGTCCATTTATGTAATATATCCTGGTAGAATTGAATGGGATTGTATTGAGTTTATAAATCAACCTGGTGAGAATTGCAACCATATTTAATACATGAACATAGTATATATCTTTCCACTCATTTAGATCCTTTTTGTTTTGTGGTTTTAGCATATAGATCTTGTACATATTTTGTTTGCTTTATAATGAAGCACTTTATGTTTTAGGTACTATTAACATAATATTTTTTCTATTTCAATTTCCCATTGTTCATTTCCGGTATATAAAATATTATTGATTTTTGTATATTGATCGTGTATCTTGTGATCTTACTAAACTCACTTATTATAGCTTTTTTCTGGGGTAGATTCTGGTATTTTCTACATTGACAATCATGTTGTCTGTGAATAGAGAGGTGTTTTTTTTATCCCCCTTTCAATATGTATGCCTAGTTTTTGTACGGTTTAAACTATTATTTCACTGAGAACATTTTCTTCTTAGAGAAATAGTTTAACAAGATTAAGTCCTTGCCAAATTGGCTTTCTGGATTACTAAAAGGAGTTAGAGCCCAAATTAGATGATCAGTTATGTGGACAGTCTTTATAATTTTCATTCTTCAGAGCTGTGCTACAAGAAGATGACTAGGGCATTTTATATAGGGTTTGACTCTTGTGTAATAACTACCTGTTATTTTCCTATTGTGAATTGGTCAGTGGGGATGATGTGCAGAGTATTTCATGTAGGCAAAGAAGCCCCCTCCTGTGTCTGCAGAATCATCATTATGCTAGGGAGCCTTTGCATAGCCCTTTGATTTAAGAGCCTTCACACTTCTGGCTGATCAGATGGCCACCTCCCCCCTTGGCTCATCTGGAACCTTCCACTGCTACATTTCAGACCCAATAGTGTGCATCCCTCTTGCTGGAGTGTGCCTGAGTCTGGACCTGAAACTCTTATATCCCCAGAGTCTGACTCAGGGCTTGGCCGATCTTATTGACTGAATAAGACCTGGAAATACAACCTAGCTGCCCTTCTGACACAGAGGGAAGGGCAAGGACTCTGCTACGAGGTTTGAGTCTGAGCTCTTCTGTCAAAGTTATTCTTGGAAAGCTCTATTTTTCCCATCTGTAAAATGAGGGTGTTATCTTCCTCGTGAGTTATCATTGTGAAGGACTTAGTTCATCATCTAATCCTATTAGGTAAGTTGGTGTTATTAGAACTGTTAGTTAATAGATACATTGTGTCACTTCATCGTGGCCCCTAGCAGACCCTCCTTAATTCCGTTGCCTCCTCTGGTTGAAATGGAGTTCAGGGGCGATGGCTGCCCAAACTGGCCATCCCCCGCGGCATCCGTGTGGCTGCCACTGTCAGTGGAGTGCGAATGAAAAAAATTAGGTGCTCACACCATCTAGGATGCCGCAGTGGCTGGTTGCAGTGCGACCTGCACAGGTGATGCCTGGGATCTGTGGGCTTCCATATGACTGCCAGCACCCGGGGTTTTGTATCTGGCATGATTTATGGGGGGGGGGGTCTAATATGAGCGGGCAGTCCCCCGTCTGAAGGGCATGCAGGCGATCCAGCAAGTGTACAGTGATTTTCTTCTCAAATTTCAAGGGATGCATTCCAGCCTTCTCATTCTACGAATTCCAGCCGAATATTTCTTCGTTTATTTTTTCTCGGTATCCAGCCTTGTTAGCTTGATATGTAATTAGAGGTTTTGGAAAATGTTATTGCTAACACCTGAATATGAACTTTATTTCTGATTTTTAACCCTCCCCCCCCCCCCAAATTATAGGAAGAGCTGTGTTTCTCATAAGCTTAGTTTTCAGTGCGAAAGTATTGTACATTCCTGATGCACGTATCTTGATGGGGTTTCTTCCTCATTTGGTTTTTTTTAATTAAGAACTTTGGTGACATTCTGTAATTATTTGACATGGCCTCATTTCCAAGGTGGCCACATAGAGTTCTTCTGTCTAAATAAATTGTGGTTAATATAATGCAATCCCTCAGTTGGAGAGCAAGTTTGCAAGCAATTGTTGTCCAGAGCCACATATTTATGTGTGTGTGCATGCGCACGTGTGTGTTTAAGTTTATTTATTTATTTATTTTCGAGAGAGAGAGAGAGAGAGAGGAGAGAGAGAGAGCATAAGCAGGGGAAGGGATGAGAGGGAGGGAGAGAGAGGGAGAGAACCCAAGCAGATTCCATGCTGTTAGCACAGAGCCCACCGTGGGGCTTGATCCCATGAACCCCAGGATCAGGACCTGAGCCAAAATCAAGTGTCGGATGCTTAACAGACTGAACCACCCAGTTGCACCTATAATGTTTTTAGTGGTGTTATTTGAAACATAGTCTGTTCCCCGTCAAAATAGGAACATGTCAATATGGTCACAATTTCATAATGTGAGTTCATATACCCTAAGTGTATATATGTATACGTTCATTTCTTTACGTCTATGGCCGGTAAAACTAGGTTTTTTTTTTGTTTTGTTTTGTTTTTTTTTTAGGAGTGGAGTGGTATTTTGATTTCCTTTGTGGCTTTATGTATTTTTAAATTATCTGCAATGATTAAAGTGTAAAGCAAGAATTGTTGTACACAAACGTAGAAGAACTTCAAAAGAATATCTTCTTCCTGGCCTGAGCCAGGGGAAAAAATTACATTATTTTGGCCAGATGCTGCCAGAATTGGGAAATTAAGCAAAGGGATATTAAGGTTAGATTTCCCGGGAGAATAACAACCCCAAAGGTAGTCTACAAATTCACAATTATGTTAACTGAGCACAGAGAGTGTTGGTTCATCACTTAGCAACACTGTGGATTTTGTTTCTCTTTGTAAACCAGATTGAAAAGGAAGAGCAAGCCGACCCCACGGAAGAAGTGAGGGCGCAGTTTCAAGCGAATGGACCACCTCAGCACCTGGACTCACTGCTTCTTGACCCCCGTGCCCTTGGGCAAGTTATCTGGCTTCCAGTAGGATGCAGGGGCAGACACCGGCTGATGTGGCAACAGCTGATGCCCACAGGCCCCTCGGTGCGGGGGCCGCCTGGAGGTGAGAGGGGGCATCTCTGTGCGTCATGCTCCAGTTGGCGGGTCCCAGCAGTGGCCCTCGGGCTCCAGAGCCCAGTGCATGGCTTCTATGGTCTCAGCTGCGGTCTTTTCTCCCTGAGAACATGCACAGGCTTTCAAGGTCTTTAGATCAGGATGGTCAAGTGACAGCCCTTGTATTGTCCTCCAACCTCTGTTCTCCTCCCTCTCTGGCATCCTGTTGCCTAATCTGACTTTTGATCCTTGACCTTCTTCTTTGTAATAATCCTCTGCCTGGTTCCTCTCTTCCCCTCTGCCTTCGGGTTCCCATTTGACCTCCTTAATCAGTTCCCCTCACTGGCACACAGCCAGAGACACAGCTCTGGGGAAGATCCAAGTTTTTTTGAGTAAGATATTAGGTGAGCAGATGAACCAGGCGTGCAAAGAAATTCCCAGGGAGGGTAGGGGTTGTCCAAGTCCACATGTCGGAAGCAGCCAACGTGCTGTGTCAGAGCTGAGAGTAACATTGTGAACAAGTAGCTCCTTCCCACTCCGCAGGCCCCTGTCTCCAACCTCACACAGGGATTTGTGAATGCCTTCTTCTGATCCCTGCCTGGTTGAGAGCATACACTCTCAGGCACTACCTTTGAGCCTTGTCCAATTCATCTGGACATTCCCAGATTCAGAACTAATTGCTTCAATTTGTTGTAACCTTGGGAAAGTTATCTGGGCTCACTCAATGGCTTACCCTTGCCCCTCTCCCAAAGGTTCCTGGAGACCAGGCTGCTAAGAGGGCCCCTCTGTGAGGCCAAGTTGCTACTCTCCCACCCTCCCACCTCAGGACACCAGCAGGTGGCCCCAGGGCCTTTCACAGGACCAGAAGGGGTACTCAGAGAGTTGCTATTTCAGGCCACAATGCCCCAAATTCTTGGGGAGGGCTGAATCCCTCTATGCTGTCCCTGGTTGGTGCCTCCACATACTATAGTGGGGTCAGGCAAAATAGGAGAGGAGAATTAAGTGTGGGAGAGGAGAGGAAGTTAGGGTAGATAAGCAGTCCAAGACTTCTCTCCCTATGTGGGAGGTTATCCCATGATATGTGTAAGTCTGAAACCAATTGTAACGGAGTAGGGTTAGGGTTTGACTTCTCGTCTCTGATTTGCTCCCACTGTCTATAGCCCCAAACTCGTGGAAAGAACTTTGACCTTGAGTATGGGATCTCCATCAGGGACATAGGAAATAATCCCCTGACTCTGCCTTGGTTAGATCACGTTCCCTACACACACACACACACACACACACACACACACAGATGCTTGGTGGGGTTTGCCCCTGGGTTAATTGGAGGACTTTCAGATCATCTTGCTTTCCTGTGGACTGGCTTGTGTGTTTGTGTATATGTTGGGAAACTTGGCTTTGGGGGAATAGTTTTGGGCTCCCAGGCACAAATACTAGAGAGACCCTCCAAGTCTCATTTCAGTTCCATGCTCCCTGGGGACCCTGACCACTGAAGCTGATTATGAGACAAGACTGCACACTAATAGATTCCCTTCAGGGACCTGACTTTGACTTAGGGTTCCACCATTTGCCCGGCAGTGGTTTTGAAAGAGTCTTTCATCATGGATCACTTTCCCTACTCACCTCAGAGCTGGGGGATGGAAGGAGAGGGGTTGGAGAAGGCTCATCTCTCTTGAGTCTCCAGTGGGATCCATTCCAGAAGCCACCCCTGCTTGTTTTAAGCCCAAGCTTGGCTGATTTGTTTGTTGGCTTTAAAGGTGGGCCTGGGGGCGCCTGGGTGGCGCAGTTGGTTAGGCGTCCGACTTCAGCCAGGTCACGATCTCGCGGTCCGCGAGTTCGAGCCCCGAGTCAGGCTCTGGGCTGATGGCTCGGAGCCTGGAGCCTGTTTCCGATTCTGTGTCTCCCTCTCTCTCTGCCCCTCCCCTGTTCATGCTCTGTCTCTCTCTGTCCCAAAAATAAATAAAAAACGTTGAAAAAAAAATTAAAAAAAAAAATTAAATTGGGCCTGAAGGGTGAGAAATACAGGCAATAGATCCAAGCTCAACCCCTTCTCAACCCCTCCAATGCTTTTCTATTAGGAGGCCAGTGGAGGGAAGCTGAAGCCATGACCCAGTCCCTAGGGCATAAAGCTCATTGCCTTTCCAGGTCTGGCCCACCCCACTTGTGATTCAGAAGCCCTTTCCCTACCCAGCAAGACCACGCTTTCCTGTCTTCCTTCTTTTGTCTCCTTTTGTATGTGTAAATAATATGTTGTCATAGCTACTCAGTGCTTATACTCATTCGGGTCTGTTCTTACTACGCACTCTGCCTGTGATGCTCTCGTCCAAGATCTCTGCACTGGTGACTTCAGCTCAAATATCATCTCGGAGATGTTTCCCTTGGAAACTCACTGTGGTTTCCATAGTTACTCTCTATCTCGTCACTCTAGTTTTGTTAGTTGTGTTTGTCTTCACAGCACTCATCACCCTCGGGAATTATCTTGTTCATTTATTTGCTTGTTTACTGCTTGGCTGTCCTGCTCCTAATGTAACTTCCATGACCACCAACACCTGTTTCCTGCCACATCCTCAGTTCCCAGTGCTAGGAGGAACTCAATAAACACTTGTTGACTGAATAGATGTTTGCTTGTTGTTTTTTTAAAATAGGAATGATTTTTCAGAAGTTTAGATTCTTTTGAAAAGTCAAAGGTGTCTACTGTACTTAGCAACAAGGAACCATTGGTGACATTTGAGGGCGCTCTTGGAGTAAATAGGAGGCGATGTGACCATGAAGGGAAGCAGGGCATAGGGCAGTAGCTGGGGTGCCCCATGAACTCAGGAGACACTTGAGCTTGGTGAAGTCTGGTGGGCAGGAAACAGCAGAGCAGGTGTGTGAAGGAGGAGGAAATACTGAGTCAAGAACTGAGGAGGCAGGAGGGAGAATCTGGGGCACAGGTGAGGGGATCAGGCATGTAGCAGGACTCCCTTTTCAGTGGGAAAAGGGGAAGGAGAAAAGGAGTGTGTAGATTCTGGTGGGTTGGCAGGGTCAGCGGCAGGGGCTCGAGGGCAGTTCCTGCCTGTGGCTTTGATTTTCTCTTGAACTTGGAGGTGAAGTGACCTCTTCACAACGGGGTGAGTGGTGGTGTCAGGGGTCAGAAATATGAGGATGGTGGAGACAATTATAAAGAGATCACTTCACCTCAAGCTTTTGAAATATACATATATTTTTAAAAAACCCTTTGCCAGAGGAATCTAATTAACCAATTAATTAACAATTCAAAGCAACATTTTGCCACTAAGTCACTGCATACAACTTCATATTTAGACGTAAATCCTAGGCCTCAACTTGAGTCCCATATGGTCTCAGATGGAAGAAGAAGGAATAGGAGAGAGAAAGGCAGAGTCTAATCTTCTCAAGGAATAAAGAATCACGAGGAAGCTTTCACAAGGGGAAGCTGCAAAAATTCTGACAAATCATAGCAAGATGGGGCTGTGCTGTGAGACAGTAATTTGCTGAACGTCCATCTGGACTCTGTTCTAACACCAGAAAGATGTAGAAACTCAGGCCTGGAAGGGTCCAGGGAGGCTTCTGGACTGACTCCATAGCACAAGTCTCCGTCTCATTAATAATACCATTAACAGGTACTTATTAGCTCTGCTTAAACAAAATGAAGTGTTCTTAATGGATAAAGATGATTCCATTGACCCAACAGTATACAGTGTGCAGTTGCAACTTGGAGAGATTTTGCATACTCACTCTTCTTGTTTGTAACATAGGTACACACTTGTAGGAGTGTTGGTTAAGGGTAGTGATAAAAATATCTTCTTTCTGTTAAATATCAACTATGCATCCATCCTATACTACATAGCGTTTTGTGTTTGTAAATGGCTGCCATGAAACCATGACCTTGGCCTTCTTGCTATCATGCTGCGATCTAGAAATTTCCAAAATGAGTTTGATGGAGCCTTAGGGGTGCTTGGGGTGCCATGTTATGAGATGAGAAGGAGGTGGAGCCAACGTGGCTCCAATCTGCATCCCCACATCGACTAGGCAGATTTTAAGGTCTATGTTGACTTCCAATTTCATATAGATAAAGGGTTGCACTGGGATAAAAGAGTCTGACAATCTTCACCGTTATGACTGAAATCAAATACTGGTAAAATGATTATGCTAGTGACTTTCTATATGATTTTTTAAATCAAAGAGTGTACTATTTGGCATTGCATCATAGGTTTGGGTTTAATTGACTGCTATTTCAGTCACAACTTATTTCCTTTTAGGCAACAATTCACCCACCACCAAGTTGAGTGTTTTGACCTTTGATCAACTGGCTAGGTTTATCCAAAGTACAGATGAGCAAAAGTACCAGATTAGCAAAGAGTCTTGATAATTATACCTGTATTTTATTTTTAAGCAAATTTATGTGGAAGTATTCTATTCAACATGGTACTAAAAATCCATTTCTGTTGCATAAACTACATGAACTAAATAGACTACATTAATAATACATAAAATAGGTTTGCGGAGAGTGGAGAAAATGGGAAGCCATAGCGTAAATGGTGGTCTTCATCGCAAATCAAATATCTATCAGATTTGAATCATTTGGTTCAAAAAGATCTCTGCACAATAGAACTAAGTTCTAAAACAGTGTTAAATCTAAGTACCAAAGTAATATTCACATTGGAGTTTGAAGCACATTAATTTCCCCAAGAGTCCATTTGTAACCACAGCTGGGGGCTGCGAGGTCCAGGGGTGGAATCTTGAGAGGCTGGTGCACTTCCCTCTAGAACCCAAAGGTTGTAAGTATTTTGTAGAGAGAAAAGTAGATAACCTCAAGTAACTAGGATCTCGAAAGAAGGTACTTTTACAGCAAGAGGGTCTAGGTTTCTAAGGTTTCCTTTCCTTCTAAGGAGGAAAGCTTGGGAGTGTCTGGGTCCACGCTTGAGAAGGTGGTGATGGCAGCTGGAAGTCTTTCGTGTGTTGATTAATGACGGATGTTCCTTATAAAGATAGGAAGTGATTTGCATCAGCGCTAGCCAAACCCGCCCTCCCCGCAGAAAGTAAGAGATATTGGGCCAGCCTTTGTTAATGAAGCCTCTAGGGCCACTATTAAAGGCAGATATATTAACAGATACTGAAAATGGGCCCTTGGCCCAGGTGGTGGTTCACACACAGCCCCATGTCGACCTCCAGGCAAATCTGTTTGATTAATGCTGAAGTGAAGATACCCTTACTGTGACCGCCATCGCCATGCCATCGAGGAGGGTTGGGGAGTCTGTCTTTCAGTGGGTGTGAGACTCAGTAGACATTCTGGCAACTTTCCATCAAGGAAGTTATGTTTGCCTGCAGATCAGAGGGTGAGTTTTTCCTGACACCTCATAGGCTACCCAGGTGGCGGCCCATTCACAGCTAATTCAGTCCTAGGCATGCCTCTTCCATAGCGGGAGAAAGGCAAATGGCACAGTGGGCAGTGAGTACCGGGGCAGTCACTCACAGGGAGTGTCCCATGGGAGCCAGCCTGGTTTCAGGGACCTCTTATTGACAGGAGTTCCTTGGTGATCTTCCTGGGTTTGGTTTTATTTCTGAGATCTCTGAAGTACACCAGTCTCTGGGTTTGTTACTTGCAATTCCTGTCTCAGGAAGGCAGCGCTCTCTTCCTATCCGGGAAGAAATCTTAATGCATCAAAAGGAAAGAGTTTGGTCTCTTAGGCTTTCTTTACCGCCACGTGGTGAGCCAACAGATTGCTACCTAATCTATTTTCACTGCATTCGCCCTCTGTTTCTCGAATTCTCGGTAAACATCCCTTTCTGCAGCTGACAGCCTCTGTTCTTTCTCTCTGGCTTATAAGCTTTCTGAGTCAGACCCTTTGACGGAATCTTAGTCTTCTGCTGGTAGAGATCATGAAGGACCGTTACTGCCAGCTGCAAGATTTTGCATTTAATTTTCAACTAGAGCTTTGGCTACAAGCAGTAAAAAAAAAAAAAGAAAAAGAAAAAGAAAAAGAATAATTTTCCAACTTTTGTCTTCCAGTTGATGTCTTGCTGACATCTCATTATTTGGCTCGGAATGCAAATGGTGTCTGTTTTCCTCAACTCTTGTTACTGTGGATTTTGGTGCCATCTGATATCCCTGACTCTCTCCCTTCTTCCTGTGGGAATCTGCCAATTCGCTCCTATTTTTAAAATGACCCTGTTTATCTCCTTCCCTGTGATTTTTCTCCGCTGATGCAAAGATGAACGGCGAGTGGTTTGAGATGCAGAGCACATTTATGCAGAACTTCAACTTCATTATTTTCCTAAGCCACAGCTTCTCTCTGAGCCTGGAGATTCTCCTGATTTGCTTGCTAATCTCAGTAGGTACAGCTGGGAGGGTAGAGACCAAGGGTGTGGGGGGGACCACAGCCTTCTCTCCACTCCACTTCCCCCAACGGCCACGCCTTCCTCTTCAGCTCATGTCTTCCTTCCGGTTTCCATCTCATTTGTCACTGATCTGTTTTCCTACAACTCACATTCACAAAAGACTTCGGTTTTTATTTTTATTTATTTTTATCTTTTTTGTTTGTTTGTTTGTTTACTAGGCTCCACGTGTAATTCGGAGCTCAAACCCGACCCTGAGATCAAGAGTCGTGTGCTCTACCGACTGAGCCAGGCAGCCACCCCAAAGGACCATGGTTTTTAGATTTCTTTTTTTAATATTATTTTATTTTATTATTAAAACAATTTTTTTAATGCTTATTTATTTTTGAGAGAGAGGGGGGAGGCGCAAAGAGAGAGGGCTGACAGAGCCCCCGAAGTGGGCTCTGAGCTGAGAGCAGGCAGCCAGATGTGGGGCTCAAACTCATGAACTGTGAGATCATGACCTGAGCCGAAGTCTGATGCTTAACCAACTGAGCCACCCAGGTGCCGCAATTATTTATTTATTTCAAGTGTTTATTTTATTTTTGAGAGAGAGAGAGAGAGAGAAAGAAAATGAGTGGGGGAGGGGCAGAGAGAGGAGGACAGAGTATCCGAAGTGGGCTCCACTCTGACAGCAGAGAGCCCAACTCAGGGCTCGAACTCACCAACCACGAGATTATGACATGAGCTGAAAATCAAGAGTTGGTCGCTCAACAGACTGATCCACCCAGGCGCCCCGGGTTTTGAGATTTCTAGCAGGGCTACCAACAGCCTCCGTGCATTTTTATTGCTCTGTTTTTCACGCTATCTTCACTGCCACTCCCCCCCCCCCCCCGCCCCCGCCCCCGCCCCAGCTTTTGTTCCCAGCTGCTGAGATTCTGCCCAAGCCTGAGTCACCCAGATCCCCACCATCAGGAGACCAAGGATGATCCAGATGGGCTGGTGACCCACAGACGGTTCATTCTCACTCCATGTCCTTCCAATCCCAGTTTTCCTCACCTTCCCACGTGGCGTGGTGCCACCAGGCCTTGCAAATGTGGTCATCTGAGTTGGGATGGTTACATCATGGCCGACTCTACCTCCTTAACTTGCGTTCCCCTGCGGTTTTAATTTGCTGGTACTTGCATTGTCTCATGTCTCCAAAAGTCCTCAGTCACGTACTTGAACCCAGGTTCTCACGGGATCCCCACCCTTTTCTTCTGGTGTAAGTTTCACTTCGGTGAACTCTTGGAGTCCTAATAAGAGAATCTCTGGAGTCCAAAGGACTTCGCACCAAATGTGCATGTGGGTGGGAGAGGAGAGGGAGAGAGATTCCTCCCTTTTTGTGGCTTCTTTCCTTCTGTGGCTTCATGTGCCTTGGGAGAGGTGGTTTCTTTCTCTTCCATTCCTTGTCTTCCCCTTGCTCAAAATCATATGCAGGTGGAAGGTAGAGGCCCCGTGGCAAGGGTAAACCTAGTGATGCCTCTTACCCATGCAGAACGAGGTTTGGTTGGCATGTCATTCCAATTTCTTCTCTTTTCTGACTTGTGAAATGCAAGTTGCTGTGAGATGAAAAAGCGTTCATGTACATACATCACCCAAGAAAGCTTCATATAGCTGCTTCTTAAGGTGGCTCTGCGTTCTGAACATTTTTAACCCTCTCTGGGATATGACTCCTTTAGAACAATGTTATCTAGTGACTTTCTCATACAAGGATGCATTATACCAACAAACCTATTTAGCCTAGGACATTATTTACACAAGAGAAAAATCAGGCGTGTGTGTGTGTGTGTGTGTGTGTGTGTTTTCTTCCTAGATATAGAACTCATTTTGTCTTAAAATCTGAGTCCCCATTTAAAATGTTCAGGCGACTACTTGGACTTTGCTCTCCACCCGTGTTTTTTTAGGAGCCCTCCTTCTTTGGGACCCTGGAGCAGTAAGCACTTTTGTGCTTGTATCTAAGAGATCAAAATAAAAGTGCCCTCAAGTCCAGGGACAAATGTAGTCATCACAAGTGTCCTTGGCCAACAAGGCCAATATTTGTTGACCGAATACATAAGGAAAATATATTGAAGAAAAATATCATTTAGAGTTTTATCGAGTATTTTAGTAAAGACTTAGAAATGAAATTTCCAACCATCAGAGCATGAGAGCCCAAGCTCACACAACTATTCCAGAGGATAACTGAGTTCACCTAAGTATAAGCTGCCGTTTCTTCCATTCATCGGGGACTGGAGCCCAGGGTTCACAAGGTGTATCGAGCATGCCCTGTGTTGACGAGTGCTTGCTTTATTGGTTGATAGTGTCGTGGTGGGAAGTGTATGGGTATGGGTCTGGGCCAAATCATTCTTCCTCTGCCCCGAGCAATAGTCTACGGGTATTCCTATTTAGGTTTTATCCACAATTAATATTTATAAAGTAAGACTTCATTTGAATACGTTAACCTCTCAGTATAATCTGACTTAATATATATCTTGATTTTGAAAAAATTACCTCAATTTCTTGGTATTTCTTACCGTGTCATCTACATCTTGGCTGTTTTGCAAAATTTCAATACCTTCAGATAAGAGCAAATACAGTAAATTAGTATGTTTTCCAATTGTTGGTGTTGAAAGCAGTGCTTCGAAGAAAGTTTCAGGAAAATGAGCAAGGACGCTGAATTCTGGAAAGGGCATTTGTGTGCAGGAAAGAAATTGAGCAGGGACATGGCTTTGTTTCTCACTAGCTGCATGACTTTGGACAAGTCGTTTAAGCCAACGTTCCCTTCTCAGGGCTGCCTTGCAGACTAATGAAGATAAAATTTTGAGTTTAAAAGATTTAGCACACTTTCATGGAAATAAGCTTTCAGAAGGAATGTTATAAAGGGTGCTAGTTGACAGAGGTCAGCTTACGCATTTTTTAGTCACATAGAACTCCAGGAACCTCAGTACTGTGATTAAATAGAGTCTAGGTGGCCTGTTGATTGGTATAGGACAATACTTGGAGGCACTTTGGACTGGGAAAAGGATGTGTTGGTTCCATACTCTGGACAGAGAACCTTGCATGCACTACCTGGAACCCCCCAGGCTAAACAAACCCTGAGGTGGGACGGCCTTGAGGAACATGAGATATTTGGCAAAGCAAAACACTTCATCTTGCCAAGTGGGGTTTACAATGTTAGTGTAGGATTGTAGGATTGTGGAGCCAAAGGGCTCTGGACAAAGGAGGGGGAGTTCAGGAATTATGGGACAGAAGAAGCAGGAAGAAACTCCAAAGGAATAAGATGGATGAAGAGAAAGACTTTGGAAAGAGAATACGATAGACTTGATGGCAAAATTTAAGTATTACCAAATGGCTTGTGAGGTAGTCTTTGCTCCAGTGCCTCTTGAAATCTTCAATTTTTTTTTTTTTGAGTAGGATTTTTTTTTCTTTTTGGGATGCATTAACGTGTTGAGCATGAATTTTTATTTTATTTTTATTTTATTTTTTTAATTTTTTTTCAACGTTTTTTTATTTATTTTTGGGACAGAGAGTGACAGAGCATGAACGGGGGAGGGGCAGAGAGAGAGGGAGACACAGAATCGGAAACAGGCTCCAGGCTCTGAGCCATCAGCCCAGAGCCCGACGCGGGCTCGAACTCACGGACCGCGAGATCGTGACCTGGCTGAAGTCGGACGCTTAACCAACTGCGCCACCCAGGCGCCCCGAGCATGAATTTTTAAAAATGTTTATTTTTGAGAGAGAGAGAGAGAGACCAAACAAAGTGGGGGAGGGGCAGAGAGAGAGGGAGACAAAGAATCCGAAGCAGGCTCCAGGCACTGAGCTGTCAGCACTGAGTCTGACCCAGGGCCCGAACCCATGAACCATGAGATCGTGACCTGAGCTGAAGTCGGACACTTCACCGACTGAGCCAGCCAGGCACCCTGGTTGAGCTCAGGTTGTGATCTCACCGTTTGTGAGTTTGAGCCCCACATCGGGCTCTGGGCTGACAGCTCAGAGCCTGGAACCTGCTTCGGATTCTGTGTCCCCTCTCTCTCTGCCCGGCCCCCACTTGCACTCTGTGTGTGTGTGTGTGTGTCTCTCTCAAAAATAAATACACATTAAAAAAATTTTTTTTAAAAAGTAAAAAATGAGCTCTGACTGGAACCTCTTAAGTTGTGCGGCTCTCTCTCTTCCTCAGAAAGCTTCCTTTCAGATGGAAGCGAACAAAAGAAAGAGGATGCAGCTTATATGTTTGCTTATATACATACTCTTTGACCCAATCATGTGACCAGAGGGCATGAGGTTCTAGGATTTGCCCAGCTTCAGACACCTACCCAACCGTGGTCAAGGAGCAGTACCTGTTTCTGAAAAAGGCGGGGGGAGGCCGATCGAGGCCATGCCGATACAATCCTGGGAGAATAATATAGAGTTCTAGTGTGACAGGTTTCTTTTACCCCAACAGCCTTGTGAAGATGTCATCCTACTGTCTTCTGACGGCCAATGGGAAATACGTCGTCAGTCTGCCTGTCCTTCCATTGTAAGTAAACCGTATTTTCCTTTTGATTAAGACTTTTCTCTTTGTCTTTCATTTTCTGAAGTTTCACCCTGATGTCATTAAATACGGATTTATTTTTATTTATTTTGCTCAGGACTCAAGTTTCTTCAATTTGAAGATACATATCTTTCTTCAGGGATGCATGAAAAAAAAAGAGAGAGATTGTTGTATAACCATCATAATGGCAAAAATTAAAAATTATCAAGTGTTGGCAAAGATTTGGGGAAAATTCTGATAAGCCATTGATGAAAATTTATAAACTATCATGGTACTTCTGGGGTGCAATCTGGGGATGCTAGCAAAACAGGATATTGTATAACTTATGACCAAGCAATTATTTTAAAAAGGCAATTATAATTTTAGGTACTGATCCTGGAGAAAACTTGCATTTATAGGAAAAGGAGGCACACATACAGCGTTCAGCAAAGCCTTGTTTGCCATTGGAAAAAAAAAAAGAGAGAGAGAGAGAAAGGGAAAGAAATTAATAAAAATGTCCACTAATAGGAGAATGAGTAAATCAATGATGGTATGTTCATAAATAAAATTTTGAACAGCAGTTAAGACAAAGTGAAACATATATACCTACACCAGATAAACAAATTTGGAAGACAAATGAGGAATAGAAAAAGCAAATAGTAGATGGTAAGTGCAATCTGATGCCCTCTGTGTACTTTTTAACCACCCACGGTACTATATTTCCACAGTAAGCAGAAACCATGAGCTCTCAAACGCTCTCTATAATGGAATCAACTTTTAAAAAATGACAACAAAATGAAAACCTATCCAAGAAATATCCAAGAAATATCTATCCCCCTGGAAGTCAAAAGGAAGATCTGAAATGATTCCTGGTTTGAAGAAATAACGAAAATTAAGTAAACAGAAATTAAAACCTGTATAGAAACGGTCAACATTATTAGCCAGACACAAATGTGTTTGGAGGGATAAGTGGGAGACTAGTGATCAGCCTCGGGTCTCTCCAAGGCCACAGGTCTTAGAAAACAGAACCTTTTCCCTGAGTCCATTTTGGACCTGGCTGGTGCTGTGGCTTCAGCAGGTGTCTGACATGGGGACAAAGGCGTAGAGTTAGAGTATAACCTCCTTCCCAACCTTCCTATAGTAATAGGTAGGAAAGCATAGTAGAAGATAATGGAATGTTGTAGAATGTGGAGGGATGTAAAATGGGCAGTATTGGGAGAGGGAAGCTCAGAGTACAGGAGAGTGAGGGCATCCGAAACAGTCTTGTGCTGGGGTCTGGGTGGCCAAGCACAGGCAGATGTCTGTAGCTCCAACAAGGCCGTGGCTCTGTGTCCTTGAGCGAGCACAGCCCGACCCAGCCAAGTTTCAAAGGCAAGTGGGAATACGGGGGTAATGCCAGAGGAAGTCTGCTCAAGGTGTGGGGCTGGGGGGTGAGGGAAACCAGAGATTAGGGAGGAAGAATGCTGGACTCCAATGAGATACAGCTCAGAAGCCCATACCTCCACAAAGAAGGATCAGGCCACATGCTGTCCCAAGGCAGCTGGAAGGTGAGGCCAGAGGAGGCCACTTCTCTGGGCAAGTGGCAATAACAAGGCAGGGGAATTGAACTACACAGAGCCTTCAGGTACAAATGTTTCTCCTGCCTAAACTCAGGTGCTAAACGAACAACAAAATGAGAACCTCTACTATGAACACTTTTCAATGATAGATATGCGAGGCCATTACGTTCCTGGGAATGACACCAAGGGGTGCCATGACAGACAAATTAGTGGGCCAGTCCCACTCAGATCCAATAAGGAAACTTAATATTCCTTCGGCCCATTTTAGATTTTGGCAAAGCCAGACCTCGTACTCAGAACTTGCTTGGCTCTATCCTCCATATCATCCAGAAGGTACAGTTATTACAGAAAGCAAAATTGGGGCGCCTGGGTGGCTCAGTCAGTTAAGCGTCCGACGTCGGCTCAGGTCATGATCTCACGGTTTTTGAGTTCGAGCCCCGTATTGGGCTCTCTGCTGTCAGTGTGGAGCCTGCTTCAGATCCTCTGGTCCCCTCTCTCCCTGCCCCTCCCCTGCTGGTTCTCTCACTTTCTCTCAAAATAAATAAAAAAAATAAATAAAATTAAAAAAAAAAGGAATGCAAAATTGAGAAGCCAATACATTGGTGTGTATTAATTCATGTAAACTTTGGATATTAGCACAGAAATGTTTATAACTAGAAATTACCGAATTCTCTGTGTTTGTCTGTTGTGGAAATAAAACCCCCTGGGGATGGATGAAAAATATCTGGAAATTACTTGAAACCGGTGGATAACTAAATGGATGTTACAACTAAAATGTGCTATAATCCAACTGTATTTTTTTGTCTTCTAAGGGTTGGCTTTGGCAAGCACCGTGCAGTGAATATGCAAAAAAAATTACATAAAGCCCCAAAAGCTGTTCTATGTAAACTTCCTGAGTGGGGGATTTTTGACCATAATCTTTGGTATATTAACTCTGATAATTCTGTATGTTAATTGATTTCATGTTCTGACGTTTTGACTGGTTTGGGGAAAACTGAATTGTCCCAAAGTTGAACCCAGAGTTGTGCTGGTAAATGTTTAACAGCTGGCTCTTTGGGTGGAAAGCCCTGATTTGCAGCGTTTGCCAATTTCCGTGGCAGAAATATGTCCACCATGGCTGATTGCAAGCCATGCGCGTGATGTCACTGAATGCAGAATCGGGAGCCATGTATACCGCCGACCCTTGTAAGTTGGCGTAGGCCACTGTATGTACCCAAGGGCGTGTGTGAAACTGCAGTTTTTTACTAAAACTTCTGCCCCATAGATAGACAAAGGCACTAGTGAAAGAAAAAATATATAAAGGGAAAATAAAATAAATTCAAGTTGGGAGCTCAAATGGTGATTATTGACAGTGGATTTCTTTTTAAGAAGCGGTATTTGTGTATATTCCGCATTTTATTATCTTTTATTATGCGAACGAGGTATCGATGTATCACACTGAGTGTTCGGAACTCTGTTTCATTGGTGTTCTCCTAGACAAAGGCTAGGGCTTCTTCCCTTCCAGATGTTGGTGTGAAGTCAATATGACCCAAGAATCAATGGCACTTGCGCACCGTGAAGCCAGTTTTGGGACGGCTGAGCTGAGGTTCGAGACAGAAGAAAACATATGGAGCCTTCTGAATTTGGGGGAGACAACGCAATTTAGACCCATGGTTTGGTATGATAATGTAGTGGGTTTTGAAAAAAATTAATATTAATGAGGGGCGCCTGGGTGGCTCAGTCGGTTGAGTGTCTGACTTCGGCTCAAGTCGATCTCGCGGTTTGTGAGTTCAAGCCCCACATTGGGCTGTGTGTTGACAGCTCGGAGCCTGGAGCCTGCTTCGGATTCTGTGTCTCCCTCTCTCTCTCTGTCCCTCCCCCACTGGCTCGCTCTCTCTCTCTTTCTCAAAAATAAGTAAACATTAAAAAATTTAAAAAAATTAAATTACGTTGATAGTAATACAAACAAGGAAAATTAGTTGTTGAACAAATGAAATGGATTAATAAACTCTTCTGTAAGGGCAGGGCAAGAAGCACTTATTAAAATAGAGGTAGGGGCGCCTGGGTGGCGCAGTCGGTTAAGCGTCCGACTTCAGCCAGGTCACGATCTCACGGTCCGTGGGTTCGAGCCCCGCGTCGGGCTCTGGGCTGATGGCTCAGGGCCTGGAGCCTGCTTCCGATTCTGTGTCTCCCTCTCTCTCTGCCCTCCCCCGTTCATGCTCTGTCTCTCTCTGTCCCAAAAAATAAATAAAAAAACGTTGAAAAAAAAATTTTAAAATAGAGGTGAACTGGAAATCTCAATAAGAATGATAAGCATTCTTTAAGGGAGGCTTTATCTGTTCTGTCCCTACAGTGATTCATGCTGTTGGACATTTTTGCTATCATCCTGCCAAATTCCAGTCAGAATGTGGAAGAAGCTTATTTGTAAAGCTAGAGCCTGTGGCTTCTAAAGCTATTCTCCAGTGAAAAAAACAAATGCCCTTGGAGGATAGTTGATTTCATATTTCCGGGCAGAGAAAAAAATCAGGATTAGTTTGCGGCTCCTGGATGTTGAAAGAAAACAAGGTTGCCTTAGGGTATCAGAGAACCGTAGTCCATAATGATGTAAAATAAATAAATAAATAAAAAAGATAAAACAGAACTGGCTGAGAAACATACCTGGTCTCTGAAATTGTTTACTTAAAAAGCTGTGTGCTAGGGGCGCCTGGGTGGCTCAGTCAGTTGAGCGTCCGACTTCAGCCAGGTCACGATCTTGCGGTCCGTGAGTTCGAGCCCCGCGTCGGGCTCTGGGCTGATGGCTCAGAGCCTGGAGCCTGTTTCCGATTCTGTGTCTCCCTCTCTCTCTGCCCCTCCCCCGTTCGTGCTCTGTCTCTCTCTGTCCCAAAAATAAATAAACGTTGAAAAAAAAAAATTAAAAAAAAAAAAAAAAGCTGTGTGTTGATGACTACAAATTATGTGAGGCCTACGCTTAAGGTTTTAAAACCAACAGTTGGAAAATGCCAGATGCTGGTTTTCTCTATGAAGAGATGGGCCGGTAGCAGGAGGGTGTCAGAAGGGGTATCGCAGGACATTATCAGTGTGCCAAAGGTCTCCGTGAGATGCGGTTGGCTTGATTAGCCAAGGATGCCAGCAGATTGGAGAGAACCAGGATTTCTGGATATTTCAGCAATGACCTGTAAGAGTTCTTTGCCTCATCTTTCCAGTAGTAAATCACGATCTTCCCTAAGCGTTGCCAGCAACGATTGCACGGTGGATAGAGGCATCCCCTGGAATTCACACGAAGTTTTATCCACCAGCCAGCACATGTGCACTATTGCAAATTATGTCATGTTGTGCTGGCCATTTATCCAACAAGGATTCACTGTGCACAGGCAGGGGCTCTACATCCTATTTCTGAATCACTTTTATTACCGTGTGGCTATGTGCCTCGGATAGCAAATCGGAGCCAGCTTCTCTACCTGACTAAGCCTCACCCGAAGGGGAGAAAATCCTACAGGTGTCACAAAACGTTAAATGGACACTGATGAACAAAAAATTTGGAGTGGGCAATACCAAACAAACAAACAAAAAGCATGCTGGTAAAAAAGTATCAAAGGTATTTAAAAAGGAAAACGATAAATTAAAGGGAAAATATACCATAATAATGTAAATTTTAATCGAGCTTTTCTTTCTAAGGAGATTTTAAAATTAAAGAAGGAAAAGAGATCCTTTTGTAGTTCGTAAGTGTGACGATTGGATGTTCACGCCATTGTGTGACATGTGCCTCCCTTAAACCTTGTTACGATGTTGGCACATTACCCGTCTGATGTGGAAAAAAAATAAAGAAAGAAGGAAAAGAAATAAGTGAAGGAACAGAAAGTAGAATGATAAGGAGAAAGTTTGGTCATAAATATATGAGGGAAAAGACGCTTGCATTAAAAACAACCAAAGTACCAAAACCAAGTGGAAAATGGGTCAACACCATGAGGGTTGATGTGTCTGTAAGTAAGAATTAAAGGTATGATGAAACCAGTGAAGAAAAGGTCATTTAACACCAGTTGGTGCCTCTGATAACATCCCGCTCTTAGCAAAATTTGTATCTGAGACACATACTGTGGTTTATTCTGCAAAATTGGAATAGGACCAACTAACAACAGATTTATCATCAAGAAAGGATGGCACAGTTGCCCAGAATATGCAAGTAGGGGGTCAAACCACTTTCCCCAAAGGAGGTGGTAATGGAGGTGTGCTTTGGGCAAGAAGTCAGCAGCGCTGTGGGACAGTCTGATGGATGTGTGATGGAGGCACCCGGTGAAGACACAGTGGGATTAAGGGAGGAACAAAGGAAAGAGGGTGTTGGCTTTGTAGAACACATAGATCCAAGGAGGGGGGCTTCAAGCCTGTGGGCACCATCCATGGTCAGTGTCAATGACTTGGGATTGGCAGGTTCTCTTTGTTTAGACTTCTCCGCCATGGGGGTCACCGTGAGGATTACAAGTCAGATGGGCTTCATAGTAATGGAGAAAGGCTACTGCTCTAAATAAACTGTCCTGGCTCCCACCATCTCTGAGGGACAAGTGGGACTCCTGGAGAGAGGGTAAAAAGGGACGCTGTTAGCATATGAACATCCCTCCTTTACTGACTCTTTAAATAATTGAACAGAACGTGTAGCAATTTGAAGGATATTGTTCTGGACCCCACTGAACACCTACTGCATGGATGTACGTGAAAAAAAAATCCAGAAGGCTCTTTCCCTAGGCCTTCTATAAGCGGGAGAAACAGGGACATTTGCAGGTGGTGAACAGCAACTTGAAGAGAAGAAAAGGCTGACTTATTGGTGATTGTTGAGCAAGGCTGGGTTGTCAGCCCCGTTATGTACACTCAGAAAAACTTAGGGCTATTTTGAAGAGTTCAAATTCTTTGCTTCACAGATTGGGGACTTGAAGTTGTTTTTGGAACAGATATGTAAATGCTGTCTCCTTTCTGTAGTCATAGGCTGGTGAATCGATAATCCGAATAATGTTCTACTTACAAATGCACTCATTCCTACCCTCACTCTCCCACTTCCCTTCTTTGCTTCTCTATTCATACTGAATGGGTTTATATTATGTAGTTTTTTGATGATGCCCCACTGCTTCCTGGTTCTTGCCATCACTATCTGACCTTTCTGTGGCCCAGCTGTGGCTTTCCCTCTAGGTCCTGGGCCATGGCTTCTATTTGGCACTGAGGATCTGGGCCATCTGCTTGGCTTTGCTCCTCTGACTAAATTCTAATACCCATGGGCCTCCATGCCCCCATGCCAAGACACAAGTGGACCAGATTACTCATCTCTCTCATCGTGGGTCAATCTTTCTCTGTTCTCTTATATTGCAGAAAGAATTTTGCTTGAATTAACTCTTCACTAATATTAGTGTAACACAGAATGGATCCTACAGTTTCTTACAAGAGCGGGTGAAGTTTTGGAATAAGAAATGTTCCCATGCATAGGCGTCATCTGAGTCTGTAAGAGAGCTCCAGTTCTAAAACAATTCCTTAGAACCACAGACCTGTAGAAGGAGTATAGACATCAGTCTATAGTCCAACGAGCCTAATTTAACAGGGGAAAGAAAAAAACGAGTTCCAGAGAGGGTAGATGAATTGCCATGAGTCTCTCAGAAAAGCTTCACTGGCAGCCACACTTCCTGGCCCACGGTTCGAGACACTTTCTATCATTAAGAATGCTTTGTGGGGCGCCTGGGTGGCGCAGTCGGTTAAGCGTCCGACTTCAGCCAGGTCACGATCTCGCGGTCCGTGGGTTCGAGCCCCGCGTCGGGCTCTGGGCTGATGGCTCGGAGCCTGGAGCCTGTTTCCGATTCTGTGTCTCCCTCTCTCTCTGCCCCTCTCCCGTTCATGCTCTGTCTCTCTCTGTCCCAAAAATAAATAAATGTTGAAAAAAAAAATGCTTTAGGGGGCGTCTGGGTGGCTCAGTCGGTTCAGCGTGCGACTTCGGCTCAGGTCACGATCTCACAGTTTGTGAGTTCGAGCCCTGCCTCGGGCTCTGTGCTGACAGCTCAGAGCCTGGAGCCTGCTTCAGATTCTGTGTCTCCCTCTCTCTCTCTGACCCTCCCCGACTTGTGCTCTGTCTCTGTCTCTCAAAAATAAATAAATGTAAGAAAAAAAAAGAATGCTTTAGTAAGGTACATCATTCTGGAGATCGTGAGGACAACTTTGAGTAGGGAGGGAGGCAGAAAAAACATCTAGGAGGCTGTTGTGAAGGTCCAGGAAAGAGATGATGAGGGAATGGAGGCTAATGTTGAAGGAGTAGACAGTCATTCATTCATTGGACTCGAATTTCCTCACCTGCAAATGACACAAAGATCCATCTACCCCATCTGTACCATTCCCAGGGATCAACCATTCCAAGCCGAGGTCATGCTGTATATACGGAACCATGAAAGGGATCTCCAGGTGGTTCAGCATGGGTAGCATGTAGGATGCATGTAGGAGCAAAGGGGGAGATAATCCATTCTGTGGAATTAGAGTTTCCTTGCAAAGTCTGCAGCAGATGTTCATTGTACCCAAGGGCTCAGCCTTTGGGAAGTTTCCAGAGGAGGATCCGGCACAGAGGGGAACTACTGAAAGCTCCACCTAAAGAGAATGCAAACACAACGACCACAGCTTCCGTCTGAGAACCGGGAGCCGTAGCACAGTGGGCAGAGGAGGCGATGATGGAGGCCATGGGGGGACACCTGGAGCAGGGAGGAAGTGGGTGTCCCAGACCATGGCCAAGAGCAGTCCTGAGAACAGGGGGAATAGTGCTGAGGAAACAGGAGGGTCTGAGGCTGCCCCACTGGATGGAGCACACACTCGTTCACAGAGTCTTAAATGTATTTATACGTCAGAGACAACTCAGCACACACTGGACACTGTTAAGTGTTTACTCACAATGAGTAATGCTTCCGAATGTGGTTTTCAGAACAAACCGGTCGTTCCCATGCCCGGCCGAGCCACTTACCCATCAGCACAGACCATATAGCCACCATTTCTCCCGTTTC
The DNA here is from genome assembly GCF_018350175.1 of Felis catus. Lineage (NCBI taxonomy): Eukaryota > Metazoa > Chordata > Mammalia > Carnivora > Felidae > Felis > Felis catus. The sequence goes on along the minus strand of NC_058376.1, from coordinate 151,072,863 downwards.
ACTGACATGTGTTAAGGATTTACTGAGCTACCCCCTATCAGGTATTTCATAAGCTGATAGGCTACCTTACTTAGTCATACTTCAAGCTCTTTAAACATCATATTTTAGATGAGAAGAAAAGAAGGTCCAGAGACCCGCCCAGAAGTCACATAGCTGACATTTAGAGGATCCGAGATTCTGACACATGGGCAAGCCCTCTTTTCCCGGTAAATCTCAGAGAGCTGATGCTGCCTGGTGTCTGCCTCTGAGGCCGCCAGGCCTTGGGGTTCCTTCCCTCAGGGACGGGTGATTCCCGCTGTTGCTGTCCCCTCCCCCGTGGAAGTGGCTGACCTGCTCCAACATGCTGCTCCTACATGGTCTGCTCTTTGGAGCAAGACCAAAGATCAGAGGCCCCAGCTTCACATGGGAATTTGTACTGGCCAAAATCCTGCTTCTCACACCTTCCGGCCTTGCTCCTGATTTGGGCCACAGCCTATTCTCCCCAGGTATGCTCCATCATCTGTCTCGTTCATCTTAATTTAAAAACAAAAAAAGTCATCATTTATTGATGGCTTACTATGGGCCAGATACCGACCTTTAGCTGTATTTAATTTTCACACAGCCCTTTGAGACACATAGCTTTGTTATCCAAGTTTTTTTTTTTTTTTTTTTAAATTTATTTTTGGGACAGAGAGAGACAGAGCATGAACGGGGGAGGAGCAGAGAGAGGGAGACACAGAATCGGAAACAGGCTCCAGGCTCCAAGCCATCAGCCCAGAGCCTGACGCGGGGCTCGAACTCACGGACCGCGAGATCGTGACCTGGCTGAAGTCGGACGCTTAACCGACTGCGCCACCCAGGCGCCCCTGTTATCCAAGTTTTATAGAAGAAGAAATAAATCAGCCCAGAGACATTAATAAGTCACTCAAGGTTCCGTAATTAGTCAGGAGTGAAGCTGGGATTTGAACCCAGCAGACCAGACCCTGGCTTTCTTGACTTCCATATTGACCTGCCATCCCCTGAGGTTCTTGATTTTGCCACCTTGCCTGACTCCAGACACTGACCACAGCTCTTGCAACCCAGAGGAGGCTGGGGAAGGCAAGTTAGACGTGTGCCCAAGAAGAAAACCTGATTTTGATGAACAATAAACTGTCCCTGCCACGTTCCCCTTCTGATGAGTAACAGTCTGCATCTTTGTGCTTTAACTTTCTCCTTCAGTTTGCTTTTCTGAGTTTTCCAGGGCTCAACTGTTATGTATTTATAGTTTTCTACTTCATCGAGTGGGTTTGTTCTTTTAGGTCTGTGGCAGGTGGCAGGAAAGAAATTAAGTACGTGAGTGATGGTACAAAGAATGTACAATAAAGTATAAGAGGATGCCTGATTCTTCATCCATCTGTGGAAGGGAACATGGGGAGATAGTAGGTTGTTGGGTTTTGAAGAAAGGGCTACATTTGGGTAACGTGCCGGATCGTACAGGACTTAGGATGCACCCTGGACGTTGCTCACTTCTTTATTGATATTTCTATAATTGTAATCTGGGTAACCGGATACCCTTCATGAGACCAGGCACATGATAGATGTAGATGACTGAGGAAGGGAACATCCATGCTTATCTGGAATTGTAGTTACGGATTTTTTTCATGAAGACAGAGCCAATAAAAATCACTGTATTTATAAACATTCCATATAAAAAAAGGCAGGGTCTTTCTCATTTCCCTTGAAATGTTATTCTTCATTCTACCTTCAGTCTTGAATAAAGATTTCTTGACTTGGGGGCACCTGGGTGGCTCAGTTCGTTGAACATCTGACTTTGGCTCAGGTCATGATCTTGTGGTTTGGGAGTTTGAGCCCCTGGACCGATTGTGATTCTCTCTCTTTTTCTCTCTCTGTCCCTACTCCACTTGCCTGTGCACACCCTCTCTCTCTCAAGGAAAAATAAACTTCAAAAATTAAAAAAAAAAAAAGAAAACGAGATTTCTTGACTTGAATTTCATTAGTAAAACTTGTCAGGTTAATTAACGGAAATTCATGTATCGGACTAATGTATAATATTGAAAAAAGAATTAAAGCTTTGTTTGTTGTTACTGAGTAATCTCCAACACCTAAATAAAGAAAGCAAGGTCCAGGGACGTTAAAGCAAGTCCTGGTTGATATTCCTAGCAATGCCTGCTCAATTTCAGATGGAGGGTAACGGGAAGACTTTGCTCCCTTCCCAAAGAGAGAGCCAACCCTTTTGTGTTTGTTTTGTGTTGAGAGAAAGCCAAGTCTTCTATGAGAGCCACGTAACTGGGTTTCTACTCAGGAACTTCTGAGAAAGAAAAAAAAAATCAAAATAAATCTCCTTAAAGAAAAATATACCTGCAGTTCCAATATGAACTTGTTTGCGTGAGAGGGTGATCTTCTCTTGTGTATTATGAGAACGAAGGATGAGGGGGGAACGTGTTAAATATCACCTAAGCAAATAAAAGAGACAAGTAAGATCTAAATTTCAAGAAATTGGGGCTGCGAAGGCAACCGAAATCAGCACAGAGACTGCTGGAGAGAAGTGAATAGAGGGGCACCTGGGTGGCTCCGTTGGTTGAGCGTCCGACTCCGGCTCTGTCATGATGGGTCATGATCAGTCATTATCGGTCATGAATGGTCATGATCTCACAGTTGGTGAGTTTGAGCAGCATCAGGCTGCTTGGGATTCTCTCTCTCCCTCTGTCTCTGTCCCCCCCCCCCCACCTTCAAAATAAATAAATAAACTTAAAAAAAAAGAGAGAGAGAAGTGAGTAGAAAGGTGTCCCTCTGGTAGTGGATGTCAACAATGCACTTCCTGTAGATCAGGGCTGGCACAAAGGCATTTCTTGCACGTATCAGGGGCTGAAGGCTCTGGGCAGTGGGGTTGGGGACTGAATGGAGACTATGTGGGAGAGCAAAGGTAGTGACAATGCATGGTAGAAACTTACACATCAGGCAGAGGGCTAAATTTTTTATTATTAAAAAATACATGATCTTTGATGCTAAAGAACATCAACAAAGAAAATGCATGATGGAAAGCAAGCAAAGGCAAATCTCAGAAAACACCAAAACAAAAAAATGAAACAAACAAAAGACCACCCTAAAAACTAAACAACAAAAATGGGAACTTCCCAAAAACAGACAGGAGAATCCAACTAGTCAATGCTGAGGATAATAAAAAGTAGTTGACCAAGAATCATGGAAAGATAAAATAATTTTAAAAATCAACAGAATTTATCAGATTAACAATATTTTGTTTAAAATAAAATGAACATTTTAACCAAATATTTTATCTTGAGTTAAAAGAAAAAAAAAAAAACCTCTTTAAACATTTTTTTCTAATGTTTACTTATTTTTGACAGAGAGAGAGAGAGAGAGAGAGAGAGAGAGGAGGGGCAGAGAGACAGGGAGACAGAGAGTCCCAAGCAAGCTCCAGGCTCTGAGCTGTCAGCACAGAGTCGGATACGGGACTGGAACTCACGAACCTTGAGATCTTGACCTGAGCTTAAATTGAACATGTAACCGATTGAGCCACCCAGGCACCCCAAGGAAAAAACAAACTCTTAAAAAACAAATTGCCCCTATGAAGGGAGATTCCCAAGCAGAAATACAAAAACCCAAGGGAGGAGACACAATGTGAGCTGTCCAAAAGAAAAAGCAGAAAATAAAAAGCAATTACTCTGTACAAAGGAACCTTGTAACACCCCGTTGGTTTGCAAACTCCTTGGGAGCTTCTCAGGTGTAATGTGACACTGGGCCCTGAATGCAGAGGGCAGGGAGAGAAGAGAAAGCAAGAGGCAGGCCAGCCACTCCAGGCTGGTAGGTGGCTGCTTTAATACGGAAGGAAACTTACGAATGAGGCTTGTCTTGGTAGGCAGCAAGACGAACGGATTTTTTTGCGCCCGCTTGCTAAACCTTAAAAGTTTACACAGAGAGAGGCCTTAGTTGGGTTTGGTCACACATACCCTGCAGGTGTCCTCGCTATTTCTTGGCGCAGTGTCTGGGAGCGGGAAATGCACAGAGAAGCGCATTCCGAGGACGGGGGTGGGGGGTGAGGAACTCTGAGTGCCCAGGTCCAGCTCACGGGTCAGCCCGCAGTTCTAATCTCTCCATGACCTTCTCCAACACACCCTCGTTTTCCTTTTAATCAGTAAATTCCATCAGCGAACGTTTGTAAGTTCCAGCCGGAGTCAAAACGGCCTCAGGCATCCCCGAGAAGGGAGGGGCAAGGTCAGACCACTGTCACCTCATCTTTCCCACAAACCTTCTGCGGAAGAAATACACACCAACAATTAACAACTGCAAACTGCAAAACTCAAGAAGGTTTAGTAATAAAATAGAGCAAAGGCCCGGTATACTTCTTATATTACTAAATGTGAATAGGTTCAAATCACCTATTAAAAAATATTTTCAGATTAAACCACAAAGCAAACTGTACCAGCAAAACATCGAAAATAGAGCGATTCAGAAAAACTAAAAATAAAAGGAAGGGCAAAGTTACACTGAAACAGGTCCCCACCTCGACTGAGAAAAGACTAGCACTGTCACGATCTCAATATCAAATAAGAATATTAGTTCATGCCAAAGAGTATTAAGTGAGACTAGTGCTTTTTATATAACAGTAGTGTGGGCTTGATTCAAAAGTAATGAATATCTACTCACAAAACAATATAACGTTAACATTTGTTACACTGAAACTACAGGATATGAAAGCAAATAATGATCAAAGTATAGTAGATGGCTTTGACTTCTCTCAGTCCATAACAGAGCAAGTAGGCAGAAGAAAGAAGCCAGAGTATAGAAATCTTAGTAACACAATTAGTGAGATAGATGTAGTTGTCACTATGGATGTAATTGACAGATATTATTCCTGAAAATATAGGTGACTATGGAAGATCAAGAAAATTGACCATTTCCTAAACACATACAGGGGGTCAACAGGTACATGAAACGATGCTCACCATCACTAATCATCAGGGAAATGCAAATCAAAACCGCAATGAGATATTATCTCACACCTGTTAGACGTCTATTCTCAAAAAGATAAGCGATAGCAAATATCGGTGAGGTTGCAGAAAAAAGGGAAAACTTGTGCACTGTTGGTGGGAATGTAAACTGGTACAGCCACTCCGGAAAACAGTATGGAGCTTCCTCAAGAAATTAAACATAGAATTACCATATGATCTGGCATTCCCACTTCTGAATATATATACAAAGGAAACAAAATCGCCATCTCAAAGAGATGTGTACTCCCCTGTTTGTTGCAGCATTCTTCACAGTAGCCAAGATATGGAAACAACCTAAATGTCTGTCCATGGATGGATGTATATAAAAATGTCACACACACACACACGAATATTATTCAACCATAAAAAGAAGGAAATCCTGCCATTTGTGACAAGATGGATGAACCTGGAGGCCATGATGCTAAGAGAAATAAACCACACAGAGAAAGACAAATAAATACTTTGTGGGATCACCTATATGTGGGAAAAAAAAAATCAAGCTCATAGAAACAGAGTGGGATGGTGGTTGCCAGGGTCTGGACGGTGGGGAAGCTGGGGAGATGTTAGCCAATACAAACTTCCAGTTATAAGACGAATAAATTTTGGGGATCTAATGTATTACATGATGACTTTAATTAATAATACTGTTTTGTAGACTTGATATTTGCTAAGATAATAGATCTCAAACAGTCTCATAAAAAAAAGAGGGGATAATTAACTCTGAGGTAACAGATATTAATTAGCTTGATTGTGGGAGTCATTTCACAATGTATACATATACCAATTATCACACTGTATGCTTTAAAGATAATTTGCATTTTATTTGTCAAGTATACCTCACTAAAGCTGGAAAACAATCCATAAGTTCCACAATGCAAAAGATAACAAAAAAAAGCAAAAGAAAAAAAGAAAAAGATTAATAATGATGAAACCCAGAAAGACCTTTTCCTTCTCCAATTTATTTATTTATTTATTTATTTATTTATTTATTTATTTATCAAAAAATTTTAATGCTTATTTAATTTTGAGAAAGAGAGAGAGATTGAGAGAGAGAGCAAGCAGGGAGGAACAGAGGGAGAGGGAGACACAGAATCCAAAGCAGGCTCCAGGCTCTGAGCTGTCAGCACAGAGCCGGACATGGGGCTTGAACCCACAAACTGTGAGATCATGACCTGAGCCGAAGTCTCACACTTAACCAACTAGCCACCCAGGCACTCCTCCAATTTAAAAATACCACCACAGCCTACTAAAAATAAAATTAAGAATTTAAAGCCTGGGTGGCTCAGTTGGTTGAGGATTGGACTCTTGGTTTCAGCTCAGGTCATGATCCCAGGGTCTTGGAATTGAGTCCTGTGTAGGGTTCCACACTGGGAATGGAGGCTGCTCAAGATTCTCTCTCTCTCTGCCTCCCCTGCCACCCCCTGCTCTCTCTCTCTCAAATAAAATTTAAAAATTAAAAAAGGAGGGTGCTTGGCTGACTCAGTTGGTGAAGCAGGTGACTCTTGATTTAGGGATTATGGGTTGGATCCCCACATTGGGGGTAGAGCCTGCTAAAAAAAATTTTTTTTTAAAGTAAAAAAAAAAATACCACCACCATCATATCTCTCAAACAATTTTTGGTTAAAGAGGAAATAGAAATCAAAATTTCAGTGTTTTGAGAAAACAATAAAAATACTACAAATCATAAGGGATACAGCTAAGTAGCCTTAAACTCTAATTTCAAGAAAAAAACAAAGAATGAAAGTAAGTGAAATAAACACTTTACTCAAATGTTCAAAAGTAAACAGGTAATCCAAAGAAACGCAGAAGAAAGGAACAATGAACATAAAGGCAGAAACTGACCAAGTGGAAAAGAGAAACCCAAGTGTTTTCTGAGTGGTCCACAGAGAGCTTAAATAATGATTGCGCCCCAGGCCAAAAATGTGGCGCAAGCTTTCATCAAACTGAAGAAAAATACCAAGGTAATTGATGTTGTCAAATGAAATTCACTGCCAATTGGCAACCTGATGGATTAGGAAGAGAACGTGTTTAGCCAACATTTATCTAATTTGTTTCGGTGCTTTGCCAGAGCACCAATACAATGCCAATGATGCTGTGGGCTGAGAAGAAATTCATTAAAATTCAAGGAACCAAAACACCTTTCTCAGAGGTATTTGAAAAATGCCAGCCTTTCACCTCACTCAATTTTAATAGACTGGTTCTGTGATTGAATAGTTTGGGGGCAAAAAACTAATTTTATGTGTTATGCTGACTGATCATGGAGTGTCCAGTTTCAACATTATTTCTGGGCGTTTTTGTGAGGGTGTTTCTGGGTGAGATTAGTATTTGAACTGGTGACTCAGGAAAGCAAATTGCCCTTCCCAGCGGGGGTGGGCACTATCCGTTTTGTTGAAAGCTCGGAAAGAACCAGTGGCAGGGAAAGAAGGAGTTTGCCCTTCTTTTTTCTACCTCACGGTTGAGCTGGGCCATCTCATCTCATCTCAGGCCCTCAGATTGTGATATACATGATCTGCTCCCTTGGTTCTCAAGCCTTTGGACTTGGACTGAATGAAACCACTGGCTTCCCTGGGTCTCCACCTTGCAGACAGCAGATCCTGGGACTTCTAAGCCTTCACAATCCTGTGAACCAATTCTTCATAATTTATTTCCTCTCATATATATGTACCTCATTGGTTCTGTTTCCTGGAGAGCCCTGACTAATGCACGACAAACTGTATTCCATTTATGGGGAGTAATAGTTCCCAGTAGCATATTGGGAAACTCTGGTAAGGATTCTACCTTTCCAAGCAAACAAGTTTCTACAGTATCTCCTAAAGTGATTTGACCACAGAATCCTTTTTACACATAACATCTCTTAATACTCCATGGAGCACAGGTTGGGATATGCTGTCTTAGAGTTTGCTCATTTTATAAGAGTAGATTAGGAAAGATGCAAAATATTGTTTTTAAAAATACCATCGATATGTATTCACTCAGTGGTCAGCCCTCTAATATGTATCAGTAGCAATTTATCTTAATTGTCTAACATGACCTTAAAAAAGCTAATTTGTGAATTTCCTTCTCCAGGAAGGAAAGGTCCTCTTCCTGCCAAATTCTTTCTCAAGGTATTGATGTTATCTGGAATGCAGTGAAAATTTATTGACCTTTGCTGATGATTATAACCTTTGTAGCTAAAAGGTGACCTAGAAGGGAAGGATTAGAAACAAGAAAAAAGCTCTTAGAAAATAAACATTGAAGATGTCTATCAGTTTCTAAATAAAGCTAGACTTCTACAGATTGTTATTAAAGTCTAGAAATCAAATAGTAAGTCTTACAAAGACTTTCTTTTTTATATTATAAAGTAGTTCTGAGAACAACTACCCAAAGCCATCATCTCTAAGAGCACTCAGACCAGGTGAGCCAGCACAGGCCTGGGGCACACAACTGGGAAAGGGAACAGACCCTCCTTCTGCTCCTGGCCCCAACATGGGGCTCAAAATTATAACCCCAAGATCAAAGTCACATGGTCTTCTGACTGAGCCAGCCAGGCACTCTCATGAGTGACGTTTTTACATTCCAGAGTGCATACCTAACCTTCTTCTTGTTCTTCTAGCTCTGTGTGCTTTTCTTCCAGCCCTTATGCTCTCCTTATTCAAATGCAGCAGATGACATAGAAGAAGGAGCTGTCCAGGATACTGAGATCAGTTAGGAGGGCCCTGGTCCCAAACCATGAATTATTTGGTCATTTCTGAAGAGTATATACCAACATGATGCTACTGATATACTTTCTATGGGCTTGGAAGTTGCCTTTTTTCCCCTCATCAGTAGTGGGCAACTTTCAGGGTGGTGTGGAGACTATGTGGGCTTTGGAACCAAGCAGTTGAGGGATTGGTTTCAGCACCATGACTTTCATCTGTGAGACCCTGAGAACATCATTTCTCTGAGTCTCAGTTTCCTCATCTGTAAAATAAAAAAATATTATCCTCTCAAGAGGATGGTTGAAAAGATTCCAAGTAATAAATGTAAACTGTTTATTAAAGGCCCTGACATCTAGTAGGTGCACACAAAATGATAACCAGATGGTAATAATAATTATTATTTAAGTATTCATTTATTTATACAATTAGTGTTTATAGAGCACCTGCTCTGCACAAAGGCTCTGAGGGACAGAGATGACTAAGATATGCTTCCTGACTTCTAGGAAGTTTCATTTTTCTTGGGGAGGTACAATTTAACTGTTTTATCCAGACTCCAAATCACTCGTATCCAAATCACTTACAGGAGATCCTAATCACTTACTTAGACAGTGACGAGGTATATTCAATGCCCATTCAATGGAGGAAAGTCACTTGTTCTAAACAGAAATTCTAACCCTAAGCTTGGAATTTTTTACGTTGTGCTCTGGGCCGTTGAACCAAATCAGCCAGAAAACAGCCATTGGGTAGCACATTTTGGATTAAAAATCATCAATAGCCTATGTGGTTAGAGGAATGACTGGAGATGCTGTCTTAATGGTTTGTGGCGGAGAAAGACTCAGAGTGATGTGGTTATAATGGAAAAGGCACAGTGTTAGAGTCAGTTACTCTCTGGGGGATCAAGTTATGAATCTGCATATTGAGCTCAGGATATTTGCTCTTTCTCTCAGGATTGCTGTGAGGACCTAATAAAATGTGACACGAAATGTAAATAAAATGCAGTATCGCTAGAGTTGATATTGCCTCTATTGTATATATTTTTATATTTTATATTCTTTTTATGTCGTACTTCTAAAATGCAGCGATCACAGATCTCGGTGGTTTTTTTTTTGTTTGTTTTTGTTTGTTTTTTTTTTTTTGTGCTCCTCACTTGTCAGCAAGACTTGACAATGAATTAGTCAAAACCATCTATGATGGCAGGAAGATAGATGCTTCAAGGAGAGCAACTTTAACTGTTACTGCCTGTAAGAGAAGGATCCAAACATTTTTAAATTTTTATGTTTTTCAAACACCTTGAAATCAAGTGTTTTAGAGAAACAGAACCAAGGGATTGTGTGTGTGTGTGTGTGTGTGTGTGTGTGTGTGTGTGTGTGGTGTGTGTATACACATATCAATGGCTCACACAATTATAGAGATTGAGAAGTTCCAAGACCTGTGGCTGTAAGCCAGAGTCTCAGGAGAGCTGATGGTGTAGTTCTTGTCTGAGTCTGAAGGCCTGAAAACTGACGGTATAAGTTGCAGCCCAAATGCTGGCCCAAGACCCAAGAAGAGCCAATGTTTCAGTTCAACCCAGAAGGCAGGCAAATCTGCACCCAGGCAGGAGTTCTCTTACTTGAGAGAGCCGATTTGTTCCATGTAGGCCTTCACTGATTGGTTGAGGCCCATTCACATTAGGGAGAGCAATCTACTTTACTCAGTCTACTATTCGAATGTTAAATTCACCCCCAAACACCCATAGGCACCCAAAATAATGTTTGGCCAAATACCAGCATTCTGTAGCCCAATCCAGCTGATGTGTAAAATTAAACATTACATCAAATAAGTTTTGTTTTCACTTATACTGACACGGTTTTCAGAGATTGGAAAATTGCAGATTTTTAGAACTTGTAGATTGAAATGGATATAGAAAATCTAATTGCGAAGGCAAATAAGGACTCGTTACACAACAATAATAAAAAAAGTCCTTGGTTCTAAAAGAACAGGGGTATTTCATTTTCCCAAGAATTTGCTGTCCAAATAGCCATTAGAGGGAGCTCTGATTGCAGCGTAGAAACAAAATTATTCTCCATGAATTGATAGTGTTAACTTGGAATTCCAAGTTTCCATGTTTTTAAGGAGACACAGAATATATATAAATACACACACACACACACACATATATATGTATGTATATAAACCCTGAATTAAAACCAAATAAGTATGTATCTTCTAACACCATCGTTTTGTATATTTGACCTTAGTGAGATCACCCTTGCTTCACAGGGCATGAGATCCAAAACAACGCAGAGACAAGGCTGGGTGGGGTGGGAAAGGTGCTAGGTCTGAGTTCCAGCCACATCATGTGTGCCCTTGACTCAGTCACCTCTCTCCTCCCCTGGCCTATTTCCTCTGCTGAACAATGCAGATGACAGAGATTAGTGTTTATGACACATCAGTACCTGTGGATGGAATAATGTTAGGAGAATTTTAAAAATTTCTTTTTTCAAAAGACAACCTTCTTGAAAATGTTACGTTCTCGAAAGTCACGTGGATGATACACTCACAGTCAAAACCAGCTTTCTGCCCTGCAGCTCCTGAGATGTGTTGACAGTTATGTTGGTACCGAGTGATCCCTGTCTTGAAGTGACAGCAGTGAACTTTTAATGTGTTGCTAAGCCTCTCTGGAAGCTTCAGGTTGGTGTTATCAAAATGACGACAGTTGGCTTATAATTAGCATTGTACTCGTGTTATAAAGACAAATTTTCTCTTCAGCAGAGATTGTATGCAATTGAAAGCATTGTTATACAAGAAGGTTTCAGAGTCATAAGTCATTTTGCAAACTGAGATTCTGATTTGACATAATATAAAGTATTGCAGAAGAATGATGTACCGACTACTTTCCCATCTTTCGCTTCTCGGGCTAATGAGAAGAGAACAGAACAATATTATGGGACCAAGACATTGTGCAAGTAAAAGCCACATGACAATAGACTGTACTGAACAAGCCACATACAACAAAGACTTTTAGAAAGTTGGTGGTGGGTTGGAAAGAGAAAAGAAGCCTTCGGTCCTCCTTCAACACTGTGTGATAGACAAGCCGAACTCAGACCTGGGTCACAGCAGGCGGAAATACACTCATAGAAAGTAAAAACCTTGTACAGATCTTGGTTTTATGCCATCAACTCAGAGCAGCTTAGTAGCAGTAGCTGGGAAGATTTTCAATAAGTTCTCATTATTTTAGACTGCACAATTTTATCGATTGTTTCGTTATAATAATAGATCATTGTTAAAAGAAGAAAGCAATGACTCAGCATGCTCAAAAAGAAAATTAGAATAGGCCGACAGGTAGGAAAAAAAACCCAACTTCACAAATACATTTTTCTATTCTTAAACCAATATCCACGTTTTAGTTTAGCAAAACGGCATCACCCATTTTAACATGAAACTTCGAACTTTGAATGAAGGCAGTTTTGTAGTTTTGCTTCTGAACTATTGTCCCGAAAATACATCATGTCAAGAAGAAGGTGCTAATTATGTATTTGCGTTCACACCAAGTTTCCTTGCTGCTTATCAAGAATGCATGCCCTTGGCATGGCTTCCGTGAGTCTCTGCTCTGTGGTCTTAGCCTTGTTCCTGCTCCTGCCCTGTCCTAGAACCTGGCTAGATGGAAGGAAAACAGAAAATGCTGGGGTCAGCAGGAAAGTTCTTCAAAGTGGTTAATCCATTTACAGATCACTGGGAATGGACTGTGCCGTGCTAAGTCGGCATTCTGGTATTTCTGCTCAAGCACATGATTCTGTAGACAACAGCTGATGGTGTTTTGCTGGCAAATATAGCTTTGAGCTCCTTTTGCTAGCTTGGCCCTAACTCAACAAAGTCTTGACTCACAAAAAGATGCTAAGAAAGAGAACATGCAGGAAAGTGTTAAGCAAACCTCGGAATAAGCAAACCTTGGAATTAGAGAGAGAGAACGTTGCATATTCCATTCTTAAGTGTGGTAATGGCTTGGGACTAAAAGGGAAAGGACAAGCGTAGGGGGCCACAGTTTACTGGGACTTTCCATATCTAGGGTCATTTACATTTTGGGAGAAGGGTGTTTACTCTCAGTGCCTATATTCCATCTCATTCTTACTGGTGTTGAGAACTTTTATATTGAACTTTTGCTAAGAGGGGCCATCAGTTTTTATCAAGAGTGTGTTTACTGGTCTCATAGAATCTCTACCCCTCCTAGAAAGAAGTTGAGATTAGGTCTTACCAGTCCTCCCCAAGGGACCGGGGCAAGACGGAACTGGGTCCCTGTGGAGGGAGCAGGTGGGCAGTAAAAGAAGTAGGAGAGTAAGGGAGAAGAGGCAGGTGCCTATCTGAGATGTATTTTGCATGGATCAAATGTGGCCAGAGGAGAACGTAAGGAACATCTTGCTGCAACAGTGACAGTGGTATGTGAACATGATGTTTAAGTTTCATGACAATCTTGTGAGGCGGGGGTTATCGTACCCATTTTATTATTATTTTTCTTAAGTTTATTTATTTATTTTGAGAGAGAGACGGGGTAGGAGCAGAGAGAGAGGGAGAGAGAGAATTCCAAGCAGGCTCCGCACTGTCAACGCCGAACCTGACATGGGGCTCAAACCCATGAACTCCGAGATCATGATCTGAGCTGAAACCAACTGACTGAGCCATCCAGGTGATCCCCATGCCTGTGTTAAAGCTGAGAAAAGTCAGCCTCAAAGAGCTTACATGAATTTGCCAAAGGTCGTCAAACTAGCCAGTGGCAGGGCTAGACTGTAACTGACACTTTAACTGACACTGACACCCATATCGGGCCCTTCTCACCACACCACCCTTCTCCTCTATTCTCTATCTCTCCTAAACTCTCCGTCTGCTTTCCTCCCTCTTACTTGCAGCCCTTCTGACTAATGGGGCGCAGGTAAGAGATGCAGACTTTGGGCACAGCCTGAAGCTCTGTGACTGGGGGATGCCAACTGCAGCCAAGATCCATAACCCACACATTGTGGCAGCATGTTCTACACCACCCCACGCCTACTGAGTCAGAATCTCCATTTTAGCAAGATCCCTGTATGATTAGCCAGAGCATTAAGGTTTGAGAAATCTGCTGAAACCTACTCAAGTAACCTAATTAGATGGTGATGCAAATTTTAGGGCTCTATCGTCAATAGAAAAGAGAAAAGACCATCAATTTAAAAGCTCACCGTCTTAATTAAGGAATAAAACTTAGTGGATTCATTTCTGTAACAGGTAACAAGGCAGTTGTAAGTTTTAATAAACTTGCATGGAGAATAAAAAAAATTTTTTTAATTTTAGAGACAGCATGAATAGGGGGAGAGGGACAGAGGGGGAGAGAGGAAGAGAGAGGGAGAGAGAGAGAGAGAGAGAGAGAGAGAGAGAGAGAGAGAGAGAATCTTAAGCAGGCTCCGTGCTAAGCATGGATCTTGCAATCCACGCGAGAGATCATGACCTGAGCCAAAATCAAGAGTCGCATGCCTTAACCGACTAAGCCACCAAGGCGCCCCTATCCAGATCACTATCCGCTGAACACTTTCTATATGCCAGGCACATATTTCATCCATTTGCTTCTCATAAAATTCTTGTGAGATCCATAAGCCTCCATTCACAAGTAAGGAAAGCAAGGCACAGGGAGATCATGTGACTTGCTCAAGTTCCCACCTTTGGTCAGTGCCAAGGTTGGAACTTGAATCCCAGTCTTTAGACTCTGGGTCAATCCTCTTCTGACTAGTGGGCAGGACTTCCCAGGAGTTCACCCCAGAGAAGATGGGAAGAGAAGATGCCCCTCACTTCTACTGGCTCACCGGAAATAGGGACCAGGGCTCAGGGGTTCAAAAGTGAAGCTCACCCATGTCACATGGCAAAGTAGCAACCCACTGACTCTGTGGGTGGCTGAGCTGACAAGAGCCAGAGACTCCTGGGCAGGTGAAAGCCATTATGTCCTATAATATGATTTGGAGATATTTATGCATAGGGATACAGTATATTCTTCTGTATCACCAGGAAGAAGCAGCCCTCATACTAAACATCAAATATGCTGGTCTCTCCAAAGCCTGTAGGACTTCCAGGAAGTGATCAAATGTTATTTCAGATTTCTGGTAATGTACAAGGGATCTAGAAACATGAAGCTTTAGGCTTTTGATTAAATATGGCAGACTTAACATGCATGATTATCTCCATTTCGCCAAGAAGCCCCAGTATAATGGCTGTAAAGGGATAACAAATAAAAGGAGTATAAACAAAGGAACCCTTATGTTTAGGAAAACATGGGTTTTATGGTTGTGAAATGGAAGGACTTGGGAAAGTAGAACAGAAGGAGAATTAATTGCTCTGAGAAACAAAGCACCAAATTTAGGAATTGTCCTCCAACAGGGAGGTCTGGGGGCTCCTGAGGACGAGAAGAAGCTCTGAGAAGGAGAAAATCGTGACAAGGAGGGCGCTGGTAAGCAGTGTCCCAGGGAAAAGACATCAACGGATGGATTGTGGGGGCGATGAGTGAAGAATAGTAAAATGTCAAATACTCTATTTTTGATGTTTCCTGTCCCTCCAGTCACCTTTCACTTTTCCCAACTAACCACTTAAAGTCTGTAATACGCGTTAGGTTGGCGTGGGCACCCTGGGAAACGGGGAGGGGCTTATCCACACCAGAACAAAGCCAGGAGGAGAGGGCAACAAGGTTGGGAGGAGGTCGGGGGGACCAGAAGTCAACAGCACAGGATCTTAGAGTAAGAGGGAGCCAAGTGTAGCAAAATGTCCTCTCTCTGACTCCTTACCCACTGTAATTGCAGAACCTTCAGTAAGGTAGTAGATTATACACACCTGTTTGGGCTACTGCTAATCTGAGGAATGAAGGGAAGGTGGCTGTTTCTTGTCTGGGGCAAAGTGAGGTGCACAGAGAGGCAAGACAACAAATAGGGTCATCAGCAGGAGGAATTTGGAGTGAGGGGTCAGTCTTTCTCTCCTGCCTGAACTATGGAAATTGGTCGCCTGAACTATGGAACTTATGGAAATAAGTCTGCCATATTTAATTGCCAGCAGACTTGGGGACTAAGTAAACTACAGATACCAGGTCTCATTTCATTCATTTAAGTGAGTGATTTAATTCTCACTTAACCTTATGAGATTAATTTTTTATCTTCCCCATCTTACAGATAAGAAAACCGAGGTTGGTGAGTTTCGGTATCTAGCCCAGGATAATGTAGCTTAAAAGTGACTGAGGGAAAATTCGAGCTCAACTTTGTATTACTCACCAATTATCTACAATTTGCATTCTGGTTTTATTCACTTACAACATTTGCATCTGGACGGGGGGACTTCCACCATCATAAAATTGTATATTTTATTTTAGTCATTTTTAAAGTTTATTTATTTACTTTGAGAGAGTGAAAGTGGGGGAGGGGCAGAGAGAGAGAGAGACAGAGAGAGACAGAGACAGAGACAGAGAATCAGGCTCCACACTGTCAGCATGGAGCCTGGTGCAGGGCTTGAACTCACGAAACTATGAGATCATGACCGGAGCCAAAACCAAGAGTCGGGCGCTTAACCAATTGAGCCACCCAGATGCCCCATAAAATTGTATATTTTAAAGGCAGCATCAGTGGGCTCCTAAATACCTTCCTCTCCACTCTTGCCTTCTTTGACCTTGACCTCCTTGGCAGGTCGGGGCAGAGGCGGGAGTGAGAAATCTGAAAATGAAGTGTGATCCTATCAACATTCTCTGTCTTTGGTTTACCCCATCGCTTGTGAAATTGGGGTGAGCCAGTGTAAGGGACGGAGTGCCAAGACAGACGCTGTCCCTTCGTATCTTAAAATAATTGCCAATAGGTTTCCAGAGCTCTAGGTCAGATGGGTGCAGATGCCTTGGTCAAGAACATTAAATACCCTTTTGTGTGTCTCTCTCTATTTAGACCTAGCTCCAGGAAAACGGGCAGGAATCATATGAGGTTCATTTCCTAATTTCCTACAGACCAAACCCAGAGCTGTGTACATTCTGTGTGAACTACGACCACTTTTTGAAACTGAATTGGGTTGAACCCTGATTCCCCATAGATAAGTCCATCTATCATTTCTGCAGAGCCTACTGAGAAGTGGATGGGAAATAAAACTCCAGTCCGTAAAGCCTTAATAAAAATTCTCTCCATAAACTTAATTATTTATTTATATTTTTTTGAGAGAGAGAGAGACAGAGAGAGACAGAGAGAGAGAGAGAGTGTGCAAGCATGGGAGGGGCAGAGAGAGGTGGGGGACAGAGGATCTGAAGCAGGCTCTGTGCTGATAGCACAGAGCCCAATGTGGGACTTGAACTCATGAACGGTGAGATCGTGACCTGAGCTGAAGTCAGACGCTTAACCGACTGAGCCACCCAGGCGCCCCTCCATCAACTTTTAAAAACCAACAACAACTTCAAAACCTGCATGAAGGGACACGCTCAATACGCTACACAGAACAAACCCCCTTTGGGGCCCCCTCCGCATCTCTGCTTTGCTACCACACCGCTTCCTCTATCCGTAGCGATGAGATCTTTGGGGTGAACAAGACGGTTTGAGTACAGCTGCCCGGTGGGCTGGTCGGGCTCAGGTTACCCATGTGAAGTGTAACTCAGTCGCCGTGTTCTAGGGGGGCAATGACTGTTTATAGATTAGCTCATTGTCCCATAAACATGACTCAAGTTTTAGCTAAATTCCCATGTTAACTAATTGCCTCAGAAGGCAATTCTGTTCTCAACGTCAAGAGGAGACATTCATTCAAGGAGACGCACACATTCACTCCACCTCAGTTTTGTTGTTCAGGAAAACGCGTGGATCCGTGGCAAAGGGGTGCAGACGAACGTGCAACCAGTGGGATCCGACTCCGCGGCCCTTCCAGACGGTCGGAACTCTGTGGGATGCACTCCAGCGGACGTCTCCGTCGGCACTCACTGGGAGGATGGGCGCGTGTTTTCTCCACCCGGGCAGTTGGGGTTTGGGTATCATCTTCTGTTGTTTCTTGCCCAAGGACGAAGTGGCTCAAAATGATAGAAGCCGTAGCGTTTGACGATTTGTCAGGAGGAAGCTCCCAGATTGTTTCCCTACTGCTAGCACTCTGGGAGCCAGGCCGTGGGTCTGAGCCTGTGACTCCCCTGCTTTGTGAAGACCTTTCCGAGATTCCCAGCTACTCGGCCTCGGACACGCAGCTCTGGTTCCTTCCCTCCCATCCCAGGGGATTAGCGGTCACCTCTTCTCTGCCGTCATAACCCCTGGACCCTGGGAAAGGAGCTCTGTGCCTGAGTTGTAGAAGGTACTGGCACTCCTGTATTATTCCTGTCAGTTCGATGCGGATAAAATTCAGCATTGATTTGTGATTAAAAAGCTAGTAAATCTATACTACAAAGAGCTTCCTGGGCACCTGCGTGTCTCCGTTGGTTAAGAGTCCAAGGGTCTGACTCTGGATCAGGTCATGATCATCTCACAGTTTGTGAGTTCGAGCCCCGCATCGGCCCCTGTGCTGACGGCTCAGAGCCTGGAGCCTGCTTCGGATTCTGTGTCTCCCTCTCCGTCCACCCCTCCCCTACTCACACTTATCTCTGTCTCTCTCTCTCTCAAAAATAAATAAACATTAAAAAAAATTAATAATAAAAAAAGAACTTCCTTAATCTGATAAAGAGTATCTATGGGTAGCCACAGCAAATACCCCTTTCCATGGTGAAAAGTTAAAAGCGTCACCTTTGAGGTCCACAACAGGACAAAGATACCCACCATCACCACTGTGCGTTGACATGGTTTTGGAGTTCTCAGCCAGAAAGGAAATAAAGAAGCAAAGTGGACATTTTTAAAGATATGTGCACAGGAAATGCTGAAGAAATCTATAGACAAATTAGAATTAATAAATAAATCTTGCAATTTACTTGCTAAGAATATCTGTATCTATGTTGATATATCTAGATATAGACATTCCAAATGAATTTGTATATTCTGAAGATCTTTTACAACACTTGACAAACTGATTGTCAAGTTTATAAGGAATTGCAAGGGGCTAAGAAGAGCCAAGATAGTTCTGAAGAAGAAAAACGAGGTATAGGACTTGCCCTACCAGATATCAAGATTGATATAAAGCTTTAGCAGTCAAGACAGTTTGGAACTGAAACAAGGAGAGAAAAACATTCCAGTGGAACAGAAGAGAGAGTCTGGAGGCAGACCCGTTCTTATATCAGTGTCTCATTTATAAGGAAAAGTCATTGAAAATCAGTGGAAGAAGAAAGACTTTTCAATAAATACTGTGTGGTCTGGTTATCCATGTAATAAAATAAAAAGGAATCTGATGCATCTTGACAACATAGACAAGAGTCAATTCCAGGTGCATTAAAGTGAACACTATGGAGATTTTAAAAGATACTCTATACCATATACCGTATACTCTAAAATCTCACCTTCCTAGTCAACCTCTCTCTCCCAGAATGTTGACTTAAATATTCTTACCAATGTGATACAGAATTAGTAAATAACTCAGTAACAATTAATAATTAATTAATTGATGAAGCATACTTCTAGACTTTTCAGAGGTCAAAGACAAATTTCATAGACAATAGCAACAATTACTAAACTTCACACTTCTTACAAGTGTCCTTTGTTAGAAATAGCACTTTAAAAAAGTTTTTTTGATGTTTATTAATTTTTGAGAAAGAGAGACACAGAGCATGAACGGGGGAGGGTCATAGAGAGGGAGACACAGAATCTGAAACAGGCTTCAGGCTCTGAGCTGTCAGCACAGACGCGGGGCTCGAACCCACAAACCACGAGATCATGACCTGAGCCGAAGTCAGGCACTTAACCGACTGAGCCTCCCCCGTGCCCTGCATAACACTTTTATGAAGCAGGCTACTATCTTTTTTCAGCAGCTGTAGGGTGAGGTGAACATTTTTCTGTCTTATTTGGATCTATTTTTACCAGTTGTTAGAAAAGTTTGTAAGTATCAAGATCAAGTGTCAGAATTCCATTAGTTTGTCCCAAAGGAAAGAAAAACAAAAACCCGATGTGAGCAGCTCAAAACTTACAATATGGAAAGGAAAAGGATATGTCAGGATTGTTAACACATTGAATGTGAGGTAAGAAATGTTTTGCATCTATAAGACCAAGCTGACACCCCTAGGCAAGGTCCTAGTTTATTTTTAATATTTCTGGTTATTCTGTTAACCCTCCCAACCAAGGGTTTTGTTTGTTTGTTTGTTTTGGTTTTTGGTTTGTTTGTTTTGGGTATAAATGAGAGAGTTTGTAAGTCACCACTGATTGAAAGTTGTGGCCGAAATGTTGAGTATTCATCCAATATCTGTGGCTCCGCCATATCCCCTGGTATCCCTTCAGTTAAATGGAGTCATGCGACTATTCGTGGCTAGTTACAGTATGGTTAATTACACGGTGTGACAGGGATTATGCAGATGGCGCTATGTAACTAGCTCTAAGCTGTGAGCAGAAGTGACGCATCAACTCTTGTGTCTGTCTCCTCCTTCAGACCGTAAACTTCTTTTAAAGAAATTTTTTAAAATCTTTATTTATTTTTGAGAGAGGGAAAGAGATAGAGCGCAAGCAGGGGAAGAACAGAGATAGAAGGAGACACAGAATCCGAAGCAGGCTCCAGGCTTCGAGCTGTCAGCACAGAGCCCGACGCGGGGCTCAAACTCATGAACCATGAGATCATGACCCGAACCCAAGTCGGATGCTTAACCGACTGAGCCACCCAGGCGCCCTTGGACTGTAAACTTCCTGAGGGCAGAGACCCTCCGTCTCTGTATCTCCATGTGTGGTGATAACTCAGTGGATAGTCCCATCCATCCTGATCTGTATGTTTCTTTCCCAATTTCTAGACCTAGTCTTTAACGAATATTTTTCATTTGATGTCCCACAGGGACTTTAAACTCTCCGTGACCAAACCTGAACTCATCGGGTCTTTTACCCAAACTGCTCCTCTCCCAGGGCCCCCTACTCGGTGTGTGGTACCATTTTCTGCCTCTTTGCTCAAACCAGAAAATGGAAGGCATCCTTAATTTCAGGTCTTCTCCTACCAACATCGCTCTCCCTCATCCCCCGGTCCCCCAGTTCTTACTCTGTCACGTCAGCTTCCCAAATGTCAATCAGATCTATGCCCTTCTCTCCATTCCCGCTGCATTCATTCACTCAGGGCATCATCATCTCTCATCTGTCATCTCTGCGTTACAGAAATCACATTTCTTGGAGTCTCCCTACCTTCAGATTGGCCCCCAGCACCTAGAGCCGTGTCTGGCATGTGGCCAGCCCTCGCTAATTGCAGGCAGAATGAACACGTGACTCTACATCGATGAGAGTCACACATGAGTGTGTGACTCAGCCATGTCAAGAGGAGCCTCGTCTGTCTAGACCTGTGTCTTCCAAAGACCCAAGAAATGACTTGGGGGCTGCTTCTCTTTGAACTTGGGACTGGATTAGCTCTTTTTTTTTTTTTTTTTTTTGGAATGACTTCCTTGACATGTGCCGCCCCAACAGCTTTGAACACGTTTGCAGGCCGCTCATGTCAGTTGAACCCCACGCTCCCCGATGAGATAGACACCTTCGGGAGCCCCTTTTTGGAAACTGAGTCTCTCTTTTGCACAGAGGTAGAGAGGCTAAGTGGTTTTCCCAGGGTTACCGAGGCTGTTAGGAGCAGAGGCAGGGCTCAGGCAGAGGCCCGTGGCCTCCCACGCCTGGCCTGGTTTAGCCGGATTTGGCTCGTGCTCAGGGGAACGCGTGCTCTTCAGAGAGCAGCTCTGCCAGTGGGATACTGAAGGCCAGGGAAGCCCGGTGCAAACTTCTGGACCTCTCTCTGCTGGCCAGAGGTCTGACGCTTCATCCGCACAGCCTGGGGAGCCTGGCAAAGGGGTCAGTGAAGAAAGCTTGGAACCTGTGGGCTTGGGGCTCTTCCTCACCGCACTCTGTCAACCATGATGGGCAGTAATCGGGACTGCCTGTGTCCCAGATTGCCACCGGGCGTGTCACAGAGATGAAGTGCCTCTCTGCTCGGTCCTTAGTTTGCTTTCTGGAAGCCCAAACTGCTGGAAATGTAGAAACGTCACTGGTGAGATCTACTTGGTCGGGGCAGAAAATTCAGAATTGGGAGCAATCGCAGAAAGAATTGTTGCTGTCAGCTCGATGCCGGGAAGTGGGCTGTGGACGGGCGGGGATGGTGGAAGGAAAAAAGCGAGGGCATCCCCAAAGGCCCTGCGGCAGCCTGAGCGCTGGAGGGGGTCCACATCTTCCCAAGGCAACCGCGTGCTGATGTGCGCCCCCCCCCACCCCCACTGCCGTGTGCTGGCGGGGAGCAGGGAGACGTCACTCAGGTGACTTTCAGCACCCCCGAACTCTCAGCCCTCGAGGTGCTGTGCCGGGCCCTGGGCACGGAGCTGAAGCAGTAAGGGCCCTGCTCCCTAGAAGCTGGGTCTAGCTGTGTCGACAAAACCTGGATGTGAAGAGCACAGTGTGAAATACAATGTCAGATGTTTCACAGAAGAGATTCTGACAAGGTCCTTGGGCATCCGGGGCTGGGGGAACCAGGATTTCTTCATGGCGGAGGAGGCTTAGACTGATAGGTAAGATTTGGATAAGCGGAGAATGAGAACATTCCTGAAGGAAAGAGCCACATGGACAGAGACAAGAACGAGGCTTTGTGGCAAGGAGTCTATCTGTTAAAGGCTCCTCAAACTCAGCAATGGACAGCCCAGCAATTTCGATGCCGTTCAGCCATCTCTGGAGTTTAACTTCTGCCCCCGGTTGGCTGGTAGCTAATAGTTTCTGCAGATTCTGGGGCCTTGTGGCTACTTGGTTCCCAGCTTGTTAGTTTCCCCAGAAACAATTCTGCCAGGGGTGCTCTCCAGAGCACTGGGTCCTGTCACCTCCTGCTGGGATCCCCTGCAGCGGAGTTGTAGCACACGGCGTCTCCCCCATAGTTAGCGCGCTGTGCCCGTATCCCCCCTTCTTGTTACTGTGTTTGTGCACACTGGCTCCCTGTGTGATTTCCTCCCAGCAGCCAGCACCTGCGCTATGTTGAGTCTTCCCTCGGGCTACAGGTCCCCTTGGCCAGTGCCCGTGAAGAGCCAAACATGTGCTCCCAACCCAGGGTCAGCCCTTGACCAACTGTTGAGAGATGCGGGGTATGAACACTCCATCTTCCTTGTCCCTGAGGTGTGCCTAACCGGTCTCCAGAGCCCCCTGCAAGTTTGAGCCCAATTTCACTCTGTGGGACCTTGCTTGATGTCATACTTTGCTTGGCATGTTTTCCTTTTTTTTTTTTTAATGTTTATTTATTTTTGAGAGAGAGAGAGAGAGAGAGCAGGCAAGGGAGGGGCAGAGAGAGAGGGAGACAGAGAATCTGAAGCAGGCTCCATGCTCTAAGTGCAGAGTTCGACTTGGGGCTCGAACCCACAAACTATGAGATCAAGACCTGAGCCCACTGAGCCACTCAGGTGCCCCGGCATTTTTTTCCTTTCTTGATCCTACTTCTCTTTTACCTCCCCAGGTTTTTCTCAGAAGCATTTCCTAACTACTTTCATCTGAATTCTCATATCAAGGTCTGCCTTTGCAGAACCCAATTAGACATATTGTCTAGTATGGAAGGCAAAATCATGGCTCCTCAAAAGGTGTCCACCCCTAACCCCTAGAACTAATGAATATGGCAAAGGGATTTGTGTAGCTAAGATTAAGACAGAGATAATATTAGATTATCTGGGTAGACCCACTCTAGTTACATGAGCCTTTAAAAACAGAGAACGTTCGCTGGCCGGCGTCAGAAACGTAGCAGAAGTAATCGAATGCATTCCAAGCATGAGGAGGATGCAACACTCCCTTGCCTCTGAGATGTAGGGGCGGCGGACAGGACCTGAGTGTGGCCTCTAAGAGCTAAGGGTGGCCCCCCACATGAACACCAGCAAGGTAATAAGACCTCAGTCTTACAGCTGCAAGGAACTGGAGTCTGCAAAAATCTGGATGAATTCGGAAGCAGATTCTTCCAGAGCCTGCCAACTCGAGCCCACCAGCCGTCACTCTGAGTTCTGCCTTATGAAACCCAGAGCATAGAGAACCCAGCTAAGCCAACTCATACTTCTGACCTACAGAACTTTGAGATAACACACTTGTGTTCTTTCTTAAGCTGCTGAGTTCGTGGTAATTTGTTGAAACAGCAACGGAAACTAATATACTAAGATTTCCCCTAAAAAGTATACACACTCTTTGCATGTTCTCATGGTCATTTGCACCGGTAGCGTCATGGGTTGTCCTCTTCATGGGAAGACTTCAAATCCAGATACTGATACACGGATTTATGATGTTGGTTGACCGTTCTCAGGTCGCTCCTTTTGTCCCTTCACTGACCTCAGTCTGGTTGCACTGGGGCAATCCTTTATTCCCTCTGTTTAACTCCCACACGGATTTTATCAGTGAGGAATGGTTGAACGCTTCCGGCAGGCTCTGACTCGGGGCCCCATGTGTGTTCGCTAAGTATTGATTTGCGCAAATGAGTGTGTAACTCAGGAATTTGCGTGTCATCTTTGCACAGGGGCCATGATAACCTTCTCTGCATCCTTTTGATTTTAGTATATGTGCTGCCTGAAGCAAGCTCTGAATGTGAAAGTCAGATATCAGTGGTAAAATTTCCTGTGCTGCCCGAGGCAGCCATTTTGCTCCTGTCTATACCGAGCCTCTTAAGATGTTTGTCTCCTCTGCTAAAGGTCTGAAGCCATGGAGGGGCCACTTTGTGTAGTTTTTGGAATTCCACTCAAAAATTCCCATTGAACATATCAATCCTCCCAAGTCCTGCTGCCTGGCTGTCATATGGAAAGCAGTTCTGTCCCCCTGCACATAAATAGAACCTGCCCTTTGAGGCTCCTCTCAGTCAAATTTTATCGCGTAAGTGTATTTAGAGACTATATTTATAACTTCACTCTTTCTCTCAGGTTTATGGAAAGACTCTTGGCTGAACAAATATAGCACAGGTTCTGGATGTGCTCTGGTGAAAACACTCACTCCAACGTGCGGCACATAATCAAGTCCAGGATGTAAAGCACAATAGATTCTTCTTCAGCTATAGGACCAGAATATCTCTCTATGGAGCTTCTCATCACGTGTCCTGGGTGGGGTGTTACCCTGTCTCCCCGGGTTTTTGCCTGAATTATTTTTCTACCAACTCAGGGGCAAGCCTTAGGTCCCTAGATGCCTGTGGACCTGCTATCTCTTCTCCATGCCCTTGGGTGACCAAGCCTTCCTCACTCTGGGAAAGAAACAGCCATCGCCTTGTGCCAGAGAAACTCACCAAGATGCATCTTCTAGATTAAACTATATTGGAGAGCCTTTTGATGGCAGACTTGCCCAGTGGGGAAAGGGATGTCCGGAGACTTCGGGAAAATTCCACTAGGACTATTCAACCCAACAAATCTAGTTTCATTCTTTTGTGGTGACTTGAGAGGGGGCCTTCCTCTGGGAGGCTGGGTCATGTGACTTTCTGTGACAAGTATGTCCCTGTCCTTGAATCCTTCCAAGTCAATGCTGGTGTTGCCTGCAGCCCTTCCCTCTGGACCTTCCCCTTGTCTCTTTAACTCTTTTCTCATCTACCAGAAGACTCACATTCATATTGAAGCATCTTTCCCCTTTCCCCTCTGTGTCGTTGTTGAAGCACACCTGCCCTTTTACCAGTTATGGGATGTTGTTTTTGGTCTTCCTTCTAACACGAACTCATCCAAGCATTCATGCTCTGTATTCTCCTTCTGTAATATTTTTATCAACGTGCAGCTGTGCACTCGTGCTGTAGCCTCAAGGATTCTTCACCTCTCAGAGCCTTCCAGGCATCACTGCTCTGTGAGTCAGGAGCTTTTTCCACCCCAGTGTCTGGTTCTCTGATGATCTGGGATGAATGAAGGGTGATGGAAATGATAATCTGAGTCACATGGCTTGCGGTGCTCTTTCCCTCTCTGTCCCCACCTCCAGAGACGTGCCTCTGGCTGTGAACATGCTCTAGGCCTCTGGTGATGGTGGGTGGTATTAAGGGGACACAAAGTCCTCCCCAAAGAGGCTTCACGTGGTGGCACTCTTCCCCTTCACTGATCCTCGGCTTCTTCATCTGCGCTCATTTTATCAGCACCCTGAGAATGGATTCATCTCTCAAGCAGGTTTCACATTAATAAAGCTCACGAACGGGACCGAAGTTGAAAATAAACAGGCCAGATTAATAGTTGACGAGAACCATCTCAAGAAGTAGAATATTTCACGTCCAGCTGAGAAGCATGCTATTTCCCTGGAGAAGAGTTACCCCAAAGCTAAACCATAACCAGAGCCCCAAATCTGATTTGCAGTGAGAAACCCCTACTGTGGAGAGAAAATTCTGAAGCCCAAGGGAGCCTATAAATTCCCCATGGGCGGTCTTGTGCAGGGAGCCAAGTAATTCTACGGTCGACTGGTAAGGGTAGAAGCAAAACAAAGGGAGTCAAAAAAAAAAAAGAAATGTGGGGCGCCTGGGTGGCGCAGTCGGTTAAGTGTCCGACTTCAGCCAGGTCACGATCTCGCGGTCCGTGAGTTCGAGCCCCGCGTCGGGCTCTGGGCTGATGGCTCGGAGCCTGGAGCCTGTTTCCGATTCTGTGTCTCCCTCTCTCTCTGCCCCTCCTCCGTTCATGCTCTGTCTCTCTCTGTCCCAAAAATAAATAAACGTTGAAAAAAAAATTAAAAACAAACAACAAAAAAAGAAATGTTCAATGCCATTAAGGACACCAGAGCGGGATGCCTTCTTCTTATGGTGGGGAGAGTCTCATAGTGGCCATCCAAGAATACTCAGAGTCTGTTAGCCATGATTTACCAAGTCTACATCCATCATTAGAGTAGAGATGTCTTCACCCCCCAACCCTAATGCTCTAGGTCTACTACGTGTGAACCTCTCTCCGCTGGATCGTGGTAGCGTCTCACCATCCTTGTTTGCCTTGGTTCTCCTGTTTCTGCATGGCTAAGCAAGCCCTCTTCTAATGGAGATTCCTCCTTTAGATGCCAATACATTCGATCTGATTAGAGTGAGAACCTGCCAAATAGAGATCTGTGTTGACTCCATAGTGTAGGTTTTTTCCACTTCATCACCTACTGAATTTACAATCTGGCTTGGAGGGAAAATTTTATTTCTCTCATTCCCACGTTCTCACAACATGAACCCCAAACTTCTTTTTTTACTCCCAGATGTATGTATGTATGTATGTATGTATGTATTTAAATTTTATTTAAGTCCAAGTTAGTTAGACTCTCCAATATAGTTTAATCTAGAAGATGCATCATCCCAACAAGTGCCCTCCTTAATTCCCATCACCCATTTAGCCCATCCATCACTCAACATCCCTCCAGCAACTCTCAGTCTGTTCTCCCATATTTAGGAGTTTTTTATGATTTGCCCCCCCTCTATGTTTTTATCTTATTTTTTCCTTCCCTTCCCCTATGTGAACCCCAAACGTCTTAGAAAGCCACCAGGCTCAGAGTCCTTCTCGACCACTTCTTGCCCTGACACCTTCTAGAAGTTCTAGGCTCCATGTGGATGTACAAGGCCTCCATGGGATAAAGACACAGGAACAACACTTCGGCCACCATAAGATACAGCCCCCAGCTGGCAGACCAGCAGCTACTCTGATGTCTGAAAGCTACAGAAGACACACAGAGGGGGAAGGGAAGGAAGTTTTACTTTCTTTCAAACAACCACAACAATAAAAAACCAACAACCAGGGCTGGTACATGGGATAAAGCAGGGGCCACCTAGTGACATTTGTTTGGATATACTCCTCTGCCTTATTGTAGTGAAAACTTTTACTAGATCCTGGCAATTGACTACCCATCAACTTCTGGTTCCAGTGTAGTTGTGAGTTTCCAAATTTTGGTAGTATTTCTAGGTTGGGGAAGTCTCTATCAAGGGCTTGTAGCTTGATTTAATCATAAACAGAATTCCTGGTTCTGCGGTAGATTTTGAAGTTTGTAGCTGCAAAGTCCAAACCTAGAACTTTATAAACTTCAAGGACAAACAAAAGGCATTGTTACTGTCCTGGGTTTCTCTCTCACTTCACCTAGGAATTTGGGTGAGCTAAGCTTTGATCAAAGAGCTCTGATTGCTTTAGATTCAGCTAAAATAGGTGAAGGTAACTCCACGTGGGGAGCCATCGGAAATGTTGGTATTCATGTTGGCATTTTCTTTTTTTAATTTTTGAAACGTTTATTTATTTATTTATTTATTTATTTATTTATTTATTTTATTTTTTTTATTATATGAAATTTATTGACAAATTGGTTTCCATACAACACCCAGTGCTCATCCCAAAAGGTGCCCTCCTCAATACCCATCACCCACCCTCTCCTCCCTCCCACCCCCCATCAACCCTCAGTTTGTTCTCAGTTTTTAACAGTCTCTTATGCTTTGGCTCTCTCCCACTCTAACCTCTTTTTTTTTTTTTTTTCCTTCCCCTCCCCCATGGGTTCCTGTTAAGTTTCTCAGGATCCACATAAGAGTGAAACCATATGGTATCTGTCTTTCTCTGTATGGCTTATTTCACTTAGCATCACACTCTCCAGTTCCATCCACGTTGCTACAAAAGGCCATATTTCATTTTTTCTCATTGCCACATAGTATTCCATTGTGTATATAAACCACAATTTCTTTATCCATTCATCAGTTGATGGACATTTAGGCTCTTTCCATAATTTGGCTATTGTTGAGAGTGCTGCTATGAACATTGGGGTACAAGTGGCCCTATGCATCAGTACTCCTGTATCCCTTGGATAAATTCCTAGCAGTGCTATTGCTGGGTCATAGGGTAGGTCTATTTTTAATTTTCTGAGGAACCTCCACACTGCTTTCCAGAGCGGCTGCACCAATTTGCATTCCCACCAACAGTGTAAGAGGGTTCCCGTTTCTCCACATCCTCTCCAGCATCTAGAGTCTCCTGATTTGTTCATTTTGGCCACTCTGACTGGAGTGAGGTGATACCTGAGTGTGGTTTTGATTTGTATTTCCCTGATAAGGAGCGACGCTGAACATCTTTTCATGTGCCTGATGGCCATCCGGATGTCTTCTTTAGAGAAGTGTCTATTCATGTTTTCTGCCCATTTCTTCACTGGGTTATTTGTTTTTCGGGTGTGGAGTTTGGTGAGCTCTTTATAGATTTTGGATACTAGCCCTTTGTCCTATATGTCATTTGCAAATATCTTTTCCCATTCCGTTGGTTGCCTTTTAGTTTTGTTGGTTGTTTCCTTTGCTGTGCAGAAGCTTTTTATCTTCATAAGGTCCCAGTAATTCACTTTTGCTTTTAATTCCCTTGCCTTTGGGGATGTGTCGAGTAAGAGATTGCTACGGCTGAGGTCAGAGAGGTCTTTTCCTGCTTTCTCCTCTAAGGTTTTGATGGTTTCCTGCCTCACATTTAGGTCCTTTATCCATTTTGAGTTTATTTTTGTGAATGGTGTGAGAAAGTGGTCTAGTTTCAACCTTCTGCATGTTGCTGTCCAGTTCTCCCAGCACCATTTGTTAAAGAGGCTGTCTTTTTTCCATTGGATGTTCTTTCCTGCTTTGTCAAAGATGAGTTGGCCATACGTTTGTGGGTCTAGTTCTGGGGTTTCTATTCTATTCCATTGGTCTATGTGTCTGTTTTTGTGCCAGAAACGTTTATTTATTTTTGAGAGAGACAGAAACAGAGTGCAAGCTGGGGAGGGGCAGAGAGAGAGAGGGAGACCCATAATCTGAAGCAGGCTCCAGGCTCTGTGCTATCAGCACAGGTCCCGACTCGGGACTCGAACTCAAGAACTGTGAGATCATGACCTGAGACGAAGTCTGCCACTCAACCGACTCAGCCACCCAGACGCCTCCAAGTTGGCATTTTCTAAGAGTCTGTTGACTGCAACATCAACTTTTTTAAATTTCAGAAATAGGTCAAGTTTAAAAGGACTTTAAAACTTTCAAGACTCAGTGTCTGCCATGGGGAATGAAGACTAAAAATACTAAAAGTAAATATTTTGAGACAGTGTTCTTCATGGGGAAACTGAATCGTTTTCAAAGGAATTTCACTGTGCTCTTGGCTTTCTGTTTAGGTTCTTTCATTGACTGTGATGTGTTGGAAAGAGAATGAGCTTGGAGCTGGTCAAAACAAGTAGGAGAGCCAACCACGGGAGCTTAGACAAACTGGTTTTACTTCTCTTTGAATTTTGCTTTGCTCCACAGTGAAAATGTGGGGGATGATATGACGAGTCAAAGCATAATGTGCAAAAAGTGGTCCATAAATGTTAATTTCCTCCCTTTGCAGCATCTTTGTCTTCTTTTATTTTTAAAATAAAAATTATGTTGGGGCGCCTGGGTGGCTCGGTTGGTTGAACGTCTGACTTCGGCTCAGGTCATGATCTTGCGGTTTGTGAGTTTGAGCCCCGCATCAGGCTCTGTGCTGATGCTTCGGAGACTGGAGCCTGCTTCGGATTCTGTGTGTCCCTCTCACTTTGGCCCTTCCCCACTCGTGCTCTGTCTCTCTCTCTCTCTCTCTGCCTCTCAAAAATAAAGAAAAAACTAATAAAAAAAATTTTTTTTTAAAAATTATGTTTATGGGGGCACTGGGGTGGTTCAGTCAGTTAAGCGACCCACTGTTGATAGCAGTTCAGGTCTTGATCTCAGGATTGTGAGTTCAAGCCCCACACTGGGCTCTGCACTGGGCATGAAGTCTACTTAAAAAATAAAATAAAATAAAATAAAATAAAATAAAATAAAATAAAATATTTATATAGAATTTTTTTCTCCCCAGAGAAAAATGCATTTCGAAAATAAAAGGAAATGTGATAAAACAATCACTTTAATCCTTTGATTCTGTGAATATCATTAAAATTCACCTGTCTCAAATGGTGCACTTGGGGTGATTTGTAGTATACTCAGAATCCCAGAAAGAAGGCAAAAATTTCCTTTATTTTGAAGGTAGTTTAAAAGGAACACCCCTATCACGTGTTGACACTACTCAGGTATTTTCTGGTCTGGTAAAAAGACAATTGGTCACATGAAGCCCGACACCAAGATCCCTGTTGCCCAGGCAAGCAGCGAAATAACTGAGACGGAGACATTTGTGCCTCTGCATTATGAGGTGATTCTCCTGTTGTTCACCCACACTGGGGATGTTTCTCTCTAATCCTCTCACTCATAAGCTCTTTTTTTTAAATGTCTATTTTTATTTATTTTGAGAGAGAGAGAGACAGAATGCAAGTGGGCGAGGAAGAGAGGGAGAAAGAGAGAGAATCTCCAGCAGGCTCTACACTCAGTGCGGAGCCGAGTGCAGGGCTCAATCCCATGACTCCAGGATCATGACCAGAGCCAAAAATCAAGAGTCGACGCTGAACTGACTGAACCACCCAGGTGGCCCTCCCACATAAATTCTTAGCTGTCTTCTCATTTGAGGAGAGCCTACAGATCACTTTGGGAAATCATTTGATATTTTTTCACAGTCGAAGAAACTGAGGCACACGTGCACACAGCTTTTGTGTCTTGCCTGAAGTTGTGCAAGATAATGAGAAACCAGAAGCCAAGGCTCTGCACAGCCAGGCAGGTTCCCCCGCCCAGATGGGCTGTGCTGTGCCACCTGCAGTAACTATTTGCCTACAGTCCTGCATGAAGCTCATTAATATTAATGTTATCAACACCCAGGAATCTATTTTAAGGTGCTCTAAGGTAACAATCTGCCCACATGCATTATTTTCTTTTAGGTACTTTAATCATTTATATTATCCAGCCAATAACAATTTCATTATAAATGGATTAGTGAGCATATTAGAATCATTACTACCTGGAGTTGCCCACCTTGGGACTCTTTTATTCTGGCCTCTTTGGTAAGAGCTTCAAAACCCCTGACATCATGTCAATTAAATCAGATTAACTGAAATTGGTTGCCGGGGCGATATCACAGCTCTAGGTCACAAATGTATGTTCATTATTTATAAGCCCTTTGAATATTACTATACATTAGTAATAAAATAATCCAGCCTTGAAATCGAGGATTACTAGTCAATTTATCCTACATAAATTTATAAAGCAATATTACCTTCTAACCCAGAGATAAAGTGACTTAAAATCTACTGGTGGATATGTACAGATGTTCTTGCACCAGTTCTAATACCTCTAAGACAGAAAACACTGCAGGAATAGGGAATAAACTCCTAGTTTCCTTTCTCTTATCTACCTTCAGACAAGCATATAGAAAATATTCCCAATGGCCAGAGAATGTAAGCCAGTTCACTCCTACTTGGATTCCCAATTGGATTTGCATCTAGCAACAATGGGAAGAGAACACATTCAATGTCTACAGCCTGAAACATTTTCAATGAACCGCTGGAATGTTCCCCTACCACTTTGCCTAAAAAGATGAAATCTTCGTGCAAAGTAACAAACTGTTTGTGTGAACTGGAAAGATATGTGACTTTGGTTAAAGATATGTGTGAACTGGAAAGATATGTGACTTTGGTTAAAGATATGTGTGAACTGGAAAGGTATGTGACTTTATTTCTGAGTGACAAAATGTCAGTCATTATTTATAAATGTATGCACGCGGTAAGAAAACCTAAGTAAAAACATATGTGAAATTAAAGCTCAGTTTGAACGTTAAGATTCCCTAAAACTAAATTTTCTTTTCTTCTGTGATATAATACATATTTAAAAAAAATTTTTTTTTTCAACGTTTATTTATTTTTTGGGACAGAGAGAGACAGAGCATGAACGGGGGAGGGGCAGAGAGAGAGGGAGACACAGAATCGGAAACAGGCTCCAGGCTCTGAGCCATCAGCCCAGAGCCTGACGCGGGGCTCGAACTCACAGACCGCGAGATCGTGACCTGGCTGAAGTCGGACGCTTAACCGACTGCGCCACCCAGGCGCCCCGATATAATACATATTTAAATGAGACTTTAAATTACTATTTTCGGTTTCATGTTATTGCTGATAATCTTCCTTGTTCTAAAATCTACTTTGTCTGAAGTCTATGAATCTACTCCAGCTTTCCTTGGCTTAGTTAAAAAAAATGGTGTGTCTTTCTCCAGCCTTTTACCTTTAACCTATTTATGTCTTTATATTTAAAGTAGGTTTTCTTTAGACAGCATACAGTTGAGTTTTGCCTTTTTATCCAACCTGATCATGTCTGTCTTTCAATGGGCATATTAAACTATTCACAGTTAGAAATGATTATTGAGGGGCGCCTGGGTGGCGCAGTCGGTTAAGCGTCCGACTTCAGCCAGGTCACGATCTCGCGGTCCGTGAGTTCGAGCCCCGCGTCAGGCTCTGGGCTGATGGCTCGGAGCCTGGAGCCTGTTTCCGATTCTGTGTCTCCCTCTCTCTCTGCCCCTCCCCCGTTCATGCCCTGTCTCTCTCTGTCCCAAAAATAAATAAAAACGTTGGAAGAAAAAAAAAGAAAGAAATGATTATCGATATGGTTGGATTAAGATCTACCAGCTTGCTAGCTGTCTTCCGTTTGTTACATTTGTTTTTGTGCTTTTTCCCTCCTTTTCTGATTTTTCTGGGTTTAGCTGAACATTTTTATGATTTCTCTTTATCTCCTTTATTGGATAACGAATATTACATCTCTTTTTAAATGTTTTTGGTGGTTACTGTAGGGTTTACAGTATACATTTATAAAATATGAATCTGGTTTCAAATAATATTATACTGCTCTGCATGTAGTATAGACTCTCACATTCCTTATCCTCCCACCCATGTTGCTATGGTCTGAATGTTTGTGTTTCTCCTCCAATTCATATGTTGAAATTTTAATGTCCAATGGGGGTATTTGGAGATGGAGCTTTTGGGGGTTTCCTGAGTCATGAGGGTGAAGCCCTCATGTATTGGATTGATGTTCTTATAAAAGAGACCCACAGAGTCTCCCAGCCCTTCCTGCCTTGTGAGGGCACAACAGAAAGGTTGTGATATGGAGGAGAGTATTCACTCACGCATGCTGGCACCCTGATCTCAGACTTCCAGCCTCCAGAACAGTAAGAAATAATTTCTGTTCTTTACAAGCCACTCAGCCTGTGGTGTTTTGTGACAGGAGCCCAAACGGACTAAGACACATCCCTTGTGCCTTCTGTCATACCTCTTACTTTTACACATGCTAGAAACACACAATCATTGCTATAACTTTTGCTTTAAACAGATTTTAAACAGATAAGAGAAGCAATTAAAAATAAACGTTTTATTTTACCTATATTTATTCCATTTCCAATGCTCTACATTTCTTTGTGTGGATAGTAGTTTCTGGCTATATCAACTTCCTCCTGTCTGAAGAACTTGTAGAGTAAGTCTATTGACAATGAGTGCCCTTGATATTTGTCAGTCTGAGAAGGTCTTTACTTTTGAGGGATATTTTTGGTGAGTATAGAATCATGCAATGGCAGTAGTTTTTGTCAGCACTTAAAAAAAAAAGCCATGGTTTCTGATGAGAATTGGTGATCATTCTTATCCTTGTTCCTTTATAGGTGACTTGTTATTTTTGGACGGGGGGTGCTTTAAAGATTTTGTCTTTGTCTTTGGTTTTCAGAAGTTTGACTATGATATGCTTATGTGTGTTTTCTTTTTTTCCTTTTTCCTTTTGTGCATAGATTTATCCTGCTTGGTGTTCTCTGAACTTCTTGGATCTGTGGTTTGGTATCTGTCACTAGACACTTGCCCCTTAAGACTGGGAGCAAAGCAAGAATGCCTCTTCTTACCTTTGCACTAGGAGACCTAGCTAGATCATCAAGGCGGGGGGAAAACAAAGCATACAGATTGGAAAGAAAGAATAAAAATGTTCTTCTTTGCAGATGACATAATTGCCTTTGTAGAAAATCTTGTAGAAAAAAAGTCCTAGAACATAAGTGAGTTTAGTAAGTTTGCAGGATACAAAGACAACACACAAAAATCAACTGTATTTCTATATACTGACAATGAGCAATTGAAAAGTGAAATTGTAAAAAATGATACCATTTATAATGGTTCCAAAAAATGAAGTGCATAGCTACAAATCTAACAACAGCTCTGTGTTGTGATAAGTATAAGATCTCTGTGTTGAAACTTATAAAACGCTGAAGAAAGAAATCAAAGAAGACCTAAATAAATGGAGAGATACATTGTAACGATGATTTGGAAGGCTCAACATAGTAAAGATGTCAATTCCCCCAAATTGGTGTACAGATTTAATGGAATTTAAATAAAAATTCAAGTAGGAGTTTTTGAGATATAGACAAGCTGCTTCTAAAATGTGTTTGCAAAGCCAAAGGAAGTAAAATAGCCAAAATAACTTGGAAAAGTAAAATGATGTTGGAGGAATTACAAATACCCAATTTTAAGGGTTAATATAAAGCTACTCTAATCAAAATAGTACACAATTGGCAAAGCTATAGGCACAAATATCCACTGGACAGAACAGAGTCTAGAAATATGCCCGAACATATGTGGTCAGTTGAGTTTTGACAACAGGGCAAAGACATTTCAATGGAGTCATATTATACTTTTTAACAGACGGCACTGGAAAAACCGGACATCACATGCGAATTAATCTTGACCTAAACTCCACGCTTAACATGTGTCACAGATCTAAATGGGAAATATGAAACTATCAATCTTTCAGAATAAAACACAGGACAAAGTCTTCATGAGCTGGGATAAAGCAAAGAGTTCTTAGACTTGATCCATTTTTAAAGATATTTTTAAATTTTAATTCCAGAATAGTTAACACACAGTGTTATATTAGTTTCAGGTGTACAATATATAGTGATTCAACAATTCTATCTATCACCCGGTGCTCATCACAAGTGCACTCCTTAATCCCCATAGACATGATCCATTCTTAAAAACTGATAAATCTGACATCATTTAAAAAAAAAAAAAAGTGTTCTGTGAAAGACACTTAAAAGAATGGAAAAGACTGATAGCGCTAAATGCCGGCCAGGATGTGCCACACCTACAACATTCACACCTCATAGTGGGAGTAAAAAAATGGTGTAACCGTTGGAAAATAGTTTTAGAGTATCATAAAGTTAACTATGCCCTTACCATACGACCCAGCAACTCCTTGCCTCGGTGTTTCCCAGGAGAATTGAAAACATACATCCCCAAAAATGAACATACAAGAATGTTCGTAGCTACCTTGGCTGTGGTAGACAAAACCTTAAACCAACCCAAATACCTACCAGTAGTACAATGAATAAGCACATGGCTCCATGTACCTGATGTTTATTTATTTTTATTTATCTTTAAAATTTTTCGTGTTTATTTTTGAGAGAGAGAGAGAGAGAGAAAGAGAGAGAGAGAGACAGAGTGTGAGTGGGGGAGGGGCAGAGAGAGAGGGAGACAGAATCCGAAGCAGGCTCCAGGCTCTGAGCTGACAGCACAGAGCCCGACGAGGGGCTTGAACCCACGGACCGTGAGATCATGACTTGAGCTGAAGTCCAGTGCTTAACTGACTGAGCCACCCAGGTACCCCACCTGATGTGTAAAAACAGGTAAAGCTAATCTATTGGGACAGAACATTGGTTGGTTGTGATGGGTGGGAAATGACCAGAAGGAAGCACATGGAAACTATCTAGGATGACAGACATGTCCTATATCCAGAGCAGCTTGGCAGTGCTTCCAAAGACGGTCTTAACAGTCCTTCCTACTCCATATGTTCTTTTGTAGTGTGACTTCACCACTCTTCCACCATAAGTCTTCTCTTCATTGGATGTGGTCCAGTCCAATGACCTTTTCTGACCAACCAACGAGGAAGTGATGGTGGCCTTTGTTTCCTAGGTTTCAAGGAGATTTGGCTGATAAAACTGAAGCCATCAGATCCTTTTCATAATCACTGAACTTTATTTTTCACCACATGCTATTTCGGTTTGTAAGACTTGGACTGAATGAGTTGCGGAAAATAAAACGTGTTACTGTGCTCACGGCTTAGTTTCTGAACAGGAAGAAGAGTGAAAATTCGCCTTACTGAGTGAAACTGTCACAGATAAGGACCGAAGAAAGGGGTTACCGATTAGGGTAACTTTCACATAACTTTCAAGGCTGGGCCCTAAGGGAGCATCGCTCTAGTCTTGGCTTCTTGGAATGCTTCTTGGAGCCCAGCTGCCTAGGCAGTCACCCGAAAAGGCCCACGTCAGAGAGAGCTGAGGCCTAGGTCTGTAGTCTCAGCTGGTAGTGGGTCCCAATTGCCAGCCTATTTGGACCTTCCAGCCATCCCAGTCACCAGCTGCCACCACGTGAAGCAGAACTCCACGGTCAACCCATTGAATCTTGAGAAATAATAAATTGTTCTTAGGTACTCAGTTTTGGAGCACTTTGTTCTGCAGCAGTAAATAACCAAAGCTTCTGGGCTACTAGTCACAGGGCACATACCTTTGGCAAAACTCATGATTGTATGCTTACATTCTCAGCATTTTACTGCACATTAACTTGACCTCAAGAAGAAAAAAACAACAACTTACAAGCAAAAGTAAAACATAAGCCTCCTAACTCATCACGAAAAACCAATGCCAGTCATCATAAGAAATTCAAAGCCAATGTAAGTAAAGTCAGGATCTAGAAAGGGATGCTGTATGATTTAAAATTGCTTTCAAGATTTTAGCTAATTCATGTGCAAGAAATTATAATAGGCAAGTTTTGGAAAAGAAGAGAAAAAACGATTTTACGTGCCTGTGTGAAAATTGCTAGAAACATCCGGGGAATCTATTTGACAATATGAGAATTAATAAAAAATATAGTGAGGTGAGTGGATTGGTTGGCGATATACAAGTGCTAGCAGCTTTCTTTACACAAACAACACTAAGTTAGAAACAGAAATGAAAAGATACCCAATTCTCAGTAGCAACAAAAATACCATAGCTACCAAAACCAAATGGAGAAAGCTATAAAACATCATTGAAAATAAGATAAAATGTAAGATTAGGGGGTGTCTGGGTGGCTCAGTCAAGAAAGTCAGACTCTTGGCTTCGGCTCAGGTCACGATCGCGCAGTTTCGTTAAGTTTTAGCTCCTCGTCGGACTCTGTGCTGACAGTGCAGAGCCTGCTTGGGATTCTCTCTCCCTGTCTCTCTGCCCCTCCCCCACTCACACCGTCTCTGTTTCTCTCAGAATAAATACATAAACCGGAAAAACGATGAGAGATGCTAGATGCCTGGCTGGGAAAATATATATGAAAGTACTAATCTTTCCAAACTATACGTGTACACAAAAAGGCACAACACGATTCCAGTAAGAATCCCAACCATTTTTAATTAACTGGTTCGAATCGCTTGACCATTCACAAGGAAGAAGAGCAAAGATACTTTTGAGAAGTAAAATGATGATTGCATGTGTGCTTTATCAGCCATTACAATTTACTGTATAAACCTTATTGAAACTGATATAATAGTAAACCTAGGAGTCTGTAGGGGTAGAGCAGAATCCATATACAAATCTGAGAATGCATGAGAACCGATTTACAGCCAAGTTGGCCTTTCATTTCTGGTGTTTATTTAATATTCAATGCTGGCCTAAGTTGTTTTTTATCAGAAAGGATGCAATCTTAGGATTCCCAATCTCCACGTACATTAAAGTATATTCTTGACAGGTGCAAATGGAGGTATTTTAGACTGGGAAGCTTTATCAAGGGCACACATATACATGTATTTTCTTGATATATTTTAATTTTAACTTTTATTATTCTTTGATTTGTTAATGTTTATTTATTTATTTTTCTTTTAAATATTTGTTTATTTTTGAGAGAGACAGAGACAGAATGCGAGTGGGTTAGGGGCAGAGGGAGAGGGAGACACAGAATCCCAAGCAGGCTCCAGGCTCTGAGCCATCAGCACAGAGCCTGACTGAGATAAAGAAGATACGTTTCAGACTCAAAGAAATACCTCGGATCTGCTTCATTGTAACAAGTTTGCTTTTCCTCCTTGAGAACTTTCTATAGCAGCTCTGCCTCCATAAACATCCCCGCCACCTGGCCAGTGTGTGCCTACAATCCTGAGACACAGCATTAGTTCAGGGGACAGGGGCTGCTCCAGCAGCAGCCTCACTGGCCTGACCACACCTCCCACCACGATTGACCTTCACAGCGGGGTAAAGAGCTGCCTTGTTTGGGTTACGCAGAGCAGCAAGAAACAAAATCTGCTCTGTGCAGGTTTAAGAAAAGGGAGATTATTCACGAAGGCCCAGAAGGTAACTGCACAGGCTTCTAAGGGCCGAAAGTAAAGTCTCATGGGACAGAGTCTGTTAGGTCAGACCCTGGGCTCTCTAACTCTTGGGCCCTAGGCCTTTCCCATTTCTGCTTCTTCTGATTCCTTCCCATCATAGACACTCACGAAGGGTCTATGACTTGATAACTGTGACTTTGGCTCATCATGGCAGCAGCTTGGGCCCGGATCTACATGACCCAGGATCTGATCACAGCATCTGGGTTTTGTAATTCACATTTTGATAGAGAAACCTGTTAGACTCCACCCAGCGCATGGAACTGCCCTCTCGCTTTCTTCCCCCACATCCTGGTCTGAGGTCTATCTTTAGTCAACTACGGCCGACTTCAGGCTATCCCTTCAGTAGGACCTGTGGATGTGATCACTTCCCCCACCAGCAGGTGATGTGGGCAGAAAAGGAACAACAGGCCTACCCGGTTTAGGAATAGTGCTGATTTTAGCCCTCATGAGAACCTCTAAAAGCTGCTGCCTGGACCTGGTTTCATAGTCTGTTAATTAATTTCAAGGAAAATCTCAACTTCCATGGGAGCCTAACTGGGGCGACCAGGCCATATCTGGGTGACCAGTGATGACAAAGGAAGAGGAACAGGGACATAGGTACAATTTCTGGTTTTGATGTTGCTACATTTGTTTGAGGCAGCCCTACGGGAACTTATCAAACATAGGACACGTTCCCAAGGCACCAAAAAAAGCATCTAAGGGCACCACCTGCCCCACCTGCTGGAGCCTCCCTCTGGAGCTCTGTGCTCCCAGAAGCCATAAGCAGCGGGGAAGCCAGCTGACTGAGCCAGGAGAGGGACTTCGCTGGGTCGTCGTGCACTGATACGGAGGCGGGTAGGTGTATTTAGAGCCTCTTTTCAGGATTATTTCCTTTTCAGGATTCATCACGAGCTTTCTTCAAACGAGCACCTTTGCAGCAACATTGCAAGCTGAATGCAACTTGCATCCAGCACTGATATTGCCTGAAGGCGGATGTCCTGGTAAAGAGGACACAGCCTTACGGAGGGAAGTCACCTCTATCGTCGACCATCCCTCCGTAACCATGACCTTGGTTAGCGTCCCGGATGCGTCCACACTTTGAACTTCCCCTCTATAAATGTAGGGCGATGGGGTGGCTTCTTGCCCAGCTAGCAGGATCCCTGCTTAGAAAGAATGCCACGTCGGGGACACAAAAGTGCTCGCGCAATTATCACCGTTGTTCAAATGTGTCTTGGCCGAGAGCCCTGCCCGTTATAGGATTTCTGCCTCGGGTGCCCCAGGCCTTCTCTGCCCAGAGACGGTTTTGTACTGACAGTATTACACGTTTTGTTGCTGGCAGAGGCAGAAGAGACCAAGCAGGCTCTCTGGCCCAACAGACCGGACAGGCAGCCACGTGTTTCCTCCACACGTTCCCACTCAGAGAGGTGCCAGATTCACGGTCAGCTTTCAGATGTTCGCCCTCCGGAGTGGCTTGACTAGAGATCCAGAGACAGGCTTCCGGGGATCTGGGGTCCCCTGTTGTGGGAAGGTGCCTCCTGGCTGGGCCACTGGAAACAAGCTGCCCCAAAACCTACGGCTGAGTTCGTGCAAGGAAGCGTGCAGTCGGGTTCATTGCTGTTCCTCAGGCGGCAGAGGTTTCCAGGGCCAGGCCCTTCCTGACTCTGAAACGCTTCTCTGAGGGGGCAGGAGGCGTCACAGGGGCAAGGGCGCGTCCCTCACCATCGTTTATCTCCCTACAACTCAGCTTTTCACAAAGGAGACTTGAGGCAGTTGGAGAAGCATGGGCAATACCAAAGAATACCAAGAAGATTTAATAAGGGATGAGAATAAAAGAGACTTAGAGCAAAGGAAAGTGACAAGGAAGAAACGTAAGGCTGATGACACGGCACCAGAGCTCAGTGCGTTTTCTCTGATGACTAACGCCCATCGCCACATTTAGCGACTCTCCTTTGCGATCCCGGGGACAGGCAGAGGTCGGTTCTGGATTGCGAGTGAGATTGGTTCTCTCCTCTCTATTCTCAAGCATCTTGACCCCTGCTCCCCCAGGAGTAAGCCAGTCGCTGCTCACCACCTTAAGGGAGTTGCCATATATAAACCTCGGGCTAGAAAGGGTCAGGGTCAGAGGGCAGACTCCGATTCAGGAGCCCAGAGTCCTAGCCGGGGTCCCGGTGGGAGAAAGGCCAGGGGGAGCATGATGCCAGCTGATCTGCTCCTGCTGTCCTGCCCCCCCTTCCCCCATATCCGTGTCCCTTCTCCGACACAGCTGTGTCTGCTGGTGTCCCAGGGCGGGAGGGAGTGGAGGCCGAACTGTAAAATACAGCAATGTGACAAGGAGCAAATTTGTTTATCTTCCCAAACTTATTCAAATGAAGCTGACGTGACCTGTGCAAGAAGATAGACATCATTTGAGTTAAACAAGGTAACGTATTTTAACTTATTTACATTAACTTGTTTACAAAGACCTACGGAGTTGGTTGAAACAGAACCCTAACAATTTCATTTACACCATCACATTGCTCAGCAAACTGTTTATTCATGTAAAGGCCTTTCCCAAAGGCAGTGGGGGGATCAAAAAGCCACAGTACCTGCTGCCCCTCAGTCAGCATCATCTTGGGCGACTTTGAAATTAGCCTTAGTAGGTTCAAAATGAGTATTTCCAGGGTTCTCTTAGTATTAATAAAGGGAGGAAAATGAACAGAATTCTCGTGTGTGTGTGTGTGTGTGTGTGTGTGTGTGTGTGTGAATGTGTGGTTCACCACCACACACAGGGCATGGCACACAGTCGGTCCTCAGGGAATGTTTACTGAATGACTGAACCCCGAGCATGGGCAGGAATTTACGTGTCCCCAGAAGCCCACCCATGGTGCACACGCTCTTCCCTGAGAAGTATTTCTGGTGACAGAGGATCTACAAAGACCTGGGTGGGTGGGGCTGGATTTAGGGGGTGGCCATGGATGTCCAGCAGTTCAGAGACCAAGGGACTCAGAGAAGATCCCAGAGCCAAGGC
Organism: Felis catus; assembly: GCF_018350175.1. Lineage (NCBI taxonomy): Eukaryota > Metazoa > Chordata > Mammalia > Carnivora > Felidae > Felis > Felis catus. The sequence continues at coordinate 151,031,026 of NC_058376.1, read as the reverse complement.
GGAGGTGAGAAGGAGAGAGGGTCTTGGACTCCATCTGCTAGGACTTGGCATTCTGGCTCTGTCACTTACGAGCCGTGTGACTTGGTCCCCTGGCCTTCCTGAGCCTCAGGTTACTGATCTGTCAGATGCAGGTAATGAGACTCATCTCACAGACTTGCTGTGAGAATGCAGCGAAAAACCACAGGCAGAACATGCAGAAACAGAGACAATATCCCATCCGGTGAAGCTCTGTAGTAAAAACCAGGTGTCTCCCTTCATGTTATAAGGAAAAGCACCCACTGAATGCTTGCTAGGTTCAGGGCACCGACACGCGGTGTTCCACGCCTTATCTTGTTCCGTCCTTGCTACAACCTGAACTCCAGGGACTTCCATTATTCCCATTTTACAGATGGAGATGCACAGGGAAGTTAGAGTGTCACCTAGAGAAGCTCACAAGTACATGATGGCACCAGGAGCCCAACCAACCAGCCTGACACCAGAGGGAGACTGAGCTTCCCTCCTGTGTCTTGTGTTGACCGCTTTCAAGAGTTGGGCCACGAGCACCTATCTGACAGACACATTAACCAGTTTGTTTCTTGAAACAACCTTAGGAGGCAGGGAAGTCGGGAAATACTATACTTATTCTGCAGATAGGGAAGTTGAATTGAGGGGCCGTTATTTTCTAAACATTAACAATGTTGATGGTCATCATGATTCTTCATCAAGTGGAGAGCAAGTACTGGAGAGCATCTGGTCTTGCTGGGAGAACTGGCTCCGTGGATGGTTGTGCAAAGACAAGGTCACACAGGGACTCACTGAAGAGGAGAGCCTGGCCAGATTCCAGGGGGCTCTCCAGGGCAGAAGATGAGGGCAGAGAGGACTCAGAACCCACTGTTCTTAGTCTCACAGGAGACCTAGTGGGACAGGAGGGAGTGACGTAACGGGGGTTGGACCAGCCATATTGACAGGACAAGTCATGATACATATAGGGACTGACACCTCCCTGATGGCCCACATCTGTCAGGTGGTAGTTCTGACGACCCCCCATTTGGGTTGCTGTAGCCATTGGGTCACATCTTTCCTCTCCTGGGGAACTTCTACATCAGTGGTTCCCCCAACACTTGGCCTCAGGATCTCTCTACACCCTTACAAGTTATGGATGAACACCCCCCCCCCACCCCAACAAAAGAGCTTGCTTATATATGGGCTATAGCTACTGATATTTAGCGTATTAGAAATTAACAGCCAGACATTAAAAATATGCATGCAGTTATTCATCTTAAAGTAACAATTATACATTCATTACATATTACCATACATGACATACTTAATATAATTTCTAAAGCCCCCCAAAAAAACTTCACTAAGATGATTGGCCTTTTTTTACCTTTATGAACTATTGTTGGCACTGACATGCGAGCTTGGTTTCATAGGCTTTCGTGATCTCGTAGGAATCCTGCTGAGAGCGTTTCGGCCACGTTTGTTCCTCAGTATTTAGATATATTTAGATACATTTTAATGGATTCCTTTGGATGTTTAATGCCAGCATCTACTTCTCCAATTAATTGTCAACTCTGCAGTCCCTGCAGGCCAACAGATTCACCTTCCAAAATGTGCCTCGGCCCGATGTAATAAACAATGTGACTTTCTGAAATGGGACATGGAAGCCTCCGGAGCAGCGGAAATGTGTGTCATTTACTGGGGTGCTGTGGATGGTGGCCAGAACTCGGCCCGAGCTCCAACATTTGTCAGTGGCAAGACCAAAGGTCAGAGCAGCTAAGAAAGATGTGTGAGTGTGAACACAGAGAAGGAGAAAAGGAGGGAATTCACAAATCAGGAGTGATCTTTTTTATAAATATAGATATTTTTAGTTATTATTTATTCATCTTGAGAGAGAGTGTGTGCACCAGTGGGGGAGGGGCAGAGAGAGGGAGAGAGGGAATCTCCAACAGGCTCTGTCCTACCAGTGCAGAGCCTGACTTGGGGCTTGAACCCACAAACTGTGAGATCATGACCTGAGCCAAAACCAAGAGTGGGATGGTCAACTGACTGCGTCACCCAGGCGCCCCTAAATCAGGAGTGATCTTTATGTTTCAGAAGCTCATTGAGCATACCAAATGACCAAGCCAATGTGGTGGTGGTCTTTGGGATGGCCTCTTCTGGCCATTAGTCTGTTAGCCTGGAGTCCTTCCCTGTGGCCTCCAACCTCCGGAGCCTGGGAGTGAGTCTTCTGTTGAAGCAGGCCTATGCCACCCAGCTGTTCTCCTGGTGGCCTGTGTCCTGTGACTCCTGCCACTGTTCTTCCTCCCCTGAGTTCCCTGAGCATATACACGTTTTCTAGCTCACCTTTCTAAAAATTACTTTATTATTTTGATTTTTAATTCTGGTAAACACACACACACATACAAGTTACCATCTTAATCATTTGTTGTCGGTGTGTGTGTGTGTGAGAGAGAGAGAGAGAGAGAGAGAGAGAGAGAGAGAAAGAGAGAGAGCCAGGAAGGGGCAGAGGGAGAGAGAGGTTTTTTTTTTAATTTTTTAAAGTTTATTTATTTATTTTGAGAGAGACAGAGTGAGAGCGGGGAGGGGCAGAGAGAGAGGAGAGAGAGAATCCCAAGCAGGTTCCCCTACTGCCAGCACAGAACCAGATGCAGGGCTCGAACTCATGAAACTGTGAGATCAAGACCTGAGCTGAAACCAAGAGTCAGACGCTCACCCGACTGAGCCACCCAGGTGCCCCCATCTTAATCATTTATAAATGCGTAGTTCAGTGACATTAAGGACATTCACAGTTGTGCAGCCATCACCACCACCCAGTTCCAGAACTCTTGTCACCTTGGGAAACTGAAAGATCGACACCTTTTATACAACAACTCTTCATCTCTCCTCCCCTCCAGCCCCTGGCGACCACCATTCGACTTTCCGTCGCTATGACTTTGAGTCCTCTAGGTACCTCACATAGGTGGAATCACAGTATTTGTCTTTTCACGACTGGCCTTATATCACTTAGGGTCATGTCCTCAAGATTCATGCATGTTTTGGCAGGGGCTAGAATTTCCTTCTTTTTAAAAGCTATGTATATGCCACATTTTGTTCACCCGTTTATCTGTCGATGGATGCTTGGGTTGATTCCACCTTTTGCTCATTGTGAATAATGCTGCTATGAGCATGGATGTACAAATGTCTCTTTGAGACTCTGTTTTCAATTCTTTGGGGAATATACCCAGAAGTGGAATCACTGAATCGTAGGGTAATTCCATTTTTAATGTTTTGAGGAGCTGCCATATTGGTTTTCATTGCACGGCGGCATTTTATATGCCTGCCAACGCTGTGCAAGTGTTTCAATTTCCCCACATCCTTCAACACTTGTTATTTCCTGCTCTTCTTTTTAAGATCTTTTATTCATTTTGAGAAAGAGAGAGGGAGAGAGAGAGAATCCCAAGCAGGCTCCACACTGTCAGTGCAGAGCCTGATGTGGGGCTTGAGCTCAAGCTGTGAGATCATGACCCGAGCTGAAATCAAGCGTTGGTCATTTAACTCACTGAGCCACCCAGGCACCCCTCTGCTCTTTTTGGTAGTAGCCACCTTGGGTGGCTCACCTTGTATTTTCCGCAACAGCACATGATACAGTGCCTGTCCCAGGGGATGACCACAGTGAGAATGGAATGCCTTTTTATTTCAATGACATATTGAACCAACTCTCCCTCCGATCAGCCTTCTCAACCTCATTAAAGTCATCTTTGTCAATGAACAGTGATAACCTGTAGCAGGGCTGAGAAATTCTGTCACCTGAAGACAGCATCTCCAGACACATCCTGTCCACACACAGGAAAGTCTGACATTGTAGAAATGTCAATCTTTCTGAAAACAATCTGTAAAATCGCGTTGGAACTTGATACCACAATATAAAATTCATCTAAAAAATACGCGCGTAAGGATAAACACAAAAATCCTGGAAAGGAAGAAGCGTGGGGCACAGGGGGACGATATTTGCAGCTGTGGAAACACATTAACACAACGTTCATCTGCTGGTGCTGGTAGCCAGAGGCTTGCAAGATTTCTGTTCAACTCCCCTTCCTTGCCTGAGGTTTAATGTCACAACTGCAAATCCCAGCATCGCCCGCAGGGCAACCTCCCTCCTGGAACTTATTCACCATTCAATGCTTCCAGCTCTGGCTCTGGATCATAGCTTGTCACCCTTTCTTTAGGAGGGAGAGTTCCTCAGAGATTTTCCCTACTTCCTGCAAACAAAACCCCAAAAGGAAATCTCCTTTAAGGTCTGGGTGTTCTGGGGTAAGTGGGGACAGGGAGCAAAACACCTATTGCGTCATTGTGCTAAAAATAGATTCACTTAAAGAAGTCAAGGAATATTTTGAACATTATCATCATTTTGCCTTTGTGAAACTGAGGCAGATAGACCTGATGGCTGGGCAGTGGCCACGCCCCGACCGGATCTCAAGGCCCTAGCGCCCCGCGAATCCCTGTTTGCAGATGCTGAGGTGTCACATTGCCTCTGTTGAATGGCTTGTGACTGGGAGACTGGTGTCTCGTTTTCTGGGAGGCCAACTAAGTCTTAGAACCAGCAGAGAAATCAGTGGCTTCATGCTGCTGCCTCATCACTGTCCTGTCTCCACTTGTTTATTGCTGGGCCAATCAGCTCTTCTGATTAGATTTTTTCAGGAAAGACTCCTTCCAGGTTTCTAGACAAGCCAGAATCACCGCGTTGTGCTTGCTAACGACCATTATTTTTTCATTCTTTATTGAGGTATGACTGACAGATAACATTGTGTGAGTTTAAGGTGTACAACGTGTTGTGAAATCCAATCTTTTTATCTTTTTCTTTTTATTGAGGTGTAATCGACACGTAACATTTCAGGTGTACAACATCATGATCCAATATTTGTAGATACAACGAAACGATCACCACAGGAAGTCTAGTAACATCTATCACCAGATGGTTACAATTTTGTTCCTGTGATGAGAACTTTAAAGATTTGCTCTCTTAGCAACTTTCAGATAGCAATAGAGTATTATTAACTGTAGCCACTGTGTTGTATATACAGCCTCATGACTTCCTCTATAAATGGAAGTTTGTACCTTCTGTATCAAATATTCTTTTACGCTGGGCAGTGAGGAGGAGGAACAACCAGACAGACTTTTGCTGCCACCTACACCCTCGTGTTCCTCCCTCTGTTGACCGTGGGCCATTCAAGCATATGGGAACGTCCCAGACCTGGTCCTCCCCCAGAGCCTGTTAAGAGCCAGATGAACGTGGACTGGGGATCAAGGCACTTGGACTGCTGTCCAGCTCACCCTGCAAATACTACTTCTTAACAGTTGATGAAATCTAATGCCCTACCTAGATCTTTTTTTTTTTTTTTGAATGGTTTTTATTTATTTTGAGAGAGACAGAGAGGGAGAGAAAGTGAGTAGGGGAAGGGCAGACAGACAGGGAGAGAGAGAGTCCCCAGCAGGCTCTGCACTGTCAGCATAGAGCCGTATGCAGGGCTTGAACTCATGAACGGTGACATCATGACCTGAGCTGAAATCAAGAGTCAGATGCTCAACTGATTGAGCCACCCAGGTGCCCTTGCCCTACCTGGACCTTAAAGCACCTTAAAGATGACCTCATTGTACAATGATTAAAAGGAGATGTTGTGAAGGTTAAATGGTTACTTGAGAAATGTTATTCAAATGGAAAATCGTAGTAACAGCAGCATGAATATCTGACCGAACACCTAAGATGCACAGAGTTTGGTGTTAGCACAATGGGCACAGCTTTAATCATCAGCCCAGGTGGAGACTGGATTCATGGATAAACTCTATGCAAAGAAGTCTGTGAAAATATATGAGTCGAAAGCTGCCTTTCTGAAGGTGTGGCCCTCGGAAGAGGTCCCTCAAACCACTTTGAAGAAAGGGGTTTTATGTTTAAATCAGTTTGGAAAATCCTCTCTCTTGCATCCACTCCTTTGGGAATTTACAATGGATATTAATTTATTGAACGTTTGGTGAATCTTACAGCAGGGAACCCATGAAAGCCATGATTTCCCACATGCACTTGACTACAGAACTTGTTTTCAGTAACCTACACTGACATCAAGAGGAACACGGTTTGGCAATGCTGATCTGGATGTTTACACCTTCGAAGGGCTATGCCAGGTATGAATCGCCTGTAAAAGATAGTAGTATATAAACATAGCTCAGCGGAGACATGAGCAGGGTCCACACAAGAAAGTAGAAAAGGGGCTGGACCAGAGCAGCCTTGCAGTCTCTCTAAGAGGAAGAAGATGCCGCCTGAAGAGCCTTGAATGCCAGGCTAAAGGGTCAGGACTCCTAGGAGGAAGCTGATGTGTCGTGTCATGTTTCTCAGTGGGCTCCTCCTGCGAGAACTGTTAGCTTTGCATATGGTTGCCTGGGACCCTCAGTATGCACACCAGGCACCTCCATTTCCCAGGGAGGAGACCACCAAGTTGCGTGTGCATTGTCTCCAGTCCTTGCTCAGACCAGTGGCTCTCAAACTCCAGCACGCAATAGAGTAACCTGGAGGAGTTGGCAAAACACGGATTGCCGGGTTCTCCCCAGTGTTTCTGATTCACTAGAGAATCAGTGAAGAGACCTACGAATTTGCATTTCTAACAGGTGCAAGGTGATGCTGATACCACTGGTCTGGGGACCACCCTCTGACTAGTCCTTCAGGAATACTTTTAATCCTGACACTTTGCCCACTAACAGTTCTTTTCCCTGATGGACATACAGAGGACACAGTTGATGGGGGTATTTTAAGTGGTACTGGAGAGAAAGACACTTATCAGGGTCTCAGTTTCCCCACACAAATGGTAAATGGCTTGGGGCTTGAACCAAGTTAGGGCTTCCAAACTCAAGTCCTAGCCACGTCCAGGCAATGGACAATGACAATGACAGTGAGGGAGGCAAGCTGAGATCCAACTCATATCAACTGGTGCCATGCTAGGCGTTGGGCCAATGTTGCCAAGTAGGTATCAGGTTCAGGTTCACGTTTCTCTACGTAGGGAAACAGGCTCAGTGAAGGGAGATACTGGGCTCAGGGCAACTCAGCTAGCAAGTGCAAGGTTCACATTTAAAGGGTTTAATTCCAATATCTTCATTCTTCTTCCTATACAACATTGTCTCTGAGGGTGTCCTACTCCTTGGTCACAGAATGACATTTGGAAAGGGTTTGCGGGCTGGGCAGAAGTGAGGAGGCATGCAGAGCACTCCCAGGGATCTGGAAAGTGTATATTTGCCCTTTTCCCCTCTTGCGATTGTGAGGCAGGGCCACGGGCACGGGGCAACATAGACGAAGGACGGCTGGAGTATGCTCAAAGCTCCAGTATGCTCTACCGAGTCGAATTCTCCTGATTCTCTATCACAACCTTTTCCCCCAAGTTTCTTGCCTGGGAGCTAATCACGCCTTAACTGGAAACAGAAATGCAGCATCTTGCCCGAGTCACAGGACAACGACAAACCAAGATAAATTAGAATTAGGCTTGCAGGAGCTGGGGCTGCTTCTGCTAATGAAGCGAGCACAAGAAGGGAGTCTGCAGCCAATTTGAAAAGACGGTCCCCTGTCACAGTCCGCGGCACACAGGGTAAGGTTGCTCGCTTGTGCATTCGTGGCAGCATCTAGGGGGCATAAGGTGAGCTGGACTTCATTTCATTTCTCTTCTGTGCACTGCCCCAAATGGGTCAGCAGCGATGGATAAGGAAGAGAAGGCAAGGACATAGATGTAGAATTAATAGACTTAGGAGAATGAATAAGGGAATTAAAAACTTTTTTTTAATGTTTTACTTATTTTTCAGACAGAGAGAGAGAGGGAGACACAGAATCTGAAGCAGGCTCCAGGCTCTGAGCTGTCAGCACAGAGCCCGACACGGGGCTCGAACTCGCAAACCTTGAGCCGAAGTCGGACGCTTAACCAATTGAGTCACCCAGGTGCCCCGTGAATAAGGGAATTTTAAAACGTCGTGAGTGAATTTAAAAAGTCCTTGATCTACAAGGTCAATATATAAATATCAATCGTATTTCTTTATACAAACCATATAGAAAAGTTAACTTCCATTTTGCAAATACAATGTACAATTGCATAAAATGTTTTGAGGACATAGGAATAAGTACAACTAAAGATGTGCAAGACCTCCACACTGAAAACTAAAAATCACAAGAGATCTTAAAGACTATCTATAAAAATAAGGAAATATACAGTGTTCATGAAATAGAGTGTGCACTCTAACGAAGATGTCGGTTCTCCCCAGACTGATTTACAGACTCAATGCGATCAGAACTAAATTTCAGAAGGATGTTTCTTGGGGTGGGGGCGGGGCTTGACAAGCTGGTTTTAAGTGTTACAGGAAATGCAAAGGGACACAAATAGCCAAGTCAACATTAGAGAACAAAGACTGGAGGATAGTGAGACTTATTATACAGTTATCTTATTTAATATAAGTTTGGGCAAGGTTAGTAGAACAGAATGTAGAGTCCTAACACAGACCCGTACATGTGCATCACCTGATTCTCACAAAGGTAACACTGCTGTGTGATGGGCAGAGGAGGCTTTCTTCCTGAAGTGGTTGGTGACAGATCCCTGACTTCACACTAATCACAAAACTCAATTCCAGCCAGATTATTGATTTAAATGTGCAGGATGAGCCATTAAATCTTCCCAGAGATAACATATGAGAATATCTTCTGATTTTAGGGTAGGCAAAGGTTTCTTCAGTGGACCACAAAGAGCAGGAATACTTAAGGAAAAAAATGGGTACGTTGGAATTTATTAAAGTTAATAACTTTTAGAGAAGGGTGCCCTTCCCCAACCTTCCCTCCTAATTAAAAGAAAACAAAAAGAAGAAATAATAAGAACTTTAAGTCCTCAAAACTCCACTAAGGAAGCAGGAAATGTACCCACAGAACAGCAGAAAATGTTTGCAACACATATATTAACACCATAAAGAACGTCCACAAATCCCTATAAAGATAGAGAACTCAACAGAAAAAAATGAGCACTTTACATAAAAGGATTTTATGTAAATTAAAAAAAAAATTAAGGTTATTTATTTATTTTGAAACAGAGAGAGCATGAGTGGGGTAGGGATAGAGAGAGAGGAGAGAGGGAATCCCAAGCAATCCCACTCTCAGCGCGGAGCCTGATGCAGGGCTCAAACTGATGAACTGCGAGATCGTGACCTTAGCCAAAATCAGGAGTCGGATGCTTAACCGACTGAGCCACCCAGGCACCCCAAAAGAGATACATTTTTTGAAATATGTTCAGCATCAGAGAAATGCAAATCAGTCATGAGGGATGTGCAAATTAAAACTCCAAGAACAGGGGCACCCGGGTGGCTCAGTCGGTGGAGCGTCTGACTTCGGCTCAGGTCATGATCTCATGGTCCGTGAGTTCGGGCCCCGCGTCGGGCTCTGTGCTGACGGCTTGGAGCCTGGAGCCTGCTTCGGATTCTGTGTCTCCCTCTCTCTCTACCCCTAACCCACTTGCACTCTGTCTCTGTTTCTCTCAAAAATGAATAAACATTAAAAAAAATTTTTTTTTCTAAAAACCGCAAGAACAGTCCAAACTCTGTGACCCAGTAATTCCACTACTGGCTATATATCCCACAGAAATGCTCTCTTTTCCCTAGTATCTCCCCGACATTTTCCAGCTCTTGGGAGTCCCTTTCCCTGGCTATTGTGGCCAAGGAGACAGATTTCCCTGTGACTTAGGCTGCCTTCTGAGCAAAGCGGTGAGAGAAAAGAGAGGAAAAGAAGGAAGAGGTCTCCTTCCACCTCCTGGTCCTCTTTCTACAGGGATGGACACTCTCTTAGGGCAGGACTGGGGGAAAGAGAAAGCGAACACAAAACCAACCCAGGGATCTCTCCGCAGCATCGCGGAGAAAGTATCAACTATGGAATGCATAGAAAGTGAGTAGATGGTATGCAATTATAGCACAGGCCAGGACAAAAATAAAATCCATAATTAAGCATTGAATCTCTTTGTTGTTTCCTGAGAGACATAAAGACAAGGATGCATGCTTGCATGGGATTGAATCTTTGGACTTTTTCACTTCTAAAGCTTTTGGCAAATTTTGCCGCGTTAAGAATTTTGTTCTCCGGGAGTGGTTTCGGAGCTGGGCAACCAGTTTTCTGGAGAGCCCGGGGCTGCCACAGTGTGGCCAGTGTGGAGGAGAGCAGACCATTTGTCCTCTGAGATGTTCCCTTTGGGTCGGCATCAGCCCTAGGCACAGAGGGGGAGCTGCAAACACATTCATAGTGTCTCCAAGTCTCCGAGAAGGAGAGGGTGGGGCCCGGGATTCTGCGTTTTTACCCGGTGGTGCAGGGACTGTTGCCGGTCCAAGGGCTACACTCCAAAGCGGCTCCTTCTGTCTCAGAGCACGTGGATCCAGGTTTCCCCGTGCCTGGCCGCTGTCTGCATCCCTCAGGAGCCGGCCCCTTCCCACTCTACCTGGTCCTGCTTACCCTCCAGGAGGAGAGCTCTGAAGGTGGTCCCTTCCCTTTCCCAGCCCAGTCAGTCACCCTTGGGACGGGTGATAGCTTGTTGTTTTCCTCACTGAACTGTGGGCAGGGTGGAGGGAGAGGACAATCGCCCTGGAGAACATCCCTACAGCAGCCTCTGCAAGATCTCAGCCGCGGAGCCCGGCCTCTGCCCCGCGTCAGACAAATCAGAGGAGCTGGGCCTCCGGTGAGCAGCGCTTTGCCTCACAATTTTTTTTTTAATATTTATTTATTTTTGAGACACACACACACACACACACACACACAGAGTGAGAGTGGGGGAGGGGCAGAGAGAGGGAGACACAGAATCCAAAGCAAGCTCTGGGCTCTGAGCTGTCAGCACAGAGCCCGACGCGGGGCTCGAACTCACAAACCGTGAGATCACGACCTGAGCCGAAGTTGGACGCTTAACCGACTGGGCCCCCCCGGGTGCCCCTTTGCCTTGCAATTTTGAGGAGACCCCTGAGCCCCTCGATCTTTTACTTTCTCAGCCTCCGTCACTAACTACATGTGACTTCCGGCTGTTACTCCACCTTTCTGAATCTAAGGACCGCCATTTGTAGAAATAAGAATAAAGCCATATATTCGTGTTCATGGCATCACTGTTTACCGGTATCCAAAAGGTGGACGCAACCCAAGTGTCCGTGGATGGATGAATGGATAAGCAAAATGTGTGTAGACACAGTGTAATATTATTCAGCCTTAAAAAAGAAGGGAATACTGTCACGTGCTACAACACGGATGAAGCAAGGGAGGACATTAAGCCAAGTGAGATAAGCCAGTCTCGGAAAGGCAAATACTGTATGATTCCACTTACATGAGGTTCCTGGAATAGTCAGATTCATAGCGGCCGAAAGTAGAATGGTGGTCGTGGGGCACTGGGGCTGGGTGGGGGGTGGGTGGAGGGGGGAGACTGGGGAGTTGTACAATGGGTACAGAGTTTTGGTTTTACAAGATGTGAGGTCCCTGGAGATTTACATGACAATATAAATACAGCATGTTTAACACTATTTGATTGTACTCTTGGAAATTAAGATGGCAAATTTTATAGGTGTTCTTTTTGTTGTTGTTTTGTTGGGTTTTTTTTTGTTGTTTTTTTTAGAAAATACGGTTTTTAAAAACGGGATACAACTACAGACCTCACGGGGCTTTTGCGAGGCTTCAGTTCGACTGTGGGCAGGGTACCAAGGCACAGGCCTTATCGAAGCTTGGTTCTTCTGCAAATAGAAACTTTGGCCACGTGCTCCGTCTGCAGAGTCCTGCTGTCCCTCATTCCCGTGGATGGGACCATCCACTCTGCACCTGCAAGATGGACACCACTCTGGTCTGGGAAGTTTGAGCAAATGTTGGGGAGCAAACAGATTTGCTACCCTGTGTTGGGTGCGGAGCCTGTGGCTTGGAGGGTCACTTAGGGCACTGAATGGGATCCAAGAAAGGGTCTCCCAGGCAAAGGGCCAGGCTCCCTGGCCAGGGAATTCCTTCTTGGGTTTTCCAGGAAGTGGGGCCCCATCGCTCATTCTTATTCTGAGGGCCCTGTCAAGTGCTCACTGAACTCCATCCTGAAGGAACCCTTGCTCGAGCATTGCCCAGTGAGGAAGAGAGCCAAGCAGTCAGCCTGCCAGGAATTACAGCCAGGAGCGTGGAGGGAAGTTGTTGGTTTTTTTTTTTTTTTAATTTTTTTAACGTTTATTTTATTTTTGAGACAGAGAGAGACAGAGCATGAACAGGGAGGGTCAGAGAGAGGGAGACACAGAATCCGAAACAGGCTCCAGGCTCCGAGCTGTCAGCACAGAGCCCGACGCAGGGCTTGAACTCACGGACCACGAGATCATGACCTGAGCCGAAGTCGGCCGCTTAACCGACTGAGCCACCCAGGCGCCCCGATGGAGGGAAGTTTTGAGAAACACCCCCCACCTTTTTTTTCCCACCTGTGAGTCCAGCTAGATCACGCGTGATGCTTTTCAGAGGAAGTCTCAAAACAGCCACCTTACAGAAATGAGCCCTTGACAACATTATTTCATATTCTGGGCTATTTGGTTGTTGATTATAATGAGGAGGCAAATTAATTGAAATCGTTAGCAGTGGAGTTTAGTGGGTTCTACCATTCCACATGTATGTTTAATTCTTTACAACGGAGATTCATCCTGATTACAATGAACTCTGTAAATACTGAAAGAAATACCGTCATCAAGGTAACACAGCAGCGGAGCTCTTCGGTTTAATCCACACAGTGAGCTTCGCGACCAAAATCCCCTGTCATACACGTGGTTGCTCTCCACCACGGTGTCATGCTACCCCCCACGGGTATACAGGCAGGCCCCAACCATCCCCCAGGTCGGCCCTTTACTTCTGCTCTCTCTCTCTCTCTTCTGCAAACTCATGCTCAGAACTTATTTATAGATATGGAGAAAACCAGAGAAACAGCCAACTGATAGGTGCTTATAAATCCCCTTTCAAATTCCGAGTTGGACACGGAAGTCCCAGTGTGCACCAGGCCCTGATGATTAGACCAAGCACCAAGGACTTCAGGCAACTTAAATCAGTCATCAAGGACTAGAACGGTGACCATTCTGCAGCCTGGCCCTCTACGCCCATTAACCTTGCCAAGATGACGAGTGAGTTGACCCATAGGTAGCTTTAGGGACTGAACTCCAGCCAAATGCCCAAGTGAAATACGCAGGAGAAGCTCCAAAACGACTAACCACCTCCAATCTACTGAAGCAGAGAGTCCTATTCTCGGGTGACTTTCACCAAAGTGACATGCTAACGTGTAAAGGGTGTGCGCTTTGAAATCCAGCAGAGCTGGGCTTAATTGGATTTTGCTACTCCCTAGCTGTGTGAAGATGGCCAACTGGGGCGCCTGGGTGGCGCAGTCGGTTAAGCGTCCGACTTCAGCCAGGTCACGATCTCGCGGTGCGTGAGTTCGAGCCCCGCGTCAAGCTCTGGGCTGATGGCTCGGAGCCTGGAGCCTGTTTCCGATTCTGTGTCTCCCTCTCTCTCTGCCCCTCCCCCCGTTCATGCTCTGTCTCTCTCTGTCCCAAAAATAAATAAACGTTGAAAAAAAAAAAAAAAAGATGGCCAAGTGACTTAACCTCTCTGAGTACAAGTTTCCTTAAAGATGAACCGGAGATAATATCTGCATCTCTGTTTGTGTGTAGGGTGTTCAGCGTTTTTCCGGAGACAGAGTAATAGACCTGAATAGACCTGACACAAGGTCGGTACAAGAGACCTGGGACCTGTTGGCGTTGGGGAGGATGACAGTGGTAACAATGCTTCCGAGAAAGGGGATCCAGAAGTAGGGGAAAGGTGAATGTAGAAACAGCCCATCTTTTGGAAATTTGCTTCCTGGGACATTCTTCCTCCTGCAAAGCCTGAGGCATGGCATCCTCCAAGGCCTTGCACGCCCTCCTTGAAATGCCCTTTCCAGAACTGCTTAGCCACCGCCATTACATTTTAAATAGCCGTATTGATTTGTCCCTCCCTTTACCGGCGAAATCCTCCAGGCTCTGTTGACAGAGCAAAGCACGTGCTCTTCTTCTTTCAAGCGCCCCTCCGTGCGGTGCCCTGCGTCAGCTCTCTGGGCCTTGGTTTGGGGAGAGAGCAACTGGAGAGTGCGGCAGGGCGAGTGCAGACCGCCCGTCCATTCCCGGCTGGTGTGGACAAATCGGGTCCAGGTCAGGGCGGAAGTGGAAGTGACGTGGGGTCAGGCCTTGGGGAGATGTGGAGGCCCCTTCGGTTTTCATGGTAAAGAAAGGGGGTTCCAGAGCTTTGCTTCATCCACTTGCCTTTTCCCTTCATCGTGCGTCAAATCATGCTGGCGGCCGCTGCCAGCTCTTGCCGAGACGACGCCCAGGACGCTGGATGCCAACTCCTCACCTTCAGTGCTTGTACAGCCAGATCCCAGACAGGCAGGCACATGGCCTCGCAACATATTGTGAGGACTGACTTTGGTGGCCTGGTGCCACACGCTCTGCATGTTTGTTAGAAACACCTGTCCACGGGATAATGTCCACTGGGAGTGCGGAGAGAAAGAGGCCACCGTCACCCTCAAGTGCCCTCACGGGCTCAGAGGTTGTCCCCCAGGACGTCTGCGGTCAGCAGCCTCTGGGCCAACCAGTGTGGAGAGAGTAGAGTCAGGGATGGGACCAACACGGGAAATCAAAGTACATAGTAGGGAGACCCTTTGCTGGTCTTTCCTTGTCAGGACAGACAGGTTAGGAGAATCTTGGAGACAGTCTCCTCCTTATACTGTGAGAACTACCAGAGGCTCTGAGTCTCCTTCCCTCTCTTCTTTTCTTCCTTCCTTCCTTCCTTCCTTCCTTCCTTCCTTCCTTCTTTCCTTCCTTCCTTCCTTCCTTCCTTCCTCCTTCCTCCTTCCCTCTTTCCCTCCTTCCCTCCTTCCCTCCCTCCCTCTCTCCCACCCTTCCTCCTTTCCCTTTCATTTGCAAACATTATTTCCCCCAGCATGTCCTGTGTTGTAGGCATTGGGTATTGGGGACCCAGTGGTGAACAAGACAGAATCCTTCTCAGTCCAGTGGTGGAGAAGATTAGAAGCAACCATTTCTCTCTAGGGAGTTAAGTGCTGTCACAGAGGCTTGGGTGTCCAGGGTGCCGTGGCAGTACATGGATGGGCACCCTAGTGAGCTATAGGTGGTGGGGGTGGAATTGGGGAAGACTTCCTGAATGAGATAAAATCTCAAACTACAAATAAATATTAGCCCAAGCATAAAAGTCGACGGACTTCAAGGTGCACATGCCTCTCAGCCTCTTCCCCAAATGTTTTCTCAGTTCAGACCTTCCAGAGCTAAGCATAGCATCTCACTTTTGAAGATGCCCAAAGTGTTGTCTAAATTTTACAAGCTAGAAGGATGGCTCAGAGCCATGCAAGGTAATAAAGGCAAATATAAATGCAATGAGTAGACATTGATGTTCTAAAGCAATTAATTAGACCAACGGAAATCTCTAGGCATTCAAAGCATTTTGCCTCAAGGTTACTATTAAATACCTATGGGTAAAATTCAACAAATATTTGTGAAGGGTCCGTTTAATCCCAAGTCCTATTCTAGGTAATGGTAATGGGGATAAAGTAGAGAGTGAAATGGACGACGCCTCTCCCCTAAAACACCTTATACTTTAGTGGGGGAAGGTGGAAATGAAACAATAGAGCCCCCTTTTTCTCTCTCTGTAGAAATACAGATAAATGTTTTATACACACACACATACACACACACACACACACACAGTTAATAGGGATAGTTAATATAAAATAGAGTAACTCCAAATTTGTATTATCCAGTAGAGTAGCCACTAGTTATATGCGGTAATTTGAATATACATTTAAATTAATTAAAATAAAGTAGGGGTGCCTGAGTGGCTCAGTGGGTTAAACAACTGACTTCGGCCCAGGTCACGATCTTGCAGTTCATGAGTTTAAGCCCCAGGTTGGGCTCTGTGCTGACAGCTCAGAGCCTGGAGCCTGCTTCAGATTCTGGGTCTCCCTCTCTTTCTGACCCTCCCCCACTCACACTCTGTCTCTCTGTCTCTCTCAAAAAAAAGAATAAACGATGTTAAAAAGATTAAAAAAAATAAAAATTCAGTTCCTCAGTCTCACTAGCTATTTCAGTTGCTCAATAGTGATATGTGACTAGCAGCTACAATATTGGACAGTGCAGATGTAGAATATGTATATCGCTGCAGAAAGTTCTACTGAATGACACTGTTCCCGCTTAGCTGTGTGCATGGCTAATTTAATTTTCCTTTAATATTAAGCCTCTTCGATTGTGTTGCCATGTTTCTCTAGAGAAATAGAAGCAATACGTATATATAAAGAGAGATTTATTATAAGGCATTGGCTCAGGCGATTGTGGAGAACGACAGGTCCCAAGATCTGCAGGGTGAGTCATTCCACTGGAGACCCAGGAGAGCCAGTGGTGGAATTCAGTATGAGTCTGAAGGCTTGAGCATCAGGAGAGCCGTCCAAAGGCTGGCAGGCTTGAAGCCCAGGAAGAAGTCTCGAAGGCAGAAAAAAGCTGATGTCCCAGATCAAAGGCAGTGAGGAAGAGAATTTCTCTTTCACTCTAGGAGGAGAGACAGTCATTTTGTTCGTTCCATTCAGGTTTTAACTGATTCCATGAAGCCCATCCAACATTATGGGGGGCAATCTGCTATACTCAGTGTATAGATTTAATTGTTACTCTTATCCCAAAACATACTCACAGAAACATCCAGAATAATATTTGACCAACTATCTGGGCGCCCCACAGCCTAGTCCGGTCAACACATAAAATTAACCATCACACCAACCTCAATTCATGATACCATTAGTGACTGTGACATTCTGAAGCACCGTCAATCCACACCCAACCACCTTGGCTACGAAAATACCAACTCTGACTTCACTCCATTTCTAAGGAATTAAATCCCAAAGCCAGAGAGAAGAAACGGCTTCCACTTGAACTCTTATCATATGCAATTTTAGAGCATTTCCTTATGACAATATAGGGCACGACATACCGGAAAGAGCTTGGATTTATGGTGACACAACATGGATTCAAATCCCAGCCCTGACACTTGCTAGCTGTGTCACTTGGAGCAAGTGATGTAATGTCTCTGATTCTTGGTTTTTCCTCCTGGAAACTGGATGACAATACCTCCCTCACTGTCCTGTAAAAAAAATGGGATAGAGGTGCCTGGATGGCTCAGTTGGTCAGGCGTCCAACTTTGGCCCAGCTCATGATCTGAAGGTTTGTGAGTTCGAGCCCCATATTGGGCTCTCTGTGTCAGCACAGAGCTTGATTCAGATCCTTTGTCCCCCTCTCTCTCTGCCCCTCTCTGCTAATTCTCTCTCTCTCTCTCTCTCTCTCTCTCTCAGAATAAATAAATTAATTTAAAAAAACAAATAAATGAGATAATGCAAAAGATGTCTGAGAGATGTGGTCTATGCCAATACCTTTATAATGTAACATTGAAATGGGAGGGCACTTCACTGTGAGACCAGAGGGCATAGAATTCATCTTAATTTATCTCCAGCATACCTGCCCTGTCATGGTAGATACTGAATATAAATACTGAATATAAATGAATACTGAATATTCATACTGAATATACTGAATATAAATGAATAAATGTATACATGAATTTGGGGCCTAACCAATTGTGAGCTTCTAAAAAACAAGATACCAAATTTTGTCTTCCTGTATTTAGGACAATGCGATGTCCACATATTAAGCTTTCAAAAATGTTTTATGACAGAGTATCAGTGTTTGAAATTCAAAAACGAGTTCGCTCATAAGCAATTCAAGCCTTAGAGATTGACTACTCTATAAAAATGTGAAACTATTAGATATTCATTTTCTTGTCATTCCTCTTAGTGTGTCAGAGATTAAGATCACATTTAATAGCTTTTTGTTACAGTCACACCATCCGACCACATTTTCAATTCAATAACTCACCCACTATGGAAGTCATTACATCTCACTTGGGGAAGAGAATAATTCTGTTTCACTCAAAGGTGGCACGTTGGTCTATTTTACTCCCTCTGATCTCACCTATAAAATAATTCCCGATTTCTGTTTTTCTGCTTTGTGTGACCTTTCTCTGTGATGAATAAAAATGTGCTCATCAACTAATCTCAGTGAATTTTCTTTCTGAAAAGAAATGCCATGACTCTGTGAAGAGACCTCTTCGTTATATTAACAAAAGGAAGAAGGGTGACTCACCAGTGGCTCCTGATTCATTGTCTTCGCAGGACAGTGAGTCAGTTGGGCCCTGGAGATGGTGTGTATGACAAGGCAGCCATGTAGACCTCTGCTCCTGGAGTTGCCAGTGTGGAACAAAGGAGCAGGTCTATAACCAGGACCAGAGAAGGGAGGCTCTGTGGGTTAAAGAGGTAGTTGGACTTCTGGAGACCAGCCAATGAAGGCAAGTGGGCTTCCAACAAGAATGACCCAAAGGCTAAGGAGACATGTAAATTTTTACAGAGATGCCAAAGACATGAATCAGTCACATGTGGGCTTGTTTGTGAAGTCTGGAAATCAAGGCAGCCTTAGTCCTGGGAAAAGTTTGCAATGGTATCATAAAAGAGTCCTTTTCAACAAAGTGCTTTGTAAAAATGGAAATACTCATTCCTAAGGGACTGAAAGGCAAGAAATGCAACTGAATTCAGGGCGCCTGGGTGGATCAGTTGGTTAAGCAGCCAACTCTTGGTTTTGGCTCAGATCATGATCTCACAGTTCACGAGTTCAAGCCCTGCATCTGGCTCAGCACTGACAGCGTGGAAACTGCTTGGGATTTCTCTCTGTCTTTCTCTCTGACCCTCCCCTGCTCTCTCTCTCTCTCCCAAAATAAGTAAATAAACTTAAAGAAAAAAGAAATACAATTGAGTTAACAAAAACTAGAGGGGCAAGACGCATTTCGTAAGCACCTACTATGTGGGTACTGCACAGATCATTCTATTTAATCTTCAACACTCTGGAGGACTGTGGCGAAGCATAGGTGTTGGGCAGGAAATGATAGTGCCCTTGTAAATGATGGTGCCAAGCAAAGTGTCATATTTTGCAAACAGGGGACCCATTTCCAAGCAGGAAAGGGTCCTTTTGTCATCTTTCATACACACCCAGTGGGAGTAAACATACACCCAGGTTTCTTGGAACAGAATTCATCAATAGTATGCAAATTTGCTTTTACTGTCTACAGAATATGGATATACACAACACCATAGCAAGAAGGATGTCCTTTATGATGCTAATGATATAGAAAACATAGAAATGACTTGATTACATAACATGAGACTAGACAAAAGCCCAGAAAGAGTGATAAATATAATGAAATACTATTCAACCATCTAAAATGGCTATGGAAAAGAAAAATTAATAATGTTGGGTAAGAATGTGTGCAATACATGGTTACATGAAAAAATAGTTACAGGGGCGCCTGGGTGGCTCAGTCGGTTAAGCGTCCAACTTCGGCTCAGGTCATGATCTCACGGTCCGTGAGTTTGAGCCCCGCGTTGGGCTCTGTGCTGACAGTGCAGAGCCTGGAGCCTGCTTCAGATTCTGTGTCTCCCTCTCTCTCTGACCCTTCCCCATCCATGCTCTGTCTCTCTCTGTCTCAAAAATGAATAAACATTAAAAAAAATAGTTACATACAAAAATGTGGATAGTAGTATACATTTATCACTAATAAAATAATACCCTTTCATTATAGGATAATACTGTGTGTAACATAATGTATCACATTGGGCAGTCTCCTGATCATCTAATTCTAAAGCCTTTCCCTCCCCTTATAACAGATAAAATTCTCATTGCAATTCCTTAGGTCTCACCTCAAATATGACCTCTTTCATGGAGATTTTAGGGGCATTTTCCCCAGCTGGGATTTCTTCCTCCCTCCCTCCTCTGTGCCCCAAAGCCCTTTATTTTGACCTCCCTTATGGAGCGTCTATCCTCCCCATTGTACTATGTCTTCATTCTTCTACTAGGCTGTTGACTCTTTGGGAACTTGCAGAATTCGTCTCTTGAATTTCCTTAACTCAACAAAAACACACATTTTCTCAGAGCGTGAGTGTTCTCTCCCGGCTCCTGTCCTATTGACTGTAAGCCACTTACTTATTCTATCTAGCCTTCAGCACCACCAATGAAGCTCAGCTGCTGCTCTTTTCTCGGCCTCATGGCCAACCTTCTCAACAGAGTAGCCCCCATGTACAGTCTTCCTTTCATGGCGCCATGACTCTTCCACTCACTGCATCTGGCCTTTCAGTGGGGCCATCTGCTGCAGGTGCTTCCATATATTCTGCATCTGCTTCTTACATCTTCGCACATGCCTTGATGTTTAACTTTCTTGACTTGTTTCAGCAGTGAGTTTTAGGGGCGCCTTGGTGGCTCAGTCGGCTGAGCGTCCAACTCTTGATTTCAGCTCAGGTCATGATCCCAGGGTCATGGGATCAAGCCCCTTGTTGGGCTCCATGCTGAGTGTGGAGCCTGCTTAAGATTCTCTCTCTCTCCCTCTGCCCCTCTCCTCCACTCATGTGCTCTCTCTTTCTCTCTCAAATAAAACATAAACATTAAAAAATTAAGAAAAAGAAATGGGGGCGCCTGTGTGTCTCAGTAGGTTAAGGGTCTGACTTCGGCTCAGGTCATGATCTCACAGTTTTTGGGTTCAAGCCCCACGTTGGGCTCTGTGCTGACAGGTCAGAGCCTGGAGCTTGCTTTGGATTCTGTGTCTCCTTCTCTCTCTGCCCCTCCCTCACTCACGCTCTGTCTCTCTCTCTCTCTCTTTCAAAAATGAAGAAACATTAAAAAAATAAAAAAAGAAATGAGTTTTATATGGTGTAGGGTTCAGTTTTGTTTTGTGAGTCTATCTCCAAATTGTGTTCTTTACTAGGTGAGTTACAACTACTAGAGTTTTTTTTATAGGATTGATTTGGCCTGTTCTCAACTGTGTCCTATGATTTTATATTTACTTTATGTATTATGTCCTATTTTTCTGTGGTCCATCTTCTCTGCTGTTTGTTTTTTGTATTCCTTTTGGTATTTAGAAAAGTTTGTACTTTCGTTCTAGTCATTACCTTTATAGGAATGCCTTTAATAGTGTCCTTAGGTGCCTTTCTTTACTTAGGCTTCCACTGGTGATTTGTTCAGCCCTAAATTATATACTTTTATTTATTAAAACATTTTTTTCTACATTTATTTATTTTTGAGAGACAGAGAGAGACAGCATGAGCAGGGGAGGGGCAGAGAGAAAGGGAGACACAGAATCGGAAGTAGGCTCCAGGCTCTGAGCTGTCAGCACAGATCCCGACACGGGGCTTGAACCCACCAACCATGAGATCATGACCTGAGCCGAAGTCGGACACTTAACCGACTGAGCCACCCAGGTGCCCCTATATACTTTTATTTTTAACTACCACTCATGCAGCAACCAATTAGATGATTTTATTTTCTCCTTTCTGTCTACCTTCTTTCTTCCCCTATTTTTAAGATGTTCTCCTAGAAAACATTCTGTTATTTTAAAAGTTTAACAGGATTTATCTTGAATGTAACCATTTTGGATTAATTTTCAGTATTTAGATTTTGACTTTCTTTTATTTTTGAAACTATGTTTTTTTAAAGTTTATTTATTTGGAGAGAGAGAGAGAGACAGAGAGAGCAAGTGTGGGAGGGGCAGAGAGAGAGAGAGAGAAAGAGAAGGAGAGAGGGACAGAGAGAGCAAGTGGGGGAGAGGCAGAGAGAGAGAGAGAGAGAGAAGGAGAGAGAGAATCCCAAGCAGGCTCTGCACTGGTAGTGCAGAGCCTGAAGCGGGGCTCGAACCCACAAAGCCGTGAGCTCATGACCTGAACTGAAACCAAGAATCAGACACTTAACCAACTGAGCCACCCAGGAGCCCCTATTTTTGAAAATACCTTTTAGATTATAATTCTGTCTGTTACCCTCGTTCAAAGTTGAAAAGATATCTTAAAGACTCCAATCATATACGTGGTGGTACTTTCTTACCTTGTTTCTGTCTCTGTTATTTTATCTTTGATTTTTTTCACTTCTTTCTTTATTTAGCTTTTGTTCTTTTGGCTTCTTTTATTCTTCTTCTCAGTGCTCCTTCTTTACATTTTTGGTCAAATCTGTTCTCTTTTGTGTACCTTACAATTTAGTTCATTTCTGCAATGACTTTGCCTTGTTGTTGTTGTAATTTCTTTCTTGAACTTAACTCCCATTTCACATTTCCTGTGTTCTCTCCATTTCTATTACACATTTTAAATGTTCTTATTCAAGATGATTTTTCATAATTACAAATGTTTGTTTATCAATATTTACCTTAGGTTGGGATGTCATGCAATTTTTTTTTCTTTGCTTCATGGCTGGATTGTAGGGAGAAATATTAGGGGAAATGTTTTATTCCCATTTAAAAGTTTCTTCTTAAGGTAGCTATGTATAGATGCAGCCTGCCATTTTCTTTTTTTATTAAAAATTTTTTTTAAATGTTTATTCATTTTTGAAAGAGAGACAGAGTGCAAGCAGGGGACGGGTAGAGAAAAAGAGAGACACAGGATCTGAAGCAGGCTCCAGGCTCCAAGCTCTCAGCACAGAGCCTGACGTGGGACTCGAACCAACAAACCGTGAGACCATGTCCTGAGCCGGAGTCAGACACCTAACCAACTGAGCCACCCAGGCACCCCTTCTGTCTCTTTTTAAAATGCTTATATTTTTCTGGGCCAGATGAGATCTGGGGCTAAGGGGTTTCGAAAGCTCACTGGCTTTCTCAGTTCGAGACCATCCTCTCAGTTGGTACTGACGTGTAGTTTTTTTAATGGGTGGAGTGAGGAAGGAGAGATTAGTTAGCTTCCTAATTTTACAACCCTTTGGCTTCTCAATGACCCTTAATCTCCACCATTTGCCTCCTTCTTTACATTTACCATGAAGATCCCATGAGACACTCTCCCCTTTCAGTTGCCTCTCTTCCCCTGAGCAGTGTCTTTCCACAAGTCTTCTCAATTTCCCCACAAACCACCCCAATCCCATCCCACAGCCAGTGCTCTGGCTTGCCAGGTTTTAGATCCGTTCTCATTTTTCTCTGCTTAGGGTGGGGCCATCTCTTTCTGGTGAATTTTATTTTGTATCTCATCACAGCTAGGCTCCTGCTATCCTCTGCTGCCCATGCAGTCTCTGGCCATGCTCCATTTGGGTATGAATTCTGCAGCTGGCTCTGGCTTTGCTCTTTTGAATATTTATTCTATTACTTCCAGACAAGTTGATTATTGTAATAGTCCTTGCCTCCTGGTTATGCTATAGCATGGCTTATATGTGGCTGTCTTTGCTTTCTTTAATGCTCTGTATGTTTTCTGGAGGACATATAAGTAGGCTCTAATTTAGATGGGACATTGTCTTTCAAAAACCTGGATTCTATTCACATCATTTTTGAAGGCATCAACATCTTTCAGACAGTCCCGAGGGTAAATCTGATACAAAGTCAAACTCTGGCATAGACTTGGCAATATAGAATGTTGGGGGCCTCAGAACACTTCTGCTCAGCCTTTTCTCTATTCTTGGGACAGCCATTGAAGGGAATCAGTGCAACCCCTCCAGAGAGCAGTATAGAGATCCTTGAGTTTGAGGTTTACTACAATCCCTCTAACACCAAGTATTCTACGGGTACCAGCTAAGAGCTTGCCAGTGATGCTTAATTAATAATAAGATTCAGTTCCCTGGAATGGCATCACAAACAGCTTAGTCAACTGATATTTCTTGGATTTTCCTCCTTTTCTTTAAACCACAGATTGTCTGGTAAGCGATCACAGAGACGCAAGGAGTAGGGTGCACAGATGAATTCATTCCTGTGTATTATGAACCCCTACCGGCATGCTGAGTGAAAATCCCTAATTGTTATGAAAAATTGTCACTGTGCTAGAAAGCCTCCTGTCCCTGAAATGGAACTTTACAAGTGCTTTCTCTTCAATCATCATTTTCTGAAGGCTCAGTGCTGGATCTGCTAAAAATGGCTCCACAACATTCCCTCCCTCGTCTTGCTAATTGGCATCCATAAGCTTCCGTCGGCATTAACGAATTTTGAATTCCCTTCTGAGTTTCTGGTCTGATGCTCTTGATCCAACAGTCGGAAGCTTTTTCTAATCATGATGCTTCTTACCATGAATGTAATGCTCTCATTCTTTTCCTTAAACCCTTTCAAAACCATTATTTCTCGAGACCCTTCTTGAGCTCAGCTGGGCAGGCATTCTCAAGAGTGTTTTATTTTTCATAAGATAAAACTAAGGCCAAGAGAACCGAAGTGACTTGTCGAAGGTCTAGTTGAGAAAACTAGATTTATACTTATTCCTAGACAAATGCACATCGTCCACTAGATTTCCCCAAATTTATAATTAACGTAGCCTAAAGTAGAAGGTGGGTTTTTTTTTTCTTTCCACTTTCCTAGCAGACATTATCCAATGGGCTGGTGTTTTTAACAAACATGTAGAGGGATGCATCAGACCACACCACCAGGGCCAGGCCTCACAATATGTCGCTGGGCCATATTGCCACCTTCTACGCATCTGGGCTCTGGCTGAGTCACAAGCACTGAAGGTGAGGGGTTGGCATCCAATACCGGGCATCATCTCAGCAAGAGCTGGCAGCAGTCGTCAGCGTGAGTGTGTTGGAAGGGACAAGACAAGTGAACCAAAGCCCGAAAATCTCCTCCGATTCCCTTTCTTTACTATAAAAAAAAAATAAACAAAAACAAAGGAGCCTCCACATCTCCCCAAGGCCTGACCCCACGTCACTTCCACTTCCGCCCTGACCTGCACGACTGATTTGTCCACACCAGCCGGGAATGGACGGGCGGTCTGCACTCGCCCTGCCGCACTCTCCAGTTGCTCTCTCCCCAAACCAAGGCCCAGAGAGCTGACGCAGGGCACCGCACGGAGGGGCCCTTGAAAGAAGAAGAGCACGTGCTTTGCTCTGTCAACAGAGCCTGGAGGATTTCGCCGTAAAGGGAGGGACAAATCAATACGGCTATTTAAAATGCAATGGTTGTGGCCAGGCGGTGTCGGAAAGGCAATTTCAAGGAGGACAGGTTAGGATTTAAGGAAGAAGAGGAAGAATTTCAGTGGAGTTTTGTAAGCTTCATACTTTTGTCCTTCTTCTACTTCTAAATTGCCTGTTTCTGAAATTTCCTACTCTCCAATCTTGCCCAGAGATAGTAATACCTGCTCTTTCTTGACTACCTACAATGTGTCTGGAGGTTTGCACACAAAATCATGGGACTATTCACCCTAGTTAAAGATTTTTCCATCACTTCTATGACTACTAGGTTATTTCACAATTTCCAGTATATTTTGGGAAAAGATTTCTAGAAATGGGATCGCTGGGTCCAATAATGACAGGATAGCTAAAACAAAGGAGCTAAAGCAGTTTCTGGCTGGTTGTTGGAATACCCCACGCCACTGGAGAAGACTTCAATGGCTGGAGACCCATGGAGGGATAGAGTGAGGTCATCCCAGAAGGGCCCATTTTTCACTGGAAAAAGGTATCACTGCTTGATACCTTGGCCTAACCTCAAAATGGCTGCCTTTCTTTCCCATAATTTCTAGGACTGTGTGTGTTTATGCAAAAAGGATTGTACGGACAAATGTTTTCCATACAAGACCTTTGGGCTACAGTGCACAGAATTTTTGCAAGGAGGCAGTTGCCTAGACCCTAAACTGTGGCCAAAATGTTCCTCCTCATTTATAGGGTCATGAGAGGTTTTATCTTGTTCCATGAATATAGAGAAATGCAGCCTCTTTGGCTTTCTTACTTGTAGTATTTACTACAATCCCTCTAAAACCAAGTATTGTACGGGTGCTAACTGGGAGCTTGCGATTGATGCTTTGCATTGATGTCCCACAGGTAAGACTCTCCACTCCTCATGACAGCTGGAGCTCTAAGAGGTTTCATCTTTTTTTTTTAATGTTTATTTATTTATTTCGAGAAAGAGCAAGACAGAGAGACAGAGTATGCATGTGCACATGAGTGGGAGAGGGAGAGAGAGAGAAGGAGAGAATCCCACATACGTTCCACCCTGTCAGCACAGACCCTGACTCAGGGCTTGAACTCACAAACTGTGAGATTACAAACTGAACCAAAATCAAGAGTTGGACGCTTAACCAACTGAGCCACCCAGGAGCCCCAAGTAGGCTTCATCTTATTATATTCCCCCCAAAAGCCAAAACAGCATATCCTGACACCAGATAGTGTGTGTGTGTGTGTGTGTGTGTGTGTGTGTGTGTGTGTATTGGGGCATGTTAAAAGGGGAGGTGGAGGTGGGGGCAGGACACCAGACTAGGGGAGAAAATACCTAAATATAGTTCTTCCCAAAGGCCTTAAAGCTACAGTTAATGAGAATACAACATAGAATCGATATATTTTGAAAATTAAAACCTTGAAAATTGAAGCTCATGTCTTCAATAGCCTGGCTTCCCACACGGGAAGGCTTGGTTAGCCTCATTGTACCCACCTGCATAACCCCAGCCCCAGTCCCCTGGGATAAACTCTTCTCTTGTCCTTCTAAAATCCCCACGCCCTGTGAGACCAGCAGAAGGGACCCATCTAGGGAGGTGAGGACAGATCATCTCTCTCTGGGAGTTGGTGTGAAGGCATTTTAGAAATACCTGCAATAAGACACCATTTCTCAATGAAACTTGCCCAGGGACATCGATCCTCTTACATCTCCATGTTCTGGTCCCATTTGGCTTGGGTTCTATCAGGAAGTAGGAGTGCTAAGCCAAGACCCAAGATATCCTCTTCTGTCCTTTCCGAACCCTTTCTTGATCTAAAGTATGTATACAGAAGATTTCAACATGATTAACAAGCTTGATCTGATTCATGTATATAGAACACTACATAAACAACAGCAGAACATTTACTCTAGTTGAGTCACACAGAACATTTGCAAAAATCATAGACCTTAAAGCAACAGACGTTTGAAAGGATTGAAATCACAAAGAGTGCAATTAAACAAGAAATCTTAATAACCACCACGCTGAAAAAATTGCATAAGTTTGGGTCAAAGAAGAAATGATAATGGAAATTTTAAAAATATAGAATTTTCGGGGCACCTGAGTGGCTCAGTCAGTTGAGCGTCCAACTTCAGCTCAGGTCACGATCTCACAGCTTGTGAGTTTGAGCCCCGTGTCGGGCTCTGTGCGGACAGCTCAGAGTCTGGAGCCTGCTTCGGATTCTGTGTCTCCCACTCTCTCTGCCCCTAACCCACTCGCATTTTGTCTCTGTCTCTCTCAAAAATAAATAAACATTAAAAAAATAAAGAAATATATAATTTTCAAATGAATATTAATGAAAACGCTAAAATCAGTAATTGGAGTTTGCAGCTAAAGCTGAGCTTAGAAGAAAATGTATGGCCTTAAATAAGTATAATGGATATATTATAAAGTAAGAAAGGCCAACCATCAAACAAGTTAGAAGAGAAAATGAAACTCAAAACAGAGAAGGGAAATCATGAAGAGGAATATATTAGTGAAACAGAAGGAAATTTAAAATATAGAGAATCTAGGGGCGCCTGGGTGGCGCAGTCGGTTAAGCGTCCGACTTCAGCCAGGTCATGATCTCGCGGTCCGTGAGTTCGAGCCCCGCGTCAGGCTCTGGGCTGACGGCTCAGAGCCTGGAGCCTGTTTCCGATTCTGTGTCTCCCTCTCTCTCTGCCCCTCCCCCGTTCATGCTCTGTCTCTCTCTGTCCCAAAAATAAATAAACGTTGAAAAAAAAAATATAGAGAATCTATAGCACCAAAAGAGTTTCTTTGAAAAGATTAATACAATTGCCATATGCTGGCAAGATGGAAAGAGAAAGAAAGAGAGAGGGACAGGAGCATAACACAAATAACCCATATTAAGAATAAATGAGGGCCATCACTGCAGACATTAAGATAACATTAAGAACAACTTCATGCCAGTAAGTTTGAAAATATACATGAAATTAATCAATTCTTCGGAAAAAACACATAAACTGATCCAAAGAGAAATAAAATAGATCCATAGGTGTTAATGAAATTAAATGTGCAATTAAAAACTTTTTCAGAAAGAACTCCAGATCTAGATGGCTTGACTGATATGTTCTATCAAATTATTAAAACTCTTCTAGAATATTGACAAAGAGAGGATACTTTCCAGCTTATTTTGTAAAACTAACATCACTTTGATACCCAAACCTGACAAATTCATTAAGGGAAAGAAAAATTACAAATCAATCTTGCTAAAGAGATATTAATGAAATGTTAGCAAGCTGAATCCAGAAATAAAATAAAATAACCATCAAATATTAATAAAATTAACAAACTGAATTGAGCAATACAGGAAAAGGTTATTAGAATATGATCATGTAGGGTTTATTCAAGGCATGCAAGGTATGCTTGACAGTTAAAAATAATCAGTACAATTAACCATATTACCAGAATAAAGGAGAAAAATAATACAATCATTCCAATAGATGGAGAAAATAATTTGTAAAATTCAACATCTGTTTATGTTTAAAAAATGCTTTGAAAAATGGGTATGGAAGAAAACCTCTTCATTATAGTACAGGGGAGCTATAAAAATCTACAGCAGAAACTGTGCTTAACGTAATATGTTACCAAATATAAGCATATTTCAACTGGAAATTGGTATAGTTATTCTGAAATTTATATGAAAATTCAAAGGGCCATGACTATCTTAAAGAAGAGAAGGTTGGAGGGATCACTATCTATCAAATTTTGTTGTAACTCTATATCAATAAAGATGGCATAGTATTGCTACAAAGGTAGGAAACAGCCCAGTGGAACAGAATAAAAAGTCAGAAACAGACCCAAATATATATGAAGCATTGACTTTGACACAGTTGGCATGACAAAGCAGTGGGGAAAGACCATCTTTTCAAAAAACAGTACCGAGTTGACTGGATATTCATGTGGGAAAAAAATGAATCTCAACCTCTACTTCACAGCATACACAGATCTAAATGTAAAGGATAAGGCCAATAAGAATAAAAGGCCAAGGCATAGCAAAGAATATATTTCCAAGACATTTAAGTGACAAATATTCATTTACAGAACATGTGGAATATAAACCCAAAGAAAGAGACAGACAACCTAATATCAGAATAGGCGAAATGCATGAACAGGAATTTCACAAAAAAGGATAACCAAATGTGCAATTACCAAATGAGAAAATGCTCTGTCTCATCAGGCCAAAGGGAAATCATGATTAAGACTAGACGAGACCACCACACACCCTGCAGAATGGGTAGAATTGATAAATAAAAACAAAGTAGTGTTCTGTAGAAACAGAATGGAACCTCAGCCCAAATTTGGTTTCAAAGTCAAGACTGATGATGCCACATACACACACCAAGAGGATCTGAATAGACTTCAAGCGGACCTAATGTGGCTTCCTAGGGAGAGCAGTTCTGAAATGGCTTGAGGGAGCAAGGAAAAGCAGAATGGTTTGGGGTTTTTATTCTGGTTAATAAAAACTGTAGTGTGGAGCTGTAGTGAGAGTTCCTACGCACGCTTGGAACTTAGCACCAATGCCCAAGGAGGAAGCACCTGGGCTTTCTTATCAGCCTCCCCAGATGTGGGGCACAGGAGAAGATCGAGGAGTGAAGCCTAAATCTTGTCAGAAATCAAAAAGTAAAGTCAGGCTCTTTATTACACAGACGATACCAAATATTGGCAAAGATGTGCAACACCTGGAACTCATTTACACTGTGAACAGGGGTGTTTTGGAAAACTCTTTGGTAGTATCTATGGTAGCTGTTTAAGGCAAAATGTCCAATTTAACCTCATGCTATCATAGCACCCAAGGTTCATGTGACATTTCCTCTCCCAAGGAGAGGAGTGTCCTTTATGTCATCTCTCATCATGTCCTCACCTCCAGCTCCAAGGACCGACCTCACTGGATGATCTGAGACTACCTAAGGATGTTTCCCTCTCCCACCTCTAGAACTGCCGCTTCCTTAATTACTCTTTTCAGCCTCTTTATCTGACCAGAAACTTGCTTCTTAGAGAATTTCCTGATCTACTAGTCGGGCCTAGCTGCCTTTACTATTACTTTACTATTATTTAACTAATACCTGTTAGTTACCCCCATCAGAGTACATTTCCTGCTATGCTGTAAATGTTTATTTGTTTGTCTCCCTGTTAGACTGTGAGTTCCCAGAATTTACTGTTGTCTCCCAGTCCTTAGTTGAGTGCCTGGCACATAGTCAAAAATCAGTGAACATACTGAATTGGATTGAATTGGTAAAATACTGTGGACTGTGGGTGTGAGTGATTTATTCTGTTTGCTTTGCTCTCTGTTTATTTTTTTTCCCTAGAAAACATGAGATGTGGCAAGCCTTTATTTGCTCTTTTTATTATAAGCAGAAGATGCTTCAGTGTCACCTAGTTCCAATTCCCAGTGCTTACTTATGAAGGAATTCTTCTCTGAGAAGTCTAGTCTAGCAATCCATTCTTCAATACTAACATCTAGGGAGGTCTGTACTTTCCCTCACCTCGAAAATATGGATGCTCAATTTTCTTAGCAACTAAAAGTTCAAATGAAACTATACTGAAATACCACTTTTTATTGACAAAATTAGCAAAAATTCAGGGTGGGTGAAAATGTATTAAATCTACTTTCCAGATGTAAAAGAATGAAGTTGCACCCCTACCTTGCACCATAAAAAAATTAACTTAAAATGGATTAAAAACTTCAATGTAAGAGCTAAAACTATGAAACTCTGGGAAGAAACATAAGACAAACGATAGTGGAGAAACCAGATCAACTGGACGTCATCAGAATGAAAAACTTCTGTGCTTCAAAGGAAGCCATCAAGAAAGTGAAAAGACAACCCACAGAAGAAGAGAACATTTTGGAAATCGTATATCTGATAAGGGACTTGTATCTGGAATATACAACGAACCCTTGTAACTTAATAGTGAAGACAGATAACCCAATTAGAAATGAGCAGAGCATTTGAATACACTCTTCTCCAAAAAAAGAGGTATAAATGGCCAATAAGCACATGGAAAGGTGCTCAATATTATTAGCTATCAGAGGTATCAGGGAGATGCAAATCAAAATCACAGTGAAATACTACTTCACACTCACTAGAATGGCCATAATCAAAAAGCCAAATAATAACAAGCATTGACAAGGATGTGGAGAAATTCGAATGCTCATACATTCCTCGTATGAATGTAAAGCAATACAGCCACTTTGGAAAACAGCCTGGCAGTTCCTTAAGTGGTTAAACATAGAGTTCAAATATGATCCGGCAATTCCACTCCTAGATATCTACTCAAGAGAATTGAAAACACATGCCCACACTACCACTTGTACATAAACGTTCATAGCAGCATTCTCCATAATAGTCCACAAAAAATGGGAAAATCCAAGTGTCCATCAACTGATGAATGGATAAATTAAATGTGATATCCATATGATGGCATATTATTCAGCAATAAAAATAAAGGATGTGTGTTACATATGTGTCACGACATGGTTAAACCTTGAAAACATTACACTAAGTGAAAGAAGACAGGCACAAAAGACAAGAGGTTATATGATCACATTCATGTGAAATGCCCAGAACAGGTAAATTTATAGAGACAGAAAGTAGTGGTTGCCTAGAGCTGAGGGGGTACGATGGCAGGGCAGGGGTGACAGCTCAGGGATATGGGGTTTCTTTCTGGGGCAATGGAAATGTTCTAAAATTTGGTGATGGATGCACAATTCTGAATACACTAATTGACTTTGGATTATATACTTTAAATGGGTGAACTGTATGATGTGAATTATCTCTTAAAAATCTGTTAAAAATGTTTTGAACGTATTGAAACTATCACTCAACTCTTTATATATTTTTTTCAATATATGAAATTTATTATCAAATTAGTTTCCATACAGCACCCAGTGCTCATCCCAAAAGGTGCCCTCAATACCCATCACCCACCCTCCCCTCCCTCCCACCCCCCATCAACCCTCAGTTTGTTCTCAGTTTTTAAGAGTCTCCTATGCTTTGGCTCTCTCCCACTCTAACCTCTTTTTTTTTTTCCTTCCCCTCCCCCATGGGTTTCTGTTAAGTTTCTCGGGATCCACATAAGAGTGAAACCATATGGTATCTGTCTTTCTCTGTATGGCTTATTTCACTTAGCATCACACTCTCCACGTTGCTACAAAGGGCTATATTTCATTCTTTCTCATTACCAAGTAGTATTCCATTGTGTATATAAACCACCATTTCTTTATCCATTCATCAGTTGATGGACATTTAGGCTCTTTCCATAATTTGGCTTTTGTTGAGAGTGCTGCTATGAACATTGGGGTACAAGTGCCCCTATGCATCAGCACTCCTGTATCCCTTGGGTAAATTCCTAGCAGTGCTATTGCTGGGTCATAGGGTAGGTCTATTTTTAATTTTCTGAGGAACCTCCACACTGTTTTCCAGAGTGGCTGCACCAATTTGCATTCCCACCAACAGTGTAAGAGGGTTCCCGTTTCTCCACATCCTCTCCAGCATCTATAGTCTCCTGATTTGTTCATTTTGGCCACTCTGACTGGTGTGAGGTGATATCTGAGTGTGGTTTTCATTTGTATTTCCCTGATGAGGAGCGACGTTGAGCATCTTTTCATGTGCCTGTTGGCCACCCAGATGTCTTCTTTAGAGAAGTGTCTATTCATGTTTTCTGCCCATTTCTTCACTGGGTTATTTGTTTTTCGGGTGTGGAGTTCGGTGAGCTCTTTATAGATTTTGGATACTAGCCCTTTGTCCGATATGTCATTTGCAAATACCTCTTCCCATTCCGTTGGTTGCCTTTTAGTTTTGTTGGTTGTTTCCTTTGCTGTGCAGAAGCTTTTTATCTTCATAAGGTCCCAGTAATTCATTTTTGCTTTTAATTCCCTTGCCTTTGGGGATGTGTTAAGTAAGAGATTGCTGCGGCTGAGGTCAGAGAGGTCTTTTCCTGCTTTCTCCTTTAGGGTTTTGATGGTTTCTTGTCTCACATTCAGGTCCTTTATCCATTTTGAGTTTATTTTTGTGAATGGTGTGAGAAAGTGGTCTAGTTTCAACCTTCTGCATGTTGCTGTCCAGCTCTCCCAGCACCTCAACTCTTTATATTTTTAATCGGTATGAAATCTAATGCAATTAACTTGGATAGTTTCCTCAAGCATGTTAAAATGGGTCTCTTTTGGTCCATTTATAAGGAAGGATATATGTTACATAACTATTGATAATAGTTAAAATTTAAAAACAACCTAATTTTCAGGGGCACCTGGGTGGCTCAGTCAGTTAAGCCTCTGACTATTGATTTCGGCTCATGTCATGGCCTTGGGGTCGTGAGACTGAGCCCTGTGTTGGGGGCTCTGTGCTGAGTGTGGAGCCTGCTTAAGATTTTTTCTCTCTCCCTCTATCACATGTTCTCTCTCTCTCTCTCTCTCTCAAACAAAACAAAACACTCCAAATTTTCAAAAATTAGAAAAGATTATAATGACATTGTAGTTATACTTGCCAAACTTAAATGTGCTACATAGAAAGGCAGTCAACATCATCAGTCATAAGAGAGATGAAAATCCAGATCACGATGAGATACCATTACATACCCATTGGAATGAGTAAACAACACCAAGTGCTGGTGAAGAAACCGAGAGACTGAAACTCCACACTTTGCAGGTGGGAATGCAAAATGGTGCCACCACTTTGGAAGACAGATTTGCAGTTTCTTACAAACATACACCTGCCATAGGACCCAGGAGTCATGAACACTTGAGTTCACACAACCGCCTGAACACAATGGTTATAGCAACTTTATCCATAATCTCCCCAGACTAGAAACAACTCAGATGTCCTTCCACTGAGGAATAAATAAACAATGGCATGGCAATGCATTGGAATAGTATCCATCAATAAAAAGGAAAGAATACTAATTACATGCAACAAGAGGATGAATCTGAAATTCTTCAAAGGGTTAAGGGAAAGTAGCCAGACTTAAAGGCTACATGCTGTAGCTACATGTTCATTGCCATGACATTCTGGAACAGGTGAAGCTATAGGGACAAAACACCAGTCGGTGGTTTCCAGGGGCTGGGAGTAGGGGAAAGGTTGACTACAAAATGGCACAAACGATTTTTGGTGATACAATTGTTCTATGTATTGATCGTGGTGATGGTCACGTGCATTTGGCATGTACTTGTCAAGTATAAATTTGTCAAAACTCACCGAATTGTACGCTAAACAGGATGGTGTTACCTGTATGTAAGTCATATCTCAATAAAAAGTCTAAAAAAAGTTTTTAAAAACTACTAAATACACCAAATTAATATACCTTTATTTTTGCTTACCATTTTGTGTAAAATGTTTACCAAATATATAAAATCATGAAAACACATTTATGATATGAGTATGAAAAAATCTAGTGATTATATATTTATAGTATGAATAGAAATACTGTGCTTTTAAGTCTCACATATTAGGGACGAAAAGAAAAAAATGAACCAAAATGTCATTTATGACTGGAGGGGGGGCCCTGGGATGGCTTGTTGCTATATTTCTTTTCTCTTTTCTATGTGTAAAGTTACACTTTATATGTATGTATTGTTTTTTCACAAAGAAAACGGCATTTAAATTTATGAAAAGGAATATACAGGAGTGTGAATAATCCTTCCCACATGTAAACATCGGCTCAGAGTATACGTATATCGGTCTAAATAAAAGGTTCACTTTGTAAACAAGCCATTATTCCTTGTGCCTTTAGTTTACTTTTCTGCCAAATGAGAGGAATCCATGTGATAATTTTTGCTACTCTCACCTTGAAGGCAAAATAAACAAATGGCAGCTCATTCAGAGTGGGCGGCAAGGGGCGTCTGTAAAACCAGGAGCATTTATTTGCATGCCTTGACTTCAATTCCTATTTTCAATCAAGTATTTCCTACGGCTTCATTTTCCCCTTCCTGATGAAAATAGTAAAGCTCTCCCATTACTAAGCAACATGTTTATCTGAGCCACATTCTCTGACTTATCCAGTCTACGACAGTGGGAAAGAAGGTCCCCTCGCTGAGCTCCGTTTCCATAGCACTGGCCAACAGAAAGCTATGTGGTACCCAGGCTTACGAAGTGGCCCTTTGTTCGCGCAGCGACCTCCCTGATTCCTCCAACTCCAGAAGGAAAATGTGTTCTGACTCTGCCTGAGTAACCTCACGAGGGCCCTCGGTGCTGCTGTGGGACTGTTTGTGGGATTAAAGGATTGTCTGAACTGAACAAGAAGCAAGGCCAGCCTACACATTTTTGAAAGATAATTGAGCCAACATACACTCTGGGATGCAATGAGAGAGTGACCTCAGGACCATTCTAACGTAAACAAACTGCCAGGAGGTCGCAGGGCTACAAAATCAGATAGACCTGGAGTTGACTCGGACTTCTACCCAAACTGATGGTAACAAATACCTCTTTAACTTCTGTGAGTCCCAGTATCCTCATATGTAGTGATGGAGATAATAAGGACTATTGTTGAAAAGTATAGGGGTTAAATGGGGTAAATGACAAGTGCCTGGTATATAATAGGCACTTAATAAAATGCTATTTCTTTTCCACAGAGCTTCAGGGTGTTTTGTAAAAAAATAATAAGGAAGACTAACCAACTGTTCTAGAGAGAACAGTTGTGAGCATCTTTGTGTGTGTGTGTGCATGTATGTGTGAGCGTGTGTGTATTAGGAGTAGTGGTCAGAAAGAATCATGTGATGGTATGGATATACAATTCGAGGTGGAAAGTGAAGCCTAAAAGATTTGGAAGAGAGACTTCCAGACTCCTGGTGTAAAAGTTATGAAGAAAGAGAAACCATTAGCCAACCCATTTAAAAAAAACTTTTTTTCAACGTTTATTTATTTTTGGGACAGAGAGAGACAGAGCATGAATGGGGGAGGGGCAGAGAGAGAGGGAGACACAGAATCGGAAACAGGCTCCAGGCTCTGAGCCATCAACTCAGAGC
The DNA here is from genome assembly GCF_018350175.1 of Felis catus. Taxonomy (NCBI): domain Eukaryota; kingdom Metazoa; phylum Chordata; class Mammalia; order Carnivora; family Felidae; genus Felis; species Felis catus. The sequence goes on along the minus strand of NC_058376.1, from coordinate 150,995,053 downwards.
CTGACGCGGGGCTCGAACTCACGGACCGCGAGATCGTGACCTGGCTGAAGTCGGGCGCTTAACCGACTGCACCACCCAGGCGCCCCAAGCCAACCCATTTTAAAGGGTCAGCGAAAGCTAATTACAGGGTCATGGTATATTCTAGGTAACATTATTTCCAAATTGATGGTGTCCAATTTTGTGTCATCTTTCAAGCAAAAACAAAACAAAACAAAACCCCAAGGTTCAGAGAAGGGAAGGGAATTTCTGAAGGTCATACAATACTTGGGGAGCAGAAATGGGACCAGGACATTCCAAGGCTCCTGTTTCTGGAAAAGTAAGGCCCTCCTTGCCCTTTGAGAAACTGCTGACCCCTCTTTGAAATGTCTGTATAGATAGGCTCTGTGCTAGGTGCCAGCCAAAGTAAGGCATGGACCCCCCCACCCCCCCACACACACATTCGCACACAGACCCTTACATTATATACAGTTAAAACTTGTTACTATTTGTCATGGAGGGATCCATGAAGAAGCCATGTCTGCTCAGCAAAGAGAATCTGGGTCTTAAGAGATCACTGCAGAGGGTCGTGGTGATGCTAGAGTTGCAAGGATTCTGGAAGGTTTTATCTGGCCATGTGACCTTAGGAAAGTCACTCGACAACCCTCTTCTCACTTCCACTTAAAAAAATGTTTATTTACTTATTTTGAAAGAGAGAGTGGGGCGGGGGGGGGGGGGCGGACAGAAAGAAGGAGAGAGAGAGAATCCGAAGCAGGTTCCAAGCTCAGCGTGGAGCCTATGTGAGGCTTTATCATGGCCTGGCCCAAAGTTAAGAGTCAGAAGTTTAATCAACTGAGTCGCTTTCACTTTTGATTATGTTGCCTGAACATCCCAGGTCCTCACCAGCATGGGACTGCAACCAAGGTCATGGGAATGGCAATGGATAAATGAGTTAGAGCTGCCAGTTGTGTATTCAGAATGCCAAGCCCTTTTTCCAACTTCTCCCCTGTCCTTGGGAACTTCTAGTTCTTCTTGAGATATCTGGTGTCTCACCTACAATTTGAAGCCGATGTCTGCTCACTGAGCCTCAGGTGGCCCATTCCCAAAGGAGTGAAACTAATACAGGGGGCTTTACATTATCTTGAGATCCTGGGCTTTGAGCTGAGTGCAGGTCATAATGGGACCCCAGTTTGTCTCACTTGCAGAAGAGGTTAAGAGTGTTCCCTATGTGGGAGGAAGAATAAATTGGATATTTGGTAAGCTACCGGACCATGGTGGTGACCACTAGGTGTTCGCCAACACTGTTTTCCTTTTCTCCTAGGGTACACAGTGAGACTACACTTCCCAGACTCCTTCGCAACCAGGCACAGTCACATGAATAGTTCTGGCCAACAGAATGTGAGCAGACATTATGGTGTTATGGCGGAGGCTCTATCTGCATGAGGGCAGAGCTACGTGATGGAAAGAGCCCCGATCATGAGCCACTGAGTCAGAATTTACATAAGCAAGAAATCGGCTTCCACTGTGACACTATTGAGATTTGGAGGTTTGTGTTACACCTCTAGCCCACTCTACTTTCTACATTTCATTAACCTGAGATGTACACAATTCCATATTTTAATATCCCTTCTTAGACTCGATGAAATACAGTACTGTAAGACTGTTAAGAGAGGCTTATCCACATGCTCACATTCACACGGTTAGTGTGTTCCTGACATTCCACTCCAAGTCTCCTCGATATTGGACCAAACTTTGACATTCCACCTGGGGCTAATGAGGAGGGGAAACCTACCTCATCACAGAAGCTGTTACTCTTGACTCACTCACCCGCAGTTTACTGTCATGGCGGATGGAACCATGGAATGGTATCCTTAGCATTTTGAATATTCACTCTCTGGATTCTGTGACCTAGGTAGGGACCAAAGGCTGAACATGAGCTAGATTTGGGGGTAGTGGAGGGAAGGGCTGGTAAACCTAGTAAACCACCGAGAGCCCTATTGTGTCCAGGAAAGGGGAAGCTTCTCCTTTGCAGAACGGAGCTCAATTTCTGTACTGTGAAAGTACAGAAAGGAGGTGCCTCTGCCTGCAGAAACAGTATGCGTCACCATCAAAGAGCCTTCAGATATTGGGTCTGCCATCTGTATAACGGTGTCTGGTTGCCAATGTTGTAATGCTCTTCTCGAACAGAAAATCAAGTAATTGCCCAAAACCTACAGTTAAAGGTCAGAGTGGGTAGAACATGCAGCCTTTCTGGCATATAAAGGGAGAAGCATGCTGTAGGGAAAGCAAATCGTTCAGATTCCTCCTTTCAGGCCAAGCTGGTAAAAATGATCTGGGTTGAAACTTCAGAGATCAGCCCTCTATACGTGAGCACCTTGATAATGCAACAGTAAACCCATAACTGGACATTGGAGACGGATACTGGGAAACTGAACCCAAGAGCCCAGGTCTTTGAGGGGTCATGGTCCCACATGAATGACAGGTAATGATGGAGAACTAGGAGAAGTACATGTCCCAGATCCTGTGTGTAACTTAAATAAAGTTTTGATTTTCTGCCATTTTGGAGCTCACAAGACTTAGGGATGGTGGGAGACATTCTCTGGCCAGGATCATTTAGTTCTGCAGCCAAAGCTTGAAGAGACAGACCACTCTGGCCGTGGGGCTAGAGAAGTAACAGACTCAACTCTCAGGGAAAGGGAGCTACCAATTGTCCTGTGCTTGTTGCTTTTTATCCTTCTTATAATTTTCACTGGTATTGATGTTTTTAATAACATCGCTACTACTTCTGCTTCTGATATTATGTAGTGTTTCTGTCCACTGGTTTGTAAATAATGTCCAGTGAAAGCATTATAAATCTGGTACATGCAAGTGGCAGATGGGTAACTGCACAAAAACTCATAAACTGAAGTCTCCTTCCACATACCTTGGGTACCCAGGGTACCCTTGGGTACCTCAGCAGTAATCAGTCTCAAACATTTCCTGTGTTACTTCAGAAAAATTCTCTGCTTATATAAAGACATATAAATATATTTTAACAGATGTGGGATTTAATATACATACTGTTCCTCAACATGTTTTTTTATCACTTAACACTGTGCCTTGGGCATATTTCCTTGTTAGCACCTATAGAGTTATATATATGAGAGATACAAATTTGGCAACATGGAACAGTAGAAAGAGCATGGGCTATAATTAAGGAGATGTGAAAAGATTTGACTAAGAGATGATAAGAGCTTCCTTCCTTCTTCATAATAGTGAGACTTTGGCAACGACCTAAGTGTCCATTAAAAGGAGATGTCATTATGGTATCATAGAAAAATACGTAGCAAAACAGCATGTTTTGTTTGACATTAAATTTTAATTACATTACAACAAAATAGTTCTCAGACCAGATACAGGACAATTTTTATTTCTCATGCTCCATGTGTGTAATTGATTCTTTTCCATAGCAGCTTGTTCAAGCTTCACGTTTCAAGAATTCTTTCTTCTCGCTCTGAAGCTATGTATTAAACATAGTTTAAATTTTTATTCTGAAGTCAGTCAGAGAAAGACAGATATCATATGTGTTCACTCATGTGTGGATCCTGAGAAACTTAACAGAAGACCATGGGGGGAAGGGAAGGGGAAAAATAGTTACAAACAGAGGGAGGGAGGTAAACCATAAAGGACTCTTAAATACAGAGAACAAACTGAAGGTTGATGTGGGGGTGGGAGAGAGGGGAAAATGGGTGATGGGCATTGAGGAGGGCACTTGTTGGGATGAGAATTGGGTGTTGTATGCAAGCGATGAACCACAGGAATCTACCCCCAAACCCAAGAGCACACTGTATACAGTGTATGTTAACCAACTTGACAATACATTATATTAAAAAAGAAAAGAAATTTATGTACTTATTTACTTCTTTCTTTCTTTCTTTCTTTCTTTCTTTCTTTCTTTCTTTAAGTTTGGTCTTCTTTCATATAGTTCATTCAGTCTGCTTGTCTTAAAGAGTGCTTATATTTCTTAGAGTCTGGGTTATTTTGTTTCAACAATTAACTTGGCTTAATGTGACTCAGGAAGAATATAATAAACCTAAGCCTTGAGCAATAAGCCTTGAGCCTTGAGCCTAAGCCTAAGGCTAAGCCTTGAGCAATAAACTTGAGCAATTCAAGCAATTTTCTTAGCTGAGTTAAGAAACAGATCAGGAGCATCTCAAGATGGAGAGCAAAGGAGTAGGTGTTGCCATCCAGGTTTCACTTAACCTTGTTAATAACTTCCCACCTTTCTCAGATGACTGTCATCCTTGAGGTACCTCTGCCCAGGAGCTTTTATTCTCTCTTGTAAAAGGCTCAACCACTGGATCAGGGATGAGGGAACTGTAAGGTGCGGGGATGCTTGGAGGATTGTCAATGCGCTAGCCACGATTACTAATTGTTCCCCACCCCTAGCCAGGTGTAGCACTAGGGTGATCTTTGTCACATATAAATGAAATCATTAACTTCCTGGCTTGAAAGTCCTAGCATAGCTTATCATTATACTAGAAAAAAACCCCCAAAGTCTTTCTCATGGCCCACAATGCCCTGCATGATAGAACTCCTGCCCATCTCTCCTCCTTTATCTGCCCTTCCTCCTTCCAATCTTCAGGAATTCCCATTGGCCAAACCCAATTGGAAGCCAAAAGGACAAGAGAATCTATTAAGGTGATTCACGAAAGTCAGCACACAGGGGAAGAGAGCAGAATGGACAGAGTAGAGAGCGGGTCTGGAAGAGAAAGATATCCCAAGTGATAATCCCCCAAAGTTAAGAGGCATAGGTTAATGGTTACTTAAGCTGAAATCCAGGACTTATTTGAGGAGGTATGTCTTACCTTGCCTCAAAAGTTATAGTCACTTAGTGTGAGGAGAATCTGTATGTGGGGTGGGGGGCAGGAATGCTGATATCCCCCCCCCCAGAAGGCACTCTTCTCTTTAGCCCTCCACCCCATGGGGATCAGACAATGCTCACATAAAGTGAGGGGCAGATTTCCATTCTCTCCCGGACAGGTACCTTGGTTGACCTTAAGTGTCAACCGAACTTGCTCTAGTCAAGGTAAATGTTTTAGTCTGTACGTGGCACTTGCTTATAACATCTTGAAACCTCAGTCCAAGTGCTTCATGAGCATCAAGATACATTATTTAAAAAAAGTCTTTACAAATAGAACCTTTTCTTAGCGACCGATGTAGAATCCTATTATAAAAAGAACAGAATATAGAGTTTTTCTACCTAAGAATGTGTGAGTGTGCTTAAATGTTTGTGTGTGTGGAAGGAGGCCAGCTGAATTTCCGTGTGCTCCTCATTTTCCTCACCTCAGCAGCACTTGAGATAGCAGTTTGGAAAACAGTAGTAGAGTCTTCTACATAGCCCCATGTCACTTCATGGACAGGGAGCCCAAAATGAACTTAGCGTTCATACAGGGACCAGAATTCTGAATCTCTTAATGCTTGGTCTAGGGCTCTGTCCAGCTCCCTTTCCTGCCTCCCATATGGTTTCTGGTATGATCACAAATATGTCATTAAGCAGACCCAAAGCATATTTGATTTGGGAAGCATACCACATAGAGTGGTGGGGTAAGAGTAGGCAGTAGGACAGATTGAGGGAAGGAGAGTGGTACGTGTCAAAAGAAAAAAAAAAAAGCAAAATATGGAGCAAATATCAAATACAAAATGTGTTTGCTGGTGACTTTCTTTTCTCCTCAAAAATGCCAAATGCTTATGTTTGGAAATGAGCGAGTCTTAATGCCATCATTTTATCAACTCATTAATCAAAAGGAAAGGCTTCTCATTCTCACAGATGTTAAGGATGAATTACTCTCAAAGCATGCAGGCCATAGATGACAGGTACTCTATCAGCCTAAAGTATTTTTGGAAGCAGGGCAGTCAGTGAAAACTGACCTGGTTACTGAAGTTGGTTGGAATGCAGCGCCATTTTGATGGTTACCACAGGAAGCAGATGCTACTGAAGAAATTATTGACTCGTCTGGTAAAAATCATCTAATTAGGAATTTGGGCTTTAGTCTCCATATAATAACAGACTAAAGGCCTTATTAAAGCTGTTCTGAGAAAAAGGCCAATCTGCCTGCCTTTCAAATTTAAAGCACATACCAAGGTGTCCACACAACTAGCTTTTGGGACATTCTCTTGTTGTGTCTCCAAGTTTTTGCATTTCCAAGTTTGGGCACCACACCTACCACTTCTGATGTGTGTGCATCTTCTTTTCTAGAAAAGCTCTAAACATTTACTGACATTTATTATCAAAAGTAACATTTTTAAAGGCGACAGTCGTGACAGCAATGCTACCTTACTGGAGAGGACAAGAAACGGAGGTTGGATTCAAGCCACTTGATTGCTCTCAATTCTGCTTCAGTGATTGAAGGGCTTGGGGTATTAGTCACTGGAAGACAGTAAGTCTTGTTGCAAACCTAAACTCTTTGTGTCTTTCAACCAGTATCCAACTGTCTTCATCTTTTGTTACTACTCTTATAAAAAGTTAAACCTAAGTTCTTGAATCTGTCACCTGCTTACCCAGAACCTATTTATCTTCTGTGTTTTCAGATACACGTGACATCCATGGCTATGTGGCTTCCTGACCCACTCAGAAACACATTGGAAACAGAAAACATGGTGGGATGACAGTAGTGGCAGGAATACAGGAAGGATGAGATGGACACGTGTGAGGAACAATAACTCCACTCACAGACCTTTTTTTAGTTTGCTAAAGCACGATAAAAAACAAGTTTGAGATCAGTAGGCTATGCTCCTTCCAAAGGCAGTAGGGAAGGATCTGGTCCAGGCTATTCTCTTGGCTCCTGGTACTTCCTTAGCTTGTGTCAATATAACATCAACCTTTTCATGGCATTCCCCCTTTGGCTGTCTGTATCTAAATTTCTCCTGTTTACGAGGATATTGGTCATATTGATTTAGGGGCCTATCCTCCTCATCTTAACTAATGCATTTACAACATCCCTATTTCCAAATAAGGTCGCATTCAGAGACTGGGGATTAGGACTTCAACATATAAATTTGGGTGTGGGGCAGCAGGGAGGGACAGGATTCTACTCAAAGATCTCAACAGCCTCTGATGGTGAAATCGTATCACAGAAAAATCCACAATAAACTGTCATGAAGGGGCTACAAAAGAGGAATGATGGACTAGATTGGCCCTGAATTAAGATTTAGATCTGTATTCTTTCTAGCTGTGTAACTGTGGTCTCATTTCTTAATGATTCTGAGCCTTTTTTTTTTTTTAATCTATAAAAGGAGATAATGAAAACTTTTCTTGTCTTGGGATGGTTGGAATCAAAGTAAATGTGAAAGCCCCTTAAAGTTTCAAATTCTATTTATGTAGCATATAGTAAATGTACATAATCTACTTAGAGCTAATATTGTAATAATTTATGTAAAATATAGAAACCTTGCAATATAGGTTCAGTTATTTTCCATTATTTTTCATACTATAGTTGTCAAATGTACTACATTTTTATGCATTATAAATTTGACAAGGTAGTGTATTAAATTTTACTTTAAACAGTCATATGTATTTTAAACCATGTAAGAGAAAAAAGATCTGTTATATTTACCCAAATATTTACCATTTCTAATGCTTTTCCTACCTCCTTAAAATCTGAGTTTTCCCTTGGTACCCTCATTCACAGTAGCACATCTTTTGGAAAAAAATTCTTAGTTTTCTCCTATTCAAAATGTACTTATTTTCCCAAAATTCTTGAAGGATATTTTTGTTGGATATAAAAACGCCAGATTAACTGGGTTTGCTCCCCTTTGCTTGTAGCACCTTAAAAAGTGTTTTCCACTGTCACCTTGGCCTCTACGGTTTCAGATAAGAAGTATTCCCTATTTGAGATCATGCTCTTATATGTAACTTGGCATTTTTGTCTGGTGCTCTCAGGATTTCCACTTACCTCTGATTTTCAGAAGTTTGACTATGACATGTTTTAGCATGGTTTCCTTTTTGTTTATCCTGCTTGGAGTTTGCTGAGATTCCTGAACCTTTAACTTTATGTCTTTCATCAAACTAGGGAAGTTTTCGGCCATTATGGGAGGCTACCCCACCATTCCAGATGCAGAATTTCCATACTATAGTGGGTTAGAAGCTAAAGACTGGCAGAGCTATCTTGAGATGTCATTCCACATGGCATGTGGAAGTCAGAATTCCTGGGAACTGAGCACAGATGTACCAAAGACTCCCAATTAAGACTCTTTGCATTATTTCTCAAGAGAGACGACAGACATCTTTGCCAGCAAATAGAAATAGTGTACTGAAAGGACTAGGGCTTTGGGCTTTGTGTTGGGCAAGTGGGTCCTAGCTGCATATGAAGACATCCAGAAATGGCTAGAAAGGCATAAACTGGTGGGATATCTGCCTGAAAGCATTTGTTAGGTAAGCCTACCTAGTGGTGCCCTCTCTTCCACATGGTGTGTCTGATGGCTATGTGAGTCTGCAAAGCACTGGACATGTACTGGTAGGTGGCTCTGATTGTAGAAACATACAAAGGGCCATCTGTTTTCTTTTCTCACAAGACTTTACTAGTACATATCCAGGCTTAAGATTCAGGGTCTCATCCATCTGAGCCATGAGTTACAGGACAGAGGCTTGTATTCACTCTTAAATGCCTGTGGTGCTGCTTTTCACTCTTCTTTCTTCTGAATTAATAAACTGAACAAAATTAAATGTGAGAGGTTATTGCACTGTGACTTGTGAACATAAAGTAGCTCTATCTGAGTTAAGGGTGATGGCCTTCTTAGGTCAGAATAAATAGTGCTTATACCCAAGCAGATGGTAGACTAAATATTTCAAGACTCTCGTGTTTCCTCTGAGTTTTTAGTGCTTATTGGAAATCCGACAAATCAAGCAAGTTCCTGCTCTTAAACTAGACCACCTATCAGAGAGTCACAGCTTTTCTTCTGCAAATTATTTACAGCAATAGAAAAATCACTGATGTGTGATCCAGACTCTCTAGCTATGATTCATCAAGAATGAGCTTTAGTTAACAGATTAAATGCCACACTGTCTTTGGAAAATTAGGACATTAACCTCAGATTCTACTTAGAGTGTGTGAGTTTTAATTCAGGAAACAGAACGTTTTCTTCTATCATCAGTGTGTCTAAGAACTCTAGAAAAGAGTTTTTGTTCAAAAGCACTGTGGTTACCAAATGCAGAACCTGAGGGCATTTTTATCTATGACCAGAGCATATGGGTCATGAGGCTAGAGAATCAGGACACTGGAAACTCTGATAAACTTTTGGATTTTTATAAAACAAAGATTCTACTGTGAGAATTTTCAGTTCTGGTAGCAGTAACTAAATAATTCAGACCAACTTCTCACTAAGAACAATAGAAGAAAACATTTTTGAAGTATCTGTTTAGAGGAATCAATGAACCAACAAGAGAGTGAAGAATTACAGGTCCGGGATCTGGGAGGAAAGCAGAGCACAGAGAAGTGATCTGATCATTTGAGGCCACTATTTCATGGGGGTTAGCACTATGGGAGGAGAGGAAGTTAATTAATGTTCAACTAATCTGATGGCAGTTGGTAAAAGCTGTACACCCAGCATCTTTTTCACTCAACCCTTCTGATTTACTTTGGAGAGTTTTCTATCCATGCCTTATACAACTAGTGGGGGTTCTAATCATGACTCTCAACAGGGTAGGCATATGACCCAAGCTGGGGCAAACAAACAATATGCCATTCAGGAGAACAGCATTAAGGTAAACAATAAGGTGAGAACTGAATGGTGAAGAATTCCAACTCACAGAGGTACCTAGGGGATGGGTACTAGGAAGAGAATCACATAGGGTGTGATCACATCAGGAGTGAGTGGCATCCATGGAGCCCAAGAGAAGAAAGTGTCATGAAAACCGAAGTCAACCATGAAAGATACTCCTGAGAAGTCAGAATGACAACAAAGGTGTCATTATATATGATAGCATGGAGTTTGTTGGTGATTTTTGACAGGAGAAATTTCAGGAAAAATGGTAGGAGAGAAGCCAGATTGGAGTAGGAGGAGAGATATGAGGTGATAAGGGAATGGAAACACTGTGTAGACAATTATTTTGTGATTTGGGTTTGGAGGGGGTAAAAAATGTGGCCATACCTGGAGGTAGATAAAAAGTCAAGGGAGTGTTTGTTCTGTTTTACTTTGCTTAAGATGAAGATATTCAGGCCTGTTTGTATGGCTGCTCTGAAGCTGAATCCATTTTTATTATACATGAAACCAGCTTTTGTTCTAGTTTTAAGTTCTTATTCTTACACTGTTCTCTACGACCAACTTCTTGACATCAGATGTTGAGAGTAGATAAATTTGTAAGGCCTGCATTTAAACATAAATATTTGGGAGCTTTAGAATTGTCACTAGTCCAATCACAATGGGTCACGCTAAGCCATCTTACAGTTGGCTAATGACAGGATCTTGTCCTTGAAGACTAGGGAAGCCAGACATAGAACTTTAACTTCTCTGATGAACCTAATGTTACACAGGGCTCACATTCACTCTCAAAACTTTAAAAAATATATGTAAAGAGAAACAACTCCAAAGCCTCCTTCCCCCAGTCTCCTGAGAGTGTGTGATACTGTTCTTTAGGCCATGATCATGTTTGGGATATTGATAACATTGAATCTCTGGACCATAAACCTGGGGGTTGGACCTTATAACTGGGCAAAGTTGTTGATGTACATTATGAGCCCCTAACTGGCCAGTGGGTTGGAATCTTCAGCTAGTAGGTCTATTTAAGGGAAGAGAGAGTTCAACATTCAATTTTCTTAATTCTTAATCAGATAATTGGCCCAGTGGGGGTCTCTTTCAGTTCTAAGCACCAACTCAGAATCTAGGCAAAGTTGTGAACTAAGCAGCCAGAATATAATGCTTATTTATGAGCACTTTTTGTAGGAAAGTGCCAAGAAAGAGCAAAATATGTGAGCAGGAAAACAAAAACAAAATCAAAGAGTAAATTAATATGGAGTAATCAAGCATTTGAAGCTTTCTAAAAATTTCTCTCAAAAAAGAGCAAATAGATGAATATCTTAAGCAATTGTCAAGCATCAGATTCAGCCTACGTGACTGAATATCCCCTATCATGTATAGGTGACACAGCAAAATCAAAGTCACAAGTTTATTATCTCCTTGAAAACCCAATTCCCAAGTCCATGTCATGGTCTGCAAACTTCCACAGATATAAAATTACTTGAAATAGATTGGTGCCCTCATCCCAGAGAAGCATCTCATACAAGTATAGTTGTCATTACTAAAACAAGCAGTACTTTCAACAGGACATTAAACATCTGGCTCAAGACTTAAAAATCTATGAAACTACCAGATTTATGAAAGTGCCAGGCTTGACTACATTTGGAGTGCAGGCTGGGGTGGGGGTGTGGAGTGGGGAGCAGGGGCTAATTCTATATTTGAGCAAGGCATCTTTTTGAAAACTTTCGTTTTTTTAGGACTTCCTGTTTTCTTGTGAATTAGCTAGGTTATTCCATTCTTTACTTAAAAACTTTACCCTCAAAGATGCAAATAAGCATGCATGTACACACACACACACACACGCACACACACACATACACGCACGCACGCACCACACAGTAGATGAATGTCTTTCTTCTAGAATGATTGATAATAAATTTTTTTGCAGTTTTCCTTTTTCAACAATGCAAATTTCGATGAAAAACTGGGCAACATCAAGTTGGTGACATTGAACCCATTTCATCACGGAAGTGTCAGTGATTTGTCCTCACTGGAATAGGTTCTTGTTTAGAGAATGGATTTGCCTTCTCTGCTGGCACCAGCCCCACCATCTATGGATTTATTGAATGCCTTAGAATTCATTACGTCACCCACACCACATAGATTCAGACTGAGCAACCCAGTTCACAGCATGAAAAGTATGGCACTTGGCTCTCACCTCTGGAGTTCTCAGGACTCACCATCTACTCTATCACTGAGAAGGAGCTGGCCACCTAAAATGGTTATGTTGCTAAATGGAAAACAAACCGCTGGGTGATCAGGGTGCTATCTCTCGGAATGTGGTATATATATTCTCAACCTGCAGCTGGTATGTAGAGCTTTAGAACACTACTACAAAGTTGTAATGACCCCTCTCATTGTTACTCTTAATGATACAGCTTTTGCTTCCCATCCCAGAACAACCCGGAGATCTCTTGATCTAAAGGTCTTCATTCCCACGGGACAAAGAATGGCCGCATCAAATTTGAAACACAGGCTGTACCTGGCCAGGTTGGGTTCCTCATACCACTGAAACAACAGGCATTGAGACAAGGTTAGTTGAAACAGTCATTGCAATGGGGTTAGTAACTGTCTAGGGTGATTTGTTCTGATAAGTAATGGGAAATTGGGTTTCTGCTATGAAATGGTTTGGAAGTAGTTTCGTACAGAGGTTGATTTCTAGGTCGCCTGAAAATTTCCTGTTTGGCTTCTTAGCATTTCATCATCGGTGCAGCCAATATCCTGCATTAAATTTCCTCTGTTTAAAATATTTAGAGTGGTTCCTTAGGACCTTGATCGATACAGGCGTTGGTATCAGGAGTGGCCTCATGAAAAGCCCCTCAGGGTGGGATTCTAAGAATGAGATCTCATGTCTTTGAGCACAATTTCAGGGTCGTCTACCTTAACAGACAGAAAATGGTTTGCCAGTACCCTCGGCATGAGCACCTTCTTCCTCTGCAGTAGAATCTCCGTATGTTATCTGAGCCCATGGCCACCCAGAATAGCTATTAGTTTTGGGCAACTTGACTTGCACTATGTATACTCATGTGATTAAGTCTGGCCAGTGGAATATAAATGGAACTAGTATGTGTAATGAGCCATCTTTAAAGAGAAGGGATTGCGGCTCCTTTCCCCTTTTCTCCTTTCCCCTGACTGGAATGTAGACATGGAGACTGGTACTCCAACAGATTTCTTGGATTATCCTTTAGGACAGCAGAAAAGAAAACTTGAAGGAGACTTGGCCTCCAATGAACTTAAAGAACTTTCTTATCTGCCCAAGGGCTGGATAAAACCACTGACATTGCCAGTGGCCCCAGGGAGGCCAGAGGCTCTTTCTCAGAGATAAGCAAGATCCAATATCTTAACTGGAGACCATGAAAACCTAGTACGCAGGACGCCAAGGGGCCTCTCCTCTCCCACGAAAGGTAGATTTCTAAGAGTCCCCTTACACCCATTTGCCACACTGCGAAGGAGATAGAAGAGAGGGATTTCTGTGATAAAGAGATGATATTCAAATTCCCTGAATATCCACCCTAAAAAGACTCAGAGATCCAAAGAAAATGGTTTTAGCCAGAAGGGACTGAGACACCATACACTGGAACATTCAAGGTTTATTTTTCCTTGCAACCCAGTGGGTGGGGACAGAAGGGGGACATTAGATCAGTCACAGGAAATAAAAAAGCAACATCCTCTTTGAATATGTGGGTATAGTGGGTGTGAACATCTGATAAAACTGAGTTTTATATGGCTGACTTGGTAGAATGCTAGAGTCATAGTTAGGGAGGAATTATGCTTGCTAAAACCAGAAAGTTCTCACATTCTAGTATGGCTGAAGTTGTCAGGCAGAGCACGCCTGTCATTTCTTGTATCAGGAAATTCTATGTTGTAAACAAAAGCCCACAGTGATGAAACAGCAAAGACTCTGATGAGCTTTACAAGTACGAGAATAATTCACATGCCCTGCAGCGATCTCCGCCAACATCAGTGCAAGAAGACGTCTGCAAGCAAGTTGTAGACACTTCAGGAAACGCCTCAGCCCAGGTCCTGATAAAACCAAGATCCTGAGCGTTGGTGACAAGTGTCAGTCATCCCCCACTGGAGCCCAAGTTCCATAAAGGCAGTGATGGTGTCTGCTTTTTTGACCGTGTGTACCCAGTGCTCAGAACAAGGCTTGGCATCTAGTAGCTGTTCAATAAAGATGTGATGAATGTACAAATAGAGAGAGAATCCATAGCCTTGTCTTTACTTTCAAAATTTTCTACCACAAGGAGATAGTGTATTTATATTTAGAAGGAAAGAATTATTAACATCTTCTTAGTAAATATGAAATGTAGTACTTTAAAAAGTTTCCCTATTGGTGTCTCCGAAAGAAAACACTAGAAGATAATGGAGCAAAAGCTACATACACTGGAGGAAGAAAGTTGTGACTTAAGTAGGGGAAATAGTGACGGGGGTCAAGGGCTTCTAGGATGCAGGGGACCAGGACTACCACAGAGGTAAGGTGGGAGAGCCAGAGGCAAGGATGGGCACCATGGCGACATGTTGACTTTTATTTTCTCCCAAATATTTGGAGTGGCTACTAGAGGCAAAGCACTGTTCTGGCCATTTTATTTCTGTATCTCCTTTAATTCTCATAGCAATCCTGTCAGATAGGAATGATTCCCATCAAACAAGATCAGAGAGGTTACACAACAACTTGCAAAAAGTCACACAGCTGGAGGTAACTAGAATGAGACCTGATTCAAGCTGCTTCACCCACAAGCGTGGGCTGATACTTCCAGACTTACGTGAAACACCAGCTCAGGGGGGCACCCCTCTGCTCACTGGCTATCTCTGCTCCTCTCTTACCCCGGGGTCTGACTGACTTATTTCGCTTAGCATTATACTCTGTATCCATCCACGTTTTTTGCAAATGACAACATTCTTTTTTATGAGTGAGTAGTATTTTATTGTGTATATATACCACATCTTCTTTTTTTATATATATGAAATGTATTGTCAAATTGGGTTCCATACAACACCCAGTGCTCATCCCAACAGGTGCCCTCCTCAATGCCCATCACCAACCCCCCCATCAACCCTCAGTTTATTCTCAGTTTTTAAGAGTTTCTTATGGTTTGGGTCTTTCCCTCTCTAACTTTTTTTTTTTCCTTCCCCTCCCCCATGGTCTTCTGTTAAGTTTCTCAGGATCCACATAAGATTGAAAACATATGGTATCTGCGTTTCTCTGCCTGACTTATTTCACTTAGCATAACACCCTCCAGTTCCATCCATGTTGCTACAAAAGGCCATATTTCATTCGTTCTCATTGCCAAGTAGTACTCCATTGTATATACCACATCTTCTTTATCCATTCATTGATCAAGAGACACTTGGGCTGTTTCCATAATTTGGCTATTGTAAATAATGCTGCAGTAAAAAAAAAAAACAAAACCCTGTATATATGGCTAATAAGCACATAAAAAGATGTTCAACATTATGAACTATCAGGGAAATGCTAATCAGAACCACAATGAGATACCACTTACCGCATATCTGACTGGCTATAATCAAAAAGACAGACAATAAAAAGTACTGGCGAGGATGTGGAAAAATCGGAACCCTAATTCACTGCTGGTGGGAATGTAAAATGGTGCAGACAACTTTAGAAAGCACCCTGGCAGTCCCTCAAATGGCTAAACAAAGAGCTTCCGTATTACCTAGTGCTTCCATTCCTAGGTAGATACTCCAAGGACATGAAAACATATGTCTACCCAACAACTTGTACAGGATGATCATAGCAGAATTGTTCATAATAGTAACAAAGTGGGAACAATCCCCCAGATAATAAATGGATACATGAAATGTGATATATCCGCACCATGGAATATCATCTGACAATAAAAAGGAATGAAGTACTGATACATTCTACAACATGAATGAGCCTTGAAAACATGACGCTAAGTGAAGAAGCCAAGCACAGTGGACCAAATATGGCAGGATTCCATTTATACAAGATGTCCAGAAAAGACAAATCTACGGTGATAGAAAGTAGATTAGTAGCTGTCAGGGGGTGGGGCTGGGGGGACACTAGGATTGACTGCCAGGTGGTGTAGCACAGTGAAAACTAGACGCTTCCCAGAAATCTATATAGATGAGGGGCTGACAGGGATCCCAGACAGGAGAGTGGCTGTCACACGGTCACATGTCAATTTCGTCCAGATTTTCAACTTTATTCCTACGGTAATATTTTGTCATGAACAAAAACTATTTCTTATTATATGACTATTATAATTTCTAATGCTGTGTATTTAGTTGGGCTTTCTTTATCAAATAGTAGGTAACAGTTATTGACTACTTAAAATGTTCTGGCAGTATATGCTGATACTAAAAGGACAGACACTGGAACACCGTGAACGGAGTTAAACGCAGCCTCACCACTTGCTGTGTGACCCTCAGTCAAGTCATGTAAGCTGGGATGAGTTATCCAAACCTGCCCTGGTTGTTTACCTGTAAAATGGGAATATAGTAGCTCGATATCATTGGGTTGCTGTGTAGTGCTGAGAACAGTGTTGGTGGGTAATAAGTGTTGGCTATTTTTCTTTCTTTACTGTAGCAGAATTATTTAGTCATGTTTATTATTAACCCTCCCCCCAAAAAACCAGTACATGACCTAATTTATCAGTTCTATTTTGTTGTTTCATTAAAACATAGTATGTATGTGTGTATATATATATATATGTATATATATATATATGTAAAATACTATGTATCTGAGGGTATTATGTATATCTACATAATAGTAGACATATGTATTATATATATTAAAATATAGTAGATATGTGTATCTACTATATACTATATAATATATATTTTATATATGTACATTAAAATATAGTATATATATCTACTATATAATAAAGTATATATATATATATCTAGTTTATTTTAATGGCATTTTAGGTTCACAGAAAAATATAATGGAAGGTGCAGAGTTTCCATATTGGCCCCCACAATATGCACATAGTTTCCCCTATTATTAACATTTTGCATTAATGTGGTACATTTGATATAACTGATGACCCAATATTGATATGTTATTATTAATGAAAGTCCATAACGTACATTAGAGTTCACTTTTCGTATTGTACATTAATTGGGTTTTGACAAATCTCCAATGATTCATATCTATTATAATAGCATATAGAATAGTTTCATTGCCCTAAAAGTCCTCTGTGCTGCTTATTCATCTGTTCCTTCCCCTGAACCACTGGCAATCACTGATCTTTTTACTGCCTCCAGAGTTTTGCCTTTTCAAGAATGTCATGTAGCTGGAATCATACAGTATGTAGTCTTTTCAGATAATCTTTCACTTACTAATATGCATTTAAATTTCTCCATGTATTTTTGTGTCCTGATAGCTCATTTCCTTTTATCACTGAATAATACTCCATTGTCTAGATGTACTAGTTGTCCATTAACCTGCCAAATTACATCTTGGTTGTTTCCAAGTTTGGACAATTATGAATAAATCTGCTGTACACATTCATGTGAAAGCCTCTGTGTGAACATATGTTTCCAGCTCATTGGGGGTAAATACCGAGAAGCATGATTGCTTGATTGTATGGTAAGAGTATGTTTAGTTTTCTAAGAAACTGCCAAACTGTCTTCCAAACTGGCTATCCATTATGAATTCCTATCAGTAATAAATAAGAGTTCCTGTTGCTCCCTATCCTTGCTGGCATTTGCTGTTGTCAGTGTTTTGAATTTTGGCCATTCTACTAGGTATATAGTGGTATCTAATTGTTGCGTTATTTGCAATTCCCTGATGATATATGACATTGAACATCTTTTCATGTGCTTATTTGCCATCTGTTTATCTTCTTTGGTGAGGCATCTGTTCAGATCTCTTGCCCATTTTTAAATTGGGTTGTTCATTTTCTTACTGCTTAGTTTTAAGTGTTCTTTGTGTGTTTTGCATACCAGTCCTTTATCAGATATGTGTTTTGCAAAGATTTTTCACCCAGTCTCCCGCTTGTCTTTCATTCTCTTAATATATTTGTTTTTCTAACTCATTAATATCTTCTTTAACCTTGATGTAATTCTCCTGCTCTTTTTCAGATTTGTTCATTCTAACTTTGTGAGTCAAATGTTTATTAATGTAATTTCTTTATTTGCTTTTGATTAACATGAAAATGTGCATGCTTCTGGATTGTCTTCTTGGTGCATTGTTGGCTGAATACCATTTTTTTTTTAATAACTAAGGTTTTCAAAATAATGATGAAAAGTGATAGATAACATGGAAATTAAAAAATAGTAAATTTGGATAAAAATGAAAAGACATGTGCTATACGATAAGAAATTATTAAAATTAAATGAGAGAATACAATAGAGTAAGTTACAACAGCCTGATGCTCCCCCAAGGTTGACTAGGGAAACTGGATAAAATACAAAATTCCATCTGTTTGGAGACCACAGAGAACTGGTGAATACTCTGGGGACCACGATTCTGGAGAGAGGTGAGAAGAAGGCAGATTGGTGAGTAGACATTCTAGGGTTGCTCTGCCCTCAGGGAATTCTCCAATTCTTGGCACCAACCCAGGCAGAAGGCAGAGAAAGGAAGAGATTCATTGCTTAGAGCCAAGAAGCCAGCAGAAATTCTAGCAATCTCACATATCTGGGGAGGTAAAGGGGAGTTTGGGGTTGACCAAAAAGCCACAAGAGACCCCAACGGGAGCAGCTGGTAGTTGGAAGCGAGTCTGATGCTGTTGGTTTTTCTGGAGACATTTGTCAAATTCTTAAACAGTACAGGAAAGAAATATAAGACACCGGGAAGAGGGGCACCTGTGTGGCTCAGTTGGTTAGCGTCCGACTTCAGCTCAGGTCATGATCTCACAGCTTGTGAGTTTGACCGCCGTGTCAGGCTCTGTGCTGACAGTTTACAGCCTGGAGTTGCTTTGGATTCTGTGTCTCCCTCTTTCTCTGCCCCTCCCTTGCACCTGCTCTCTCCCTCTCCCCCCCCCTCAAAAATAAACACTAAAAAATTTTAAGATACTGGGAAGAAAGACAAAGGAAAAACATATTTTTTTGCTCATGGTACTGAGAAAATAAAACTTTGAGTTCAGGACTGATCATAGGAGATAGGGCTAGTTAACAATCTTGGAGCTCAGTCAGGAACCCCAAAGGACCACAACCTCGGAAGCAAGTGGAATCAGAGGTCGACTGTGCAAAAAGTGCAGTCCAACCTTGAATTAGCTCAGTCCCTGATTGGATTAAGGTAATCCATCACTTCAATGATCTGCTTGCCAGAGGATAGATTGAGCCTTCTTAGATAAAGAAAATACTGCTCAGAGTTGCTACAATTTGGCACACAATACATAGCACTCAGGAAGAAATTGCAAAGCCTTCCTAAGAAACTGGACCAAGAGAAAAACAAACAATAGAAGCACATTCACAGATGAGACAGCTGTTGGAGATAACAGACAGTGACTTTGAAATTTTTATAAATAACATGTTGAAGAAAAGGGCATTTCACAAGAGAACTGTAATATGTAAGTGAGAATCAAATGGGAATCTTAGAATTAAAAAATGAAATTACCCTCTGATCCAAGAATTCTACTCCTAAATATATACTGAGCAGAATTTCGCCCATATATTTTCTGAAGACCTGAATAAGAATACTTTTAGACCATTAGTTTATAATAGCCCCGAGCTGGAAACTACTCAAGTGTCCATCAGTGGGTGAACGAACAGACCTGCTGTGGTGTAGACACACAATGGAACACTACTGAGTGACAAGAAGGGGAGAACTAGCAAATACACCACACTCTTCTTTCCACGTCCTCTCCTTTTCTCCGTTAAGCCCGCCCCTCCCCATCTTTGCTCAGAACAAAACTGTTGTAGTCAACTTTGACTGCCTTCGTTCTCTAAGATATGCCCTACGAGCAAATCAAGTGGACTCTGCTTTCAAAACATGCTTCTCTCAAAATATCAGTTTCTTTTCAAAATTTTGGTTCCAGACATTTCTCACGACTCCCCAGTCGTCACACCGTGATCATAAGCCATGATCGTTTCTCTCCTAGAGTCTTCAGGTGGGCTTCCTGCTTCTGTTCTTGCCTTCCTAGCACTCCCAGATGTGAGCCTTCCAAAATTTATGTCACCTGCCCATAGCCATCCAATGATGCCCATCTCACATGGAATCACATCCTGAATGTCCCACATGCCACATATCATCTCTCTTCTCTTGCCAAGCTCCAGGTCCACAGGCCCTCTACTCGCCAAACTCCTCAGGAATTTTCTATGATCTTCTCAGAATTACCCTTGACTGATAAGGCCTCCTTACTTGGAGATGACTGGAAGGTTAATCTCCACTCCCAGGGGGTCAATTATTAACATAAGGCTATAAAACACTATCCCCTTGCCTCAAGGTGGGCAAATGTTGGGATAAAATATACGCTCCAGAGTCTGGCTGAGGTTCAGGCCATGGCTGGACTTCACCTGGGACCATATTCTTGCTCAGCTACGTCCCCTGCCTCTTTTTGCTTCCCTGCAGCCCCTTCTCCTAACTCATCCCCAATAAACTGCATGCATCCAAATTCCTTTCCCAGACTCCACTTCTAGTTATCCAAACCTAAGACACAGAGCTATTGCAGAAGAAAGCGCAGTGACTTGGTTGAAGATAAAGGCTCTCATAGTCAGTTTCCTGTGCCATTTGTATGGTAGGTTGCCCATTCTGTTCAGAGTGTCCTCGCGGATTTGGGAATTTCAAAACCTCAAGTCTTCAATAAGCCTACGAGTTAATTAACAAAATTTTAAAATTTAAAGAAATTGATGAACACAGGTAAGGGCTGAACTCTCAGACATCACTGTCAGCAGGGCAAAAGCCTTGGCATGTGGTCACCTTGGAAAGTTCAAAGTCTGGAAACCAAGCCAAAATAGAGAATACCAAGATAAGAGGTCCATAAATCTTATAGCAAAAGTTATGCCTGAATCCAGAGTAAGGAGTGGTTTCTCCTTTGAGTAATTCTATATTTAAGGAGACTTGATGGAAAAGTTCCAGGGAAAAAGCCAAGTGTTTCCAAGAGGAAAGATGTAGAGCCCACTAGATCCCATTCCTGGGAACTGGGGGTTTAATTTCTCAGACTGCTACATGGTGAGGCAGCTTCCACCAGCGAGGGCAATCTAGGGAGTTCGCCCACATCAGCCTCTAGCTGCAGCGATTGTAGTGGTGGGGGATGGGAATGCCAGGTGGTAAAGAGAATTCAGGAGGGCATCAGCAGGGTTCATCATACCCCGCCGTCACTAAAAGCTATTAAGAGAGTGGGATATGAATCTCTGAGAGAGACAATAAGAAGCCAATTTCCTCCTTGTCACTAAAAAGTAAATTACAGGGCCACTCAGGACTCCTGCCTTTTACTTCTCTGAGGGTAGCTAAGAGTTTGGAGGCTTTTCCTTTATAAATATCCAATCCCTTCCTCTTGGGTTTCACATGACCGGAAGTGTTCCTCTTTACCCCCAAATGTGGGCTATCATAAGCTCCTTACTCCTACCACCTAAAATATTAACCCAGTGCGAGTTCAAGTTTTCACAGAAGCATATTCAGGGGACTGTCCCCACTCGGGACCTCTGGAGCCCCCAGCCTAAGCCGGCTGTCCTCTCATAGCATCTCATGACCTTCTCAGCCACGGACATGTGAGTGTCCAGGAGGCCTGCTGTAAATCATGACTGGAGCTGAACTTCCTGGTGAGCCCCCCCCCCCCCCCCGACTCTCCTTTAGTTGAATTTTGCTTGAATCCAAGTATTACGCTTACATGAAGGTGAAGATCAATGTCCCCAGAAAGGAGTCTTCCAGTCTCTTTCCCAAGATGCGTATGTCTGACATCAGAACTACTATGTCAGATGGGAAAGAGGCACGTGAGGTGCCATCACCCAGGACACGGGCTCAGCTCCTCTGCTCCACAGCTCACCACATCCTCAGCTGAGAGCGAATCTCCAGAATCCTCCTGCCAGTACGTTCCTAGGCCGCTGAGGGTAGGGGACAGATCTGATGGGTGGGTTCGATCACCTCCACGTTGACGCCATCAGCAAATTCTCTTCAGCGTCGCACCACAGACGCCCTCCCGCCTCCCACAACCCTCCCAGGTAACTGGTGTGTGTAGCTTCTGCATCTCCTTTGATTCTGGGATGGAAGTTCACTTGTTTCTTGCTGCCTTCACCATCGGCAGCACCTGGTTCAAGGTTCACCCGGTTAGCTAAGCCAGTTACCAGGTAACCATTTCACTTTTAGCCTTTGGGAATTTATGGGAATTTATGTCATCTCCAGTTTTGTTGGACTGAACTCCTGTTCTCTTTGTTCTTACGAACTGGTGGACTTTTTATTCTTTACCTCTCACTTTAATGGGTTTGTCAGGGAATAGACATGCATGCTTGGGTTCAGCCTGGTGTATTTCCGGCCCAGACTTTTCAGAGTTTTGTATGTTAGTGGATCTTCCTCCACAGGCTCCTTGCTCACATCCATAGTAATTATCCAGAGAATCTGAGGTGGATTACAGAAAATATATGATTTTATTTTTAACCTTCAAATAAAGACCCAGTGAGAATGGAAAGGGCAAAGTCTGGGATGGAGGGGCCATCCCAGGGCACACCTGCCCTGTCCATGCCAGCATCTTTTTCTGGAAAGATTGCTGGAGCTGACAGTACCCCATCTCCCCATCCCAGAATCCAAACTAAAAATAAGCTCCTTCCAAAAACCATTGGAGTGGGGTTTTCTTCTGTTCTAGACTTTCCTATTTTCAAAGGTGAGCTAGGAAAGATTGCTTCTATTAATTTGTGTTGTGAACGTTGACCTCACGCTTTAAATTTACAGAGAGCTTGTTCAGAAATAATCTGTCACTTCTTGGTGGTAATCAAAAAACATACAAGTCCTGCCAAAGAGTGCCCTTTGACTGTGCTTGGCTGGATCCAGTGTCCAGAATATAATTTTTTTTCCTTGAAAATACGGTCCTATTTCTAATTTGGTTAATTTCTAAGTCTGAAGTGTGATCCCACGGATGGCCATTAGGGGGTGCAAGAATTTTAACTGTAAGGTCCTAGAGGATGCCACTCTCATCTTCCATTTAATGGGCAAAACTGGACTTTTTCTTATGACTTTTATTTATTTATTTTTAAAATTTTTAACGTTTTTTATTTATTTTTGAGACAGGGAGAGACAGAGCATGAACAGGGGAGGGTCAGAGAGAGGGAGACACAGTATCTGAAACAGGCTCCAGGCTCTGAGCTGTCAGCACAGAGCCCGACGCGGGGCTCGAACCCACGGACCGCGAGATCATGACCTGAGGCGAAGTCGGCCGCTTAACCGACTGAGCCACCCAGGAGCCCTTCTTATGACTTTCAGAACAACTTTCAAACCACTGCATATTTAAAACATCATGTAGATCACCAAATGCGAACAAAGGAAGAAAGAAAAAGCAAAGAAAAACAAAAAACTAATAAATAACCAGACTACTGGTCCATGTGTCAGCATGAACCCATTCATTCATCCATTCAACAAATGTTTATTAAGTACCTACTGCCCACCAGATACTGACCCAGATATTGGGGATTCAGCAACAAACATGCGTTCCTGCAGGTCTCACAAGTACTCAACTTGCTTTCTCTTCTTCATATTGCCTGTCTATAAGAATTCTGAATTCCAGAGACTTCCAGCAGATGACATCAGAATATTTCAGGGAAATTTTTGGCTAAAGGCCAGAGAAGAATCCCTTCCCTTAGCTAGGTACCAAATGAACTAACGGGTTCCTTTAAGAAGGTCACAAGGAGAACGTTTGGAACTTTAGAGACATCAATCAGCGAAGGATTTGGACAGAATTCAGTACTTTTCCTACTCAAGATACCATTGGGTAAAAATCTGAGGATACCTTCCATTTGTTCTCTATTCTCTTCTGGTGATGCAACCATCCTTTAATTGTTTCAAAGGACCCTACCCAGCGTCACCCTCCCTGCAGTCTTAGGAGGAGACAAATAAAAAGTTCATCTATTATGAAGCGCCATTGACATGAACTGGTCAGTGGTTCTCCCTCAGGATAGCCTGCCTCCCTCCTTTATGTCCATGATGACTGATGATGATAAAGCTTATTCTGGCTTGCTTATTTATTTTTTTAATTATTTTGAAACAGAGATTGAGAGTGCGTGCCCACAAGCAGGGGAGAGGAACAAGAGGGAAAGAGAGTGAGAATCCGAAACAGGCTCCACGCCCAACATGGAGCCTGACTTGGGGCTTGCTTGCAGGACCCTGGCATCATGACCTGAGCTGAAATCATGAGTTGGACGCTCAACCAACTGGGCCACCCAGGCACCCTGAGGTCAAGGCTTTGCCTACTCTCTGAAGAGGTATTTCAAAGTAGTAAGTGGGCAAAAATTTTATGCAGTGGTGCAAGAGCATCACATTCATTCATTTATTCTTTTCCTTTCTCGTAACATAAAATTGATTTCAAAGAAGAGGAGCGATCCAGGCATTGCTGTAGCCTGCTCTCCTATTGACAACTTACTATCCCATGTTCCCAGATCATAAAAGTTTTAGCACATGGTGATGGTCCTGAAGTCCTCTGGGCCTGATGAGGAAGGGCTGTTCCAAGATCTCAGGCATATGCTTATCTTTATATGCCCTTTGACAGGAAATATGGCCACCGACAACTCCTGAGGATTATTTCTTATTAATTGTACCACTGGAAAGAAACATTAACTCTCTAGATCCCAATGCAAAAATAACTATAACAAACAAACATACACACAAATAAATACTCAGACGCTATCCCTGGAACAAGCAAATGTCACCAAGAGGGCGGAATCGTGGGCAGATCGTGGATGGGAACCTCAGGGCAGTAGTGGAAGAGCCGTTCTCAGAAGAATGGGCATGATGTGAAGACAAAGCCATAGGTGTCCACTGTGGCAAAGTTCACCATTCCTTTTCAATATAAAATTAATTCTCACTTTTGGATACAGAGCTATTTTGGGTGTGGTTGATATGGAAAAAAAAACTTTGGCTTTTCTTTTTTTTTTTTTTAAACAAGAACACACAAAAACTTTCAAGAATGGATCCTGGATCCTAAATCAAGGATCCTGAGGATCCTTGGAGTCATGCTGTGTGGCATACCACAAAAAGGTAAAACACCACCAAATATCACTGATCCCAGCGAAACTCAACAATGAATCTTTCATCTAGCATAAATGAAATTTAGCACAATTCCTAGTGAAAGACATACTTTCCCTGACCCCGTTAAATATCCTGTTTCCAAACCCCTTACATTCTCAACTATGATATCTATGGGCTAGTGGCAGAAGAAAAGAAGTTGTTTTATTTGCCTATCTATAGAAAGAAGGGTGATCTCTAGAGAAACACAGTTTGAAAGCATCTGAATTTAGCACCTTGAAGTTAACAGTGGCAAACAGGAAGATCCTGCATCTGGCAGAGGAAAGACTTTCAAGTATGTAATGGAATTTAGTTCCTGCAGTCTGAAAAAGCCCTAAATATAAACTTTTGGGAGTGGCCTGAAAGTGTTTGTGGCTGCTCTGTTTGGATGAATTTGTTTTTTGCTTTGTTTTTCCGAGAAGTTTCATCCTGTAATTAATAAACGTGAAGAGGAATTTTAAGACATTTTCATTTCACATTCAGGGTTACACTAAAATGGTTGAATTTGTATTTCCAAAGATAGATTTTATTTCTCAGATTGTTACATAATACCTACTTAGAAAAAAAAATTTTTATTGAGGTTTAACATTCATCTCAAGAATACAGCTGGATGAATTTTTACGTGTGTATAATGTATCTGTGTGGCCACTACTGAGATGTAGAACACGTAGAACATCACAGAAGACTTCTCATGCCTTGAAGTTTGTTTATTTATTTTGGGAGAGAGAGAAAGCATGCACATAGGTGGGGAAGGGGCAGATAGAGAGAGGGAGAGAGAGAATCCCAAGCAGGCTTTGTGCTATCAGTGGAGATATGGGGCTCAATCTCACAAACCATGAGCTTATGACCTGAGCCAAAACCAAGAGTCAGATGCTTAACCAACTGAGCCACCCAGGCGCCCCCAGAGATAACTTCTATTCCAACTTTTATGACTATTTGAATTTCATAAAAATGGAAAAATTTGGTATATGCTGTCTTATGACTGGCTTCTTTCATTCAGTGTTATTTGTCTGGGATTCACCCATGATGTTTCATGTAGCAGTGATTCATTTGTTCTCATTATTCTATATTATTTCATTGTACGAATAGACCACAATTTCATTATCCGTCTATTGTTTTATGGTAGACGTATGCATTCATTTCTCCTAAACATACCCCTGGAGTGGAACTGCTGAGTCATTGGGTAGGCAGGCATTTAGCTTTATGAGATAATGACAACCAGTTATCTAACTTGATTGTGCCAATTACACTGCAGCAAGAAAGTTGTTTCACGTCCCTAACAACTCTTGGTTCTAATCAGTCTCTCTAATTTTAGCCATTCTGGTAAGCACAGAGTTTTCTTGCTGAAGTTTTCCTTTGCATTTCCCTGTATGCTGCTAATGTTGTGCTGCTTTTCATATGCTTGATGTTATTTGGATTTCTTATTTTGTAAAGCGGCAGCTCAGTTATTTTGCCTATGTTTTGTTGGGTAGTTTGCCTCTTTCTTTCTTTTTTTTTTTTTAAAAAATTGTCTAATGTTTATTTTTGAGAGACAGAGCACAAGTGGGGTGGGGGGGCAGAAAGAGACAGAGAGGGAGACACAGAATCCAAAGCAGGTTCCAGGCTCTGAGCTGTCAGCACAGAGCTCGATGTGGGGCTCAAACCCATGAACCGTGAGATCATGACCTGAGCCGAAGTCAGACACTTAACCACTGAGCCACTCAGGCATGCCTTTTTCCTAACTGATTTATGGAAGTTCTTTATATATTTTGGACATGGGAACTTTGTGAGTTGTATGCATTGCCACTATCTTCTCCTAATCTGTAGGTTGCCTTTTTACTCTCATATTGATGCTTAATGAAAGTCAATCCATCAATTTCTTTTTCTAGTTAATGGCTTTTTTTTTGAATCTTAAGAAACTTCTTAACTTTTAATTTTGAAAGAATCATAGATCCATAGAAACTTGCAAAATAGTGCAGCGAGGGTCCATATACTCCCACTGATTTCCCACAAAGGTAGCATCTTACCAAACTGTGGTGGAATAACTAACCAGGAAGTGGACATTGATTCAATTCAGAGTTTATTCCCATTTCACATCTTATGTGTACTCATTGTGTGCACATGTGTGTGTGTAGTTCCATGCAATTATTTCACGTGTGTATATCATGTAACCACTACCACAGTTAAGATACAGAAGTATTCCAGCACCACAAAGATCCCTGGGCTACCCCGTTATAGCCAAATTCATCCCCTACCAACCACTAATCTGTTCTCAATCTCTAATTTGTAATTTCAAGGATGTTCTATAATGGAATCGCATCGTATGCAACTTTAAGAGATTGGCTTTTATCACTCAGCACAATGCCCTTGAGATGCATTCAACTTATTACATGTACCAATGGTTTGCTCCTTTTGGCTACAGCAGTACCACGGTGTGTTTAACGATTGGCCCATTTAAGGACATTTGAGTTGTTTCCAATTTTTAGCTCTTACCAATGAATCTGCCGTGTATATTCATATACAAGGTTTTGCATGGACATAAGCTTTCATTTCTTTGGAGGAAACGCTCATGAGTATGGTTGCTGGGTCATATGGTAAATACGTATTTTGTTTTTTCAGAAACTGCCAAACTGTTTTCCAGAGTGACTGTATCATTCTATGTTCTCACCAGCAATATCTGAGGAATCCAGTTCCCCACATCCTTGCCAGCATTTGGGACCATTCCCTCAATGTGTTGTGTGATAGTGTGGCATGATGTGATAACGAGGCTTTTCCCTCTGGTGTCTATTGTAACTTTTATTTCTTTAGGGTTTTTTTTTTTTTTTAATCCCAAGCAGTCATTTAAAACCCAAGTAAACACAGACCCGGGAGCAGGGGTTGGACACTGCACCTCCCTCCTACTCACTGTGAACAGCAGTGGTAAAGAAAGAGGGGACAGGAAGTGTGGCTAAAGTGAAAACAGCACAGAGCCACCTCCTTCCTTCCCCAGGCCCTGGCTGGAGCCCCTGTGGCTAGGGGTGTGGAGCGGACAGAACTCCCCTCTAAGCCCTCTCCCCTCCTCAGATAGCCTTCCTGAGTATTCAACCCATTTCTTCTGGCAAGAGACTGAGGCACAGAGAGAGGAGAAGTGGGAGAAGAAGACACTGGAGAGGCAGGGATGTGGAACAAATGAATTCAGAGGTGAGGCATGGTGAGGCCCCTGTTTGGAGGCCTCTGTCCACTTACTCCATGTCCAGCTCGGGGAGGGGTAAGGAAGTCATTCCATCACTCATATTTTTTATTTTAGTTATTCTAATAAGTATGTAGATAATATATTGTCTTATCATGATTCCATTTCCCATGGATTTCCCATGGATTTCCCATGATTTCACATTTCCCTAAGGACTAATGACATAGGACATCTTTTCTTGTGCTTGCCAGTTTTTCCAATAAAATGTCTGTTGGTGGGCTAGACTTGACCCATGGGCCATAGTTTGTCACCTTTAGTTCTAGATTATTTGTTTGTTCTTTGCCTCTCCATTTCTTCTTTGTCCTAATTGTTGTGTTCTTTATTTTGAGTCATACGTCCACTTGCTTCTTTCACGTGACTACTTGTTCTGCATCATATTACTAATCTATCCTTTTATCTTAATGAAGGTATTGATTGTGCATTGTCCGTGTCAATAACTCTACTTCAGATGATATATGTGACTTACTTTTTGTCTTTGGAACTGTGACATAGTATAATGTTTAAAAGCTTTGGTGCTAGAAACTGTCTGCCTGAGTTCAAGTACTGGCCCTCCACCTACTGGTCAGTTAAGCCTCTAAGACTCTTGTGTGACTCCAGGAAGTGATAAAATTCCTCCAGAATGACTGATATTGGATCATCACCAGTATAGCAAGTGGGAGCTTGGGGCCCAATTGAATGTGTCTCATAAAAATAAAACAATGTATTGTACTTGCATTGTGCACAGTGGAGCTAATTTAAGGCCACAACATCTACATCTAGCAACCATAATTATGATATGCCACATTGGAGAAGCTGAAGTAAACAGAATCTTAAATGTGAATCCGATAGCATTGTATATTAGTAAAAAAGATGTAGTATAAATTTTATGAAAGAATATAAAAAGAGCCTTAAAAAATTCATGCCCTTGGGCCCAGTAATTTCACATTAAAAGCCTTTTTAAGCAAATAGTGGACATGTAAATATGGAGACAAGAAGCATATGTTAAGGATGATAGAGCAGGGACATAGAAGGAACTTGGACTCCTGACAGAAAAATTGAGCTGCTGTGTCCCTCTCAGACCCTGTATCTCCCAACTTATTGTTGGACAGCTCAAGGCAATCCTAACTGATAGAAACTCAAACTCCCAACTACCAAAAATGGTAAGTAATATTGTAGTCCATTTATTAGACTAAGATTTTTATAAAATGCATTGTAATAGCATATCAAATAGTTTGTGGCGGGGGGGGGGGTGAGAAGCATGATTTTATGTGCCACGTGTTTAGAACTACAGGGAAAGACATTTCCTACCAATATTTATGCTTTAAGTAAGTTATTGGTTTTTTTTAAGTCTATTTAGAGAGAGAGAGAGAGAGAGAGAGCATGAGTGGTGGAGGGGCAAAGAGGGAGAGAAAGAATCCCAAGCAGGTCCAGCACTGCCAGCATGGAGACTGATGTGGGGCTCAAACTCATGAACCATGAGATCATGACCTGAGCTGAAACCCAGAGTTGGATGCTTAACCAGCTGAGCCACCCAGCTGCCCCTAGTTCTTGTTTCTTGTCCTATATTTTGAGTTTCCTTTTTTGATATTTCATGATTATGAATATACAAAATAAAAACAAATAGTGTTTTCAAAATACATTTTCCAGTGAAATATTGAATCTGGTAGAGAAGTACCAGAAATCTAATCTATGCCACAAGTGTATATTAAGTAATGAAATAATGGTGCTGGATGGAGAGGGAATTCAAACTTCTGAATTCATTTAAGATCAGCTTTGCTTAAATACAGGGAAGGAAAAAAGCCTATTCAGCATTCCTAGTTTCCTTATTCTTAGTTTCCTATTTTTATTCCTAGTCTTATAATACCTAGTTATGCTATTCAAAAACCAAAGACTCCAGGCACCCATTAAATGGATGAGATGGATATTTCCTTTGAGATTCAGTGTCTCTGCAATGAGGCTGCAAGTTGGCTATGTGCAAGTTGGCTATGTTCAGAGGGATTGTATGCACAGTAAAATCATAAGTATTTTTTCTTCGGTTGGATTGGGGCAAATGTTAGTAATAAATTATTCTCCTAAGCTTAAAAGAAGGCAATTGGCAATAAATTTGAATAATCACAGAAGACTGAGCATGTTGAGATCATTAACATGGCCCAGGCCATGCAAGTAACTTACCATATTTAATTTTTTAAGCCATATTTAATTTTTAAAGAATATATAAAAGAAAGTTCTAGTTTCAGCAATGTTGTGGAATGAGAAGTCTAAAACTCCTCCTACTAAAAACATTAAGAAATGATGGCAAATATAACATCTTTGAATTGTATTACTAAGCATTTTGGAAATTGTCAACTGTCGGAAACTAAGAAAACTAGATACCAGAGATGTAAATTCATGAGTTTATGTTTGTGGCTTCCACAGATGTCTGGTGGTGAGAAGAGTAGTTAGTTTTGCCTAAGGACTGACCTAAAGAATTGGACTGTGATGGAAAGGTAGGGAAGGGAGATAAAGCCCAGGCCCATGAAAGGCAGAACCAAGATCCTAGAATAAAGCTAAAATCTTTGATAGGCTCCACTATTTGCCTTAACTGAAAGGGCAACCTAGGGGAAAAAATCAATTTTATCCCCTCACTAGCATTGGGTGTGGGGGATAAAAAGAAAGTCCCTCAACTGAGACTAAGAATGTGGGCCTGTCCCTGACCTGGGCTTTAGGTTAAAAAAAATGTTTTAACTAAATGATACAAGAAAGTAATGTGTAAATTTACAGTAATACCCTTGGCCATTGGAAGAAAAGAAAATAAATTACTCCAAAGAATATGCCCTAAGCTTGTACTCTATAGAATTCTCACAGATAAAGTTCTGTTAATGATTAGCTCACAATCCCAAATTACAAGACACAGGAGGAAATAATTCACCATGATGAAAAAACTACATATATGATATAATAATCTGACAGAAACTACACATTTTAAGTGTTTAAGATAATTAAAGAAAACTTCTGATTCTGACCATGATAGAACAATGGGCGTCAGACTTACACTCCTGGTATGAACATCTCTAAAACCGGACAAAATATGTGAAGAAATATTTAAGACTCTGGGCCACAGACAACACAGATCTGTGATCCTTTAGAAAAAGGAAAAAAACCACATGAAGTGAACCCCACATACATCCTGGCATCTGAGGCATCTTGAGGGCACTTCCAAAATGGTAGCGTAGGGAAGAGAGCGCAAGCAGAGATCAGTTATCTGCCTGAGCAAAGGAAACACATACTGAAAATCAGAGCTTTAGAGGCAGCTGGAATTTGCTGAGCAGGGAAGCAGAGAAGAGGGAGTGTACAGAGAAGGAACCCAAGAAATATGCATAGGAACCCCTTGAAGTCTGGTCAAATACTAAAATGGACATAAGCAGAACAAGACTCCAAAAGGCTTGGCAGAGAACAGCTACTCGGCTGTAAGGTGAACAGAGATTCTATTCACCTTTGAGATGAACAGATTTTAGAGATGACAAAGATAGATACGGTTTAGAATTCCAACCAGTCAGAGTGGAATGATCTCATTGTGCACCTAAAAATTCTGCTGAGATCCTATAAAGGCCACAAAATAAGGGGGGGAGGTACTCTATACCCCTCCAAATAAAAGTTAAAATCAAGATTTGATAAGATCAAGCTAAGTCTCCAGTAAAGGAATTGTTGGCCAAAACAAAGCTCAACATTTTTTTTTAAAGCTAACATAACGCAAACTCTCAACTACATAACAGCCACAATGTTCAGAACATAGACATTTTTGAAACATACAAAAAGGCAGGAAAATGTGAGCTATTACCAGGAGGGAGAAAAAGTAAAGAGAAACACATCCATGGAAAATACACATGCTGGAATTAGCTGACAAGGACCTTAAAAATTTATGTAGATAAATTTAGGAAAATAAAGAAAAAGACAGACTGAATGAATGAACAGATGGATAATCTCAGGGAAGAGATGGAAACTATTTTCTAAAACAACTAAAGAGAAATTCAGGAACTGAAAAGTACAATATTTGAAATTCCCTGGATGAGCTTAACACAAGGTGAACACTGAAAAAGAAATGATCAGCGAACTTAAAAATAGATCAATAGACACTATGCAAATTAAACAGAAAGAAGAAGCCATTGGAAAAATACACATCTTTGGTGACTTGGGGAACAACAGCAAGTGGTCTGATACGTGAATAATTGGAATCCTAGAAGAAGAGGAAAGAGATTGTGCAAAAAAATGTTTGAAGAAATGTCTGAAAATTTTCTAGTTTTGATTTAAAAAAAAAAATCAATCCAGAAGTTCAGGAAGCTACACAAATCCACGCTGGTTACACACAAGGAAAGCCCCACATAAACACATCATATTCAAGCTGATAAAAAGCAAGATAAAGAGTAAGTCTTGAAAGAAGCAGGGGGAAAAATACACATAGACACTAATGATAAGAATCTCTACTTATGTCTTATCAAACACAATGCTACCAGAAGCCAATGTAACAGCATCTTTCATGTGCTGAAAGAATAAAACAGTCAGCTTAGAACTATATATCCAGCATGAGTATCTTTTAAAAATTAGGATGAAATATGGACTTTTCAGATCAACGAAAGCTGAGGGAATTTACTGCCAGCAGACCTGCACTAAAGGAAGTCATTCAGAGAGAAGGGCAAAAATGAAATAATGCCAGAGTGCAACCCGGATTTACACAAGGGAACAGAGATTGCTAGAAACGGTGAATATGTGGGTAAACCACAAAGCTTTTTCTCATAGATAATGTTTAAAAAAAAAGAGCAATAATAATGTATTGTAGGGTAAAAACTTATGTGGAAACAAAACAGGTGACTGGAAGAGGGTAAATGAAAATATTTTGTTATAAGATTCTTAGATTAGATATAATGAATTATTATATTAAAGCAAGGTACACTGTGAGTAGTTACAGATATGTAAATAGCAGCCATAAGAAAGTCAAAGTCTCTGTATTAATATTCAAAGTACAGTTCAAGAGAGATCTTTCAGTTCATAAAAAGACATAGGGGTCCTAAATCATTGTTTCTATGAACAAAAATTCAAAATACATGAAGCAAAATCACAGAACTAAAAAAAGGAATGGATGAATCTATAGTTATAGTTGGAGAATTTATGCCTCTTATCTAGTTACTGTTTGGACACTTAAATAAAAAATAATGTGTAGAGAATTTGCAATCCTATCACATAATTTAACCAACTACACATTTAGAGAAAACTTCACCCCAGCACTGAATAATACACAGTCCTCAGAAGTGCATAGGGACCGTTCACCAACAGACACCATATGCTGGACCCCTAAATATCTCAATAAATTGAAAGGGACTGAAATCGTATGGAATATGTTATCTGACCACAATGGAACTAAACTAAAAGTTCAACAATAAAATGATACATGGGAAGTACCCACGTATTCAGAAATTAAACAACACACTTCTATATGACCCCCAAGTCGAAAAAAAAAAATCTAAAAGAAGATCTAAAAAAAGATCTAAAAGCTCTTCTTGTGGAAGAGCTGAACTAATGACCATTAAAACCTAATATACCAGCCAAAGAAGTCCTTAGGTGGAGTCCCAGCTCTGGAAAAGAATGCTACAAAATCAGTGAGGTAGAATTTCATCTTTTTTTTTTTTTTCAACATTTATTTATTTTTGGGACAGAGAGAGACAGGGCATGAACGGGGGAGGGGCAGAGAGAGAGGGAGACACAGAATCGGAAACAGGCTCCAGGCTCCGAGCCATCAGCCCAGAGCCTGACGCGGGGCTCGAACTCACGGACCACGAGATCGTGACCTGGCTGAAGTCGGACGCTTAACCGACTGCGCCACCCAGGCACCCCTAGAATTTCATCTTTTAAAAAGGATAGAAAATAAGAGCAATTAAACTTTAAAAAGGCAAAAG
The DNA here is from genome assembly GCF_018350175.1 of Felis catus. Lineage (NCBI taxonomy): Eukaryota > Metazoa > Chordata > Mammalia > Carnivora > Felidae > Felis > Felis catus. The sequence goes on along the minus strand of NC_058376.1, from coordinate 150,961,044 downwards.
GAAAGAAATAGTAAAGTGAAATCAGTGAAATGGAAGACAGTCACACAATAGAGAAAAGCAAAGAAACCAAGAGTAGGTTATTTGAAAAGATCCATAAAATTGACGAATCCTATCTATCCTAATGGACCTCTCATAGGAATGAGAAGAAGAGAAAGTACTATCAGAAATGAAAGAAGGGATATTGCTACAGAACATACAGATACTAAAAAGTTACCAAGGAATACTATGAATTATTTTATGCCAAAAAATGTGGCAACTTAGATGAAATCCATAATTCCTTGGAAGACAGAATTACTCATAGTGACACTAAAAGAAATTAAAAGTCTGAAGAGCCTTGTGTCTATTAAAGACATTGAATTCAAAATTTAAAAAGAGCTTCTCACAAGGAAAACGCCAGGCCCAGATGGCTTTACCAGTGACTTCTAGCCACCGTTTGAGGAAGAAATAATACCAGTATCACACAGCTCTTTAAGAGAATAAAAAAGGAAGGAACACTTCCCAACTCATTTTTGAGGCCAGCACTTAGAACAACAGATAAAGATGTTTTAAGAAGAGAAAAATAAAATTCAGGAGGCTGATATCTGAGCTAAGGGAGTGATGGCTTTTGCTGGGTCAATTTTTCCATGCTATAACCCCCAGTTATTCAAATGCCAATCTAGGTGTTGATGTATGGGGATTCTGAAGATGTAATTAATGACCCTAATCAGTTGTATTTAAGTAAGGAAGATTATCCTGGATAATTTGAGTCAGCCTGACTTAATCAGTTGGACATCCTTAAAAACAGGGCTGAGGCTTCTGAGAGAGAGCCAGCGAGAAAAAAAAAGTTCCCTCTGTGGCTAACAGCTTGGGCACAAGCTTGGGGCCTGCTCATGAGCTCTCCTTCTCTGGTCGAATCCTGACTGATATAGCTAGGGTAGCATTAGAAGTTAGAAAAGTGCACAGAACCCAATTATGCTAGTTCTCACAGGCTGTGTTAACAGGAAGGGATTTTTCAGTGTCATTGGATATGAATAGTCATATAACCTGAAGGTTTTCCCAAGAACTTGCTTAATAAATACCAACTTCTGCCCATCGAAGTAGAGAAATAAAATGAGATCATATATTGGTGAGTTTAAAGAGAAAGCAGAACCGCTTTATCTTTGGGAACTATATCCCAGGGACACGGCTGAAATTAAAAATAGAGTATATATTTATATTTATATATGTGTATATTTTTCTCCTGCTGTATAACAAATCAGCACACATTTAGCAGCTTTAAATATAACACCCATTTAATAACACACAGTCTGTAGGTCGGAAGTCTGGTAGGACTCAGGTCCTGGTAGGAGTCACAGGACTGAACCTTACTGGCTGTCAGCTGGGGTCACTCTCATTCCGAGGGGCTGTCCACATTCCTCCCCACATGGTCCTCTCTATCTTCAACAGAAAATCCCTCCTCATTCGGAATCTCTGTCATGCCTTGAATCTTCCTGACTTTGAACTCCAACCTCTAGACCCAGGTTTGAAGGGCTCCTGTGAACAGGTCAGGCCCATCTGGGAAATCTTCCCTTAAAGACAACTGTCCCCCATAACTTAACCTAATCACATAGCGAAACCCACCATGTTCACAGTGCTGGGGCTATAAAGTGCATGCACACCAGGGAGCCGGGAAGCTCAGCCCATCTTCAAATTCTACCCGCCACAATATCTATATCAATATGTAGTCTAGATAGATGTATAGATAGGTAGGCACACAGAATGTTTATTCATAATGTATGTGTCTATTCAAATATGTGTCTACTGGATATAACCGAATTCCCAACTCTAGGCCAGCCAGCCTGTGGTAGATTAAATAACGAAATGTTGTCATTGCTTTGATATATGTGTCCTTACATATGTTTCAGGGACATTCTTGCTACCTCTAATGGCAATGTAATACCACATGGAATAATGTGTGTGCAGTGATAATAAGAATTGCAAAACTGATATTAGGATTCCTACAAGGATCAGATTGAAAATGGGGAAGATGGGGTTTTTCATTATTTTGTAGTTGTTATAAGGTGGGGGATGGGCAGAGAAAGAGCAAATGCCTTCAGATAAACAAAATGGGCTTCTCCTGCTCACACCAGGCAAAATTTTCAAACTAACTGGGCAGAAGTAGAATGAATTTGGCAAACACACGCTTCCAGTTGAAGCAAGACTCCCAGATCGTTTCAAGGCTGTGTGAAGTTGGCTTGCAGAGGCAGGGTGGCTGGGGAGAGGGATTCAGTGAGGAGGGCGTGGGGGAGGGGGACGGGTGACTCAGCTCCCAGGGCTCCCTTTGCTGAGAGGCTCTGTCTCCTCCTGACCTTCCCTTCATCTCTGAGTCACTGATTGTGAGTGACAGCCAGAGTAAATATAAAGTCCTTTTCTCCTCTTTCCAGCCAGCCGTCCAAACTCCGCTCCCCTCTGGCAGAGAGGCCCCATCCTGGTTGCTGACTGATCTCCCCGGGCCTTGGACAACCTTCCTTCACACTCCAGGCATCAGACTTCATTTTCCTTGCTTTCCCAAGCAGGCTGCCCTGTCGAAGGCCTGGAGGGAAGAGGCCAAGCAGGGGAGAGAGGCCAGAAGCCTGCCTTCACACTTCAGAGACTTTGGTAAATGAGTTTTTCTTCCCAACAGTAAGAGCACTGGGACGGAGGGGCCATGTCTGTTTGAAGCTTGTAATTCAGACATCCATCTTCCTGGTGAATTCGTGTTGTAATTTTCTCGGAAATCAGAGTAAACTAAACTTAGGAAGGCCTTTGTGCTTTCAAACAGCTCAAGCTAGGTCAGAAACTGAGGTCCCATGATGGCTGCTCCTTCCGGTGGGCGGTTGGCTCCTACCCCTTCCAGTTCCTGAGTCGTCCTGTAAAGCTGTTCTCCCCATTATCATGAGAGTGTTTTTAAGCTTTAAAAAATGTCTCCTTTCTCTTGCTACAAGTCACTGAGGGCTTTGAGGAGCATAATAAATCTTCCTGTGCTTGACATCTAAGAGACTTGGAACAAACGTGCGTGGGCTCAGGAGATCGCAGTGCAGCTGAAAGGCACAGAGCTTCTTCTTTTGTTTTGTTTTTCTCCCGTGCCAGGGTCCCATCCCTGACTTTCAAACAACGCAATCCCACCCCCGCTCACAAACATAGGTAGTAAATCTAGGCCCACCACAGGTGAGGTGTTTTGTTTGAAAACTTCCTGAAATCTCCATTAATGTTCACAGTAAGCCTCTGAACCAAAGATCCCCAGGTCAGTGACTTTCCCCTATTTTTCAGACGATGAACAGGCCAGTAGAAGGGCCAGAATGTAATAACTGAAACAAAAATCCCAGGAAATCAGAAGACTTACAACAAATGAAGACAAACATTTCCTGGGGAAGATAGGAAAAAAATGCAAAGAAGGCTCCATTGTGAAATGCAAAACACCAAGGATTTCTTTCCATTTGTCCAAATGAAAAGAAAAAACCAGCCAATTTTGAAAACAGTTTGACGGTTTCTTTAAATATTAAACATATGCTTGTCATATAATGATCCAGCCGATCCTAGGTATTTTCCCAAAAGCAACAAAAGCATATGTTCACACAAGGACTTGAACGTTGAGTGGTCACAGTGGTTTCATTTGTAAGAGCCACAAACTGGAAGCAACCCAAATGTCCAGCAACAGATGACTGAATAAGCAAACTGTGATACATGCATATAATGGAAAGCTACTCAGCAATAAAGATGAACAGCTGATACATGCAACTACACGGAGGGGTAAAAAAATAATTACGCTAAATGAAAAAAGCCAGACGAAAAGAGATTGTAAATGGTATGCAACCATTTATATAAACTAAAAACTCATCTATACTGGCAGAAAGCAGATCACTTGTTGCTGGGGATGAGGTATAGGCTACCAAAGGCATGAGAAAACTTTTGGGACAATGGCCTTAATTGTGGTGATTGTTATATGGATGTCATCAAATTGTACTTTTTATTTATTCATTTATTTTTTTTTTAATTTTTAACGTTTATTTTTGAGACAGAGAGAGAGCATGAATGGGGGAGGGGCAGAGAGAGAGGGAGACACAGAATCTGAAACAGGCTCCAGGCTCTAAGCTGTCAGCACAGAGCCCGACAGCGGGGCTCAAACTCATGAACTGCGAGATCATGACCTGAGCCGAAGTCGGACACTCAACCAACTGAGCCACCCAGGCGCCCCAAATTGTACTTTTTAAATATATGTCCTTTATTGTGTCAATTATCTCTCCATAAAGCTGTAAAAAATAGCAATGATTCTTTCCTTCATTTCAAAATGAAAAGTAAAAAAGAATATGCTGTGTGTCCCCAAGACCTGTGAGATGATTTAGACGTTTGCAATGACATATGCATAGACATAGACGCTTTTGACTTGAATGTTTAGGACTGGTTAGGAAGGCCCAGAGGTCGGAAAAATAATTTCTACTGTTTGGGCTCTCCAAAAATATATAATAATCTGATTGTTCTGAACTTGGAACAAATTTTATAGCTTCATTTGCGACGTTTCCTCACAGATGATGTGCCGGTGGAGTAAGAGATACTGATTTGGTCCATGGGATAGGATCTGTCAGTACTTCCATTGGGAAGTACTTCCATTGGGAAGACGCTTTGCCCTTACACACTTTCCATGGCAGGAGAAGTGACTTACCTGATGGGCGAGATTAAAAGACATGGCCCTCTCTCTGGCTGAGCCTCAGGGACACAGCCTGTTATTTTCTTCTGCCTCCCCCTCCTTCTAATGGCAAGTACACCTGGGTTGGGCCCCTTGTCCACCCATCTGATGGGGCTTGAGGTACATTCCAGATCCATCATCCACATGACTATAGGAGTCCCCTGTGCAGATGATTTCCCCCCTACCCCTGACCCTTTGTGTAGTAGCAACGTCTACATTTAAGTTGGGTGGGGGGGTGGAAGAGGTCTTTGAAAACAGAGTTTGGCCTCAGGTCTGAATCATATTCTGTAATTTCACTAACAATAAAGTGGATACTATGATTCAATTCCAACCTCTCAGTTGGTTCAAAATCCATGGAGATGGGAGGTGTAATTAGAAGATGGGATCATATCAGGTGGTGCTGGAACTGCAGTAGCATTCTGCATGGAATGGAATGATGGGTAGGTTGTCATATTCCCAACAGGAGGGGGACTCTTTCCATAAATAACGTAGAAAGTAGGACTTCCAGCTATAAAATAGATCGATGATGGGAAAGTATGGTGACTATAGTTAGTAATGCTGTATTGTGTATATGAAAGTTCTTTGTTCACAACCCCCTCGGGAGCTTCCAGGGTAAAATCTGAAACTGGCCCCCATACTGGAGGGCAGGGAGAGGTGAAGAAGGAGGCAGACCACTCCAGAGCGGTAGGTGGCAGGTTTCTTACGTACCAGGTTTGCCTTGGGCAGCAGTATGTCAAGTGGGTCCTTGTACTCACACGCCAAATCTTAAAAGTTTATAGAGAGGCCTTAACTGGGTTTATTCACATATGCCATGCAAGTATTCTCAACATCACACCATTATGTTAAGGCTGTGTCCTTGGAGCAGGCTCCGAGAGTGGGAAAGGCAAGCCAAACCCACATTCCAAGGACTGGGGAGGGGGTGAGGAGCCTCAAATGCCCAGCTTAGGTCTTATGGGTCAACTGGCAGTCACATCCTGTCAGTGACTTCCCCCAACAAAAGTTACTGAAGAGTAGATCTTAAAAGTTCTCATCAGAAGAAAAAAAATTTTTGTAACTATGCATAGTGATGAATGTTAACTAGACTTTCTGTGGTGATCATTTCACAATTACCATGTTCTAGGTTAACTCTATCTCAAAAAAAGAAGAGGAAAAAAGTGTTATTTTTAAAAAGTAAAGGAAAACGAAAGGTGAAATCGTTGTCATATTCCTAAATTAACCAGAGTTTCTTCCCCTCATTTGGCATTTTGATATAACAATGATAAAAAGTGTTACACCTTTAAATCAATAGGCTCGCAGAAGAGATTAATCACCCTTTTACGCTAAGAATGCCAATGCCGTTTGATAGTATGCTACAACATTTTGATATGTAAAGGTATTTTTTGTCATTCAGTTGCTAAGTTGTTTGAGTAGGATTTAGAAGATGTTGAAGATATATGGGAACAATTGTTATATAACATTTAAATGAGTAAACTATGAGATTATTTTTTCTGCATTCTTTACGACTTTAGTTCTCTAAAATAAGAAACCTGAGGTCCAAAGATAAAGGGAAGAATTTAAAGCCATTCAGAGGTCCTTTTTCCTTTGTTACACATCTCTCCACTAATTTTCGAACTTGTTATGGCTGAGGAAAGGTTCAAGAAGTTTTGCACGGGAAGAGCCGGGGAACAGAATTGCCACGCGCACTGTGTTCCCTCCGGGCTCAGGTCAAAGGACGTAGCCTTGACACCTGCCACTCTCCCACAGGCCCTCTGAAATGTGGGCCGGGGAAACATCGGAGTCCAGTGGGTACCACTTTGTGAGAATTTGCGTTTGCTGCTTATTACCTAACCCTCAAGCAGTAGTGACGGCAGTAATTTTGAAACAACAGGTACTTTTTCTGTAGTGCTCACCATGTGCCAGGCATAGTCTAAGTGCTTTAGGTGCATTATTTCATTTAAATCTCCTATCATATGAATGGAAAAGCTAGAACAAATCTTAATTCATTAGAGATCTTCAAGTCACATGACACCACTTATAAAGTCTTGTGGTCACTGCAAGTTTCCAGAAGACAATTTGTATGTTGATTCGCACTCCCAGTCTCTCTCTCTCTCTCTCTCTCTCTTTAACGTAGCTTTGAAGAGTGGCGCAGACTATGAGCTGTGTGTTCAGGGCAAATAAATACGAAAAAGAGAAAGAAACGGTGCCCAGAGAATCAATCTGTAGTAATAAGTAAGAACTGACTGTCAATATAGGGGCTTAGAGTGCAGAAAAGAGAGATGTGTGTGTGGCGGTGGGGGGGGGGGTGGTATGCCTGGGTGGCTTAGTCAGTTGAGCGTCCAACTTTGGCTCAGGTCATGATCTCATGGTTCATAAGTTCGAGCCCCGCGTGGGGTTCTGTGCTGACAGCTTGGAACCTGGAGCCTGCTTCGGATTCTGTGTCTCCCTCTCTCTGCCCCTCCCCCACTTGTGCTCTGTCTCTGTCTCTCCCTCTCTCTCTCTCTCTCTCTCTCTCTCTGTCTCTCTCAAAAATAAACATTAAAAAAAAAAGAAAAGAAAAGATAGGTGTGATGGCCCCATGGAATGATATACCCACCATGCATCATTTTTTTCATGTCATAGTACTCTCAGTTAAAGGACTAGGAGTCTTGGATACACTGCCCAGATGTGGCAGCTTTGTGAATAGTTTCTACCACACACTTGCTGGGGAGTGCTCTTACCTTCTCCCATCATCTGCCACTGAGCCTCATCTCTCCCCAGCGCCATTGATTCTCCATCTCTTTCTCCTTCTCTTCCCTCTTTCCATCTCCCTCAATACTCTTTAATTATTTTTTATTTTAAAACCAGCTCATCGAATACCTCTTTTTTTTTTTTTAAAGGACTTGAGAAGCCCTCTCCAGGTGCAGTGGAGAGAGGCTCCAAATTCTTGGGTTGGACAGGAAGTGCCACCAAAAGGGTTTAGAACACAATCCTCTATACCTCATTTACTTCCAGTTCATGCTGGACTAGTGTTCTAGTAAAACTGCTGTCCTAGAGAAAAGAATTTTGAGAGTTGGTTGGACTGTCTCCAAAATAAAAATTGGATTAATAAGAAGCTTCATGGGGAGAATGAGGATAAATTAAGTGACATGTCCAAGACAGAGCTGGAGCCAGCCAAGGTTTGAAGCCAGCTGCGTCTGAGTTCGGAACCACCCTCTCTAACTACTGCTCTGTAGGGTCTCCCAGCTAAGGGGCAGTTTACCAATTACCAGCCCCAAGTAGGCCAGTTTGCATAATTGTAGTTGTTTCTTATAGAGCTTTACCTTTTCGTTGTGAGTGGGGCAGTCCATGGCAATGTCTTTGGTCTTTCTCTTTTAGGAGTGCTTCCCAGGGTCAAAGGCCTTCTAGTCTTCTTTCTAAGTACTATCATTTTCCAGGTGTAACTGATAATTCAAGAGCCTCGCACTTTTAATTCTTAGTGTAACGTATGCACTGCATCTTGTCATTCCACCTGCCATGGGTTCCCGGCCTCTGGTCTCACCCCAAAGCCAGCCTCACAACACTATTGACTTGTTTCCCCAATTCCAAATCCTATCTGCAAATGTAGATTTTACTAAAGAATTTGTAAGAGGGGTGGAGGAAGTACTTTACATAGCACGATAGATGTGTTTCACTCAAAAATTCCTAGATATCTTCTAATTCTCTCTTCTGGGACTTGCAGTCGCAGAATTTCCTTGCTCTCCTCCAGCCATCTTCCTGTAGGCTCCTCGTCTTCTCCTCTCAGTTCATATGCAGAGCAATGTAGTTCTCTCTCTGTTTCCATATTCAAGTTTGCATGGCTCCACAAAACCACTGATAGCGTTGTCAAAGGTATTGTTTCTGAACACAGAGATTTTTGTTTGAACCAAGCAAGCAAATGATTCATCAACCATTTGATGAATAACCAACCAGCAAATGGATAACCAACCATTTTAAAGACAGTGGAATATGGTGAATACTTAATGCAGAAGGAAGCAGGGTAATCAGGGCTAATTAAAACCCATCTTGTCCAGGAGGATACAGAGGCTTCTTAGAGAGTGACTCCTGAAATCTTTAGAATGAACATGTCTTTAGAATGAACATCTCATGGAAATGTTTGTTCCTGGAGAGGCTTCTTCATCTACAAATGGAAGAGGCTGGGAAAGACCTTTGACAGACCATTCACCTGTATGAGGCCACTGTAAGGACCAATGGGACTGTAATTCACATGTCTAATGCTAGAGATCTGGTGGGAGGGTCAAGACCTCCCCAGGAGAGGCCTCATACTTGACCCAGAGTTAGGTGGAAGAGCCAGTATTTTATTTGCTCCCGAAATAGTTTTTAAACAGTTAAGAGTTTGTGTCCAGCAAAGATCTATAATACATGGCAGGACAGTGACAATGTGGACCAGAGTCAAAGAACTCCATTTATGTAGGCACTTATTCTAATATCTTTTTCTTTTTATCAACCTGTGTCCTGCCATGATGTGGAGAAAGATAGATTTTCGTGAGGTTTTGCACAAAACTGTAGAGATGACAGCAAGCTTCCTAGCATCTCACCGTCTCCCACCATGATCTTTCCTAGCTTCCCAGTACCTCATCCACTTTTCTCTTTAGCGAGAATGAATTATACAAGAGGCTCAGTCCTACAACTGTGAAGATCCAAGACCTGGCATTTGTCGTGGAGAGGCAACTACAATGGAAGGATGTATTGGTTTCTTGCCATTTTATGTGCAAATGTTGATCATTTCTTCCTGCCAACTACTGAAGATCCTGAAGTTGAGACACGAGCAAGAATCAGCTCCCTCCCTCTGACCCAGGATAAGAACCTAAGCGTCTGCATTTCTCAAAAACACCAGCAGCTAATTTTTGTGCAAATTAAAGTTTGGTAATCACAATGATAGAAAGATTATGGATGAAAGCTACCAGGAGAATATATTGGGAAGGGTGAGGGAGCAGTGCTAGTACATATGGGCCGAGGATGGTTTGACAGGCTGGATGCATCTTAAGAATAGAGAGAGTTAGTGAGGCAACTTTTGGTGGTTCCTCCAGAACTTTCTTACCCCTTGTCAGATATCTTTGCTGGATTGACATATCCTTGGCTGACTATAAATCAGGTCTGCCACCGTCCCACCATCTCCCTCTTTTCCACAGACACAGAGCTGCTGAAGTGAACTGGTTCATAACCCCTTGAGAGGAGCAGTGATGACACATTTGCATTAACATCTGTCCCTTTATCTTCAGACACAGTCTGGGTGGCCTCATTTAGGTAGATGCCATACACTTGTGTCCTCCTAATTATCTCCTGCAAACTGTGTGTAGTCTTTGCAGCTGTTTCTGGAGTCTTGAGGGGCACCACCAGGCCCTTCTAGTTCCCTGCCCATCTGTCAGCCTTTCTATCCTCACTCTCAACAGTGGGACTCAGCTGCAGCCACTGCATAGAGGTCAGGGCTCCAGCTGGCCTTTACTTGCTGCATAAGCAAGCCAGAAGCAGGGAACAGTGTGTTGCATATGTTTCTCTCTGGCTTTGCAAAGGCTCACTGAGGCTCCCCACCTAGGTATCCTGAGACCTTTTCCCTGGAAGAAGAGATGGGACGCAAAGATATCGAAAAAGCTCCTTAGAAGTCGAGTCTGATCCAGAACTTTAAGTGTTGTGGTGTTCCTCCCTGGGTCAGAGCCAAGAGGGCTCAGGCCAGGGTTCATAGCTGTGGGGAAAGAGGACCTTAACGTCTGTTCTGAGGCTTTCTCCTGTCTTGACTTTGTATCACCTTTGAAGCTGAAGTGGGGAATGGTTTGTATCTTGAGATAGATTCTGCACAGTCTCTTAGAGCAGACTCTGCACTGGCTGGCCTCCTATTAGGGTGTTTTTCCCCACAAGGGAGAAGATAGGCATGTAATAACCCTTTAGGGAACAGGGTCAGGCTCTTTGAGCATAAGTTTATTCCCAAGATCTTAGAGCTAAAGAGAAGTTTACTTTAACCCTAATAAGAGGAATCATGAAAGACTGATGGATGCAGGGAGAAGGGAAGGGAGATAATAACCCAGCAAGCCTAGCCTCTTGGTAACCAATAATGAGAAGTGTCAGAAAATCTTCCACTATCAGTGCGGCCATGTTATCAGACTTGTGCTCATCTGTCTTGAGTTGGGTTTTTTAGAACAGAGCCCATGAGAGACTCCAGGTTATGGAATTTATTGATGGAGTGCTCTTCAGGAAAAACCTGTAAGTGAGGAAGGGAACCAGAATAGGAAAGGAGAAAGAGCTAAAGAAGGATAAAGTCTCAGCCTGGTCCCTGGGTCCAGGGAAAGGAATACTCCCTATACCTCAGCCTTGACCTCACTCCCCAGGGATTCTGCACCTCATTCTTAACGCTGCCTCACTCAGCTCCACAAGCTTCGCTGGGTGCTGGAGGTGGGCCAACATGTCCCTGTCTTGAAGAGCTCACAGTGGTCATAAATGACTGTAGGCAAGCAAGTATCTTTGTTCTCGCACTTTTTGCCATCACTGGATTTCTATACCTTATACTGGGAAGTGAGTTATTTCTAGTGAATCCGTCTCTGCTCTTGGGCACATCAGTTCACGAACACATTTCAAACCTAGTTTTCTAATGGTTCTGAAATAACCTTCCTCCCAGATTTTGTTCTGGGCTACAATGGTGGGTTATTATTCCTATTTAAAAAAAAAAAAAAAAACCCCTGCAAACATTTACTTCCTTTTAAAAAATCTACTTCTATTTTTAGGAGAGTTTCTTGTAATTTGGTGTTTTAGAAATGATTAACATATTGAGGTTTTCCTATTTCTAACTTAAAGTTAACTTCTCAATCAAAATGAAGGGAAAAAGAAAAAAAGAGAGAGAAAAGGAAGCAAACTATAAGAGACCCTTAACGATAGAGAACAAACTGAGGGTTGCTGGAGCGAGTTGGGTGGGGCATGGGCTAGATGGGTGATGGGTATTAGGAGGGCACTTGTTATGATGAGCACTGGGTGTTGTATGGAAGAAAAATAAGAAAAATATGGAAGAAAAAATAAGATGCTAAAATCAGTAAGTATACACCATGATTTGTAACATGTAGATAAAGTTAATTTTATTTTAAAATTAAAGTTGAAAGCTTTAAATAATGTCATCTATTTGTTTAGTGTGTGTATTTCCATATACCTATATAAGTATATTATAATTAATGAACAAAGGAAGCCTATGCATGATGAAAAAGAGGGAACTAGTAGCTTAAACCTGATGTTTGGAGAATTTAGTTAGCTCTTAATAAGAGGTCATAAAGAGCTGTTCTCTCCACTTTGTGTAACCTGCCCCCAAATCAGACATTTCTTGTCTCCCCCACCCCCCCAATTCTCACTTGAGTACTGGATAACTTTGTGTCTTTGTGCTGACTTTTGCCATGCTCTTGAATTACTTTATAAGCAAACATCAAAAATTCCTTTGTCTAAAATATTAAAGCTCCTAGGTTACCTTCTGTGATGTCTATTTCATTTTATTTTTTAAACTTTATTTATTTTGAGAGAATGGGGAGAGAAAAGACGAATGGGGGAGAGGCAGAGAGAGAGAGGGAGAGAGAGAATCCCAAGCAGGCTCTGCACTGTCAGACACAGGGCTCAATCTCACGAACTGCAAGATCATGACCTGAGCCAAAATCAAGAGTCAGATGCTCAACCGACTGAGCCACCCAGGCGCCCCTGCTGTACCTATTTTAAATTGTTTCATTGTCACTCTGGCTAATTAGGGACCCAAGCTATTAGCATTTTTTATTCTCAGGCTCCTATGCTCCTATCCTAATGAAGAGGCCAATCTCCTGCAACAATTTTTTTTTTCTGGATATAATGCAACTTTATTACCTTTAGAAACATCTTTTATACATGTGTCTTTTCAGAGTGCAACAACTTTTTTTTAATGTTGCGCCCACCTAACAGGATGGATTGGAAGCCCCCGGAGAAGATTTGTAAAGGCTCTCCACAGCTACAATATGTTCTTACCTTCAGTCTGACTTATTTAAAAAATATATATGTGCATGTATACTTACCATAACACTCTCCACTTCTATCCACGTTGCTACAAAGGGCCATATTTCATTCTTTCTCATTGCCACATAGTATTCCATTGTGCATATAAACCACAATTTCTTTACCCATTCATCAGTTGATGGATATTTAGGCTCTTTCCACAATTTGGCTATTGTTCAAAGTGCTGCTATGAACATTGGGGTACAAGTGCCCCGATGCATCAGCACTCCTGTATCCCTTGGGTAAATTCCTAGCAGTGCTATTGCTGGATCATAGGGTAGACCTAATTTTAATTTTTTGAGGAACCTCCACACTGTTTTCCAGAGTGGCTGCACCAGTTTGCATTCCCACCAACAGTGCAAGAGGGTTCCCTTTTCTCCACATCCTTGCCAGCATCTATAGTCTCTTGATTTGTTCATTTTGGCCACTCTGACTGGTGTGAGGTGATATCTTACAGTGGTTTTGATTTGTATTTCCCTGATGAGGAGTGGTGTTGAACATTTTTTCATGTGCCTGTTGGCCATCTTGATGTCTTCTTTAGAGAAGTGTCTATTCATGTTTTCTGCCCATTTCTTCACTGGATTATTTGTTTTTTGGGTGTGGAGTTTGTTGAGTTCTTTCTAGGTTCTGGATACTAGCCCTTTGTCTGATATGTCATTTGCAAATATCTTTTCCCATTCCGTCGGTTGCCTTTTAGTTTTGTTGATTGTTTCCTTTGCAGTGCAGAAGCTTTTTATCTTCATGAGGTCCCAATAGTTCATTTTTGCTTTTAATTCCCTTGCCTTTGAAGATGTGTCAAGTAAGAAATTGCTACGGCTGAGGTCAGAGAGGTTTTTTCCTGCTTTCTCCTCTAGGGTTTTGATAGTTTCCTGTCTCACATTCAGGTCCTTTATCCATTTTGAGTTTATTTTTGTGAACATTGTAAGAAAGTGGTCTAGTTTCATTCTGCATGTTGCTGTCCAGTTCTCCCAGCACCATTTGTTAAAGAGACTGTGTTTTTTCCATTGGATATTCTTTCCTGCTTTGTCAAAGATTAGTTGGCCATACTTTTGTGTGTGTGTGTGTGTGTGTGTGTGTGTGTGTGTGTGTGTGTTTATCAGTCAAAGAATTCTATCATCCTCCATTTTTAAATCTCGTTTGTCACTGCAACAGATTAAACATTCATTTTGTTTTGTCATCAGTAGGTGGTCTCTCTGCTCTCCTCTCACTTTGCCTGAGGGCCTATTATGAGTTACAGACTAGAACCTCCAGCTTCTGAAAGTAACACAAAGAAGGACAGCCTCAGAGCATCGTACGAAAGGCTGCACCAGACAGTCTGATACTGATACTGTAAGGAATATACTCAGGGAAAAGCATCCAGAAGGAATGACGCCCATAAATAACCAGGACAGCTATACCAGAGTATACTGTTTGAAAATCCATTGCGCATTTATCACCTCTCCCTTTCCTCTACACCCACAACTTAGATTCAAATATCACTATATGAGATGCTGTATCTAACTGTGACAATGTCCTTGACCCTTTGGTCTTCAGCCTTTTTTTATTTCCTAATGCATTCATTAACTTAGAGAAAGTAAATCGAATTACCTGTAAAGTCGTACCTTTCTAGGATGTAGGCTTCTGGCTTCTTAATGTTTTGCTGACCTTTGAGGAGAATTTTTTTTTTTTTATCACTAGATAGTAACTATTTAGGTTCAACACAAATATATCCAGGCTCCAGGCCAATAAACCAATGCTGATTTGCATGCCTACCCAATTTAATCTTGTTATTATTTTAGTCAATGTAATTTCTCATAAAACTAATTTACTAATGATTTGTACTTTCATTATTCAAAGAGCTCTTATAAGTACAAGTGTCTCTTCAGTGATGTAAAACTTCCTTTTCTTCAAGATTAAATACAAAATTTTAATTAAGATACGCAAAGCAATAAAGTAAAATTCAAATCCCTTTATGTAGTCAATGAAATGGAATTCAAAGAGAGAGGAATAGTGGAATTTTTAAAAATTATCCATCCAATCTTTTAAAAAATTTCATTAACTTTCAAAAGTAAGTTATCTGAGATAATGTTTCCTCTTAACAGGCAGCAGAGTTTTCCAATGAAGTTGTTATTATTCAGTCAATAGTAAAATAATCAGTTACAGGAGATTTTGCATCCCTAAAATAAATGTCTGGTCTGCTAAAGGACACATACCACCTCTTTCTAGGCCACTTCCATGTAATTTTATTTTATTAGGTATATCTCATCTCGGCGTTCGTTATGTAAGTGGAGACAATTCTCTCATTTTAGGGACTGCGAATATGCCAGCAGCAAGCAAACGTGTCACATAGAACTTTCAGAATTTGCTCTACAGCATTTTAGTACACACCATCCACACCTGCAATTTCCACCCAAAGTTGCTTGACCTAAGTTGCCATGAAAAATGTTAAAGTTCACTTGATCCTACATATATATGTATAAGGGAGAAGTTCTCTCCACCCCCACAATTATGCTATTACACATCTTGTGTACTGTGAACAACGAATTTAACTATTCTAAGGGTCTCTTCTTACACAAAGTTGCCAGCTCCCTCCTTCTTAAGATGCATAAAACCTTAAAAAGCTAATATGTAGTAATTAAAAATTACAAGTAACAGGAGAAGCGTCTGTTGAAGATTAGAAGAAAGAATCGTCTTTGAGAAAATGACTTGTATAGACAATAAAATAAAACTTAAGAAATTGTCATGTTTTATGAAACGGAAGGGGAAAGCTAGCATTATGAAATGAGAGTCACTCTGCCTTCTTCATGAGCACATTAGAATGTTTGCCACATAGTACTCGCTGAATCAATATTTGTCATTTTAATAGTTGAAGAAAAAAATTTCTGAACTAAAAAGAACACCAGGGTATGCATAGCAACACAAAATGCATCCTGGGTAAATTTTGTATTTAAAGAATGAAAGGTAGGTAGATAGATAGGTAGGCAAATAGATGAGAGACAGGGAGGACAGAAATTTCTATGAGCATTGAATAAAGGGGGAAAAACTAGGAATGGAAATCCGACTGGTCTCACATCTCCCTGGAAGGAAATACTAGACCCCAAAGTACAGTGAAGAAACCTCTATAGACTTTAGGAAAAAGTTTTAACTTTTTCCTAAAAATAGAAGAGAGAAAGAGAGAGAGACAGAGAGAGAGAGAGAGAGAGAGAGAGAGAGAGAGGAGATCATGAGTGGGGAGGGGCAAGGAGAGAGGGGGAGATAGAGAATCCCAAGCAGGCTACATGCTCAGCACAGAGCCTGATATGGGGCTTGATACGACGAACCATGAGATCAGGACCTGAGTGTAAATCAAGAGTCGGATGCTTAACTGATTGAGTCACTCAGGTGCCCATTCTGTCAAACCTTTATGCTTAAAAGCAATAGAAAAATAGTTCAAACATTTTGTTCTTATAATTATTTTTGAAATATTACATAAATATTTTATTCCAGCAGTCTTCAATATAAGATACACTTACCTCAGGAGTATACAAAGATTCTTTAGGGAGATAAATGGGCAAGTTTCATGGGAATCAATTCTTATATCCTGAACATATGCACTATTTATTAGAACTAGTTTGCTTGGTGGGTTTTTCTTTCCAAACTCCCATTTAATGATCACCCTTACCCCACTTGAAAAAATCAAGGTCCACTTCTTACCCACCCAGAAAACTACTACTGTACATGATTGCCCTTGGTGTAAATATCTCTGGCACAATTCAGAATAACGGTGTCAGGATTGAAACAGTGACCCTAAAGACAGTAAAAACACTTTTGGGGATCAGGGAAGTGATCACTTTGGAGTGATCACTTTGGAGATCAGATGCTGACAAACAGCATCTGTTGTCTTTAATAACCTAAATGGTAAGCTGCTGGATTGCTTAAAAAATTGTTTCACACTAGTGAATGTGATTTTTGACATATAACATAGAAGTCTAAAGAACTAACATTGTTATGGAAAAGACTTTCTATTGCAATCTACTTAAACATTATTTTGTGCTTCCTAGAGTTTCATATAAATGTACTGTTTTCAGTCTGACTTCTTTTGCTCAGCATAATACCTTTGAAATTCATCCGTGTTGTTGCATATATCAACAGTTCACTTCTTTTTATTAATGAACAGTGTTTGATCTTATGGATATACTACAGTTTACTTATCCACCAGCTGTCAATGTACGTTTATGTTGTTTCAGGCTATTATAAATAAAGATGTTATGAACATTCGTGTACAAGGTTTTGTAGGGACACATGTTTTAGTTAGTATCTAATATGAAATAACAGTTAATGTTCTTTTGCATAGATATCTCGAAGTGGCATGAGCAGATCATATGGTAAGTTATGTTTAATATTTTAAGAGGCTGACAAACTCTTTTCCGGAGTGGTTGTGCCATTTTATATTCCCATCAGCACTGTACGAGAGTTCCAGTTCTGCCACATCCCACCAACATTCTGTAAGCTGAAGCGAAAGCAGTGCTTGTAGAAAACGTATAGCTTAAATGCTTATATTAGAAAAAGAAAGTTCTAAAATTAAGCATCGAGTCTTCCAAAACAAGGATCTAAAAAAAAGAGCAAATTATATCCCAAGCAAGCAGAAAGAAGGACTTTATTGACATACAAGGAGAAATCAATGAAATTGAAAATAAAAATAGAGTAGAAAAAAATCAAATGAAACCAAAGGCTGGTTACTGAAAAGCATTAATAAAATTGGTAAATCTCAACAAAAGCAAAAATGAACTATTGGGACCTCATTGAAATAAAAAGCTTCTGCATGGTGAAGGAAACGATCAGCAAAACTAAAGGCAACCAACGGAATGGGAGAAGATATTTGTAAATTACATATCTGATAAAGGGCTAGTGCCCAAAATCTATAAAGAACTCATCAAACTCAACACCCCAAAACACCAAGTAATCCAGTGAAGAAATGGGCAAAAGACATGAATAGACACTTTTCCAAAGAAGACATCCAGATGGCCAACAGACACATGAAAAGATCCTCAACATCACTCATCATCAGGGAAATACAAATTAAAACCTCAGTGAGATACCTCCTCACACCTGTCAGAATGGTTAAAATTAACAACTCGGGCAGCAAAGATGTTGGCTAGGATGCAGAGAAAGAGGAACCCTTTTGTGCTGCTGGTGGGAATCCAAACTGGTGCAGCCACTCTGGGAAACAGTATGGAGGTCCCTCAAAAAATTAAAAATACCCTACAATGTAGCAATTGCACTACCAGCTATTTATCCAAAGGATACAGGTGTCCTGCTTCGAAGGGGCACATGCACCCCAATGTTTATAGCAGCACTATCGACAATAGCCAAAGTATGGAAAGAGCCCAAATGTCTACTGACGGATGAATGGATAAAGAAGATGTGGTATATATACAATGGAGTATTACTCAGGAATCAAAAAGAATGAAATCTTGCCATCTGTAACTACATGGATGGAACTAGACTGTATCTTGCTAAGCAAAATTAGTCAGAGAAAGACAAATATCATATGGCTTCACTCATATGTGGAATTTAAGACACAAAACAGATGAACATAAGGGAAGGGAAGCAAAAATAATATAAAAACAGGGAGGGGGACAAAACATAAAAGATTCTTAAATACAGAGAACACACTGAGGATTGCTGGAGGGGTGGTGGGTGGGGGGATGGGCTAAGTGGGTAATGGGCATTAAGGAAGACGCTTGTTGGGATGAGCACTGGGTGTTATATGTAGGGGATGAATCACTGGATTCTACTCCTGAAATCATTATTGCACTATATGCTAACTAACTTGGATGTAAATTAAAAAAAAAAAAAATTGGTAAATCTCTAGCCAGATGTACTAAGAAAAAAAGGTGAAGATACAATTTAACAACAGAAGGAATAAAAGAGAGGCCACTGCTACAGATATGACAAAACACTAAAAAGATACTTAATTCATCTGTCATAAAGATGACATTGAGGGAATTAAAAAGATATGAGAATATTACAAAAGATAAAAAGATTATAAGGGAATATTATAAAAACACTATGTCTATAAATTTGACAACCTAGATGAAATGGATCAATTATTTGAAAGACACAAACTATCAAAATTCATTCAAGAAGAAGGGCAGATAACTTGAATATTGCTGAATTTATTGAAGAAATTGAATAAATTATTGCTAATATTGTTTTAAAGCAATAAAGAAGACTCCAGGCCCAGAAGATTTCACTGGCAAATTATACCAAACATTTAAAGAAGAAATAATACTAATTCTACGCAACCGTTTGAGAATATAGAAGAAAAGCAAACTTCTCAAAGACAGAAGAAAGAAATTTGCAGGTCAATATCCCTCGTGAATATAGATACAACCCCCCTCCAAATATTAGCAAATCAAATTCAGCTCTACAGAAAAAGGATACTGCATCACAATGAAGTGAAGTTTATTATGGAAATGCAAGGTTGGGTCAACACTGAAGAATCAATACCATTTACCATGTTAACAGACTCAAGAAGAAAAGTCCTATGATAATCTCCATAGAGACAGAAAGAGAATTTGATGTTTCCATCCCAGTACTACCTAGCAGTGACCTCAGGCCAATGTACTTCTCAGAGCAGAAAGACCCTGTCAGCCGGTCAATACTTCCATGGCCAGAGGTGAGCTATGTTTGCTTATGTGTTCTAAGAAATAAGGACGGCCTGGGTATAAGGATATCACCTGGACAATAATCTTTTCAGATCAAGCTCCTTGAGCCCTCTCTCATGAATGGAGAACAGGGCGGGGGGAGGGGGGAAGGAGGTGAGAAGGCAAGGACCTTTTCAACAAAACATTTCTGCCCCTGTCATCAACATTTTCCAAAGAGCTGAGTTTTAAGAGAAATGGAACAAGAGAGATCAGAATAGCTCAAGGGCCATCAAACTTCTTCTGATAATGTTTTAATGAGATTTGTGAGTCTCATTTTGTGGCTTAAATAAAAGTCCTTCTGTCGAGAATTTGAACAATAGTTTTCTTAGACTTCATCTTTTGTTATGAGACAACAAGGCAGTGATGAGTCCCAAGCATTTTTCTTGGGAAATTCCTTCTCTTTTCTTTGGGATGTTTCCCCCCTTTGGCCTTTGAGACAACAGCTGTGGAATATCTTCTAGTAATACCTGGAGAAGAGCTCGTGGTGGATATGTTCTAATTATAATAAGGGCTTGAACCTGGGGCACCTGGGTGGCTCAGTCAGTTGAGTGTCCGACTTTGGCTCAGGTCATGATCTCACAGTTCATGAGTTCCAGCCCCACGTCAGTCTCTGCGCTGACAGCTCAGAGCCCGGAGCCTGCTTCGGATTCTGTGTCTCCCTCTCTCTCTGCCCCTCCCCTGTTCGTGCTTTGTCTCTCCCTCAAAAAGAAATCAACATTTTTTTTAAAAAAAATAAGGGCTTGAAACTAATTGCAGCCCTACTCTCCATTCATTTGCTCATTGTTCACAGTGAAATTCAAAGTTCTCATCCTGGCTCACGAGGCCCTACAACTCTAGCCTCTTCCCCTGTAACTCTGTCCTTTCTTCTCCTCGTTCTAGTCACTATTTCATAAAGCCTTCCTAAAATTTGCCTTCAGACACGCTGTTCCCTCTATGTGAGACGCTCTTCCCTTCATTCCCCCCCTGCTTACCTCCTATTCATGCTTCAGGGGTCCACCTAAAGGTCCTCCTCAGAGATAACCTGCCCCGAGCCCACCACCCCAAGTAGGAAATGTTCTCCCCTACACTTTCTCTCAGCACCCCTACTACGGCTTCATTGCACTTAGAATGATTTGCTGCTTTGTACGCATTTGGGATCTCGTCCTCGGCACTTCTCCCACTAGGCTGTAAATTCCATGCAGGCAGAAGCAATGTTCACCTTACTTTTTTTTTTCCAGAAAAATTTCACAGGTTTGTTTATAATTGTTATACAGTTGAACTTGTTCACAGAAGCATTTTGACTTGCATTAATGCTTTCTGTCCCCGCATTTCTATTAAAAATTCACCCACAAATGAAAATGGAAAAACTGCCAATACCTGACTTGTGTCCCCTATTTTTCTACTCGCAATCGTGTACTTAGGTACCCTTTGGCCCCATGGGGAAAAAATATCTAATGTTTGGAACTATCAATAACAGGAAGAAGAGATTTATCTATCTATCTATCTATCTATCTATCTATCTATTTATCTATTTATTTATTTCTAGGAACGAAACGATTTCCATCATAGCACCATCTTAAGCACGCATTCCTCTGTGCAGTGCGCTAGCTGGGTGTCTTTTGGCGTAATTATTGCACGTTCGGCATGGACAGCCCACAGGCTGGTGTCTTCAAACAGCCCCACCAGATAGGCCTCGCTTGCCTCCTGCAAAGCACTAAGAGCTGTACTCTGGAAGGGCAGAGGTGTTTTGAAGTCCTGAGCAAGTTCTCGCACCAGGCGCTGGGAAGGAAGTTTGCGAATCAGACGTCCTGCGGGCGTCTGAGAACGTGTCATTTCACAGGATCAGGCCCGTGACCACGCGGTTTCTTCACCCCTCCAGTAGAGGGCACACTTTGGCCAGCAGCTTTTGTAGCCGGTTGCTTCCTCTGTGCTTTACCACCGGCGGAGTTGCGGGCAGTCAGCAGGGTGTAGAGACCCCTTCCTTGATTCTCCTCCTTGGACAGCAGCGACCTGAGCCGAAGGGGGCGCGGGTGTTAGCGAGCCAAGGAAGGCACAGCGGTAGCGGCTGCAAACACCGCAGTGTTCCCTTCATACACACACTCCATACATACACTCCAGTGCGTAAACAAGTACTACCACATAGTAAGCGCTCAATAAATCCTTACCGAATAACTGTTGAATGGACTTCCATTATTCTTCTGGACTTTCCTACTTGATGCAGAGTGAATACTCTGGACTTAAGCCCGGTCGAAATATATTACTGTAATTAAAAACTTTTAACAACACGGCATACCTATTAAAATCACATGCACTATTAGAATGAAAATGAAATTAGTGTAGTCTAAAAGAAAAAGGCACGGTTTTGAATGTTGAGTTACCTTGGAGTGCTGGAGAGGCAAGCAACCTCACCACCTGTGCCATCCGGCATTGCCACCATGGGTTGCTACCAGGTATGATCAGATAGCTCAGAAAGAAGTCGTTCTGCAAACAATTTCCACTGATTTGTTTCCATTTTTCTCTACTTTTCCCACCCATTTCCTAGTAAATGCTCATGCAATGGGAAACAATTAATCTTTTTATTTTTCTAGTAGGCTACTCTGTGCTTGATGACGTGATCAGCACAGGGAATCCAAGAAGTGTATGTAATACAGGCTATCTCCTCTCCTGCTAAAAATAGGATGATATGTTGGTTTCATTTGTTATATTCTAATTTTTTCCATTTTAAAAAGCGCCCCAAAGTTGGGGTAAGGAGGTTGAAATACCCAGTCTGTCTTTGCCTTGGCAGCTGAGCTACACATCCATACCTCTCATTTTTCAGTTGCTGGACCACTACTTTGTCTAGCTACGGAGTGACAATGACGAGGAAATTAATAATGTTGACCATTTTGCTCCTAGACTAATGGTTTGTTTAATTAATTGGTTGCCAGGCACAGCAAACAGTATTTCGATGTCCCAAGTCATCCATAATGGGGACGGCATCTCTAATAGACTCAGGATCCAAGAGGTAAAGGAGACTGTATTTGAAATCAGGCCAACTACAATGACAGCATTATAACTTCAACATGAAGACATATGGTTTGATAAATAATTTCGGGACACTGATTCATAATGTGAGATTGGAATGGCTCCAGGAAAAATCAGAATCAGGTTATCCTAGCCAAAATGTAAAGAAGAATGTTGGGATTCTTGTAAGAAACAAGGCCTGATGAGTATTTCCAGTGTCCAAGGCATCCTTCTGACCAATGAAATGGAAAGGGGAAGAGAAATGGAGTCACTTCCTTTGTAGCCTTCTTGGGACAGAAGGAAGGGGCTATTGGCATGGGACCTGAAGTGGAAGAAAAACCATAAAAAGCCTGCCTGATACTAGGACCCAGAGAACTGGAAAAATTAGCAACCATGGCTAAGAGCAAGACAGAGAGAGAAAAAGATAGTGACAAAAGCCATCTGGTCACAGGGGGGACCAAACTGAGTGACATGATAGAATTCTGTGCTCATGGACAGCTGAGGATCTGAATGGGGCCCTACGGAGAGGTGAGGTAAGTAAATTTTGCATGCTTTTGTCACCCAGAAATTCCCAGTGGCTCTTTTCAAACTGCATGCTTAATGTTTTATATGTGTTGTGTGTATATATGTAAATAATATATAATATATATATATATATTTGTGTGTTGTGTTATATAACACTACATATATATACTATTATGTGTATATGTAATATAGAGATGTTATATATAAATAAATGTAGTACTCTATGTTATTTAGATAGTGCTTACCCAATGTTTCAAATAATCTTCCAAGTGGTTGGGACAGGGGGTTGTGGTATCTGGCAACATTCTATGAAAATCATTAACTGTTTTCTCTTTCATGCCTTTCTTTTCTAGAGTAACACCAAATTTATTCCCTTTTTAATAAAGCATGATTCTGCCCAACCCCAAGTCCCTGACTCTCCCCTCTTTCCATGAGGCGGACCCAGTTCCTTAAGTGAAATACAGAAATAACTATTGCTACAATTGTATATACAGTTGAGTTATACCAAGTGGCATGTAGGAATATTCAGAGTTCTTTACGTTCATTCTTTGGGGAAAGAGAGCCGTGCTTTAGGCTGGTATAGTCAATGTTGGTGTTTCCTGTCCCAGAACCCCTTAATGGAGCCAATGGACCCATCCCCTAGCGGGTGTGTGCCCTCACATGGCTCTCCACTGTCCCCTTCCCTGGAGAAGAACTGTTTTTGGCCAAGGAGAGCTCTTTCTGGAAATGCCCGGGAGGTTGTGTCCTCTGCATCCCCATGATTGATTCATATGTGGTTAAACTACTGAGTTTAAACTAGAGAGGTCTGAACAGGGGACTACAGGAAATATAAAAACGACATTGCTTCTTCCCCAGAGGACCATCCTTCACCACTTAACTGAATGACCTACATGGGGTCATTCTTTTGCCCAAAGGGGTGAGGTGTAACATCAGCATTGACCCTTACCTCCACAATGGGGAGCAGGCAGACAACTGGCTGAGCAAACAGCATAGAGTATATAACCAAAGCGAGAGACTCTTAACTGTACAGAACAAACTGAGTTTCGATGGAGGGAGTGGGTGGGGTGATGGGCATTAAGGAGAGCACTTGTGATGAGCACTGGGTGTTGTAAGTGATGAATCACTAAATTCTGTTCCTGAAACCGATGTTACACTCTGTGTTCATCAACCAGAATTTAAATAAAAACTTGAAACAAAAAAATAATAATAAAAGCTAACCACCACCCCCCCCCCCACACCACAATGGCAAGAAAAGCCATTTCTGGGGGAAATAAATAACCAGCAGCAAGAACTTTGGAGACGGCATGGAAGGACACTCCATGGAGGAGACTCAGCACTTAAAACTACATCTGGAAAATCTTAGAATCAGACCTAAAATTAGCTGCAATTGGTAATAAGAACCTTCACATAAAAATAACAGTAATAAAAAGTAATAGCAGTTATTGTTGATTGAGCACCTGCTGAGTCTGGGGCTCTGGGAGGCTCTCTGCCAGGTTCCTTACAGTTATTCATCATAATCCCTGCAACAAATGTGTAAGGCTGGAGTGGGGCCAGCGCCTGCCTCCAGCCACAGCGCCATATTGCCCTGTTCTTATTCCGGTACAAACTTGCATGGGAAAGAGGGGTGTGGAACATGCAACAAAAGAGAAATGGAACCCATAGTATCATTTCCTTCTTAGCACACAATACAGTGAGTGCCTGGCTCTAGTATTCACTCAATAAACATTTATGGAATGAATGAAAGACTGGAAATTTACATACCAAAATTTTAATAATACTTAACTTTGGATGGTGGGGCCAGGAGGTGCACTTTTGTTTGTGTGCCCTCAAGCTTTCTGCATTAAATGAATTCTTTCATAAGTTGGAAAGTTATGAGCATATATAACTACATGCCGATACTTAAATATTTTGGAAATTACGATCAAATTATGTATACCAAAAAATGCTTTAATGAAGAGAATTTTTTAGTTTTTCCATGTATCCCTTTAGGCTTTAATTTATTAGCACACATAAATCCAAAGTTGCATAAATGCCTCTTAGAAATTAACTGTTAGCACCAACTATAGCAATCTGCACTATGCCATTATGACTCCAACTGAGTCCCCAGTTGAAGTGTGCTTCAGCTCTTCCCTGGGGGAGGGGGCCACGGCTTAAGACATCTCTTCTCTATGAAAAGGGAACTTTTACTTTCATCTGTGGCCGTACAAACGTCCCCATAAGAGAGAGTCCTGGACATGTTCTTTAAATCATGGGCCTGTTTTTCATAACAGCCGGCAACAAACAAAAGAAATCTTAGCAAATGTGATGGCAGTCAGATTCAAAAATTAGGATTCTAAGAAATCTACTTAGATTAAAATATGCCTGGGTGCCATGACTCCGTTTTCTGGAATTACACCTCGGTGAGATAAATGAAAATACTCTGGAATCAGTGAGCCGCTTTCTGACCAGCCACCAGTCCTCTGCTGGGTAACCTGGACCCAGAAACTGAACTGTGCTCCCATTTTAGATGAAGAAACCGAGGCTCAGAGCCGTCTGCCAAAGAGCACAGCTAGCTGAGAGCAAGTCTGAAACGAGAATAGGTTTCCTGATTGCCCTATGCAATCTCTGTGGTACCCACTGACGAGCACAGTTTGTCTGGTTCTCCTCTCCTGCACACTCCTTGTCCAGAGGCCACTCTCCTGCACACTCCTTGTCCAGAGGCCACTCGGCTTCCCCATCTCACCTCTGCCTCCACCCCATCACCACTTGCTTCTGGAAGAACTCAGCATCTGGTCCATCTCTCCCTGTAATGCTTTCCCATCTGCAGCTGACACTTTTCCTGCCTTCAGCCTATAGGGGGCAGAGGTGGTCCTTCCTGAGGGTCACCGTGCCAGGAGCTCCAGGGCGGGGCCCAGCCAGCCCTCTCAATGCCGCTTTCTCTGACCCCTGTCCCCGAGCAGCCCTTTTGGCTGATGTTAGTCCTTGGAGGCTGGGCGCTTTCTTTCAGCTGTGGTTTAATGAAGCTCTCCCTAGGTTCCGGCCAAGCAGCCTCCCCATTTCCTCCTAGCTTGGGGTCCTCCCACTTGCTGGGCCTCCTGGAGAAGGGCTCCTCTTAACTCCACCCTGCTGGGTGCTCACTACATATTCGGTTAAACCATATTATCCATATATATTTTTTTAACCTACGAAAACGTCAATTTCATTTGGTTTAACTTAACATGGGAAAGTCCTGCACGAACACCAAGACACCAGACATCGTTGCATTGTAAGTGGGCGAGATTTGAAAGAAAGGTTATCTTCCAGGCACTGTACTTTCCTTTTTGGAAAGCCTTGACTTTTCTAGTCACTTCCATACCATATAGTTATACATCCTCCTGTATACACGTGCCTGTGCGTGTGCGTGTGTCTAAACGCGTTATGTCTTAATATGTGTTGATGCTATTTTCACTGACTACCATTTAACATGGGAACATAACGGTTTATAATTGAAAGCGAAGCCCAGGCTCTAGGTCCTGCATTCTTAGCAAACGTGGAGGGGCTCTGTTCACAGCTGTGCCCTTGGTGGGTGGATTCCAGCAGGGACCACACTCTTCAGATGTCCTTCAGTGGGCACGGCAATGTCATTCTGCCACAGGCTTGGTTCCCTGCCAAGGAAACAGCTAAGCAAGCTCCAGAACAGAGAAGCCAGCACATCTGTCTGCTTAGGAGGAAGTTTTGGCCCAGTCACGCAGAAGGTCTCAAAATGGGGTGGGAGCAATTTGCAGTTAGGCACCTCATTTGCATTTTTGTTACAAACAGCCATGTCGAGAAGAGCTTAGACATGCTGGCTAATGATTCTGGGAGCTGGGTCTGCCTCTATCCACAGACCTGCAGGCAGAAGGGATTTTAGCAGAGCATCATTTAAATACTTATGGGAAAACACTTATGAAGCAGATATTCCATCTTGCTTTTCGTGTTAGTAATATTTTATTTGTTCTCGGGACTGTTTACTACAGCACATACTGGATTCCTCCATAGGCTATCTGGGTGAGCTTAGACAGAGCATTCAACCTTTCTAAATCTCGGTCTCCTCATCTGTAAAATGGGATAAGAACGTGTTCCTCATAGGATTGTTGTGAGATCACGGTTACATTGTGGTGGGGCGGGCATCCAGCAAACCACGATCGTACTGGTAAGCGTTTGTTGTCGTTGTGATGAATGATGAAAAGGAAGCATTCAGGACATCGTAAGAGTCACTAATGGGGATCTGGGTTGGTTGGGGGTAACTTTACGTCTCAGGGAAGATGCACTGAAGAATGATGTCATTATGATACCCAGTTAGGAAAAGACAAGGGGAGCGTCCTGAGATTATTACCAAAGTTTAGGTCTGGGATGCATGGCTTTGGGTAAAGGAAGGAGCTAAGACACCATAGTTGTCAGTGGACGCTTTTGTATTCTGTTAGTATTTCTAAATGTGCCTGATGAAGCAAAAAAAAGGAAGTGAATAAATCAGAGGTAGGCATGTACTTCTGGTTCGGGGTTTTAAACACTATCGACATTTTGAGTGGGGTAATTCTTTGTTGTGGGGATCTGTCCTGTGCACTGTAGAATACTTAGCCACATCCCTCAGGTCTACTAACCTCCTAGTCTTGACATCCAAAATGTCTCCAGACATTGTCAAATGTCCCCTGGTAGGCAAAATCACCTCCCACGGAGAATCACTGTTCTAGTGAATTCATCTTAGAATCACATAGCATTTGGAGTAGATAAATCAATAGCAAATAGTCCCCCACTTTTGAGAAGAGAATAGATAAAAACAAACAAGCGAAAACAGTAACAAAGGCAGCCCAAGACTTGGTCAGCGCGCAGGGTGGGTCTTTCAGCATGAGGACGTCTCCCTGAGTTGGCTGTGCTGGGTCTTTCTGCTGTCAACTTTGTAAGCTGGAACTAGATTTCTCAGAAGCCCCATCCCTGAGCGGCTTCAGACAGGGCTGGTCAACAGAGGAAACTGCATCGAATCTGGGAGGCCAGAGTGAGGCACCAGCCATCACTCTCAGAAGACGTTCAGGGTCTGGGGGCAGACACACAGCCAACTCCAGCTTGTCCTCATTCCCTTCCACTCCTTGTCTGCTTCTTCCCGACAGCTGGTCCTGCTGACCGACAACGACCCCAGTTCACCACCAGAAATGTGACTGTGGAGGGGCAGAGAGGTAGCTCAGAGACAACAGCTTTATCTCCATAACAGACCTGCTTGGGGAACCGGACACGCTTGGCTTCTCAGAGATCCCTGCAGCCTCTGACTTGTCCACCTGACTTGTGCTTCAGGACGTCTGGTGAGGGCTTCTCTGAGCTCATGATCTCTTTCAGAACTTCACTCCCCCTGCTTTTCCCATAGTTGGGCAATGTCCAACTTCTATAAATAACCCAACCCCTTATTCCATAACACTCATCACAGTTGAATCACCAATCTTTGAGACCACCTCTCTGTCCCTCAGCCTTCCTCAGAACTGGAAATTCAGGAGCCACTGCTATCTGAGCCATTGTTAGTCACATCCATCCCAAGGGAGGACACTTAGGACATGAGTCATCACCCAGAACAGAGGCAGAGGGAAACAGGACAAGCAGTCAACTTCCTTCCTAATTCAATGGGCACTAATAAATTTATCTCTACTATGCCTGTTCCAAGAGCTCAATTTGTTTTGTCTGCCCTGGAAGATTGTAGACTAGAAGAAAATTAACTCTTTGTAGGCTGGAAGAATAAGGCTGTCCGCTGAGCAGCCTCAGGCTTTAGATTTAAGCTGTGGTGATAAGTTCAGTAGAGCGGCCCCTGGCCCCACATCCCTACTGAAGGTAGTAACCACAGTGCAACTGTGGGATTCTTCTGTGTCTTAGTTCAGGTTCCCCAGAAGCAGACCCAGAGGCACGGATTTGAGGCAAGCCGTTTACTTGAGAGATGATGCCAAGAGACACTGAGAGAGGCATGGGGAAACGGGGCAGGCAGCCGATAAAGGGTTCGTTATCAAGCTAGTGGCTGTGTGGGTAACTGCAGGTGCATTCCACTGGGGGGCTCTGGGAACCAGCATAGAACACACTGGGTTAACCCACCTGGGGTTGCTGCCTCTTAGGAAGGAGGAGTATTATGTTAATTCTTGACACGTGCTTGTGACGTGCTCTGCACACAGGCAGAAGACCTCAGCGTCCAGAGAATGCAGATGTGATAGCTGGACGTTGGCCAGTGGGCACTAAAATGTTAAGGCCCAAGGGAATATGCAGAGAGCCACTGACAGCATCTGTTGTTCTCTGCAACACCAGGTTTTGTGCCTAAGAGTCAATATTCAGACAGAACCCAGATCTTAGAAAAGAAGCACATCAAAAAATGTAAAAGGGTGTGTCGGATGTCTTGTCCCAGTCTCAGGAAGTGTTTGGTACCACTGTCTTTGAATCTTGAGTCCCGGAACCTTAAAGTCTTCCTCATTCATGTTCCTCTGTTCGATTTAGAGTAATGTGGAACACAACCCATGTATTTGCTCAGTTTATTTATTTCCTATTCTTTCTGGATTTACATCATCTTCAGACTTGATGGTCATTCCTATGCTTCCTCTTGTGTTGGTACGTTGGGCCACAGAAAGGAAAGAGGTCAGAGGTTGTTTCTGGAAACTTCACAAAATGAAAAGGGTGACTCTCGAACATAGGGATATATACATGTATCCAGGGAAAAGAGCAAACTCAGAATGAAATGCACCCATGACTGGAGTGCCACTTGTATTGGCACTCAAGGGAGAGAGAGAGAGAGAGTGATAAAAGTCTGGGGGAAGGACGAAGAGGAAGGAAAAGGGAGGAAGAAAGAACAGACAGGTGGGCCATAGTGCTTCCTGTTGCCAGCCGGTGAGATGGTCTCATCTTAATTTTGTGGTGATGTCCCTTAAGCTCAGAGACATTAAGTGGCTTCCCTATGGTGATTTAGCCAGCATGGCCAGGCAATGCTCACATTCAAACCAGGTCCGACTTCCTCCAAAACCAGTATCTGTTCTACTTTGCAACCCAATGCAACAGTTGTACTTAGCAGACAGCCTGGGTGGGTGGGTGTGGGGGTTCATGGTACAACTCTCTGCAGAGGTGAGAAAAACCCAGTAAATGCAGTTACTCAAGTGTTACCCGCAATACCTTCGTCTATATTATTAACGATAAGTGAATGATAAATAGCATTTGGGAAATTACTACATGCTATGCATTGTGCCTGTCACTTAATCGTCAGAGCAACTGTGATAACACTTTAGAATTACCTTGGAGCTTTTAACTATATGAACACTTGCTGGCTAAAATGAACAAATCAGGAGACTCTAGATGCTGGCGAGGATGTGGAGAAATGGGAACCCTCTTGCACTGTTTGTGGGAATGCAAACTGGTGCAGCCACTCTGGAAAACAGTGTGGAGGTCCCTCAAAAAATTAAAAATAGATCTATCCAGCAATAGCACTGC
Source organism: Felis catus (assembly GCF_018350175.1). Taxonomy (NCBI): domain Eukaryota; kingdom Metazoa; phylum Chordata; class Mammalia; order Carnivora; family Felidae; genus Felis; species Felis catus. The sequence goes on along the minus strand of NC_058376.1, from coordinate 150,930,768 downwards.
TAGGAATTTACCCAAGGGATACAGGAGTGCTGATGCATAGGAGCACTTGTACCCCAATGTTTATAGCAGCACTTTCAACAATAGCCAAATGATGGAAAGAGCCTAAATGTCCATCAACAGATGAGTAGATAAAGAAATTGTGGTTTATATACACAATGGAATACTACATGGCAATGAGAAAGAATGAAATATGGCCTTTTGTAGCAACGTGCATGGAACTGGAGGGCGTTATGCTAAGTGAAATAAGTCATACAGAGAAAGGCAGATACTATATGTTTTCACTCATCTGTGGATCCTGAGAAACTTAACAGAAGACCAGGGGGGAGCGGGAGGGGGGAAAAACTTACAGGGAGGGAGGGAGGCAAACCATAAGAGACTATTAAATACTGAGAACAAACTGAGGGTGGATGGGGGGTGGGAGAGAGGGGAAAGTGGGTGATGGGCATTGATTGAGGAGGGCACCTGTTGGGACGAGCACTGGGTGTTTTATGGAAACCAATTTGACAATAAATTATGTTTAATATAAAAAATAAAATAAAAAAATAATAAAGAAACATTAAAAATTTTTTTAAAAAAGAACACTTGGTGGGTCCACCTGGGATCAGTATATTGGACTTGCTTGGGGTTGGAACATGGCATTAGTACATTTTAAAAACTCACTGGGTGCTTGTAATGAACACAACCAGAGTGAAGCACCATGGCTTATGACAGTGGTTTCTAGACCAGCATGCATCAGAATGCCACCGAGGTCGGTAAAAAGGATTTCTGGGCTTCCCTCTGAGAGTTGATGATGCAGTAGATCTGGGGTGGGGACCACAATCTTGCATTTCATACAAGGCCCCAAGGGACCACTGATTTTGCTGGTCTGAGGACTGTACTATGAGAACCATCAATCTAGAGCAACTTTGAGGATGGTGTTAGGGTGATGTCCATTTTTCATTTAATAAACTGAAGCTTGGTGGTGACCAGGCAAGAACTTGCACTCAGGTCTGGGGTGCTTAAAATCTATTCTCTATTTGTCTAATTTTATACACAAGTAGATCAGGCCTGACTTTGCCGATTACTTCACTGAAAAGCAGCTACAGCCAATTTCCAGCATTGTGTAAAAGTCTGCCTGGTGGGCTGCATTAAGTCAGTTCCAAATTCTTGCCTAGCAAGAAGGAAGAAGCATTAGAAATGAGAAAGCTAATTTGGCTTCATTAATCAAGATAACATTAATTGCTCCAATCTTCTTAATGAAAAACTGCTAATGCATACAAAAACACTTCATCCAAGAAAATTTCCAAGTGCCTCCTCCAGGGCTTGTGCTCAGAATGAAAGCTCTTCTGGATAAATGTTCTCTCCTGAGTGGACTCAGCTGTCTGCACTGCCTGCCTAGGTAGCCAGGACGTTCCTTAGAAAGTACAACTTCTGTTCCAGCTGATCCCCGGGGCAAGCCCCAGCCGTCCCAGTGAAGGAGGGCTTTGGTCTATGAGGAATTCAGGGACAGTCCTGGGTGGAGTTAAATCCGTTGTAAAAGTCAGAAGTTAAAGCCAAAGAACATCATAAACAAATTGATTATGAGTTCAATTTCCTCCAGGATATATATTTTTTTATTGCCATGGAAGTGAATTTTGAAACCTCAAGCATCCACGTGATTTCACTCCTAACTTCAATCAATTCTCAATTTAACTTTTAGAATAGTCTGAGGGTCTCTAAGATTCTTGAAGGAGGCCAGCCTTCTGTGTATACACCCTCCCTCCCAGATCCTCCTTCCATGCCACCTTGCTCCTTATAACAGTGGTCCTTTCACTTAGAAGAGGGGTATGGAGCTGAGACATGCCCTGATAAGATTATTCCCTGACCCTCCTCTCTCCCTTCCATTTCTCCCTCTCTCCCTGATAATATTCCTCCTTCCCCCCTTCCTTCCTTCCTTCCTTCCTTCCTTCCTTCCTTCCTTCCTCCCTTCCTTCCTTCCTTTTTCTCTCCCTTTTTTCTTTATTTCCTTCTTTCCTTCCTTCCTCTTTCTTTCTTTCTTTCTTTCTTTCTTTCTTTCTTTCTTTCTTTCTTTCTATCTTTCTTTCCTTCTTTCATGAGAGCCATACCACCAACAATCTGAGAGTAAACATAGAAAACTATCTTATGTGGATTCTCTAAAAGCAGAACTTGAGATGGCTTATTTGCAAATAATGGAGGGAATGATCTCAATTCCCATGAGAGGGAGGAGAGCAGGCAGGAGAGGGAAAGAAGCCAGGCAAAGATGCGAGTCAGCTGAAGTCTAGCCTCAGCCTGACTTCACAGGGTTCCTTCCCTGAGGCCAGGGGGTCAGCCTTCTGTACCCTGTGTCAGTCAGTGACTGGTATGCCACTGGTGGAAAGGGCGTAATAGATAGGCATTTCCAGAAGTGATTCCCAACAGACCAAGGGCATATCTTGGGATAAAGAGACAGCTATCTGACATTCACAGAAGCTGCTTATGGGAGCACCTGCCTGATAAAAGGGATCTGGTCACCAATAGCATCACTACGGGAACTTCACAGAATCAAGGAGATTCTTTCTCTTGTGTGCAGATAGCAAGTGGAAGAAATTGACATTTTCCTTCTACAGAAGGTCCTTTCTCTAGGACCCCCAGGGCCCTCGGCTTTCCCCCCTCTCTCTTCATACCTCCTCTGTAGCCCTGGGATATGTTAATGTGTTTATTGTGTCCTTCTCCACCTTGAGACCAAGAGGTCCTTGAGGGCTGGAACCCGGACTTATTCCATCTTTGTATCCTGAGACAGCACCTGGCACATGCAGGAGCCTCCTGGTTTGCTAAAGGTATGATCCAAAGCTTTCCTGTCCCTCCTCTTCATTAACACTTCTCAGTCCAGTCCCATCTGGGCCACTTTCAGTGAAAAAGACGGCAATCAGGATCTTAAAAACGCACATGTCTGGAGCTTAAGAAGCATCTTAATGTAATTGCAATTGTGCAGAAATAAAGACCGATTATTCTCTCTGAATAGAAGACAGTGCCAAAAGATTTAGTTATTCTTGAACTTTTCTGGTCCAAAGAAAGACCCACTTACTGGATCTTTAAAGGACAAGGCAACAACCTGCACAGAGATTAACAAGAGAGACATGGACCATTCTTCAGGGTATTAACTGGCACATTCAGAGACAGCATTTTGTATAACAAAAGTTGTTAGAGAGAATAAAGGCAGAATGACTTGGGAATAGATGCTCATTTCGCAAGGCCGGTAGCCTGTAAGTGGATATCACTCTGGCATTGTTATAATATGTAGAAATTGGGTTTTTCAAGTATATTCCAAAACATCTTCTACTTAAACTAAAACTCTTTCCTTTCCACTTATAACCATGAAAAGTTATTATTGCAATACAATAATCACAAGCAAAAAACAACTTGCACAAAATTGATGCAAATTGCATTTTAAGGAAAGCAAAGATTTTTTTTGTGGTTGTGTGTGTGTGTGTGTGTGTGTGTGTGTGTGTGTGTGTGTGTTTAGAGAGAGAGAAAAAGCATGTGAACCAGGAGAGGCTGAGGGAGAAAGAAAATCCTATGCAGGCTCCATGCTCAGCACAGAGCTTGATGCAGGGCTCGATCCCATGACCCTGGGATAATGACCAAAGCCAAAAACTAGAGTCCGATGTTCAATTGACTGAGCCATGAGGCACCCGAGGAAAGCAAAGATTGTATCATGATGGCCACTTGAATACATGGTTTTGCCTAAAATCTCTAAAAATCACACATAAATGATGAAATCAAGGTCTTGATTTTGATCGAGAAGATCAAAGAAGAGCTCCATCTGGACACAGTGTTTCTGAAAAGATTAGGAGTGTTGGAAAGGGTTCTCTTGGACCACTACCCACATACTTAGCTACTGTGACAATCCCTTCTAAGAATGCGACTGGTGGAAACTGGGCGATGTGCCTCATCCTAGTGCCATTTTCATGGTCCAGTGGGTCTTTTTTTATGTTTATATGTATTTTTTTCAAATATGAAATTTATTGTCAAATTGGTTTCCATACAACACCCAGTGCTCATCCCAACAGGTGCCCTCCTCAATGCCCATCACCCACCCTTACCTCCCTCCTACCCCCCATCAAACCTCAGTTTATTCTCAGTTTTGAAGAGTCTCTTATGGTTTGGTTCCCTCCCTCTCTAACTTTTTTTTTTCCTTCCCCTCCCCCATGGTCTTCTGTTAAGTTTCTCAGGATCCACATAAGAGTGAAAACATATGGTATCTGTCTTTCTCTGTATGACTTATTTCATTTAGCATAACACTCTCTAGTTCCATCCACATTGCTACAAAAGGCCATATTTCATTCTTTCTCATTGCCACGTAGTGTTCTATTGTGCATATAAACCACAATTTCTTTATCCATTCATCATCCTAAATGATGGACACTTAGGCTGTTTCCATAATTTGGCTATTGTTGAAAGTGCTGCTATAAACATTGGGGTACAAGTGCTCCTATGCATCAGCACTCCTGTATCCCTTGGGTAAATTCCTAGCAGTGCTATTGCTGGATAGATCTATTTTTAATTTTTTGAGGGACCTCCACACTGTTTTCCAGAGCGGCTGCACCAGTTTGCATTCCCACCAACAGTGCAAGAGGGTTCCCATTTCTCCACATCCTCGCCAGCATCTAGAATCTCCTGATATGTTCATTTTAGCCACTCTGACTGGCATGAGGTGGTATCTCAGTGTGGTTTTGATTTGTATTTCCCTGATGAGGAGCGATGTTGAGCATCTTTTCATGTGCCTGTTGGCCATCTGGATGTCTTCTTTAGAGAAGTGTCTATTCATGTTTTCTGCCCATTTCTTCACTGGATTATTTGTTTTTTGGGTGTGGAGTTTGTTGAGTTCTTTCTAGATTCTGGATACTAGCCCTTTGTCTGATATGTCATTTACAAATACCTCTTCCCATTCTGTTGGTTGCCTTTTAGTTTTGCTGATTGTTTCCTTTGCAGTGCAGAAGCTTTTTATCTCCATGAGGTCTGAATAGTTCATTTTTGTTTTTAAGTCTCTTGCCTTTGGAGATGTGTCAAGTAAGAAATTGCTAAGGCTGAGGTCAGAGAAATTTTTTCCTGCTTTCTCCTCTAGGGTTTTGATGATTTCCTGTCTCACATTCAGGTCCTTTATCCATTTTGAGCTTATTTTTGTGAACGTTGTAAGAAAGTGGTCTAGTTTCATTCTTCTGCATGTTGCTGTCCAGTTCTCCGAGCACCATTTGTTAAAGAGACTGTGTTTTTTCCATTGGATATTCTTTCTTGCTTTGTCAAAGATTAGTTGGCTATACTTTTGTAGGTCCAATTCTGGAGTCTCTATTCGATTCCATTGGTCTATGTCTGTTTTCGTGCCAATACCATGCTGTCTGGATGATTACAGCTTTGTAGTAGAAGCTAAAGTCTGGGATTGTGATGCCTCCTGCTTTGGTCTTCTTCAAAATTGCTTTGGCTATTCGGGGTCTTTTGTGGTTCCATACAAATTTTAGGATTGCTTGTTCTAGCTTCAAGAAGAATGCTGGTCCAATTTTGGTTGGGATTGCATTGAATGTGTAGATAGCTTTGGGTAGTATTGACATTTTAACAACATTTATTCTTCCAATCCATGAGCATGGAATGTTTTTTTCCATTTCATTATATCTTCTTCAATTTCCATCATAAGGTTTCTATAGTTTTCAGCATACAGATATTTTACATCTTTGGTTAGGTTTATTCCTAGGTATTTTATGATTCTTGGTGCAATTGTGAATGGGATCAGTTTCTTTATTTGTCTTTCTGTTGCTTCATTATTAGTGTATAAGAATGCAACTGATTTCTGTACATTGATTTTGTATCCTGCAACTTTGCTGAATTCATGTGTCAGTTCTAGCAGACTTTTGGTGGAGTCTATCGGATTTTCCATGTATAATATCATGTCATCTGCAAAAAGTGAAAGCTTGACTTCATCTTTGCCAGTTTTGATGCCTTTGATTTCCTTTTGTTGTCTGATTGCTGATGCTAGAACTTCCAACACTATGTTAAACAACAGCGGTGAGAGTGGACACCCCTGTCGTGTTCCTGATCTCAGGGAGAAAGCTCTCAGTTTTTCCCCATTGAGGATGATATTGGCTGTAGGATTTTCATAAATGGCTTTTATGATGTTTAAGTATGTTCCTTCTATCCCGACTTTCTCAAGGGTTTTTAAGAAAGGATGCCGAATTTTGTCAAATGCTTTTTCTGCATTGATTGACAGTATCATATGGTTCTTATCTTTTCTTTTATTAATGTGATGTATCACATTGATTTGTGAATGTTGAACCAGCCCTGCAGCCCAGGAATGAATCCCACTTGATCATGGTGAATAATTATTTTTATATGCTGTTGAATTCGATTTGCTACATTCTTATTGAGTGTTTCTGCATCCATATTCATCAGGGATATTGGCTTGTAGTTCTCTTTTTTTCTGGGTCTCTGTGTGGTTTAGGAATCAAAGTAATGTTGGCTTCATAGAATGAGTCTGGAAGTTTTCCTTCCCTTTCTATTTTTTGGAACAGCTTGAGAAGGATAGGTATTATCTCTGCTTTAAATGTCTGGTAGAATTCCCCAGGGAAGCCATCTGGTCCTGGACTCTTACATGTTGGGAGATTTTTGATAACTGATTCAATTTCTTCGCTGGTTATGGGTCTGTTCAAGTTTTCTATTTCTTCCTGTTTGAGTTTTGGAAGTGTGTGGGTGCTAAGGAATTTGTCCATTTCTTCCAGGTTGTCCAGTTTGTTGGCATATAATTTTTCATAGTATTCCCTGATAATTGCTTGTATTTCTGAGGGATTGGCTGTAATAATTTCATTTTCATTCACGATTTTATCTATTTGGTTCATCTCCCTTTTCTTTTTGAGAAGCCTGGCTAGAGGTTTATCAATTTTGTTTATTTTTTCAAAAAACCAACTCATTTCATTGATCTGCTTTACAGTTTTTTTAGATTCTATATTGTTTATTTCTGCTCTGATCTTTATTATTTCTCTTCTTCTCCTGGGTTTGGGGTGTCTTTGCTGTTCTGTTTCTATTTCCTTTTGGTGTGCTGTTAGATTTTGTATTTGGGATTTTTCTTGTTTCTTGAGATAGGCCTGGTTTGCAATGTATTTTCCTCTCAGGACTGCCTTTGCTGTATCCCAAAGAGTTTGGATTGTTGTATGTTCATTTTCATTTGTTTCCATATATTTTTAAATTTCTTCTCTAATTGCCTGGTTGACTCACTCATTCTTTAGTAGGGTGTTCTTTACCTCCATGCTTTTGGAGGTTTCCCAGACTTTTTCCTGTGGTTGATTTCAAGTTTCATAGCATTGTGGTCTAAAAGTGTGTATGGTATGATCTCAATTCTTTTATACTTATGAAGGGCTGTTTTGTGACCCAGTATGTGATCTGTCTTGGAGAATGTTCCATGTGCACTCAAGAAGAAAGTATATTCTGTTGCTTTGGGATGCAGAGTTCTAAATATTATCTGTCAAGTCCATCAGATCCAATGGATCATTCAGGGCCCTTGTTTCTTTATTGACCATGTGTCTAGATGATCTATCCATTGTTGTAAGTGGAGTATGAAAGTCCCCTGCAATTACCACATTCTTATCAATAAGGTTGCTTATGTTTGTGATTAATAGTTTTATATATTTGGGGGCTCCCGTATTTGGCACATAGACATTTATAATTATTAACTCTTTCTGATGGATAGACCCTGTAATTATTATATAATGCCCTTCTTCATTTCTTGTTACCACCTTTAATTTAAAGTCTACTCCAGCTTTCTTTTGACTTCCGGTAGCATGATAGATAGTTCTCCATCCCCTCACTTTCAATCTGAAGGTGTCCTCAGGTCTAAAATGAGTCTCTTGTAGGCAGCAAATAGATGGGTCTTGTTTTTTTTATCCATTCTGAAACCCTATGTCTTTTGGTTGGAGCATTTAGTCCATTTACATTCAGTGTTATTATTGAAAGATATGGATTTAGAGTCATTGTGATGTTTGTAGATTTCATGCTTGTAGTGATGTCTCTGGTACTTTGTGGTCCTTGCAACATATCACTCACAGAATCCCCCTTAGGATCTCTTGTAGGGCTGGTTTAGTGGTGATGAATTGCTTCAGTTTTTGTTTGCTTGGGAAGACCTTTATCTCTCCTTCTATTCTGAATGACAAACTTGCTGGATAAAGGATTCTCGGCTGCATATTTTTTCTGTTCATCACATTGAAGATTTCCTGACATTCCTTTCTGGCCTGCCAAGTTTCAGTAGATAGGTCTTCCACTAGCCTTACGGGTCTCCCTTTGTAAGTTAGAGCCTGTTTATCCCTAGCTTCTTTCAGAATTTTCTCTTTATCCTTGTATTTTGCCAGTTTCACTATGATATGTTGTGCAGAAGATCGATTCAAGTGACATCTGAAGGGAGTTCTCTGTGCCTCTTGGATTTCAATGCCTTTTTCCTTCCCCAGATCAGGGAAGTTCTCAGCTATGATTTGTTCAAGTGCACCTTCAGCCCCTTTCTCTCTCTCTTCCTCTTCAGGAATTCCTATGATACGGATATTGTTCCGTTTGATTGCATCACTTAGTTCTCTAATTCTTGCCTCATATTCCTGGATTTTTTTAAATCTTTTTCTCAGTTTCCTCTTTTTCCATAATTTTATCTTCTAATTCACCTATTCTCTCCTCTGCCTCTTCAGTCCGTGCTATGGCCACCTCCATTTTATTTTGCACCTCACTTAGAGCATTTTTTAGCTCCTCATGACTATTTCTTGTCCCCTGATCTCTGTAACAATAGATTCTCTGCTGTCCTCTATGTTTTTTTCAAGCCCAGCGATTAATTTTATGGCTATTATTCTACCTTCTTGTTCCGTTATACTGCTTAAATCGTTTTTGATCTACTTCCTGGAGTTTCCTTTGAGGAGAATTCTTCCACTTCGTCATTTTGGGTAGTCCCTGAGGTGGCTCCAAACCGCAGGGTGCTTCCCCTGTGCTGTCTGGAGTAACTTGTGTTGGTGGGCAGGGCCTCAGTCAGACCCGATGTCTGCCCCCAGCCCACATCAGGGGCCACAGTCAGACTGGTGTGTACCTTATCTTCCCCTCTCCCAGGAGTGAGACTCACTGTGGAGTGGTGTGGCCCCTGTCTGGGCTACTTGCACACTGCCAGACTTGTGGTGCTGCTTCGATGGGATCTGGCGTATTAGCTGGGGTGGATCTGCAAGGTGCACAGGGGCGGGAGGGGCAGGCTCAGCTCGCTTTGCCGTTGGTGGCCCCCTGTGGGAGGGTCCCTGCAGCACTGGGAGGGAGGCAGGCAGACCCGTTGGAGGGATGGATCCACAGAAGCACTGTGTTGGGTGTTTGCACAGTGCAAGCAAGTTCGGTGAACTGGTTCCCTTTGGGGTTTCTGCTGGGGGATGGGCGAGGGAGATGGCGCTGGCCAGCGCTTTTGTTCCCCACCAAGCTGAGCTCTGTTTTCCGGGGCTCAGCACCTCTCCCTCCTGGTGTCCTCTCGCCCTCCTGCTCTCCAAGCAGAGCTGTTGACTTTTAACATTCCAGATGTTAAGTCCCACCGGCTGTCAGAACTCATGGAGTCTGGCCCCTCCACTTTTGCAAGTCTGACTCCGGGGCTCTGCCTCGCCGGGCAGGCTGCCCCTCCACTGTCCCAGCTCCCTCCTGCCAGTCCGTGCAGTGCACACCCCGTCTCCACCCTTCCTACCCTCTTCTGTGGGCCTCTTGTCTATGCTGGCTCCGCAGAGTCCATTCTGCTAGTCTTCTGGTGGTTTTCTGGGTTATTTAGGCAGGTGTGGGTGGAATCCAAGTGATCAGCAGGACGAGGTGAGCCCAGCGTCATCCTACGCCGCCCTCTTCCTAGTGGGTCTTAATCCAAAGGTGGTTTCCCAGGAACAAAGGCAGATCCTCTCGTCCTGCCCTGACCAGGTACCACAGCATCCTTGTTAGAGCATGTATGTGCTAGAAGGAAAACTCTCCCTAGCACTCATGGATATCAGGGCGTTTTTGGTCAATCTCCACTCCTGCCTACCTTTCCTGAGCTCCATTCCCTTTTTTTGTGGTTGGTGGTGAGCAAGGGGAGGGAGTTGCCATTTGAGGGGATTCACAGAAAGAATTCCTAAAAGATATCATGGTGATAAGGGTAGGGAACCCTTCAACAAGCCATGATGATTCCAGGTTTTTCAATTGTTAAGATTCCTAGAGCTCTAACTCAAAGATTAGCCCTGGGAGGAAAGCCTGTGCTTGTGTCACTTTCCTCACCATGCCCAGTGCTTTCCACCTGGGAACTGCTGTGGCCGATACAGACATCAGTTGCTATTCTAGATTCTCACCAGAGTGATAAAACTAGTGAAAATCTCCTTGATCCTGGCAGTCTGTCTACTTTGGGGCATTGACAGGAGTGTGGTATGTTACTGGGACTATGCAAAAGGCTGCTCAGACTGCATTCAACATGTCATTTTTACACCCAAAAACTCTAACTTTTAGTGGAATGTAGTTAATGTGACTGCTTCTGCTTCCAGCTTTTTAATGCCTGAACCACTTGGATGCTTTACTACCTGATGTCTTTAAGACAGATCTTCCTTCCATACACTTATGATGCATGAACTTTGCTCATCTACATATTTTGGTGTGTTTTTAAATGGTTTTCCATAAATCAGTCAGAAAAATACAAATACCATGTGATTTCACTCATATGTAGAATTTAAGAAACAAAACAAATGAGCAAAGGAGAAAAGAGAGAGAGAGAGAGAAACCAAGAAACAGACTCTTAACTAGAGAACAAACTGATGGTCATCAGAGGGGAGGTGAGGGAATGGGGGAATAGGTGATGGGGACTGGGGAGTGAATGTGTCCTGCTGAGCACTGGGTGATATATGGAATTGTTGAATTGCTATCTTGTGCACCTGAAACTAACATAATGTTGTATGTTAACTACACTGGAATTAAAACAAAATCTTAATTAAAAAATGGTTTTCCATAAGTGTTACTTAACCTCACAAGAAAAATCTAAGTGATCTGATAAACACTCCTAGTATTTTATCTAGTTAATTTTTCATTTTTCCCAATGTTTACTTTTTAAAAATTGAGTCTATAATAAACTGAACAAATATTAAGTGTACACTGTGATTATTTTTTATTATTAAATTCACATATAATTAAATTACAGTTAAACATATTAGTTTCAAGTGCACAATATAATATGATTCAACAAACGGTTTGATTAATTTGACATGTTAATCCACCCGGGAACTTCCTCATCCTCCTCCCATTCAGAGGGAGCCAGAAGGTAACCACTATTCTGATTTCTGTCATCATAGACTTGTTTGGTCTGAAGCAGACTCTGTGCGGACAGCAGTGAGCTTGATGTGGGGCTTGAACTCAAAAACTGTGAGATCATGACCTGAGCCAAAGTTGGATGCTCAACCAACTGAGCTGCCCAGGTGCCCCTATTTTGCAGCTTTTCAAAAATTTATTTAACATAATGTCATTGAGATTTATCTTTGTTTCTGCATGTATCAGCAGCACATCCATTTTTTTTTTTTTTTTTTTTTTGGCTGAGTGGTGTTCCATTGTGGGAAGATTTTTGTCCTTTTGAAATAAGTGTTTCTATTTTTATTGAAATATATAGGCATGGAATTGTTGGATCACAGAATAGGTGTATGGAAGTCATTTCTTGTTCCACATGAATGATGAGTGTCAGTGATAGTGATTTAACAATCACAGACATTGAAAGCCAGAAGTTAATTTAACCTGTTCTCATAATCAAATTTAACTATGGGTATGGGTGAATTGACCTATGGCCAGGACCTCCCTGCTCAACAGAAATAATAGCCATATAAGGAGGCCAATCAGACACAGCTAGCTACCACCTCTGGAGAGACTCCCCTGCCCTTGGTGTGCCTTTAGAACAAGAAGAATTAGGAAAGAGGATTGAGAGAGTCAGGGATACTAAACATGGAAATCTGGTTAAAACAATTTTATTTGGCAATGTAGTTCTTTGCTGAAAGGGTTGTGGAATGTCCTGTGGTCCAATATGCATGGCCATGGGTGGGGGCCAGTGCTGGATCATGAGGACATTTATCTGCCAAGCTACCCAACTTACATTATGTTGAAGGCAGCAGGAAACCATTGAAGGTTTATAAGCTGGAAGGTATTGGATTGAATTTAGACTACAGAATGATCTTTTTCATCATGGTAGGAAAAAATAGATTAACAAAAGAGAAGGATTGGGAGGGAGACTAGCTGAGAAGATGCAGGGGTCATCTATATGAGAGTCAGTGGGGTCTGAAACCAGAGACGTAGCGAGGAAGGAGTATGAAGGATGCAGAATCACCCTGGATCGCTGGGACTGCAGATGATGAGAAAACCAAGGAGGTAAGAATGACATTCTGATTTCTGACTTGGCTATTTAAGGGGATGCAATGCCATTTGCTGCTTCCCAAGACAAAGGAGAAGGAGGGGTTTTGACATAATAGAGGCACAGAGATGAGTTTTGGACACCTTGAGTTGGAGATGTACCTGTGGGACAACCAAGTGGAGGTGTCTCAGAGACAGTTGATATTTTGGTCTGTATCTCATAGCAGAGCAGGTCCCGTGGGTGTGCAGCGTGTGGCAGTCACACAGGGCCCCGAGTTCTGAATAACCCCCTGCTGGGCTTAATGTTCTGCTGTTGCCATCTTGAAATTCATGATAAGTTTTTAAAATTTATTTTTCTTAATGTTTATTTTTGAGGCAGGGAGAGACAGAGCATGAACGGGGAGAGTCAGAGAGAGGCAGACACAGAATCTGAAGCAGGCTACAGGCTCCGAGCTGTCAGCACAGCCCCACGTGGGGCTCGAACTCACGGACTGTGAGATCATGATCTGAGCCGAGGTTGGCTGCTTAACCGACTGAGCCACCCAGGCGCCCCATGATAATTTTATTGTGCATTGGGCCCCACAAATTCTGTCACTGGTCCTACTCAGTAATCAGTTCTGGGGATACAAATTTGTAAGTAACGAGTATACAGGTGGTCACTAGGGCCAATGGAGTAAGAATCAACATAGGAATTTCCACAAGAAGAAAGTATGGAATGAGAAGAATCTAAAGGTGTCTCTGGAGAAAGACATATTTAAAGGATGAGTAAGAAGAGCCCCACAAAGGGAATAGAAAGCATCCAGTGACATCAATGGGGAATGAATCCATGGACATTATGGAACCAGCATCTAGAAAGATGGACATGGAGAAAAGAGAACATGCTTATAGAATCCTGAGAAAGTTACATGCAGCTTTATACTTTTGATGAATGCTATCTATTGGTCCATATGGAGACTTCTGTCAAACACATATGAGCCCTTTCCCCCCGATCTTCCTCCTCCTTCTCCCCTTCCCCAGGATTCATTTGCCTCTTCTACACTCCTATCCTTCCTTCAGGGAGCTCATTTGTGAAGTAGACACACAAGGTTCCTGGTCCATGACAGCAGATCTTGATGCTCTGACCTTAGGAGTAGGGGGATGGGAGGTAGAGACAACAGATTATAGCTCGAGGCCCTTCTGATCCTTGAGAGTGCTATCTTCAAGGTGAGCATATCTTTTTCATGCTTATATTAGCCATCTCCTGTGGCATACTTTTAAGCATTATTATAGCAAGAATATTTCTATCTCCTCACTTTGTCTTACCAGAGACAGACCTCCATCTGGACCAGGTAAAATATGGGGTGGGAGAGAAAGGATAAAGAAAAAAGGAAATCCCAATCAATCACTTAAATCAAAAGAGAAGAGAGCATTAAAAGGATGTGGTAGCTACCTGTCAAATCAACAGACAAGTCAAATAATAGAAGATCTCACAAAACTTGCATCAGACTCTACAATGTAAAGATCACAATTGACTTCTTCCAATCATGATGGAATAGCTTGTAACAGACCAAGACTAGCCAGATCAGTTATTTAAAAAATATATTGGAAGGCATAATACAGATTCTGGGGCTCCCAGGACTTCAGCGCCAGTGTTCTGGAAAAGGAAATCCTGAAGAGGTGGGCCAGCACCCTACAGTTGGTTTTGCCTTGGGGCATTTGCCTTTTCTAGGATCAGGAAGAAGACTTGGGAATCTGAATGGCTTCCATGCCAGAGAGCTACTGTTAACAAGCAGAGAAGCCAATACATTTTGGGGAAGTCTTGTAGACCTAAAGGGATAAAAATATGAGACTTGGGTGGCAATACTGTGGAAGAAGAGAAGACAAAGAGTGAATGGTAATGAAGATTTTGAGAAGTTTGCCTTCCAAGAGGAGAGCAGAGACTGGGTAGGAACTTTAAGGATATTCAGGGAAAACAAAGCGGTAAAAGTGAGGGTCCTAAGAACAAATTTGTAGGACTCAGATTAACTGATTCTAAGATTTATTATAAAGCCACAGGAACTGAGACAAAGTAATATTGGTGAAAGGATGGACACAGATCATTGGAATAAAATTAAGACTAGAAATAGACATATGAATATGATCAATTGATTTTTGACAAAGGTTCAAAGATAATTCAGTGGAGAAAGGACAGTCATTTCAAAAAACAGTGCTGGATCAATAGAACATCCACGTGCAAATAAATAAATCTGACCTATGCCTTGCATCATAGAGAAAACTTGCCATTCACAAAGGATCAAAAGCAAAAAAAAAAAAAAAAAATGCTTATGAGTACATTTAACCTAGGGGTGGAAGATCCAATACACTGCTAACTGTAAGGTATTGATGAAAGAAGTTGAAAAACACACAAATGGAATTATATCACGTGTGTATGAATCAGAAAAACTAACGCTGTTAAAATGTCCATACTACCCAGAGTGGGCTATAGATTCAACGCAGTTCCTATCAAGATTCCAATGGCATTTTCCACAGAAATAGCAAAAACAACCCTAAAGATTTGTATGGAACCATGAAATACTCCCAAATAGCCAAACAATCTTAAGAGAGAAGAACACAGCTGGAGGCATGACATCTCCTGATTCTAAACCATATTTAGGGCACTCTTTGGGACGACCCCTAGATGTCCTATGTAAGAGATAAATCACTGGGTTCTACTCCTGAAACCAATAATGCACTGTGTGTTAACTAACTTGAGAACAAAAAAACAACACAAAACAACAAAAAGACCACCCCCTCCCCACAAAGCTATAGTAATCAAAACAGTATGGTATTGGAATAAAAACTGGCACATAAACCAATGGAACAGAATAGGAAGCCCAGAAATAGCCCCCACATTTATGGTCAACTAATATTTGACAAGGGAACCAAGAATACTCAATAGAGAAAAGATAGTTTCTCCGATAAATCATGCTGGGAAAACTGGATATTCGCATGCAAAAGAATGAAATTGGGCCCCTATCTTACACCACTCACAAAAACTAACTTGAAATGGACAAAAGACATAAATGTAAGACTGAAACTGTAAAACTCCTAGGAGAATACCTAGGGGAAAAAACACCTTGATTTTGGCCTTCACAATGATTTTTTGGATATGACACAAGAAGTACATGCAATGAAAGCAAAAATGAATGAGCAGGGCTAAATCGAATAAAAAAAAACTTCTGTAGAGCAAACAAACAGTAAACAAAATGAAAAGGCAACCTATGAATGAGAGAACATGTTTACAAACTATATAGCTGATAAGAAGCTAATATCCAAAGTACACAAGGAGGGGCGCCTGGGTGGCTCAGTCAGTTAAACATCCAAC
Organism: Felis catus; assembly: GCF_018350175.1. NCBI lineage: Eukaryota > Metazoa > Chordata > Mammalia > Carnivora > Felidae > Felis > Felis catus. The sequence goes on along the minus strand of NC_058376.1, from coordinate 150,915,089 downwards.
ACTTGGTTTAGCTCAGGTCATGATCTCACCGTTCCAGGGTTCAAGCCCTGGGTCAGGCTCTGTGCTGACAGCGTGGAGTCTGCCTGGGATTCTCTCTCTCTTCCTCTCTCTCTGCCCCTCCCCTTCTCTCTCTCTCTCTCTCCCAAAATAAATAAATAAACATTAAAAAAATAAACCCAAATTAAAAACAAAACAAAACAAAACACACAGGGAACCCACACAGCTGAGGAACTGGGGTGGGGGGAAAGTGATCTGATTAAAATGCGCAGATGAATTGAACAGACATTTTTCCAAATAAGAGATACAAATGGAACAAATACATGAAAAGATGCTTGGCATTACTAATCACCAGGAAAATGCAAATCAAAGCCACAATGAGACACCACCTCACTTGTCAGAGTGGCTATGATCAAAAAGACAGAAGATAACAAGTGTGGGCAAAGATATGGAGAAAAGGGAACCCTTGTACACTGTAAAAAGTGGCACAGTCACAGTGAAAAACAATATGAGACTCCCTCCAAATTAAAATACAACTACCATATGACCCAGAAATCGCACTTTTGGGTACATATCCAAAGAAAATGAAATCAGGATCTGGAAGACATATTTACATTCCTATATTCATGGCAACATTATTCTCTGTAGCCACCATGTGGAAACAACCTAAGTGTCCATCAATGGGATGAATGGATAATGAAGATGTGGTATAATGGGATGTTATTCAGCCATGAGAAAAAAGGAAATATTTTCAACAACATAGATGGACCTTGAGGGCATTATGCGAAGTGAAGTAAGTCAGACAGGGAGGGACAAATATATGTGGAATACAAGAAAAGCTAAACTTATAGAAACAGAGGGCAGAATGGGAGTTGCCTGGAGAGGGGAGTAGGGGAAATGGGGAGATGTTGGTCACAGAGTTCAAACTTCTTGTAAGATGAGTAAATTCTGGGGGTCTCATGTACAGCATGACGACCATAATTAACAATACTATATTATATATTCGAATAGTGCTTAGAGAGTACATCTTTTTTTTTTTTAATGTTTTTATTGATTTTTGAGATAGACAGAGTGTGATTGGAGGAGGGGCAGAGAGAGGGAGACACAGAATCTGAAGCAGGCTCCAGGCTCTGAGCAGTCAGCAAAGAGCCCGATGTGGGGCTCGATCCCATGAACTGTGAGATCGTGACCTGAGCCAAAGTCGGACACTTAACAGACTGAGTCACCCAGGTGTTCCAGGGCTTTCAATTTTAGAACTGGGATCGTGCTGAGTAGCCCAGGATAAGCTGGTCACCCTAGATCTCACCTTCTAGGCTCTGAGAGATGTTTGTCACAAGAAGGGATTTGCAGAGGCTTACTCCTCTAGGGTCTCATGCGACTCCTTTCATGAAACCGGGGGCCTCAGTGGTTCTCTTCCTACCTTCACCATGTGCCTTTGCTCTTCTCAGAAACCTGTGGCCCCAGCAGAGAACACTGTCTAGTAAGACTCAAGGAAGGAGAAACCAAGGATTGATTTTGTTTTCTTTCTCTCCCACTCTGAGGCTTTTTCTGTTTCCAGTTCCCATGTGAGTCTGGGAAGAGAAGACGTCCAAAGGTCCAATCAGTCACCACCCCCCCTCCCGTCAACAGTGCGTCTGGTGCTCACAACCACTAAATCAGAATTAATTTAATAATTCTGGATCTTGCATTTATATCGCCCATTGCTTCAAAACCTCTTTGAGAACGATCCCTGAAAGAGAAACAAAATAATTCTAGCTATCGATGGATTTCTTTAACTTCCTGTTTTGAATGCATGTCAAGAGAAATTTCCAGTTGATTTCACTGAGGTTTTAAAGTCATCGCCTGCAGCAGATGCGTGTGCTGCCCTCCCATACCCGCTCACTCTTGCTACCTCAGGGCATGGCTGTCCAACTTCCAACTGGCAGCACCTGCCTTTCTTTGTTGAGAGCTGTCCCTGGTCTCCAAAAAAAAAACAAAAAAATCACATGAGGTGACCCAGAAGTGCAGAGGAATTAACATTTGCAAGGAGCAGCCCCTGATCCATGACTGAGCCGGAGTAGAAACAGCCTATAGCTCCTTTGCCTTCCAGCAGAACAACGCTGAGGCCTGAGTTTCCAGCTGGCTCCAAATTTCCCCTGTGGGATTAAGGTTCAGGCGCCCCCCGTGGTAGCTTTGCTTGATGATACATCCCTGGTTGGCTGTCTTCCCTTTCCTGTCTCACTTCCCCACTCACCCACCAGTGTTTTCTTCATTTCGCTAGGAAGCTGCCTGTTCTCCAGGCTCTGTGTCCGGTTCTGCTTCTGAGGAAACCCAAACTGCAGCTCTCCCGGTTACAAACCCAGAGCAGGTTGTTTCCTTTCAGAGCACGGTTTGTTTCTTCAGAGCACTTACCACGATGCACGATTATTGGTGGTGTTTGTTTTTTTTTTTTAAACCAATTTATTTATTTTGAGAGAGAGAGCATGTGTGACTGGGAGAGGGGCAGAGAGAGAGGGAGAGAGAGAGAATCCCAAACAGGCTGTGCGCTGTGAGCACGGAGTCCAATGCAGGGCTCGATCTCACGAACCGGGAGATCATGACCTGAGCTGAAGGCAAGAGCCGGTTGCTTAACCAACTGAGCCACCCAGGCGCCGCACAATGTAAGATTATTGTGTTTACTTGGGTGTTAACTCTCTCCCTAACAAGGTCAGCTACGTGAGTTTAGTCTATGTCCATGTTCCTCAAGCCTTTCTCCTTCGAACCCTCGCAGAGCTTTGCATACAGCAGGCGCTCAATAAATGGTTGTTCAATGAATGGATGAAAGAGTGAATTTGAAGAAAACTGACTCAAAACCAGGAGATCTACAACCAGCTTACCCAATTATGTTTCAAGGAACACACACACGGTTTGTGTGTGTCTACACCAAGCTTGTCTAATAAATGATATGCAAGAATATCCTCCAGTCGAAACTGGAACCTGAGCCACTAGACTGGCGTTTCCATCATTTAAAAGCAGTTATTACCTACATTATTCCCAATCACAGAGGCTTCCTGGGATCATTACAGGGCTGTGCATACGACACAGCTGTGAAAAGCATTCCGCGTGCCCACCTCTGGCAGATACTGTCCATGTCTGTGCGTGTGAAATGGGAAGAATAGGACCCTTGTCTCTGACAGAGGTTGAGGGCATCCTCAAGGACGTAACATCCATGATCACAACCGGCTTTCCAGCAGAGATCCCTGTTTCCGTAAAGCGCCTGGGTACCTGCAGGGTACCCGAAGCATCTGTTTTCAGGATACCGGCCAGGTTGTTTGAAAAGTCAGGCTGCTTTAAGACAAAGAGGCTGGAGTGCAGTGAAAGCAATTAAGGAATAGGCTGAAGTGTGAAGTCACAGGCCCGGATGGATGAAGCTTGAAGAGGGTGTTAAGGGCAGAAGTCCAGGTCGGTTCACTGGCTCCCACCATGGTTCCTAGGATACTTTCTCCTCTTTTTTCAGGATCCTAATAACAAATCCCACCCCTTGCCTCATTCAGAGCAACTTTTACTTTTTTCTTTATTTACATTTTTTAAATGTTTATTTTTTTCCAGAGACAGACAGAGTGCAAGTGGGGGGGGGTGGGCAGACAGAGAGGGAGACACGGGCTCTGAAGCAGGCTCCAAGCTCCAAGCTGGAGCCCCACGTGTGGCTTGAACTCACGGACTGCGAGATCGTGACCTGAGCGGAAGTTGGATGCTTAACGGACTGAGCCACCCAGGTGCCCCTTTCTTTATTTCTTAATACCTTCCAACACCCAGGCCCACAGAACCTCCTCCATTTACATGGCTGTGTAAAGTGGAAGTCCCCAGAAGTAGAGTCTGAGACAGGGATTCACGTGCACAGGACATATTCGGTATGTGCTCTCAGGGGGAGACTTGAAAGGGAACGAGAGAAGCAGATAAGGTGGACAGAGGGGCTGAGAGAGAATATGATCTCAGCTGGGGTCCAGCTTCAGCCCGATCCAGTGGGGAGCTCAGGACTATGAGCTCAGGAGTCGGTCCCACTCTGAGACAGGCGGCCAGTATTTGAATCCCTTTGCCAGTCACTCATTGCTGTGGGGCCGTCCTGGGCTGCCACCTTGTAGCAAGTCAGCTCTCCTCTGGCTGAGGGCATCATTTTGGAGAGGGGACAGCTGTGAACCATAAGAGGTCTATACTCACTTCTACCCTTCACTTCTCAGAACTACAGTACTGAGGTGACGGGGGCACCAATTGAATAGTGGGGTTTGAAATGGGTATCGAGAGCAGTTAAAACGGGGGTATGGAGTTACTTCGCAAAATGGAGGCACCGAAGAGGACTTAGGCCTTGGAACCTCCAACAATGCTCATTTGTAATTATGCATCCCCCTTTCTGCACGTCTTTGGATGAATGGATTAAAAGCTATAAGAAGAATCCTATACCGTCTGTCTTTTTTTTTTTATTTATTTTTATTTTTTTATTTTAAAATTTACATCCAAGTTAGTTAGCATATAGTGCAACAATAATTTCAGGAGTAGATTCCTTAGTGCCCCTGACGCATTCAGCCCATCCCCCCTCCCACACCCCTTCCAGTAACCCTCTGTTTGTCCTCCATATTGAAGGGTCTCTTCTGTTTTGTCCCCCTCCCTGTTTTTGTATTATTTTTGCTTCCCTTCCCTTATGTTCATCTGTTTTGTCTCGTAAAGTCCTCATATGAGTGAAGTCACATGATATTTGTCTTTCTCTGACTGACTAATTTCGCTTAGCATAATACCCTAGTTCCATCCACATTGTTGCAAGTGGCAAGATTTCATTCTTTTTGATTCCTGAGTAATACTCCATTGTATATATACCACATATACATACCACATCTTCTTTATCCATTCATCCATTGATGGACATTTGGGCTCTTTCCATACTTTGGCTATTGTCAATAGCGCTGCTATAAACATGGGGGTGCATGTGCCCCTTCAAAACAGCACACCTATATCCCTTAGATAAATACCTAGTAGTGCAATTGCTGGTTCATAGGGTAGTTCTATTTATAAATTTTTGAGGAACCTCCATACTGTTTTCCAGAGTGGCTGCGCCAGTTTGCAATCCCACCAACAATGCAAAAGAGATCCTCTTTCTCTACATCCTTGCCAACATCTGTTGTTGCCTGAGTTGTTAATTTTAGTCATTCTGACAGGTGTGAGGTGGTATCTCACTGTGGTTTTCATTTGTATTTCCCTGATGAGGAGCGATGTTGAGCATTTTTTCATGTGTCTGTTGGCCATCTGGATGTCTTCTTTGGAAAAGTGTCTATTCATGTATTTTGCCTATTTCTTCACTGGATTATTTGTTTTTGGAGTGTTGATTTGATAAGTTCTTTATAGATTTTGGATACTAACCCTTTATCTAATATGTCATTTGTAAAGATCTTCTCCCATTCCATTGGTTGTCTTTTAATTTGGCTGATTGTTTTCTTCTCTGTGCAGAAGCTTTTTATTTTGATGAGGTCCCAATAGTTCATTTTTGCTTTTATTTCCCTTGCCTCTGGAGACGTGTTGAGTAAGAAGTTTCTGTGGCCAAGGTCAAAGAGGTTTTGCCTGATTTCTCCTCTAGGATTTTGATGGCTTCCTGTCTTTCACCCATTTTGAGTTTCTTTTTGTGTATGCTGTAAGAAAGGGGTCCAGGTTCATTTTTCGGCATGTTGCTGACCATTTTTTCCCAGCACCATTTGCTGAAAAGACTGTCTTTATCCCATTGGACATTCTTTCCTGCTTTGTCAAAGATTAGGTGGCTATATGTTTGTGGGTCCATTTCTGGGTTCTCTATTCCGTTGCATTGATCTGAGCATCTGTTTTTGTGCCAGTACCATACTATCTTGATGATTACAGCTTTGTGATACAGCTTGAAGTCAGGATCGTGATGCCTGCAGCTTTGGTTTTCTTTTTCAAGATTGCCTTGGCTATTTGGGTCTTTTCTGGTTCCATACAAATTTTAGGATTGTTTGTGCTGGCTCTGTGAAGAATGCTGGTGTTATTTTGATAGGGATTGCATATACCATCCATCTATATATCAGCTATATACTGACTTCTGTAATCATGCATCTGTCACTCATATCAAAAACAAAAACTGCCTGAAACTTGTGACTATATCCCATCCTAGCTAATGTTAGTTGAGTGCTTACTCTGTGCTTGCCACTGATCTAAGATTTTTATATGGGGACAGCTGGGTGGCTCACTTGGTTGAGCAGCTGACCCTTGATTTGGACTCAGGTCGTGATCCCAGGGTCGTGGTACTATGCTGCTTGGGATTCTCTGTCTTTATCTCCCCCTGCTCCTCTCCCCTACTTTCACACTCTCTCTCTAAAATAAGAAATTAAAAAAAAATATGTTAAGATCTTTATGTGTTATATGACCTAGCTCTTCCACAAACAGAGGAGGTACTATTGGCCCCAAAGTAAACTGCTCTGGAACAGAGTAGAAGAGGTCAGACTTCCAAATTCCTTTTCTAAAAACCAACATAACTCAGATACCCAAACCTGACAAAGAGCACACGAAGGAAGGAAGAAAAAAAGGAAGGAAGGAAGTAGTAGATCAATTTCACTTATAAATAGGGACAAAATCCTACAGGCAGGAAAAATTTAAGAATTCTTTTATCACTGTAACTATATAACACATATATGTAATATAACTAATACCCAATATGATTAGATAAGAGAAAGAACAAAAGGTATAAATCATAGGATATTAGAAAGGCATGGGCAAAAATATTACTATATGTAGATCTTGTAATTTTATATCTGAGAATTTAAGAGAATCCATTGTATTTTACAATTCAGTGATCATATTTTTTTTCCTTGAAGGCAGTTTTTTCCTGATCTAGATTTCTTTCTATATCCCTTGTTTTAAATTTTATACTTACAGTGGTGTTATGTTGTTGTATTTGAGTCTTTTGAACTAAGCAGGGAGGAAAGCAGTGAATTTTCACTTAAAATGCTGCATGGCAGGAAAATTATTCACTGTGCTAAGAGGTAGGTATCTGAAGCCTGAAGTTGACTGATCCACTCTCCCCTTTTCAAACTATTTCCATGATTGGTGGATATTTTAGATTTTAGATTAATTTACATATTAGTGAAATATAGTATTGCTACATGTGTCCCTTTCTATTAATAGGGCCAAAGTAAGTTGTGTTTTTTTTTTTTTTTCTGACTGCTAGAAGGGAAAAAAAGGAGAAATTGTATACTAGTTTTGGTTGTTGTGATTTCTTATTTGTTTGTTTAAAGTAGGCTCCATGCCCAACATAGGGCTTGAACTCATGAACTCTGAGATGAAGAGTCATAAGCTCTACCACTGAGTCAGCCAGGCCCCCCTACTTGCTGTGATTTTGATGCTAATGTCAATTCCCTACTACATTAAACTGGAAAGATTTTGAAGGCAATATACATCTCAGCTGGGACGCCTAAAGGAGGACTAAACAGAAGGAGTGTGGGATGGTAAGGAAGCAAGTAATCTTGCAGAGTATTTTCAATTCTCAAAAAAAAAAAAAATACATTTGAAAGTAAGCTTTGCCACAACAGGAAATATTAGAACTATTCCAAATGTCCATTAAACATATCATCAACCTGTCTGAGCAAAGCTAGGATTGTTTCCTGGGAAGCAGTAATATTTCTAGAAAATAAAAATGTAAACATTCATTTTGCCTAATTCCTCTAATATGGGGAATTAGCAATTAATTACAAACGTAATAGAAGGGCTTATTAAAAAGAGGGAAGGTATAAGGGTGCAACTCTTTTCCTGGTTCCTCCACTTATTGGCTTCATGAGCCTAGAAAAGTTACTTAACTTCACTGAGCCCATGGTTTGCATCTTAAAATGAAAAGAGTATATATAGTATGCCACTTTTTGTGTAAGAGAAATGATGAAATAATAACACTATGTATGTATCTGTATATTTTTGCAAAAGGAAACACGGGAAGGATTGTTGGAGAAAGTCATTGAGAGGATGTGACCCCTGGTTGACCCAGAAGCTGGACACGGGTGGGGTAGGGAGCAGGGGCTAGGGGGTGGGGGAGCAGTTGGAATTTTCTCACCCCAGCTGCTGTCCTTGGAGTGTACCCTCTCCCCAGCCTTCCCACAATGGGAGCCATTTTCAAGGACGCAGTCTTCAGATAGTGATGTGCTCTTGAGACCATCTGCAAGGTATATGTGACTCAATCCTGATAAGCCTCTATATACACTTTTAAGATGCTGGTGGGGAGGCATGGGGATCTACTGGTCTTGTAGCCACCAGAGACAAGAATCATAAGTAAGTTCCCTTTGCTTATTAAGTCGCCAACCCTTTCTCCTTTCCCTCCATGTATGGAGCCAGTTTGTGAACTGACAACGATAAACCAAAAACTAATGGGATTGTTTACCTAAAGGAGGTGGATGTGAATGGGGTGGATGGGTTGGGGGCAATAACTCATATTCCTCTGCGTGTTTGGTTTTGGATAGTTTTGACTTTTGGAACCATGGTGGTGTTTCATATAAACAACAAGTAAAATTTAAAAAAAAAATTACCAAGGATAAGAAGGGAAACCCTAAAATAGAATAAACAAAACCAAATGTATTTAATTATACTTCAAATGAATAACATAACCAAACTGAAGAGGGGAAAAAAAGAAATAACCAATGTAACGTTTCCACACAGTATTTTGACTAGATACCCTCAATCTGAAATTAATAAAAAACTTAAGTAAATATTGAATTCTAGTTAGTAAGGTTCTTTTTTTCCCCATCATTGTGTGTTAGCAATTCTAATACTACTTTTTATACATTCTAAGATTGAGCAAATAAGTCAATATATTAAGGATGGAGAAGGTACGATCAAAGCTGTGGTTTTGGATTGGAACTGAAAGCATCAGCACAAACTTGTGGTTTCTGATATAGAGATACACTGATAGGTGATAGATAGAGATGAAGAGATGTGTATATTTACATGTACATACATACATTTCCTAGCTCTGTCCACTGTGAGTCTGGAAGCTATGATACAGCAGTAGTAGTAAATACATCTGATGCCCAGATTGTAGTTGCTAAATATCATCTTCTAATGAAGAAAACCAGAAGTCCTTGGAGAAATGGCTGATGCCAGGGCTGGGGCTGGGAGAGTAAAGGATACACCTTGACATTTTGTCGTGTCATGTTGACATAAAAGCTAAGGTAGAGGAGAACCCCAGGCCAAATAGGGGACGATGTGAGGACCAAACAGAATAATGGCAGTAATAGATTAGAACACATGAATTGGAAAAAAAAATTGGAAAAAAAAATCCATGAGTCCATAGTGACACCCCAAAATAGAGATAAACAAGGAAAGACCTTTTCTTTAGAGAAGAAAGCCGGCTAACAGATTGAGAAGAAATAATAGAAATTAGGGAGGAAAATCACCATCTTGCAACCTGAGTATCATAACTGATTTAGGCAAGAATTCACAATGGATGCTGGTATCATTTGTTGATAAGTTATTGGGAAACAGAATATTCAAATGGTTTCAAGTTACCTTTCCACAAACTACTCATTTGCAAAGGGAAAAATTTACCTTCTAATGGGAGACGCAGGATACTACTTTTGCTTAGGAGAGGTATTTACAGCAACCAAGATCAAATAACATACATAAAAGGACAAGGAATAGGAGAGAGGCCAGTTCGCTCATCTGATATACAAGATTATAACATAGAACTTTGTCATTGCAACAATACAAGAAATAGGAATATGAGATGCAAATATTCTTCTGAAAAGATTAAACTCTGCGTGTAGCTGATATGGCTATATGTCTAGAAATTCAGGAGAATCAAATGAAAAGCGATTGTAACCAATAAGACAATTCAATAAGGTAGCCAGAAACATAACCAACAATTTAAAAATTCAATCATTTTCTATACATCAGAAAATGTTAATAGAGAAAGATTGATTCACAAAGGAAACCAAAGCTAACAAATGACACTGAATATGTGCAAGACTTGTATGAAGGAAACTATTCAATTACCCAGAAGGACACAGACCATCAAGATCCCAATGGGACGAGTCGATAATGTAACGTTAGCCGTTCTTTCCAAATTATTCCATGATTTAATTCAATGCAGTGTTAATCAAAGTCCTCAAAGTAATTTTCCAGGTCTGTTTTCTCAGATGACAAAATTAACAAAGATTGCCTATATATTTTTGAATAGCTTTAGTGACGTGAAATTTACAAACATAAGGTTAACTTGTTAAAGTGTACAGCTCAGTTTTTAGTATTTAGAGAGCTGTGCAACCATCATCAAAATCTAAGTTTAGGACACTCTCATCATCCCAAACAGAAATGTGGTCTCCATTTTCAGTTGCATTTTTAAAATGATAGCTTTCTTGAGATATAATTCACATACCATAAAGTTTATCTTTTTAAACTATCAATTCAGTGATTTTTAGTGCATGACAAAGTTGCTCATAGATTGCCACTGATTCCAAAACATTTTCATCACTCCGGAAAGAAACCTCAAGTCCATTAGTGGTCACTCCCTATCTGTTCCTCCAACCATCCCTGGCAACCACTCATCTAACTCTCTCTCCGCGGATTTGCCTATTCTGGACATTTCCCTGTAAATGGAATCATACAGTAGTGCCTTTTTGTGCCTGGCTTCTTTTGAAAAAAGAAGAAATGGAAGAATTTTGCCTGATATTAAAACATACTGTAAACAGCACAGAATTTTGGTAGACATAGAAAAGCATATCCCGATGATTAGTGATGTTCAGCAATTTTTCACGTGTTTACTGGCCATCTGTATGTCTTCTTTGGGAAAGTGTCTATTCAGGTCCTTGGTTGCCAGAGGGGAGGAGTGTGGGATAATGGGTGAAACAGAAAAAGACGATTTAGAGTACACTTATCTTGATGAGCACTGTGTAATGAATGTATAGAATTGTTGGATCATTACATTGTACATCTGAAACTAATATAACACTGTATGTTAATTATACAGAAAGAAAGATGGGGCGCCTGGGTGGCTCAGTTGGTTAAGTGTCCGACTTCGGCTCAGGTCATGATCTCGTGGTTTGTGAGTTCGAGCCCCGCGTAAGGTTTGCTGACAGCTGGGAGCCTGGAGCCTGCTTCGGATTCTTTGTCTCCTCCTCTCTGTGCCCCTCCCATGTTCATGCTCTGTCTCTCTCTGTCTCTCAATAATAAATAAACGTTTAAAAATTTAAAAAAAAATTATACAGAAAGAAAGAACAAAAGAAAGAAAAAAAGAAAGAGGAAATAATGAATCTCTCCCTCCCTCTCTCTCTCTCTCTCTCTCTCTCTCTCTCTCTCACACACACACACACACACACACATAGCAGAGACCACCACTTTACACATGATAATGGTGGCAGTTCAAGCCAATGGGAGAGAATGTTAATAAACGATGTTAGAATAAAAAGTGACATTAGGGCAAATAAAAGTAAATATGGAAGAAACAAATTTAGAGCCTTCTCTCATGTCACACAAAATTGAATTACTATTAAATATTTAAACGCCATAAAGCTTCAGGGAAGTATTATTATTATTAAGGCGGCAGAAGCTGTTCCTCACAAGGTATAAAACACATAAGATATATGTAAAAGGTTGACAAATTTGAAAACACCGAAATTCAAATTTCTGTAATAAATTGAACGATAATCCGAAAACTAAAATATTCATAAAGCTATATCTACACAAAGGAATGGCTGAAGAATAAAGAAATAAGTTAAGTGGTGAAGGGGAAAACCTTAACAGAAGAATTTCATATAGTAAATGTAGATTCTTTCCCCTATTCCAGGAGGCGGAGCTTAATTTCCTTCCCCTTAAAGTGTAAGCTGGATTTAGTGATTTGCTTCTAACAAGCAGAGAATGGAAAGGGAAAAATAATGACTTTGCAATGGAGAAATCTGGCAGACACCATCTTCAGTGAATGATGAAGGCCAGCGTCACCAGTGGCAGGTCATGTGGATATTATGTACCCCCGAGATGATGCGGTGACAAGGGCACTTCACCTCCAAGGTGTTCTTCCTCCAAGTCAGATTGTGAGAAAATGCCAGAGAAACCTAAACTGAGAACATTCTACAAAATACAGGTAAACACTCACCAGAAGTATCAACGTCATGAAAAACAAAGACTGAGAAGTTGTCATAGATTGGAGGCAGCAAAGGATACATGATAACCAAATGCATCAGGGTGTCCTGGATGAGATCGGGGACCAGAAAAGGGGCAGTAGTGTGAAATCTGGTGGAATCTGAATGAAGCCTGTAATTTAGCTAATACTATTGTACCAATGTTAATTTCTTAGTTTTTGACAAATACATAAAGATTATATAAGATATTCATATTAGAAGAAGCTGGGTGGAGAGTATACAGGAAGGAACTCTTTGTCCTATCTTGCAACTTTTCTGTAAATCTAAAATTATCTCAAGACTTAAAAATGTTTAAAAGCTTGATAATAATGAAGAATCCACACCACAAAAAGAGACAATATTATAATGACAGAACAGAAAGAAAATTATACATACATACATACATAAAAAGCCCCTAAAAATCAATAAAAGGCAAACAGTCTGGTACAGAACTGGACAGAGAATGTGAAATGGAGGGGCTCCTGGGTGGCTCACTCAGTTAAGTTTCCGACTTCAGCTCAGGTCATGATCTCACAGTTTGTGAGTTCCAGCCCCTAACTGGGCTCTCTGCCATCAGCATGGAGCCTGCTTGGGATGCCCTCTGCCCCTCACTCTCTGCTCCCCCCTCTCCAGCTCATGTGTGCTCTCTCAAAAATAAATAAACATTTTTAAAAAAAGAATATGAAATGGAAAACAAACACAGAAAGAAATTCCTATGACTGATATTTCTATGAGAAGATTCTAAATAATCAGAAAAATGCAAATCAAAACAAAAAGATATGGCATATGCCAACACAGATGGCAAAAAATGAAAAGAATGCTAATAATGGGGACTGGGGGGCATGGAAACTTACTTTTTACAGCTGACGGGAGTGTAAATTGGGGCAACGTCTTTTGAAGGCAATTGGCAACATCTATCGAGCTTTTAACTTGGGATGGTCTTTATTCACAACTCAACCATTGGGAAAATATTCTGGAGAAATGCTCTCACTCATACACAAGTGTATACACACAAGGATAGTCATTAGAAATTTGGTTTATAAAATCATAAATGCTCTAAATGTCCACAGAGGAAGGTATTCAGAAAATTGACAACAATGTAAATGTCTAAAAAAGAGCATTTGGGGCATCCAGGTAGCTCAGTCAGTTAAGCGTCTGACTTCAGCTCAGGTCATGATCTCACAGCACATGTGTTCAAGCCCTGAGTCAGGCTTTGTGCTGCCAGCTCAGAGCCTGGAGCCCGCTTCGGATTTGTCTCTCTCTCTCTCTGCCCTTCCCCTGATCATGCTCTGTCTGTCTCTGTCTCTCAAAAATAAATAAGCATTAAAAAATTTTTAAAAAGAGAATTTAAATTAAATAAGTGCATGCATATATGAAATATCATGCAACTCTAAAAAGGAGGGAAGAGATACAGAGGTAGATGATAGACGAATAGATAGATAAACAAAGAGAAATGATAGATAGATCGATGATAGATATGTGCTTATTGTCATTGTCTTTTCTTCCTTTGACGCGACTATGGGCCCTGTGATTTCAGAAATATAAGCAACAAGAGGGATGAGTGAAACAAATAACGTACTTATTTTACATAAAGCGTACTCTTTACGAATACCTGAGCTTTGTTAACTTTGGGAAGAGCAGTCTGTCTCCTTGTCTTTAATGATCTTGAAATAGAAAGAATATATGATCATTATTTTCACCTCAAATGAAATCAAGATGCTCCGCATTCTGACTAATGCTGGGAGAAGGCTAACGTTTTTGTGTGTCTGTTTGGTGTTGCATAGATACGTGCTCATTGTTTTGCAGGAACGTGCCTCTGTGCGTGTATCTGGTATTTTGTGTGTGTGTGTCGAAGTGTGTTCGTGTGTCTGGGTTATAAGGAGGTGCTGCTTCTCACCAGTCCAAGAACTGTGCAAATCCTCTGCTGTCCTTGTCTCCCTGGTCCCCTATTTCCATCCATGACAGCTGCATTGGCATAGGAACGTTTTGTTCTGGCCAAATGATTGTGTGCAAATGGCAGTATTCATGTTTTTGGAGCAGGTATGTGCCAAACTCTACCAAGGATAAAGGGGAAAGAATGTTTTCATGCCCTGTCTACAACCACTGTCCAGGCAGGGCTCAACTTAAAATATTTTATTCTCCCTACAAATCAGAAAAAACAATCTTTGTCAGACAGTGTATCTCACTTAGAGGTTCAAAAAATACAGCCATTCAATCCATACCAGGGGATACTATTCATCAATAAAATAGCCCCAACTTCTGATATTGACTGCCACACGAATAAACCTCAAAAACATTATGTTCAGTGAAAGAAGCCAAATGCCAAAGACCACACGTTCTGGTTCCATTTACACTAAATGTCCAGAAATGACAAATCTGTAGAAACGGAAAGTAGATTAGTGTTGCTTGAGGTTCAGGGGTGAGAACAGGGAACGTTTGCAGTATATATCTTTTGGGAGTGATCAAAATATTCTAGGAGTGGATTGTGGTGATGTTTGCACAGCTTTGTAAATTTACTAAAAATTGCTGTACACTTAAAATGGGTGAGTGTGATGTTATGTAAACTATACCTCAATAAAGTAGCTAAAGATATTTATACAATCTTAAACAGAACAGTCAGACGATGCTGAATTTACAGCATCTACGGGGTCTATGTGCTACTCAATGTGTCACTGCCTACAACTAGACTACGTCCCATATCCACCGAATGAGAGTTGCTGTGGTTTCTCATCTGACGGCTTACTCATCCATCGGAAAGTGCTCAAAGGCCGCAGTGGCAGGAGGTTGCCTTTAGCCACGGGCACACGGAAGCCCTCGCCTTCACATACTGCCCTCTCCAACCCCTTACATGCACCAATCAATATACAACCAAACAACTGAAAGAGAGGAACAACCATCGATGTTGATGGACACACAGGCTTAGACAAGGTAGGCAAAAGCATAGCTCAGGATCATCATTCACATTAATATTGGGCAAAGAACAAGCCCAGTTAGAATTGTCCAACTTATAAATTGAATAGCAAGCAGGAACATCCACAAAACTAAGGACTAAACAGCTTGCAAGAGAAAGATGGAGAAAACATATGGATTACTGCAACAGATCCCATACCCCCATCACAGAGGCAGAGCCATGGCCCAAGCTGAGCCATTCTGTTCTTTGTAAAAAAATTTTTTTTAATGGTTATTTATTTTTGAGAGAGAGACAGAATGTGAGCGGGGGAAGGGCAGAGAGAGAGGGAGACACAGAATCCGAAACAGGCTCCAGGCTCTAGCTGTCCGCACAGAGCCCGACACGGGGCTCGAACCCACAAACCGTGAGATCATGACCTGAGCTGAAGTCGGACCCTCAGTCAACTGAGCCACCCAGGCACCCCTGAGCCATTCTGTTCTTAACCTTTTGACCACACTCACTGATGTAGGGGTAGGAATGTAATCAGGCTACCTCCTAAACATTCCTTTCTCACTCTAGCTAGAGGGAAAGTATTTTGTCTCCCACGATGAAGGGTTTGAACGAGGGCCTGTAGGAACCAGGTATACCATGAGAGAGAAGGAAATTAATACAATGATAGAAGTAGAGGCAAGAGACAGAGAGGCTGCCGATGGCATTATGCCCCTAAATCCAGCTCCAACCCTGCCCCTCCTGCAGTTTGGTTATGTGAGCCAATAAATTTCCCATTTGTACTTAAACTGGTTTGTTTCCATCAGTCGTAACCAGAATCCTTTCTAATATAAACTCACACGGGAAAAAAGAGTCAATGACAACAGGGACTCAATGAAACAGGAGTTAAAGAGGAGACACAGCACTTCAAGGAAGCAATAAAGCAACGGAATGGGATGTAGAGGTAGCTAGCAGAATAAATTAAAGAGACGGAAAAGAAACCGAAAACCGCCTCAAAGCTAAACATTAAAACAAAAAACAGCAAGAAGTAGGATTGACCAAATAGGAAAGTGTATCAGGGATATGGAGTGCAAGCTTGAGGGTGAAAAATCACAGAGAAAAATTACAGAAGGATTAATAAAGCAATTTTTTTTCTGAGATAAAAAGATGGCCCGCATCTGTAGAGGGAAGGGATCCACAGATTCCAAGAAGGGATAGAGCCATCACCAACCTTTAATGCCAGCATGCAAAAGAATTAGTACACTTACAAAGGAAAATGAACTAGACCAGCATCAGAAGAGGATAGAACAACACATATGACTGCAGAAGACACAAGAATATCGATACCGAGTGCCATCTACATGATAAGAAGGTATAATGGAATTTAAAATGACATGGGAGGCATTGATCATACACCCTTTGCTTTTATTTGTCTTGTATTTATGACTGGATAACTGAAACTGTGCTACACTTGAATGTGGATCAACACCTGATAGTTGTAGCTTAAAACTAATCAGCCATGTGAAGTCAATACTGGAACGTTCTCTGGTGCGTGAATGTTTTCAGGGATCTATGCCACCAAGAAACAAGGTGGGAGGCAAGTGTGTATGAATGTGGGTCAAAAATGACCTAAAGGTCTGAGTTAGACACATTTGAGGAGGAAATATTCCAAAGGCATTAAGGCTACAGAATTTACCTACCGTCTCTGCTCATGGGCTATTCAGGGACTTGACCTAAGTGATATTCTGTGACACCAGGAGGAGAAGGACTAAACACTTTAAACTGCTGTTCCAACTCAAACGTGTGAGGCCTTGGCGGTCCGTGCCTGTCAGATAGTTCCAGAGCACCACAACCGGAGATCCCAGTGTGCCCTTCAGCCCCACCTCAGTTGAATAATTCCCAGAGCCAGCAATGGCTAGGTGTCGAGACTAGATTTGAAAAGACACAATTCCCCAAGATGGTGGAACCCCAGCCAAGGAATACCCTGTATTTATTTTTTTAATTTTTTTTAATGTTTATTTATTTTTGATACAGAGAGAGACAGAGCATGAACGGGGGAGGGTCAGAGAGAGGGAGACACAGAATCCGAAACAGGCTCCAGGCTCCAAGCAGTCAGCACAGAGCCCGACGCGGGGCTCGAACTCACGGACCGCGAGATCATGACCTGAGCCGAAGTCGGACGCTTAACCGACTGAGCCACCCAGGCGCCCCAGGAATACCCCGTCTTGAAAAAACAGGAAAAGTAGAATGATGGTAGTTGGGGCCCTATTATGATTTCAACAAATTATATCCCAGTAAATGTTTCTATACTCCAAAAGCCTGGCTACCCAGAGAGTTCCATGTTATCTGTTTTAGGCAGATTGGGAAGAGAACTGGAAATCTTCGACTCCACTCTGACCGGGGCCATCCATCATAGAAGTCTTGATGGAGATGTGATCAAATATGCCAGGAAATCTAAAACGAACGCTCTCTAATGAAAGAATTTACTTCAGGGTATAACGCAGCCCAAGAGGAAGAGAGAGAAAGGGAAGGAGAAGGAAGCAAAGCAAGAAGAACTCACAGAGGGACAAGCTGTGGCAATAAACGCACAGGAAGTCTTGGCTCCATTTAAATATATTATATATAAACAGATGCCAGTGTATGATATATAGATATATATTGGTACAATATTACTACACAAATATATAAATATATTAATACGCATAAGATGTAATTACACATATTAATCATAGTCTAAATAATTATAGTAATCTTGATTACAAACATAATGTATGTGTATAGTTCCTAAATGAAAAGATAAATAATGTAAAATATAATTTATCTTTAAGACACAGAAATATAGCTCAGAGGACACTTGCAAATAACGGGAAACGGGGCCAGAGGTGGGAAGAAGTATGAGTTGCTAATTTTCCCACTTGCATTCGGAGAAAATAGAAACTTCTTGGTTTCTGAAGTTGTTACATTGGTGTTGGTGTTGAGATGATTGATTTTAATAACCAAACTTCTGTCTG
This sequence comes from Felis catus, assembly GCF_018350175.1. Lineage (NCBI taxonomy): Eukaryota > Metazoa > Chordata > Mammalia > Carnivora > Felidae > Felis > Felis catus. The sequence goes on along the minus strand of NC_058376.1, from coordinate 150,897,099 downwards.
GTAATATCTGAGGCTTTGAGGAACTGTAAGTGGCACTTCTGGAGAGTAAAATGGAATAACCTATCCAAGGTCTGAAATACCTTTGTAAATGTTGATTAAAAAATTCTACTTTGGGGAATTTTCCTAAGAGAGTAATCAGATGTACACAGAAGCACACAGATGCATACAATCAGATGTACAGCAATTTGTGTGCAATTCTGTTTACAGCACCAGTATGTATGTGTACAACAGGTCATTCAAATCCTGTACAATCAGGAAGGTGCCAGTGCAGGTTGCAATTCTAGCCAGGATATTTCTGAGAGTCAAAGGCAGTGCTGTTAATGATTATACCAGGACGGCAGGTGCCAACAGGCATGGTGTCAGACACCAGCGTGTACTACGGGTACCATAGGTATATATTACCTTTATAGTCAGGAGAAAAAGGGTTACTTTAAAATCTACTAAGTGCTGGGGCGCCTGGGTGGCTCAATCGGTTAAGCATCTGACTTCTGCTCAGGTTGTGATCTCACGGTTCGTGAGTTCGAGCCCCGCGTCAGGCTCTGTGCTGACAGCTCAGATCCTGGAGCCTCCTTTGGATTCTGTGTTCCGCTCTCTCTGCCCCTCCCCTGGTCATGTTTTGTCTCTCTCTGTCTCAGAAAAATAAATAAAAAACATTTAAAAAATAAAATATACTAAATTCTTTTTTTTTAATATTTATTTTATTTTTAGAGGGAGGGAGAGAGAGAGGAGAGAAAGAGAGAGAGAGAGAGAGAGAGAGAGAGAGAGAGAGAGAGAATCCCAAGCAGGCTCCATGCTCAGCACGGAGCCCAACATTGGGCTCAATCCCACAACCTTGGGATCATGACCTGAGTCAAAATCAAGAGTCAGACACTTCACCGACTGAGCCACACAGGCACGCCTAAAATCTACTAAATTCTAAGAAAATACAAAAGGGCAATGAACAAAAAGAGTGCAAGATTTGGGGGGCCTCCAGGATATACAGGCTGAGATGCTGACATTCTAGCATCACAGGACTAGAGCGATCGAGAAGCTTGCCTGGCTGCCTCTCACCACTCACCTTCCCCAGTCTGCTGTAAGACAACATGACTTTGATGATTCTCTGTTGTACACCTAAGATCTCTTAATCCAGAATTTTCTTAACTTTTAGGACACCAGAACAATCTAGCAGTATCTTAACCACACAAGGAATCAAACATCCAATAAAAGAAAAGTCATCCACTAGTAGGAGCACGTTCCTTCACATGCACATCTGTTAATGCACCAAGAATGACTGCACACAAAGAAAAGCTCTCAGGGAGTTTTGTGGAGGCTCAAAAGGCTGTCTCATTTAGCCAAGTTTTCCTGAAGGAAATAGGATCAGGGAGGCTCTCAGAGAGGAAGAGACATTGAGGTAAGTCTTGAAGGAAGTCTTCAGATATCGGAATTTCACGAAGTCTTAGTGTAGCTGGTGCAGAAAATATAGGTTGAAAGCCCAAAGAGAAGCTTCCAGAAAGGGAAGAGTGAGGAGACGCATGGGTCCTTCCACTGCACCGTCTCACAGGCTCCAGCCTAGTACCTAACAAAATCATCCCTTGTGTTAGGAGGGTAAGCGTTTGCTGGGCCAAGAACCAAGTGTGTTTCATTGGATTTCCACGTTCACAGCCTCCTTGGGCATAGATGACAATACCAGACACTCAAGTGCTCCAAGCCACCTTTGTCCCAACTCTGACGCTATGAAAATGTGTTAGGGTTGCAGCTGCTAACAGACCTAGGAGTGACTGCTCTTCCCTCACCATTGTCTGCCCAAGGAGAAGGGGAATTAGCAGGAGTCTTCTACCAATGGGAGCGCTTTGAACTCTACCCAGTGTGAGCAGACATCGTGGGGCTGACCTACAGGAGTGGTGTGAACAGCAACAGGTTGCCCAAGATCTCTGAGAGGATCGGCATTTCGAAAACAATCTTGCCACGGTTGGTGGTGTCGGACAAAGGAACTCAATGGCAAGATTATTGAAACTGTTGAATTTGTACCTGATACGCAGATCGAAGGCTGACTTTTCTTCTCTCCCTTCGATCCACTGATCACCACGACACTGAATGGGCAGAACTCGTCACCATAAATCAATTTTACTTTGTTTCCCACTGCCTCTTTCAAGTTTGCTCAGTGGGAGGACTTCTCCGCCCCTAGTTCAAAACTCACTCAGTAAATTGTTTTCTGATCTCTCATAGATCATGGAAGATCCTTCACACATTTAAAAATAAAGCATAGAATCTCCACGGAGAAATTAAAGTTCTAGTCACCTATAATAATTTAGATTCCAAACTTAATTCAAAGTTAAATCTTCCCGGCCTTCCTAGTTAGGGGCTTCTGTAATCTTTCCCTTATATCTCTTCTGCTTACCAGCCTGGTTTCTGACCCACATTTGCTTTGCCCTGGCAGGTTGCGTGAACAGCCTCTTTACTCCCAGCCACTTCAGCCTGTCAGGTAGCAGCCTGTGTCTCACCCTTTGTCTTCTCAGTCAGCCCTCGGTCCACTTTGTCTCTCCAACTGTAGGTGATACGGTACTGTGCTGTGAAGAGTTTCACTGAGATGAAACTCTTGGTCTGAGATTAAGGGAAGCATCGCCCACCTTCACCCTTGCTCACAGCCCATGAACAGCTCCCCACAAATCAGTCCAAACTATGATAAGCTCCCTCTGATGCCCAGAAACCCAATCCTTTTATACTCTCAGTGTCAATGAGGAGTTTAAGAGTCATGTAACTGGTTTCTACTCATTCCTTCGAAATTTTTCATTTTGGTTCAACACCTTGTTACTCAAATGTGGTCCAAGGACCCTGTAGCATCGTCTCAGCGCTTGTTAGAAACAGAGAAACTCACGTCCCTGTCTCAGACCTACAAAATCAAAATCTGCATTTTAGCAAGATTTCCAGGCAATTTGTGCACATGTTAAATTATGAGAAGTGCTGCTTTAGAAACTCTTTTTGACTGTATTTTGGTGTCTCGGTCAAAACTTATTTAATTTTCTGTTAACACATTTGTGGTTCAACCTCCTAATGTAGCAGCGTAGGTTCTATTTTCAGAAAGGAGGGATGCTGGTGTCTGTCCTTTGCAAGTTCGGATCTCCAACCGTCTAAAGAACTAAAGTAAATGTCTTTCTACTGAATTCAAACATTCCTCTGTTACTTCCAATTCAACATAACTTAAACCGAAGTCACCATTTTCCCCCAGACTTGACACCTCTTCCCGACTCCTTTTACCTATAAACCTACCCATTCTTTAAGACCTGATAAAGGTCAGTCTCCTCCAAGACTTTTCTTGACTATTACAGATCACACTGATCACTCCCAAGTCTCATCTCACACACCGTATCATCCTTCAGCACTTCTTATATGCTGCTATGTTTCATTTAAGCTAGACTGCCCTGAATTGGTATTTAATTTTTTATTCATTCACTAGTATTTATTGAGCACTTATTATGTGCCAATCAATGTTCTAGGAGCTGGGGATATAGCGAAAAGCAAAACAGATTAATTTTCTGCCCTTATGAAATACATATTCTTGGGGAAGAAAGAGACAAAAAAAATAGATAAACAGATAAATACATAATCTTCTAATGATGACTATCAAATTAAGATCATGAGTCCCAACCTCTCCCTTTACCTGTAGCTCATACAGTCAGTTCTCTGCTCAGTATCTTCACTTGGATGTCTGACATGTGTTTCTAACTTAACATATCCTGATCGAACTCATGATTTTCACCCTAATGCCCCCTTTCTCAGTGTCCTCCACCTCAATAAACGGCATCCACGTCCCATCGATCTCTCCTTCTGTCCACCCCACTTCTACTCCATCATCAAGTCCTCGTAACTCTGCTTCTAAACTTATCCAAAACATCGCCACGTCTCCCCACCTCCTCTGCTGCAGTTCTGACCAACAGCTCCTTTGGACTGTGACAGTAACCACCCGCCAGGTCCCATGCTTCCGGCTCCATCCATCTACCACAGTAGCACTCAACACAGGAGCTGGAGCAAACCTTTTACAGGGTAAATCTGAGCATTCCCTAGCTCAAACCCTCCAGAGGCTTCCCACTGCACTAAGAATTAAATCCAGAGACGCTGCAGACTCTAAACTCCTTGTGACCACTGACTTTACTCCCACCTCTCTCCCCATGCCTTTCCGAGCCCAGCCACCTCAGCCTACTTGATGTTCTCCGACTCACACAGCAGGCTCCCTCCCTAGGGCTTTTGCAATTGATTGTAGCACTCTTCCCCCAGAGAAGGCCTTCTGCCACCTAGGAGGCTGGCCTTCTCACTTCCTTTAGATCTCTACTCAAACATCACCTCCTCTGAGAGGTCTTTCCAGATTACTTTACCCAACAAGGCACTCCCTCACCTTCTCCTTTTCTTTTCTTCAGGACATTTGCCCACTGTCCACCCCTGCACCCCCCCCCCCACGGAAACACACATTTCTTCATTCACCTATTTATTTACTGTCTTTTCACTAAAATGTAATTACCCTAAAAGGTAATTTCTACAGATAGCAAGAAATTTGTTGTTGTGTGGTTTTAAACTATTTCATGCCAAGCCCCTCGACCAGTGTGTAGGGAGTCGATATTCAGTAAATATGTGTTGAGTAAGTGAAGCATAATTAGAGTACCTAAGTTTGCAAATTATTGACTTTGTTTAATGACAACCCAAAGTGTCCCTGTAATTACATCACTGTCACCAACTTGCTTTTAAAATGCTTCCTTAAGTAGGATTACAGCTGGGAACTGGCCCTCACTTATTCCAGCCTGACAGTGTCATGCACATGAGTATCGTCCGTCATATGCATGGCAGTAGAAGGAAAATTTGAGAGCAGTTGATCTAAAACACAATTTCCAGGCCCGTTGTGCAGGTAAGTTTTTCTTCTGGAGGCATTAAGTGACAAGGCGGGAGCATGGCCTCAAAAAGCTGTCCCCTGACCTTCTCTGAGGAGTTGGGAAGATGTTGCCTCCCACATGCAGTGAGGAATTCACCCTGCCACCACCTTGCCTGCATCAGAGCAAAGATGTGGACATCAGTTTGATGGCGATGTCCTCTCGGCACGGCTCTGACTGTGACCCCTGACTGCGCTGTAGACACACACAGAAGTTTTTAAGAAACAGCCACACCCCTAGAGATTCTGATTTAATTGTTTTGGGTGAGCCAAAGCATTAGCACTTCTTAAAAGCTCCCCTGGCGATTTTAATGTGCAGCCAGGGGGCCAGCGTCTGGTCTATAATCCCCGGGTGTTAGCGCCAGGGTAACACAGAACAGAGGCACATTCTGGGCAGAGTACGAGGCACTTGGGGTGAGACCCGGGAACCACAGCTGGTCTCAGCCTCCTTGAAGAGCTCACGGCCCTGCAGAGGGCTTCACAGCTGTATGCTCATATCCCAGTTAGAACACGGGGAACACTTCGGGGTTCGACAGTCTAGAGGTGTGGAAAACTTAGGAAGATTCAAGAAAAGAATGGATGGAAATATCTGCGGCGTTTGGAACATGAAATATATGAGGCAAAAGTCAAAAATTAGGTTTAGCTAGCTTGGAGAAGTAGAGTTGGTAGGAAAGTTAGTAGAAACAGAGTTAACTTTTCGATCATTTTTAAGTGATTACATATATACTTACACGAAGAAAGATCTAGTGTACAAAAACGTGTGAAATAGACACGAGAGGTTAATTATTTATACCTGTATTATATACACAAATACACACAGATTGGTTACAGGCTGATATTTACACAGTATTTACCATGGGCTGGGTACCATTCTAAACTCTACGTACAGCTGCGTGTATATTCACTCATTTAGCTCTTTGAATTTTTTTTTTCAACGTTTTTTATTTATTTTTGGGACAGAGAGAGAGACAGAGCATGAACGGGGGAGGGGCAGAGAGAGAGGGAGACACAGAATCGGAAGCAGGCTTCAGGCTCTGAGCCATCAGCCCAGAGCCTGACGCGGGGCTTGAACTCACGGACCGTGAGATAGTGACCTGGCTGAAGTCGGACGCTTAACCGACTGCGCCACCCAGGCGCCCCCATTTAGCTCTTTGGATAACCCAATGAAATAGATACAGATATTATTCTTATTTTACGAGGAAGAATCTGAGGCACTCAAAGGTTAAGTAACTTGCTCTTGTTACCATATGGATCTGGAACTTAAATCTAACTGGACTGGTTGCAGTGTCATATACATATGCATATGTGTATATACATGTATATATACATAGATAAACGTTATATACGCTGTGAGTTTATGCATGTATATATCCATCTTTCTAGATACATACTATGTAGCTAGCTATGTAGTACTATGGGTGAGTATACCCACCCATCCACAGACATACAGATGCACATATGTGTGTAGGTAACGTCTTAAAGAACACACATACACATTTTGCTTTACAAAAAGATGCAGTTTGCTTTCACCAATAAGCCATACTTATTTAAACAGTAACTTTTAACATTGGGATTCAGAAACAAGTAAGCAAGAATTTTGAAGAGAAAAACACTTCCGCGATCATGTGATGACCCATCACAAATCCCTTGTTGGGAAAGTTTTTTGAGACAGATTAACTGGAAGGCACGAGTAGTTCGGTGGAAAGCCTCGTACATTTGTTCTGAGTTATTTCAGCATGTGATGGATAAATATGGTGAAAAATGTGTTCTTTCAGGATTTTCCTGAGGGAAAACATAAAAGCCTGGCTTTTAAATATTAAGGCTCTGAAATTTGGTGACTCAATGACTTATTGTTCTCTAACTGGCTAATTGGCAGGGGGGCAGGGGGTTGGCATTGGGGAGGATGGCATGTTCTTGAGGAGACTGCACATCAACAGGGCCATTAAAAAGCTTGAGTTCGGGTTTGTTTTTGCTTTCCCTGTTGTTATTTTAGTAAATTAGGCAAGGTGCTTAAAGGATTGCCCAGGGAAGTAGTTGAAATGCCATTTTTACAAATACCATCTAAAATTTTCTTGGAAATAGGTCTGGGTTTAATGCGATGATCTTTTTTTTTTTTTTTTTGGTTAATGTTTATTTATGTTTGAGAGGGAGAGAGAGACAGAGTGCTAGTGCAGGAGAGGCAGAGAGAGAGAGGAAGACACAGAATCCAAAGCAGGCTCCAGGCTCTGAGCTGTCACCACAGAACCCGACACGGGGCTCGAACCCGCGAACCGGGAGATCATGACCTGAGCTGAAGTTGGACGCTTGACTGACTGAGCCATCCAGGCGCCCCATGCAATGATCTTTTAAACGACAAATATGCACATGGTTCTAAAAATTAAAATATTCTTTTATTTTCTATTGGTTTACTTGAGAGACAATTTAGAAACCTTCCTGTGTGGGATTGAAATTCTTTAATTTCCTAAATATTTGTGATTTGATCATTATAATGCAAACTCAGCTGAAAGGTTAATTCAAAATGAACTCACAACATAATCATTTGGTCAATTTAATTAAGTAGTACTGAGTGTAAAGAGTGTGCAGCAATAATGAACAAACATAAGCTGAGGGTGAGGGGTGAAAGTCTCCGAAGGTCGAGGATGATGAATAAGTAAGGAGGGTGATACCAGTTACACGGGCCCTTGTTCCATTGTGCTGAAGTTGTTGATAGTTAATGAAATATTTGAGTATCAAAGACAAGAGACAAAGGTGCTTTATGGAATACTGGTGACCAAAGTCTTCTTGTGAAAGGGCAGCCGCTCAACTTGGTTGATTGATGCCCATTAAGGGCCAAATTAGCCTATTTTTAAAACACAGAAGCCCTGCAGAGCCATCCTTTCCCTAGTTTCATATTCCCCTTTGTTTAGTAGGATGTGTGCTGTGAATGTAAATGGACTCTTCAGACGTAGTTACGAAGTGACTCGTGGAGCATCCATAAGCATTTCTGTCTTGCCGGCCGGATTTCCGGATTTCCTCGGGGGGCTGGGTCTGCCACCTCCCCTGCCCTGCCCTGCCCTATCCCGTCTCCCCTACAGTTAGGGATCTCTGGGGGACAGGGAGCGTTTTCCCCTGCAGCTCGCACCCTGCCCATTCTTAGCCAAGCTTTCTGCTCCAAACCTTTCCTTGTGTCCTGACTCTGGTGGTGAGTGGAGCTACAACTCTAGGATCCCCACTTGGATCTTTCTCGAAAAAGACCAAAAGCGGGTAGCAGGGCCACTGCCTATCCCATGCCCCTCCTCCTGGCACTGCCCAGATTTTGTCATCAGAGGCAACCTTCCACACAGGAGGTACCATTAGATCATATCAGCCCCAGGAGAGAAAAACCATCAAGCACTAGAAGAAAAAGGATGGCAAGAATCTCAAAGAACTTATTTTAATCATCTTCACTTTTCCAGAGCTACCAACAATACCCGGCAGTCACGGGTGTTCAATAAATACTGGTTGTACTGAACTTAGACTCCTTTTCTTCCTCCTCCCAACGTCACCTTCAGGATCAGCAGCCCTATTGGGGGTTTCTTATGAAATTACCATAAAATATTTTACTTATAATGCCTCTCATGTGAATTGTCCCAGGTCAACAAAATTTCCAAAATTCAGATGCCTTAATTAAAAAAAAAAACTTTTTAAGAGATAAGGTATGGTATATAATTTGGAATATAAGGCATAATAATAAAGAAATGAGTTTTAAAACTCTGTAAGTGTTCAAAACTGGCAATTACCAAAATGCCCTTTAATAGTGGAATGGATAAATAAACTGTAGTATAGCCACACACTGGAATACTATATAGCAACAAAAATAAACAGTCTACAGCTACACAGAAAAATATGAATGAATGTCGCAAATATAATATTCAGAGAATTAAGCCACATACAAAAGAATACAGTGTAGGAGTTCATCTATATAAAGCGCAAAGCAGACTAAATGATCTATGCTATTAGAAGTCAAGATAGTGGTTGCCTCATAGGCAGAGGTTCTCAACCAGGAGTGATTTGGTCCTCAGGGCATATTTGGCCATATCCGGAGAGATAGTTTTCACTATCACGCCGGAGATGGGAGTTGCTACTGGCGGGTAGAGGGTAGAGGGTAGAGGCCAAGGATACGGCTCAAGATCCTGGAATACACAGGACAGCCTCCCCCAACCCCAGCAAAGAACTCATCGGCCCAAAACATTAATAGTGTTGGGGGTTGAGAAGCCCTATCTTAAGAGGAGTCATGGCTGAAAACATACAGAGGAAAGCTTCTGGGGTCTGGTAATATTCTGTTTCTTATCTGCTTGCTCATTACACAAGTGTGCTCCATTGGAAAATTCATCAAGCTATACACATGGCATGTGTACTTTTCTAGATGTACATTATCTGTCAACAACATGTTTTTAAAATGCTAAAAAGCTACCTATGCTTTAGTAAACCTTTGTTTAATAAAAAATATACCCTAGGATTCAAACAAAGAATATGCTAAGCAGCTCTCAGCTTACATTAACCAAAATCATCTAGACTTAGTAGAAAACAAAAAAACAAGTAACATGTTATAGAAAACCCTAAATGTTTAATGATAAGACACAATTTAAATCTTTCACTCATCGAATCTTGCACTGAATATTAGAATTTAGGATGCACTTTAAAATGGCAATGACAATTTCATAAAAAAGAATCATGCACTAATAAAAAATGCATGAATGTTTTATTTACCAGAAAATCCTGCTTGATCTGTAGGTAGGAATCTGGCCAAGTCACTTAGAATCAGAATTTGTTGTGTCAGCATCTGCAGAGACCAAAGAAGAAATTATCTACTTTAAAATGCCTCAGTGCTTTCCACAGCCTCTTGTTGGGACCTCTCTTCAGCCTGCACATCTGCAGCGTCTCCTGCGCTGGGGTTGTTGGTTCGCAAACCAGACCCATACATGGAGGCCAGGCAGAGACCCAAGGAAAGGGTAGGCCACTCCAGATTGGCAGATGGCAGGTTTAACAAGCAAGGGAACTTACTTGCCAGGCTTGTCTTGGGTGGCCATGAGACGAGTAGACCCATACCTACTGCCAGAATCTTAAAAAGTTTACATAAATCCCTGGACAGGGTTCAGTCATGTATAACGACCTTCCGGAGGGTCTCAACACCACCTACCTCACTATCTCGAGTCTGTGCTCTTGAAAATGGCTCCAGTTGTAGGAAAGGTGGGCAGAAGTTACATTCCAAGGACAGGAGAGGGGTTGGGGAATCTCTCATTACCCACTAGCAGCTTGTGGGTCAACTTGGGATCACATCCTCTTTTTTTTTTTAATTTTTTTTTTCAACGTTTATTTATTTTTAGGACAGAGAGAGACAGAGCATGAACGGGGGAGGGGCAGAGAGAGAGGGAGACACAGAATCGGAAACAGGCTCCAGGCTCTGAGCCATCAGCCCAGAGCCTGACACGGGGCTCGAACTCACGGACTGCGAGATCGTGACCTGGCTGAAGTCGGATGCTTAACCGACTGCGCCACCCAGGCGCCCCGGGATCACATCCTCTTGATGACCTTCCCAACAGTGATGAGGTCCTTTGGCCCATGAAATTTACAAGATTTTCACTGAATGAATTGTTCTCAACAGAGTGTTCTGAATGAGAAAGTCTACTGTGGTCATCCTGTTCTCGCCTCCCATTTATATGTTGTATGTGTTGAGGGCAAATAACTTCTCTTCTTAGTTCCCAGGCCTCCAATCAAGCCTCATGTGGAAGGAGGTAGGTCCCAAAACCATGGACTCCAATCCAGATGGAAAGAGATCTTGGAAGGGGGTAAGTCTATTTTGCATGTAGAGGAAACAGGAATAATTATGGCCAGAACATAAGGCTGTGAAAGATCATTTACAAAAATGACCATAGTTACTTTCTTCCCTCAATCTAGACCTCCATGAACCATGACTTCGCAGTTCTTTCCCTGGGGAGATGGAGTCCATTTCACCCCTGCTTGAAATCCGGACTGGACTTGGGGCTTGTTTTGATTAAAAGAGTGTAGGGAAAGTGAGGCCATTCCAGTTTGGAGCCTAATGCTCAAGAAGTCTCGCCCACTTCTGCTCACAAGAGCCATGCTCCTGCCTCGTGAATAAGCCTGGGCTGGTCAGCTGGATAATTAGAGACCACATGGAGTAGAGACAAGCCATTCCAGATGAGGTCATCTTAGACCAGCCAGGCCCAGCTAATCAAGGGGATGCCCACAGATATGCAAGTGAGTCCATCGAAGACCAGAAAATTAACTCAGCTGAGCCCAGTTCATACTGGCAGCCCACAAAATCATGAACCAAATAATTTAGAGTGATTTCTTGTATACCTTTGTCCTCAGAAAGATGACTGTAAGCAGCTCTGGCATTTATTCTATTCATGTCCAGTCCAGTTTTATGAATAGCCCCTCTTTCTCAATAGTTGGCCTAGCTCACATAGCATAACACTGTGGCCAGGGAGTTGGATGCTTGGTGGCCATATCTTGGTCCTTTTCAGAAACTGGGGTGATGGGATAGACTGTGAGATAGTGATGCTTCCCAAAAGGCAAAAATGCACAACGCACAGGTTACACCCTATCTCATTGCCTCTAGTGTGAGAATTTACCTGCTACGATGTTTCCAACTGGTTGGTCACTCATTGCTTTGTAGATTCTGTCCTCACCACGGACACCAGAGAAATTCATTTATTCGTTATTCTACTTGCATGATTTGAAACATGAAGGATCACGAGGAAAAAAAGTCAATCAAAACAAGTTTTGTCTTTTGAACGCTTCAGTGTTTGGATTTCTGGATGACTTATCTTCTACCATATTTTATCCTTGAAGTATATCAGAGATCTTTTCTCCTGAGAGTGAAGGAAGGAAGTGTTGGCCAATTTTACACTGTGACATGTTACAGAATGACACTCCTTATAGCAAATGCTCCCGTTTGTATGGAAAGTAGAATTAGAAGCATAAAATGAAGAAAGAGATGTTAATGCTTGAATAATAAGTACAGAGCATTGGCAGATAATGGACAAAAGAACACTATTTCCTTTAATCTTACTTAATAAGCTTTGTCTTCTAGCCTTTTGATTTTTTTCTGGCTGACTGCGGATGCGCTTGACTTGAATTTATTTACTTTCAAAAATAATGAACACTAAGAGGTGGACATGGTGCACGAGTGGGAAACGCAGTGGAAAGCACTGACAGAGCTTACTAATCCTTCAGGAGATGAAGAGTGTGTGGGTTCCTTCTGTTGAAACATTGGTTTTGTGATGGGTAATTCACCAAATCATCCTGGTGCATAAACCACTCAGGAATCAAGAAATGAATTCTAATACATTCATAGGATGGAATGATCTGCAGCTGTTGAATAGTGACAAGGGGAGTGTACATAACATTTTGCCAAGTGAAAGAAATTTCTAGCAGTATATTATATTATCATTTTCACTACACACACACACACACACACACACACACACACACACACATATATATATATACACACATATACACACACACATATATTATATATATATTACCGGTGGGTCTCCAAAGACAGATCATTTGAGTGCATTTCTCCCTTTAATGTTTCTTTATGTTTCACAGGCTTCCAGTGTTAGAATATATATATATTTTTTTCTGTGTCTCCTTCTCTCTGCCCCTCCCCCACTTGTGCTCTGTCTTTCTCTTTCAAAAAAAAAAAAAAGAAAAGAAAGGGGAGCCTGGGTGGCTTGGTTGGTTAAGCATCCGGCTTTGGCTCAGGTCATGATCTCACGGTTTGTGGGTTTGAGCCCCGCATCGGGCTCTGTGCTGACAGCTCGGAGCCTGGAGCCTGCTTCGGATTCTGTGTCTTCTTCTCTCTGCCCCTCCCCACTTGTGCTCTGTCTCTCTGTCTTTCAAAAAAAAAAAAGAATATATATATATATATATTATATATATATGTATATATATATGTGTATATATATATATACACATATATATAATATATATATTATATTATATATATATATAATATATAATATGTGTATATATATATATATACACACACACACACATATATATATATATATATATATATATATGTATGTATTACCAGTGGGGTCTCCAAAGACAGATCATTTGAGTGCATTCCTCCCTCTAATATTTCTTTATGTTTTACAGGCTCCCAGTGTTAGAATGTATTACATTCATAATTATAAAATATAAAAATGTAAATGTATCAATTAACTATATTGATAGTCATGCTGACAAAATATTTGCAGCCAGAAAAAAACTGATTCCCTCCCTCCTCAAGGTGTGTCCCTCTTGTATGAATTTTGAAATCAGTATTGTAGTCCGATGGGGATATTCTTTTGAGGGCTGCTGGGTCTAAGCTAAACTACATAATTCCTGACATCTACAGAGGACACGCTCTATGTCAGACCCTGTTCTAAGTATTTCATGAGCTTACGCTCATGGGATAGTCACAATATCCTATGAGGTGGTGACTACTGTTATCATTTTACACATGGGAACATGGAAGCGTGGAGATTTGAAGCTCAGACTCCAGGGTTCTTGCTCTTGACAAGTATTCTACAGTTCTCTCCTGTCTGGTGAGACAGGCCTTTCCAAGTATCACTCATCTGAAAAGGAAGGACCTCTTAGAGAAGAATGTAGAACTGTGAACACAGAGCTGAGGTAGCCACAGAAGGTCCTGATGTTCTTCTCTTTGTCTCTTCGTGGAGGAATTCACCTTGAGTTTTCAGGACAGGATCTACCATTTAGAAGCTGAGGAGGATGTAGGGACGAAGAGACTCCAGCACCCTATTTGCCTTATGTGGGTCCCCTTTGTAAGGCTTGGGATACAATTCAGGTAACCAAACTGATATCTCAGGACATGGTGTCCATAAGATATTGGTTGTGTGCTAAAATAAAATGTTCTGTACTTGAGAATCGCTGCACTAGGAAAAGTTAGAGGTCTGTTGCAGGACTGCTCAGAACCTTTATTATGCCCATGTACCTTTTAGTATCCGTGAGTTAGATACAGTGTGCACCATTGCCCAACTTCGTTCAACCACAAACATCTTCTCATGGAGCATCTTCTATTAGTGCCCCCAAATTAGTGTTCTGTGGGGCAAAATTTGAGAAACACTAGTCTCAAATAATGGTACTCTTTTAAAAAAATTTTTAATGTTTATTTTTGAGAGAGAGAGACACACACACACACAGAGTGCAAGCAGAGAAGGGGCAGAGAGGAAGACACAGAATCTGAAGCAGGCTCCAGGCTCTGAGCTATCAGCAAAGAGCCCCATGCGGGGCTCGAACTCACGAACCGCGAGATCATGACCTGGTTTGGAGTTGGCTGCTCAACTGACTCAACCACCTAAGCACCCCTCAAATAGTGGCATTCTTGATGTTATTTCCATTTTTCCTAGTCTTCAGTGATTTTTTTTAACATCCCAACCTTATCTCAAGTGTTCTCTGGAGACACAAGGAAAAGATTTGTGTCCTTGTTTGGGTAGGTTGATTAGAAGAAGAGTAGTAATCCACTGAGGCCAACATGATGGAAGGAAGGTGGGGGAAATAAATCTTGGTGCTGGAATAGGAACAGGGTCTGAAACTTCACCAAGTCCACCATGAGCTCTCTCTCCATCTACAGTAAACTGTGGGAGGTTTATTGTTAATGAAGCAGCGTTTCCTTCTAGTAATGTTAGTTGAGCTTGGCCTGTTGAACTGCAGAACTTGCTATATGATACACATGGTTACCAGAGGAGCATATGGAGGAGCTCATCACCAGTGACCTGATTCAAAAGGCACGATGGGGTGGGAATGATGCTACATTCTCGTATTTTAGATGGCAAAGGAATGAGAGATGTTTATATAACTCAAAAGGTCGTGCAGAAAGTCCTTTCCCAAGTTTGCCTCCTGCACACGCTCATCTTCAAAAATACTGTAGAGTATATATTTGGTTGAGTTGTAAGGTCGTACATGGAAAGAAGTTGAACATTCATGCTAGGAAGAGACTGCCCGGTCAATTATTAGGAGCATTACTGTGCTTGGTAATACAACCAACTGATAAATATTTCAAAAACGTTTTTGTGCGTGCCTTGGAATTACAACTATGTCTTATTTAAAGAATGGTGGAGAGGGAACAAGAATAATGAGGGAAAAGCATAGAAAATCACTAAAATAATTTGTTAGACAGCCTCTGACTTACAACCCATTTCATTCAGTTAGTAAGGCTAAGTTATCCGTTTGGCAGATGACCCACTTCCTCAATGACCTCAGCAAGATCAGCTGAGCCAGTCCAGTCCCAAAGAACCACCCGGCTACCCCACTGAATGATGAATTAGTAAGTGCTTATTGTTTGGGTTTTTAAAAAATTTTTTTAAATGTTTATTTATTTTTGAGACAGAGAGAAACAGAGCATGAATGAGGGAGGGTCAGAGAGAGAATCTGAAGCAGGCTCCAGGCTCTGAGCTGCCAGCACAGAGCCTGACGTGGGGCTCGAACTCACGGACCGTGAGATCATGACCCAAGCCGAAGTCGGACGCTTAACCGACTGAGCCACCCAGGCGCCCCAAGTGCTTATTGTTTTAGGTTGCAAAGTTTTGATGTGGTTTGTTACACAGCAACATCTAGCTGATGCATGGTGAAGATCTGGAGTCTTTCCCTTGATGACCTAACCCCACTTTGGCTCTTAACGTCATAACAGAACCTCTGAATTTCAGCCAAATCCCACATCAGGTCTCCGGCCTTGGCAAACCACCTCCCATCACCTGCAACGATATTGCCTACCCCCTCCCGACAGTGGCCCCTGCAGGCTTGCTGGCCCTCAATAATCGGTATCTTCCACTCCATACAGGGAGTATGCAGGCATTTGTGGATTTCTTCCATGCTGTATAACAGCTGAGGGAGTGTCGGGGTTCCATCTCCTATTCTTTCTCACCTTAAGTTGGACACAGTTCCACTCCTGCTTGGCAGCGGCTGCTCTGTGTTGCCAGAAGGGAGCCACGTGGGGCTGTCTCCTTCCAGAGTCACAGATGAGCTATGGAAATAAAAGAGTACCATGCAAATAAGAAAGCCACCGTTGCTTGCATTTGGTAGAGTCAAAAGCAGACAGGAGAGTAGGAAAGTTTTATAACAAAAGAGAAAAGGAAGGCGTTAAGTATGATCTGATTGGAGGCTGTCGGCAGAGGAAGTCTGGATGCAGTCTAACTAGAAGCGGGGCATCTTACACGATTGGTTTAGAAAGTATGTTTGGCTCTCTCTGTTTGATCCTGACTCGGAAGCTGGGGCAAGACAATTAACAAGTTGGCAATTATTAACGAAATGCTAATTGTTCTGGGCCAGATGCTGCAGAGGTTGTGTTTTCGCTTCCTGAACTGGTTGCTGCAGAGGTTGTGAGCCAGCATTCTATTGTCATACATGGTCTGGTCATTTTCCTTTGTATATTCAGTCTCTCGGTCTCCCTTTTGGTAATTCTCTCACTCCTGCGAGTGATGGATTGGCCAATTCAGGGAAGGCTACAGATCCAGATCTTCGCTGTGGGGATGGTTCAGTTGTCTCCATGGTCAACTGCATAACTGCAAGATCACCTTGAGCTTTTGGTTGTTGTGTTGTCACGGTGATTATCTGTCAAGAGAGTAGCTATGCAGTAGGATTTACTATTCTGGATAGGATGCCAGAGACCAACATCATGACCACTGACAAAAAACAAGAATAATTAATAGTCCCTGTAAGACACTTACAAGAACCAGGAATCCCAAATGCCCATCCCAGGCCCAGTAAATGAATCCCAGGGGCCATAAAGATCAACCTAAAAATGTCAAGTAGCTGTTTCCCTAAGGCAATGTATTACCTGTGCTACTTTGCCTGTTTCTTTAGTCTAAGTATTAGCAAAGACTAGCAATGGCACAGATACCACCAAGACTAGCCAGCAAAAAATCTAGGGTAATATAATTGTCCATCGTTACTTGTGCCAGTGAGTTGAGATTGGTCTGTACATCATCTAGGGTGGAGGTGGTATTGTTAATCATTTCTGCCAAAGTTAATATTTATTTATTTATTTATTTATTTATTTATTTATTTATTTAGAGAGCACGTGCGTGAGCGAGTGAGCTAGGGAGGAGCAGAGGGAGAGGGAGAGAGAGAATCTTAAGCAGGCTCTACATTCAGCGTGGAGCCTGATGCAGGGGCTCAGTCCCATGCCCCCTGGGATCATGACCTGAGCTGAAATGAAGAGTTGGACACTTAACTGACTGAGCCACCCAGGCTCCCCACTGATAAGTTGTTTTTTTTTCTAGATTTTCTGCTTATAAGATTTCCCCATTGGAAACACTGCTGTGATTCTTCACATAAACAACTGGTTAGTAATTTCTCAGAATGCCTGGATAATCAAGAACGGGCTTGTTTGGGAACTTGCATCTCAGTTGGAATTTGCTACGTTCATGATTTCTAGAATTAGGATCTCTGTATAGCGATGTCTTGGCATACTATTGCTAAAGTGCATGAAGTATGAGTCAGAGGCAAACAAGACCAGGCATTCTGGCTGCAAAAGAAGTAGTATCCAGTAGGGGGCACATGGAGACCCAGGAGAAAAGGAGTCCCTGATGGTGGAAGAGGAGGTCTTCCATTAGCCCAGTTACAGTTTTGATCTCTATTAATGTCTTCCAGGTGGCAAGTAATTGGCCCATCACCCCATGAAGGTGGTTGAAATCCAATGTCTTATAATAATTGGTTCTTTTTCTGAGAGAAGGGCACTACCAAATTCATGCGTTGATTTAATTAAGGTCATTTGTCTATTTCGATGCAAATGCCATTCCTTATGGTCTTGTTTATTAAGACTGAAATCCCCCCGAGATTTTTTATCATGATGATCTGGTGATGGATGCCATATACAGCAATCAGCAAGACTCAAAGCAGGGGTTACTGTTTGGGATAATC
The DNA here is from genome assembly GCF_018350175.1 of Felis catus. NCBI lineage: Eukaryota > Metazoa > Chordata > Mammalia > Carnivora > Felidae > Felis > Felis catus. Next base: position 150,879,287 of record NC_058376.1, on the reverse strand, counting down.
CAAGAATGGCATTAGGATGCGTATGTTCTGACCTAACAGTTATAATAAAGACCAAAAGGGCCATTATGGGTGGACAATAACCAAGGGTCTATAGGAAATGAGCAGAATGGTTATAAGCGAGCAGATGAGCAAGCTAATTCCAAAACAGGAATTAGCCAGGAGCCTCGTCCTATGTCTCAGGCAGTGGCTGTCCACCATCCTAAGTTATTTGCATATCCCACAGACCTTGGGTCAGCTACCTACTTCCAAAAGTTGGCTGCTACTAGAGGATATCTGAGAATTTGAAATTTGAGGTCCTTTAATGTAGTAGACTGCCAACTGTGTGGAATTCTGAATGCTTCTTTAATTATGAAACATGGACCCAAGTATGTGATAGGGTCCATTCCAATGAAGTTCAAGAGTAGTTTTTCTTTGATGTCTCTTCTCATAGGTGAAATTTTCTGGTTTAAGATTGATAGGAGGCTGAAGCTGTTTAGGAAGATGTTGTGGGAGGGCAGCCTTAACCTGTTGATGATGGGACTGAGTACATGAGTCCTTTGCAATGTTTTGCCAACTCTGCAAGAAACAGGGTAGAATATCAGAAATGAAATCCCTAAAAGTGTGGGTCTTGCAGTTATGAGATCATAGGGGGATAATGACGTGTGCCTGAGGGAGTGGACTGAATGGCCACAATCTCCTACAGCTCATCTTTTCTTTGTGTGTATGATTGAATTATGGTCTAATAAAATTCTGCTGGAAATGTTTTGGGTATGTCTTTTAGCAGACTTTTCTCTAATTTGGGAGGCCCTTTTGTACCCTCAGGATTATTACAAAAGAGTGATTTGGTAGACCCCTTTCTGTGTTTGTTTGATCAGTTTTTGCCATCCAGGATTTAGCGTCTGATGTTTTGATCAACACGTGTACAAGTTGATATAGTTCAGGTAACCTTGGGACATATGCACCCAAAAGAAAGGTAAATTCTATCAATAGTAGCTGGCCTTCTCTGGGTTAGGGAAATTCTGAATTCTAACTGTAAATTCAGCTTGGGTCCAAGGCATACCTGACTCATGGCAGGAATGAATTTTTAGAAGCAACCAGCATTTAGGGGTCTTAGGAAAGTCAGTAGGAAAAGATAGGGGATCTGGACAAGGGAAAGAAGAGAAAGAAGTTATCAGAAGTGTGGAAGGAGAGAGATCAGAAGGAAAAGAGGGATGAAGGCGAGCTGGATATAAAGAGGGAACTGGAGGACAAAGAGGGAGAATTTACTCAGGAAATGAGTCTACTTTGTCATTGCTTAGGATTGTCAGGCTTCTCATTGGCTTCGGCCAAAGAATCTTATGGTGAAGCAATTTTTTCAATCAGAATTTCATTTGGAGGCCTCTGCATACCAATAAAAATGCTGCCTATTAAATCTGAGAAGTCTTGGATCCTTTGTTTTCTAAGGCACCTCCCAGATGAACAATTTTATTCAAGCCAAGTGTTCCCAGGGTGGCTACTGAAGCTCCAAATCATCGCTGGTGAAGAAGTGCCATATTTTGAGAATTAGGATTATAAGAAGAGTTCAGGTAGAAAGGAGGAGTTTCTCCTGGAGGAGGAGGAGTAAAGGATTTAGACCGAGATGAGATGGTCCCTTGGGAGCAGGCGACCCACTGTAAAGTGATGCTTGTGCACTTTGTAGCTTGGCCCCCAACCTGATGGTTTGGCTACCTCTGAACACAGACTTGACCATCAGCACCTCCAGGCAGGTGGAAAACCGAAGAGAACATTCAGCAAAGAGAACATTTTCTCTGGATCAAAGCCAAGCTTTCAGAACAAAAAAGAACAAAAAATGTGATGGAAGGAGAATCTCACCCCGTCTTACAGGTAATGTGGCAAAATTTGCCCCAATGGGCTTTGCTTTGCTGGGAACCACAAACTCAGGCTCAAAGGTACCTATGCTTGTTTCCTATTCTGTGATTCTCCTTCGTATGGCAAACACTTTTGAGAGCACATCACACAAAACAGAAGCGCAAAAGAGCAAAACGGGTTAAAAAAAAAAAAAGCCTGATTACATTAAGGATGCCAAGCCAATAGGTACCAAGAACAAAACCCAGGTACCGAACTGAGAATAAATAGTGGAGGAATTTCACGTCCAGAGAGCAGAGCTCAGGACCAGGGCTGGTTCGCAAATGTTTGGTGAGAACCTGACAAGCCACAGTGGCGAGGCACAGGGGGCCTCTGTGGGCACCTCGCCTGGTAAAGGCTGGGGTCCGTGGCAGTGGGCAATGCAGTTTGTCTCAGTAGAACCTTTAGGAAAACTGGAAATAAATGAAGACCACCCAAATGAAAATAAACAGAAGCGTTTTGTTCAGCACTTGTGTTTGGCAGAGGCTCAAAGGCAGGCAGGGGAATAGGAAAGCTTTATAATGAAAAAGAGGAAAGGCTTCCAGCAACCTCCCTGACTGCAGGCTGGGGCACGAGGAAGCCAGAAGCAGGCTACCTAAAAGCAGGGCAGTCCTACGTGATTTTGGAGCGTATTTGGCTTTCTCGGTTGGCCCTAAGTTGGAAGCAAGGGCCAAAAAATAAGGAAGCCGGTAGCCAGTGACCAAGTCCTGATCATTGAGGGCTGATTGCCGCAGAGGCTGTGGTTTGGCTTCCTGCCTGGTTGCTGGAGAGGTCATGGGTCAGAGTCTTGTTGTCATCTATGGTCTGGCTATTGTCCATTTGCACATTCAGTCTCTCAGGGGCTCAACTCCGCTAGCCCCAAATGCTATGTGATTTTCACCTTCTCACCATCTTCCCTCATTTGCTATGCTCAGCGCCCTGGGGACCAAGAAAGATTCACAAGATTCAGTCCCGCACCTTTGGGAGAACCAGCATTATTTTTTACCTACCACACTCATTCCAAATGATCCCCTTGCTCTTCTGGTAGAGAGATTTCTTCTTTCTCCTCCTCCTCCTTGTCTTCCTCCTCCTCCTCCTTCTCCTTGTCCTTCTAATTCTCCTCTAATTCTCCTCTTCCTTCTCCTCATTTTTCTTCCTCATCTTTTACCCCTTTTTCTTCTCCTCCTTTCCTTTTCTACAGAACAGAATCTTCCTCCAGAAGATTCCTCCCTTTCTTTCCAGATCTTTTTTGTCTCCTGGAGTCATAAGCCTCTTGGCTCTGCCTTAAAGGTAGTGATGATCATAGTGGAGGGGGGAATTACTGAGAGGAGAAATATCCTCAATGAACCGTCAACACTGCAGCCAGCATGGAAATGCTTCATCTCTGGAAAGAATTTCAAAACACATGAAAATTCAGGTCACCTGACTAAAAAAAAAAAATCAATGTGAATATTCAGCATGCGCAAAAGCTTCTGAACATCTTTGAATTGCAAATGTTGGTGGCTGAGCATTTTCTCTGGCATCTTCATTCGTGTAATAAATATTTATCCAGCACTTCCTATGTGCTAGGCTCAGTGAGCAAAGCAAAGATCTCTGCCCTCATGCAGCTTATGCCCTAGTGGGGAAGACAGACAATAAGTAGTAAACAGAATAAGAAAGTTAATAGTGTGTTCAAGGGTGACAGGTGCTATGGAATAAAGAAAATGCAGAGCAGGGCAGGGAGGGAAAGAGGACAGATTCACCTGCCTGGGGATGCCTGACTGCCACTGCAATGGCAACTTTATTGCTAAAGCCTCAGTGAATAAGATCATGGCAATTAAAGCATCCCTCAGGCTTTGAGGATGGTCACGAAGGGGATGCACACTCACACACAGGGCACTGGCTAAGTTTCCGGGCATTAGTGCTAATGTTATTAGCCCCCAGCACAACCGCAGGCTGAATCAGCTGCTTCAGACCTCAACGGGTTCAGGGTTCAGAGAAGCTTTCTATCTGATTTGGCTGTAGAGGTTATCAACCAAGCCTGGGCTTTATCGTGGGGACCTAATTTATAGTAAGAAAATTCTAAGAGAAGACGGTCGCAAATGAAGGCTCTGTAAGTTGGTAATCATCTATACTCCCGTGAAATAACATTTTTTATCAGTATCTCTTAGCAGCAGCAGGATTCCTTATTGGATACTATAATCAGTGAATGACAAGATTCTATAATTACTTCTATACTGTCCTTCCAAGATAGAATCAACTTTACTAAAGAAGGCAATAAAGCTTTTTAGAAGCCATTATTTAGTAGGGAATGAATAGCTGTATAAAAAATATTCATTGTTCCAAAAAAAAAAAAAAACACCTTGGAGAAAAATACTGTACTTACTAGAAACAATGAATTCTTTTCTAAGCATTTCTATTTCTAGTTCTGTTTCGTCTAGTATGATCTATTTCATCAACGCAAGATACACATATGGTCACATGTCTTTTGTTTTTCCAATTAATCACTGCTGAAGAGCAGAGTCCAGGATGCCCATTTTGAAGCCTCCCATTTCTCCTTGGATTGTCCAAAAACATGCGTGTTCACTTAGTGAACACTAAACTCCATCCTGTTTCCTCATACGGCATGCAGACTGGATGTATGTTGTGGTCCTCTGCTCTCCTGCCGTGCTGGGTGGAGCTCTGAGGACTGGTCCTACGCGGCTTGGTTTGTCAAAGTTGGTGTGAACGCATACGTTTTCATTTCTCCAGGACAAAGGCCCAAGGTGAGATCGTTGGGTTGTGTGGTAGGTTCGGTTTTTGTCGGAAAAGCAATAGCCACACTGTTTTCCAGAGCGGTTGCACCTTTGTACATGCCTACCAGCAATGCGTGAAGTGTCAGTTTCTCTGTCTCCTCGCCGGGATTTGGTGTCGTCACAGTTTTGTTATCCTACCCATTCTGATAGTATGTAGTGACACCTCATGGTAGTTCTCACTTCCATTTCTCTTGGCTAATGATGTTGAGCATCTTTTCCTGAAATATCTCTTCATGTCATTCGTCCATTTTCTAATTGGACTGTTTGGGAGTATACTGTTGAATGTTGAGAGCTCTTTATATATTCAAGATACAAGTCCTTTGTCAGAGATGTTATTTGAAAATATTTTTTCCCAGCATACCACTGTCTTTTCATCCTCTTAATAGGGTCTTTTACACAACAAATGGGTTTAAAACATTTTTTGGTGAGGTCCAATTTAGCCAATTTTCCTTTCACCCACTTGCTTTTCATTCAACAAATAATTACTGCATGTCTCCGGTTTACCAAGATAATGTTCCAGGTGCCCATAGGAATCAAAGATGTGACATGGTCCCAACTTCAAGGCATTTCCAGTCTAGTTGGGGAGATTGGTGATCCCAATAACTCATATAACCCAAATAACTAATATTACCTAACAAGTGTTATGTGGAATGGAAGAGGTAGAGATACATGTTTGTTTTTTGTTTTTTGAAAATCAGATATTATGTTTTGGCTGACAGCAAAGTAGTGGGCAAAGGTTTCATCGCTTCTATGCCAGCAGATGCCACAAAATGGTATGGAAACTTCCTTTATAAACTCGTTTTTTTCCCAGATTGAAACAATCGTTTTTAGATAGCTAACATATTAAATCTCATTATGTGCCAAGAATTTCACGTACGTTGTATCAATAATAATCTTGCCGGGCAGTGGAAAGGATTATACCATATTTTAAATTTAGAGAATCTAGGATTCAGCAAAGTTAAGTAACTTGTCCAAGGTCACAAAGACAGGAAGCAGTAAGGTCATAGGAGCACCCTGGTCTTTTGAGGTTAATGCTCTTTTAATTCTACCCAGAATCCTCCTGAGACATGTCCTTTTCCTGCCAGTATAAACTCATCAATCTTCTGGCTAAGAAATGGACTGTCTGATTTATGTTTTAAAAAGATGAGACACATATCCTTGGTGCACAAAAGTCAACGAGCTCTTCTTGATAAAGGAAGAATCCATTCAAACTTTCACAGTGGTCAAGATGATGCAAAAAAATGGAAAAACAAGCACTACCTGTGAGTCAGGAGAAGCAAAAGAAGGGATAGATATTGCTGGAATTCAGTAAAATTTTGCTGAATGACAGCCCAGGATGGAGTAATCAAGGGGGTAGCACTTTAGGTCACCTTCTAGCAGGCTGATTGTTACCCAAATCATCTTCCGATGCCAAACCTTTCACGGAATGTTTAAAAAAAAAGTCAGTAATAGCTCAGGCAAAGGATGGAAGCTGTGCCTGTTTCTGACCCTGTAAGACAACAAAAAGGGAACTGGGGCTCTTTCTTGTGCATAATGTCCCTGGATTTCCATCTGTACTTTCTTCCTGTCTTATTTGTAACCTTGCCCAAATCGCTGAACCCTTCCGCACTTATTTTTCTTTTGAAATGTTTATAACTTAGGAAAGATGTTAGGATCTTGATTTTGAAAGAGGCTGTAAAGTGGCGAATTTATATATTAGGACAGTTTTGCAAACACTTGCATAGTGTCAAATAACCTTCGAACCCAGTCCCCGTTCTTGCCAGGATGCAGCCACTACTCGGCAACCCCCAGGTGGAGAGTAAGTCACACCTTTACTCTGCTGGCCTGTGCCAAAAGTTAGACCTACCATTTTGCATAACAAAAGGCAAAAATGGGAACACTGGACAAATACATCTGGTTGATTGCATTTTCTCTAGGAAGGTAACCGGGAACAGGACAGCAATGGGGCCCCCCGGGGAGAGGAAATGAGAGGCCGGGAGCATGGGTGGGAGGGTGTCTTGTTACCTGTGTACCCATTTGGACTTTCTGAATTTCGTCCCATGCTAATGGTATTCAAGTACAGGTAAATAAAGTTAAAACTGAATGTAAAGAAAAAAGGAACAAAACACAAACTTTCTTCCACTTTAGCCCATCTGTGGATAATAAAATCCCTTTAAGAGAGGAAATCAGATGTTTAGAGAAATCAACTCATTTTACCTTCCAAGTTCCCTTCCTAAAGGTTTTTTTCTTCCTTTTCTTTTCTTTTCTTTTCTTTTCTTTTCTTTTCTTTTCTTTTCTTTTCTTTTCTTTTCTTTTCTTCTTTCTTTCTCTTTCTTTCTTTTCTTTTTTCTGCTGCGGACAGATCAGCAAAAGGAGCCATCCAATTCTACTGAGCAAATCCACACGGAGAGGACACTCTTAATCCACCGGCCTGCGAGAGGATTCCTAGGGCTTTAGGAGTCACCAGTGTAGGGTAGCTCCACAAACGCGTTATTTTGATGGAGTGACTCCCAGGCTGCAGCTAAAACCGACAATGTGTTTTCAGTCTAGTTGTTGGGGCTGAGGCAGTCAGTCTCAGGAAGATTCCCGGCCCTGCGCCTGAAGGATGCAAAGGCGCTAGGAAGCCCTGGCCTGGGGGGGAACCTTTCAACTCCCGGGCGTTCTTCCAGGACCTGGACCCCCTGGCAGGGGCCCGAATGCATCCGTCACTTGCGGCCAGCCTCGGGCATCCTTCTGGCAGCGCGGGCTCACTAACCCGGCGGTGCGACGGCGAAGGGGTCTTGGGAGGTTTGCGCGCGCAGGAGCCCGGGGCGGACCCTGAGCCGGGTGCGAACCCAGTCGGGGCGTGTTGAACGACTGGGCGTCGCTACACAGTACATTCCCGGGAGAATGAAAGGAATCCAGCTCAGGGAATGGGTCACCACGGTGACTTTAAATACCCAGGGACTGTGAAGAGAGGAAGAGCTGTGTTTGGAGAAGCGCCACGCCGGCCCTGGTGAGGCTCGGGAGAGAGGGCGCCCACACTCCGGAGGGCGAGCGGCAGCGCTGGGAGAGCCAGGCCCACCCCGGATTCGGGTGACGCGTCACTCCGCGGTCTGGGGGGGGTCCGGGCCCCCGGGGCTCAGGGGCAGGGGACAGGAAACACCTTCCTCCAAGGCTGATAGCGACCTGAAGTCTCACCTAGGGGCTCCCGGGCCGTGGCCCCAGCACTGCACTGCGCCGCCAGGGAGAGCCCGAGAAGGGGCGCGGGTCCCCGCCCCGGGCGCGCGCAGCCCCAGCCCCGCCTCCTCCCCATGCGCCCCGCCCCTCCCGGCGCGTGCCGCCCGCGCGCCCGGGGAGCTTCCGAGGAACCGGCCCGGCGGGCACCCCGTGCCCCGGCGCAGGCGCGAGCGCGCGCCGCCCCTCCGGCCGGGCGCCCAGCTGCGCCCCCCCGCCCCGCCTCCGCACGCGCCCCCGCCCCGGGCGCCTCTGATTGGCCGTCGGCCGGGCCAGCAGGTGTCGGCGGCGGCTGCGGCCAGGCTGGCCCCGGCTGCCTGCGGCGCGGGCGCCTCCCTCGCAGCCGCTGCCACCGCCGCGCTCCCGCCTCCTGCCCGCTCCCGGGCTCCCGCTGCGGCTGCGGTTCTGGCGGCCGAGCCCCCGCGGCGCTGCAGCTCAGATCCGGCGCGCCGAGCGACCCGCGCGCCCCTGCCTCGCCGCTCGCAGCTCCCTCATCCACGCGCCGCGCTGCGGCAGGTGCCCCGGGCGTCCTGAGGCGCGGTGGCCTGAGCGCGGCCGCCATCGGTGACCCTGGCCAGGGACCTGCTCCAGCCTGGCCACCCCGCGTGAGTACCGTCTCCTCCCCTCCGGCGGCTTTGCGCCACTGTCCCCCTTGCGTTGCCGCAACTTCGGGGGTGGGTGTGTGGAGGTGCCTCTCACGCTCCCCCACGCCCGTGCGAGTCCTGAACCAGGAGGGTCCCCGGGCACGGCCAGCCTGCCTCTGCGGACGGGCTTGCGGGGGGCGGGGGCGTTGAACTTGCTCGAGGTTCGTCGCAGAGTCGCAACCTGCCCCTTTCCCCCCTTGGCCGCGGCCGGAGCTCGTCCCTGCGTTTCCCTCGCGTTCGCCGTTCCCCGTTGGCCACGTAGCTCCCGGGCTGCGGTTCGCCGCGCACCTACTACGCTGCAGGTGCATCCGCCGAGCGCCTGGAACCACCGGGTAAGCGCCCGGGAGCAGCCAGCGCGGCGGACTTGGCTCTCTCGAACTCTCAGTTTCTGTAAAATGGGGCTAATCAGAGACTCACTCAAGGTCATGGCCCGTGCGCGGAGTGAGAACCCTAGTCGATCGCTTCCGGCCGGGTCCGCGGACCGCCTGGGGAGGGGCGCGCTGTGGCGGGTGGGTGGTCACTTCGGCTTCATCCCGGTCTCTTCCTCTTCCTTCCTTCCCTCCAAGTCCGCGGGATTTGCAGATGTCGGGAGCCCGTCCCAAGGGACCCTACAGAGGTTTGGGGGCGTCCGTGGGGGACCTTTGGGGTGAGCGCGGTGCCGAGCGCTTCCGCGGCGGAAATCCCTGACCTGAGACATTTGCAGCATCCCCTCCAATCCCAGTCATTTAATTTGCTAACGTCTCGGCGGGGTAGGGGCATTTTCTAGGTGCCTGCGCTTAGAGCAGTCCTGCTCCGTTTCCGTTTCCCAGACAAGCCCTGTCCCCAAGATAAGTATGGGAGAGACGAACTGGACATGTCAGTTTGGGTCCAGGGACTTCGTAAGAGAAGCGGGTTCGCTCTGCTGTTGGTTTAGCCGACCCTGGCTCCCATCTGCTCTAGGAAAATGCCTGGAGTCTGGCTTCATTCCTGCCCTCCCTACTCCCTGCCCCTTGATCTGGGTTTGTTGCACACTTTCCCTGGGGAGGGTGGAGTCCAGTCCCAGAATGTGTAACTGTTGCCGGATGTCTGTCGTTTATTCCAGACCCTTTGAGGCAGTTCCAGTGGGTTGTGGGCGGTTCTCAGAGCTTTGGGCTCGGGAGAGACTTACCCCTCCTCTTTTGACATTGTTTCTCTGTCCCTCCAACTCAGCCTACCCCGCCCTTACTCAGCGATCACATGGCTACTTGGATAGTTTTGTGATGCCTGACAAACATCTTTGAGCCTCAGCTTTTTTTTTCTTTTTAAAGCAAGCTCTGTGCCCAATGTGGGACTTGAACTCATGACCCCAAGATCAAGAGTCGCATACTCTGTAGACTGAGCCAGCCAGGCGCCCCCGAGCCTCAATATTTAAAATCTATAAAGCAGAATAATCCTTGTGTTTCAGTCTTTCCAGGGCGGTAAGGGTTCAGGGGACATGGTGGAGGTGAACGTAGAAGGCGGATGGTTCCAGACGATCTGAGCTGTGGGTGGAAGTGGAGGTGATTTCAAGAATTTTTTACAGCAGTCTCTGAGACCCTAGGCACAGATGTAAAAATCTTTGTTTCTAGAGAAATTTACTCTGCCAAGACTTTGAAAATACTACTTTTCATCTTCCAGTTGATGTCTCTCACTTGGCCATGGGCAGCTACATCTCTCCTAATTGCCCCCTGCCCCATCTGTGGTCTTTGTGGGCAGGGAGCTGGCTGTCTCTGCCGGGCTGGGGGCTGTCTGTGATGGTGGCGAAGCACTGTATCTGTGTGTGGGGGTGTTGTCTCTGTGAAGGTGAAGTGTATCTCTGTGGAGATGTGTGTATCTCTTTGTGGCCTAAGTTTCCTGTGGCGGGGGAGGGACAATTGTTTGCCCCAGGGTCTGCTCATTTTGGGAAAAGTGAAGGGCTAGCCAGGCTCAGCAGTGTAAACAGTGGTATGGCTTGTATCCTGTCTCCTTCCTCCCTGTCCAGAAGGATAGAAGGAGAGCTCCTCTGTGGCCTTGGTCTTTAGAGAAATCAGTTGGGGCAGACTGGAATACCTCAGAGAGAAATGGGCATCCCCCTGTTTTGGGTTATTATTGTTTATGCAGTCTTTTGTTTCAAAGGCAAGTTAAAGAGGGACGACGGGTCTGAACTTGGTGACTTTATTTTAACATTATATTAACCTATGACATAATAACAGAAAATAGCACGGATCTGAACTGTACTCTCAGTGGATTTTCACAAGCTGGACACACCTGCACCTGCCCAGATTAAGACCTAGAATATTCCTCGTCGCCCCATGTCCTCCATAGATCTTATCCCTCAAGGGTAACCATCACCCTGCTTAGTTTTTTCAGGTGAGCTTGATTTTTATTTTCATTATTATTTATTTTACCAGTTTAGTGTCAAAGGTAAAATGAAGCTGCTTGGTGATTTTCTACTTCTTCTTTTAACGGATGCTAACCAAAGGTAGTTGCACATTAACCAGTCCAGAAAGCTAGTAGGGAGGATTTGGGCTTAAGATCTAGGTGGAATCTAAACTGGTTGTCTCTTCCTCGCCCCCCAGCTGGTTCTTGGGTGGTGAAAGAAGCCAGACCGCAGATACAACAGCACCGACATTGAGAAATTGAAGCCAGGTTGTTCATAGAGTGTATTTGAATAAAGCAGACCTGAAATAGTATCATGAGAAAATATAAATGAAAAAACATATGAATTAGTTCTCATTTGAAACATAAAAATGGGAATATTGTGAATTTCTCAATATTAAAAATCGGTAGAGGACCACAGAACTTCAAGGCTGAGTGATTTATAAGCTGTTTGTGCTGTCACCACATGGTGGCGCCACCTTGGCTGGAGAACGGCACTACGGAGCCTTCTTTCCCAAGCCCCCAGTAAGGAATCCCAGGAATAAAATCCAACAGTTCAGTATCTCCGGAAATGATTTCCAAAGTGTTTGGCAGGCAGGCCTCCCCTCTGGCGCCTGCTACCCTGAATCCACGGATTGAACCCTATCCCAGCTTTTTAGGAGGGTGGCTTGTGTGTTGGAGAAGGTGGAGTTGGGACATTATGGCCCTCTCTTTGGGATTTTAAAGAGGGTTGACTGAGAAGCTAGCTCAGGTGTGTTGTGATTATTTTGGAGTCATTTCACCCCAGAATTCCCCCAAAGGTATGAGAGAAGGAGTTCTCTTTCCTGAGCCAGGTAACTATAGTCACACCGCACTGTCCATGGTGAACTCGGAAGAATAAATAGGTATAGGTGTAGTCAGACTGCTGCCCTCTGAAATGCCCTCTGTGTTCCACACAGAGGTGGGGGCCAAGTCACAAGGGGAGACCACAGGGTGTGGGCTTTTGTATCCAGCTGTGGAGAAGGCTAAGCAGACCATTCTAGTGCCTTTTCCCTTCACTGTCCGTGTGATCAAGATGCTGCCTAGAAGACTGTATTCATGATGGCCACCATGCTAACAGTATTGCATATTGGCCATGTGCTGGACCATGTATACATATATAGCCCTGTATTTTATATATATATATACACACACACATATACACACACACACACACATATATATATATATCTGTGTATTATATATATACACATATATATTATATAATATAATATATATATAATATTATATATATATATATGGATATATGGATATATATGGGGTTGAGTGCATGCAGCCTGCAACATTGGGACTGAGTGTGTGCTCATCAGAATGTGTAGTCTTACTTCATGTTTAAAATTTTAGGGGCGCCTGGGTGGCTCAGTTGGATAAGCAACCGACTCTTGATTTCGGCTCAGGTCATAATCTTGCAATCCGTGAGACTGAGCCCCAGCGTCAGACTCTGCACTGACAGTGTAGAGCCTGTTTGGGATTCTCTCTCTCCCTCTCTCTCTCTGCCCCTCCCCTGCTTGCATGTGTGCTCTCTCTCTCTCTCTCTCTCAAAATAAATAAACATTTAAAAATTTATGTAAATGAAGGTCTGTTAATTTATTTTTGTAATTTGCTGTTTTTCACCTAACATTGTTTTAAAAACATATGTTGATAGCATTTGTTGATAACTGAAAGTTTAGTTGATGCATTTTAACATAATATTTCCTTGTTTGGTATCATCAATACCTCATTGATGGACAAAAAGATATTTTTACTGTTTGCTATTATGAGAAATATTGCAGGGACTATCCTTGATAAGGTCTTGTAGAAATGTGTAAGTGTCTCTAGGATATATATCCCCAGAAGTTGAATAACTGGGTAGTAGGATATGCCTGCCTCAACATCTGTCTGTTACAGGTTTTGCAAAGTGCCCTCCGTAGTAGTTGGCCCGCATTACATTCCTACTAGCACCGTGTTGGAGTTCCTTGTGTCCCCATATCTTTGTGCATCAGATGTTTCGATTTTGGTTCATCTGATAAGCATAGAATGTATTTCACTTTACATTTCACTTTTACTTTAGATTTCCCTGAGAGTCTTTTTTTTTTCTTTAAAGATTTTACTTTTGGGCAATCTCTCCACCCAGTGTGGGGCTTGAACTCACACCGCTGAGATCAAGAGTCACATGCTCTACCAGCCAGGTTCCCCTCACTTAGAGATTGTTAAAAAATACATTTTGGTTTTCAAAGTTTGTTTTCTAGGTATTGCTATATTTTACTAGAGAAAACGTTCAGATCTTAACACTCCTCTGAAATTTATATTTCTGTATTGTGTGAGGCAGGGATCTAATTGTTTTCCATACTCAAAACCACTTCTCCCATTATCATTTATTGAATAGTTTCCTATTTTCTCACTTATTTTATTGCAGTCTCCATAATATGCCAGTTTTGTTACATTTTTGGATCTGTTTCTAAACTCTGCTTTATTAAATCTCTTATGATTCCTCAGCTAATACCATTTTATTGAATTATTAAGGCTGTATAATCTTTTCTTCTTAGCTTTTTTCTTCAAAATGGTCTCGGTTATTCTTGACCCCCTAGGCTTCGACATGAATTTTAGAATCTTTCCTAAAGGTCCATTTTAATGAAAAATATTATTACGGAAATTTGGTAAAATACCAAATAAACTATATTTTTGTGTTTCTTTTTCTTCAAATATATATTGTGCTAATCAAAACTTTTAATTTCCCATAATTTGGTCTCCATTTTAAATGGATTCACTTTATGTGACTCTTCTCTGGCACCAGATATCTTGAATAATAAGGACCATTTGAATATGATTTTTCAAACACATATAGGATCATTTTTTAAATTCAACAACATACAAGCAATGTTAAAGTCAATGATTATTCTTCTGTGACATTTGTATCCATGTAATAATTAATTTGTGTACCTTAATTTACTTAACAAATCCTTCTTTTTGTTAAAACCTGAAGCACTTTATACTTTTTATTGTAACTTCATCCTTGTACACATCTCTGTTTCATTTGTATGAATTACTTTGTTGAAAGTTGTTTACTTTTCCTTACATTTTTGGTACACATTGCCAATTAACCCCCCAGGAGAGTTTATAAATTGATTTTGCTATTAGTCGTATATGAGTATGACAGATCCCCATGACTTGCCAGCGATAAATACAATTATTCATCATCATTTCCAGTTTCACGGGCAAAGGAAAAAAGCCAGAATCCTGGGTTGTTTTGTTTATTCGTTTAGCTTTTCTTTTCTAGTAAGACAGAACATATCTTCATGTTTATTGGTTCTTCAAAGCTGACTTCACTATAGAATTTTCCATGAGGGTTGTTTCTCTTTTGCTTTCTGTAAAAGAAACTTGCATTATCACTCTGCTTTTTTTTTTTTTTTGAGAGAGAACAGATTGTTTTATACAAATCATGTTCATATTTTTAATGTTAAATATTCTGTCATATGAAAATACCATATTTCAAAAAGCTGTTCCTCCGTGATGGACTTTAGATTATCTCTGTATTTTTTGGTCATTACGTATATACATGCAATAAACATCCTGGAAATGTATTTATGTGCATGAAAAAGAAATTCTGGAGGATCTGTGCCCAGAAGTGGGATTGCAGGATCATATTATATGTAGTTTTACAGCTTGATGACCTGTTGCCAAACTGCTCTCCAAAGTGGCCATACTCAGTTAAACTTCCGTGGCATTGTGTATGGATAGCGTCTGTCCCATAAAGGAACCGATACTATTAGAGAAGGGAGAACAAAGGCGTTGAAAGAAAACATAATAGGTATGTATGTTTGTGTGTACGTAACTATCCTAAAGTTCATTTGGCAAAACTCAGAGGTTGTTGACCTTTTCATTTAGAAACTTGCATCATAGAAACGATTACATAGAAGTAAGACCAGAACAGCATGAAACTGCTAGAAGTTTAGTGGGGAAAAAGCTGGATGAGTAACTTGGTTGGAAACAGGCTGGAAACTTTACTGAAAGAAACCTGACCCCATTCAAATGTACTCTGAGAATCAAGTCTGCATTTGTGGAAGGGACCTAAAAAGAGCCTAATGAAACTGCGTAAATGCTGTCTGAAAACTGTTTCTGGTTTGGTGTTCGACCATGTGTTATATTGTGTTATATTCCCCCATTTTCTTCTGTCAGTAATTATGAGTTCTTTTTTTTTTTTTTGTATATATTTATATATCATCAGCTGGGGAAAGAAAAACACTCTGTAGAAAGTTCTTTTGTGGCTGTGATTTACAGCGTAATGCCACAGATACGACAGACACGCGATCTGCAGCTGGGATGCACAAATCCATTCTGTGGGCTGACAATTTAATCTCACTGAGCAGACACTTGAGAAAAGAATGCAAGATGTGCAAGGAAGGGCGGGTGCCTGGAGGACGGAGGTGCCCGCCCGTGGCCCCAGGATCTGTTGTGGCTATTTGCCAGAGTCCCCGAATCATCTTCTGACACTGACTCGTGACTCCGATAACCATGTCATTCTATACGGTTCTTTCTTTGTGGTATGAAGTAGAACTACCTCAAAGTGTGCAGGGTCATTTTCTAGGCTTGGATGTATATCTATATCACTGCAGAAAAGGAAAATTACCCATCTCTTTACATTGTTTTCTCTGAAGATTCACAGTCTGGATAAGCAGTGCTTCTCGCCCCAAACATCTTCCTAACCTCCTCTTGAAAACCATTGTCTCAAGCGTCATTTCACTTTATCTGTGTAGCTCCAGACTCAGAAAATATGGAAGGTGTTGTTTTGTGTTTGTGTTACATAAATGTGGTTTGGGTGTTTTGCCTTTTTTTGAAAAGCAATTTATTGATCATGAGGGATTTACTAGAATGACATGTAACCAGCAGAGTCAAGATTAGTCTCTTTTATGGCTAATTAGAAGAAAAAGAAAAAATGGTGTTTTAATTGAATCTTTGTTTAGTCTTTTAGAAATCTGCGAGTTGGTTTTTCGGCTTTGCAGTCCAGTAAATGTCAGGTGCCTCTCCCAGGACGGCAGATCTAGCAGTCTGGTGCCTGAATGCTTCGGAAATCCCCTAACTGTCCCTTTGGGCTCCCAGTCTCGAATCTCTCCCCCTCAGCTTCCAGGTACCTGATGCTTCCCTTCCCACTGTGGTCACCCTCACTTTCTGCCTCAGTTTCCTTCCCTTCAGACTGCTGGTGGTGGTGGATGCCAATACAGTGCTGTTATCTTCCCCTTCTCTTCTTTAAATGATCCAGAACCGGTTAAGAGAATGAGAAACAAAAAGAGCCCAGCACCATTTTTGGCTAATCAGGGAGATGGTTAAAATTGCTTCCTCTAAGAGGAAGGGCTTCCCAAAGAAGTGAGATCTAGTGGGAGTGCTTTGGAGACGGGCAGATGTGCTGTGCTTGTTCAGTCAAGACCACGTCTCAGGAGGGCTGGGGCTTTTGGATGGACACAAAACCCAACTTCCTTCTAGGTCACAGTGGGATAAGAAAGCCTATAGAGTTGGCCACCACTTTCTACCCCCAGGACAGCTTAGTGCTGTCCTCCTTTTTCTCTTGATCAATATCACTAGAGTTACAGTTTTTTCCCCCCAGATTTTCCAAAGAACCAAATTTGGCTTTCTTTTCTCTATTGTGTCATTATTTTTTTATTTTATTAATCTCTGTTCTCATCCTTATTATTTCCTTCCTTCCACTTTCTTTGACTTCATTTTTTTTATAATCTCTTACCTTTACAAGATTTAACTCATTAACTTCCAGCCTTTCTTCTTACATACACATGCATGAGCCCAATCAATTTGCCTCAAGTATTGCTTTAGCGATATTTGTATTCCACAGTTTTGATTTGTAGCGTTTTTACTGTTCACATGTAAGTTTTTCGCATTTTCACTAGGATTTCTTCTTTGACTTATGAGTTCTTTGTATGCTTTTATTTTGGTTTTTAAATTTCCAGAACCTTTTAGCCATTATTTTTTCTATTTTAATACATTGTGATAAGAGAATGTGGTCTACGTGAGTCCATTTCCTTGAAATTTGTGGCAGTTTTGTGTTATGGCCTAGTACGTAGTTTTCGCAGATGTTCCCATGTTTTCGTGAAAATAAAGTAACTGGTTACAGTAGTCAATATATGTTCATTAGCTTAAGCCAGTTAATTGTGTTATTCAAATCTTCCCTCTTCCTTACTCATTTTTTTGCAGCTTAATTAATCAGTTATTGAGGGAGAATATATATAGAAATGAATTTGTCAATTTCATATTGGGCTGCTTTCAGTTTTTGCTTTGTATATTTTGAAGCAAGATGTTATTAGGTGCATTCTAGTTTACTTTTTTTCCTGGTCAACTGAACCTATATCATTATGAAATAACCCTGTTAATGTCCAGTAATGCCCCTTGGTTTTAAGTCTGTTCTAATAGAGCTATGCCAATTTTCTTTTGCTTAGTATTTGCCCGTTTTATCATTTTCTTATATTTTCACTGCCAACAGTTATGTATATTTTTATTTCACTTGTGAAACTGTTTTAAAGAGCATAAAGTTGCTTTTTTTAACCTGTATGTTTTAATGTGAAAGATACATTCATTTTCAGTGCTACCATTAATATATTTGGTTCTATTTTACTGTTGTACTTTGTCCCACCTTTTATATACTTAGTTACTCTATCTAGTTGCTTTCAGTATAATTTAGATCCTCTCTTCTACCCCACATGACACTTTCCCCTCTCACTTATTCAAAACTTTATGCTCTATTTCTGTTTTCTAGTGTTTATGATATGGTAATTTTAGCATACGTGTTTACCTTAACAAAATTCAAACTGAGTCAGAGTCATTTCTGTCTTCCTGAGCAATTCAAGGACTTTATACTTAACTCTGATCACCTCCCTCCCCAATGTATATGTGAGTGCTGTCTGGTGTTTTAGTCAGATTTTAACACTTTATTATTATTTTTTTCACATAGTATGTGATGTGTTGACGATATTATTCCACTGTCTTCTAGCTTCTATTGTTTCATTCCAAGAATTCAGCTAATAATATGCTTATTGTTCTTTTGTAGTAATCTTTTCTTCCTGGCTGGTTTTAATTCCTTATTAGTGTATTTGTTGTTCTGAGTTTCACTATAACATATATAGTAATGAGCTTCTTTTTAATTGTCCCACTCAAGAATCACTGGACTTCTTAAATGTAAGGATTGCTGTCTAATCAGTGTTCTGGAAAATTCTCAGCCATTTGTTTCTTTGAATGCTTCTCTTCCCCATTCTCTATTATCTTCTCCTGAAAGTTTGATCAGAACCTTCTTCCTATATCATCTGGGTCCTTTAAACTCCTTTTTTATTTTACTTCTTTTCTTCCGGCTGCACTTTGGGTTATTATTTCAGCTCTCTCTTCCAATTTACCACTTATCTTCTCTGCTGTGTCTAGTCTGTTTTTTAGTATGTCCACTGAGTTCCCATTAACTTTTTCAAATAAATGTAATTTTTATAGCTTCTCGTTCACGGTTGCACTTTGATAAAGTCTTATTTCCTGAACCATATTAAGCATACTTATTTAATGTTTGGTATAAAATAATTTCATGATTAACAGGAATTTAGCAACTGGGGAAGACTGATCTGGCAGTCTAGTTCTGGGTTCTTTATTAATTTATTAAACAAGGGGTCATGTTGGGGACCACACGCTAGAACTCAGACTTGCCCTCTCCAGATGCTCTACCCATGTCCCTCCCAAAAGGCAGTAGGGGTTTGTAAGCGTGAGTAGTACTGGGCTTCCTCTGGTATCCTCACCGTCCACGGTAGGCACCACAGGGCACCCTGCTCCCTGCTCAATAAAAGTTGAAAGGAGCCCCTCACGCTGGGTTAAAGGTCACGTCTACTTTGGCCTTCTGTTCTCCATTGACTTGGTCAAGAGGAAACTGGAAACACTCCTCCCTCTCCCTCTTGCCCCTTGTGACTCATGGTCCCACTCCCACTCTGCCTTGAATGGACCAGGACTCATCCCATCGTGCTCTTTATCCCCGTTTTTTCAGTCCCCCTGACTCCAGGGCTGTTTCCCTTCAGTTCCTGATGACTTCAGCTCCAGATTTTCCACCACTCCCTGCAGCACTGCTCCTGCCTTAGAACTGGCACTTTAGTATACAGGTAGGGAATCCTTCTAACATCGAGGCCTCCCAGTTCCTTGACCTGCTTTGCTCTGATTTTCTGTCTTCCACCCCGTCCTGCCACCGACTTCCACAGTCATAGATGGACACTTTCATTCCCAGTAATGGCCAGCCCTTCATAATCTGTTTCATGCAACCAACTTCCGTCTTCCAACCCTTTTCCTGTCTTCTTCCAAGTCCGGCGGTCCCTCAGTGCTCCTCACTCTCAGCCCATGACCCCAGACCCTTGAGGTCCTCTCCTCTGCCTTTTCCAGCCTATAACTCGTGGCATGCCCTGTAGTCAATCTTTGGAGCACACCCTCAGTTCACATACCCATCCTGGACAGCATCCTTCTCTCTGGTTCAGTCCCCATCTCTGCCTCTCCCTGCCTGCATCTTTGCCACTGAATGGGGCCAAAGGAAAACTCACAAGCAGTTGACTGGCCTCGTATGGCCATGAGCTTCGGGTGGGTGCCTGATATTTCCCTGGGCCTGGCCCTCTCCCGTTCTCTTCACTGATTGTTTCACACTCTCTCCCCTGCCTTCCCATTTGCCTCAGATGTGCTCACCTCTCCATCCTCATTCTTAAAGTGTCCCTGCTGTCACTCTCACTGAGAAAGCTGGAGCCATCCAGAGGGAGCTCCCACAGACTCACTCCACCATCTGCCCCCCACCTGCCTTCCTCTGTATCTACATACTCTGCCCTGTGTTCTGGACTAACTATGAAACATCTGTGTTTGGATCTAAAGTGAGACCCTCCGCTCCCTGGCCCCGTAGCCCCTCCTACCTTGAATACTCAAAGATATCACTCCAGCGATTCTCCCTCTGTATTGCCAGTTTTCTCTGTCTACCAGATCATTCTTGTTGGCTTACACACATGTTACTTCTCCTTTCTTGGAAAACGCTCCCTCTGTAACTGACTTTTACCTCTAGCTCTGAGTCATTTCTCTGTTTTCCTATATACAAACACAGCTAAAGAGAGTTGGTTGTCTAGTCTCACTGTCCACAAATTCCCCCCTCCCATCCTGTGTTACCCCACCCTGCCCGCCGCAGATGGCCAGCTCCGTTTCACCAACTCCACCAGCAACTGCCTGATGATCCGTGAGCGACTCCACCTTACTGAACCCAAGGGCTGTTCTCACTCTCATCCTTCTTGTTCCATTAGCACCATTTGACTCCGCCCGTCAGCCCCTCTTCCTCGATATACTCTCTTCCCTAAGTCTGGAGGATACATTCATAGATGCCTTCTACATCCTTGGCGGTTCTCTAGCTGCTGCTCTGTCTTTTGCTTGACCTCTGAATGTTGGAAGGCCCCAGGGCTGTCTTTGATCTGCTTTGCCTTTTTATTTCCATTTCCTCCCTACAGACCTCCCCTCGGTCTTATTTCATGGTTTCAAATACCATCTGTGCCAGTGATCCTTGACCCTTTATCCCTGGACAAGACCGCTCTCTCAAACTCCTCGAATAACTTACTTGCCCTCTCCTCCTGGATGTGTAATAATCATCGCAACTCTTTGAAAACCGAACCCTGATCTTAACCCCCAAACCTCTTCTACCTTCTTTTTTCTCATCAAGTTGCTTAGGTCCCAATCAATATAATCAATCTAAAATTATTAATGCCTTCCTTTACCTTCTTTTTTGTTGTCGTACTACTCTTTGAAATCTGATGTGTACTTTTCAATCATGGAAGATCTCAATTTGGATGCTAAATTTTCATCAGAATTACTTGATTCAGGGGTGCCTGGGTAGCTCAGTTGGTTAAGCATCTGACTTTGGCTCAGGTCATTATCTCATTGTCTGTGGGATTGATCCCCACGTCGGGCTCTGTGCTGACAGCTCAGAGCCTAGAGTCTGCTTCAGATTCTGTGTCTTCCTCTCTCTCTCTCTCTCTCTCTCTCTCCCTCTCCCTCCCTCCCTCCCTCCCTGCTCATGCTCTGTCTCTTTCTCTCTCAAAAATGAGTAACCTTAAAAAGAATTACTTGATTCATAGTTAGATTTAGTGAAATATACAGTTAAAAAACTGCATTCACACACCCAAGTTGTTCTAAATTTATTTAAATGTTTTCCCATAGCTGAATTGACTATCATTTAACAGAAAGGTTAGACTTGTTTTGCATAGCAGCTAGCTCTCTGTTGGTTAGAAGGAAGTCAAAAATTTTGTCTGGAGCAACTTTGCTCTCCTCTTTGTTATCTACACAGTAGGATATTACCTAGGGTCAACTCTCTTTATAATCCTGTTGCTTAAATATCTTTGAATATGACCACAGTTTGAAGGGCCTAGCCGAACACCCTATTTTATCAGAAATATTTTCAGTGTCTCCTTCCTGAATAGGGGGGCAACCCTGGGTTATAACTCAAAACATAGCTGTAGCCACCTGGCATTAATTTTCTTCAAGTGATTCTTCTCCAGATTCATGGAAGAACTCCTCAAATAATTATCTTTCCAGGGGAAGGGATGTCTTGCTGTGTTTCCATTCCTTCTGTTAGAAACATGTGAGAAATTCACTTAATTGCCAGACCGAGACAGAGGCTGAGATCTTGTGTTTTTGCCCTTTTGGACTCATTATTCTGGAGTGGTCTTAGAAATAAGCTTTTGGGACTTGGGAGGACAGGCATTCAGTACTTAGTATTTACATCAGATAAGCCTGATAAAATTGAAAAATTTTTGAGGAAGCACTATCAATGTACAGCCTGGGCAGTGTGGGCATATAACACTCCTTTCTCAGAAAGGGACTTACTGAAAACCTAGGCAGTGGCAAAAACAGGTTTTTAAAAAGAATCTAAAATTATTTGGGGTTCGGTGCGGAAGCAAAGGCCTAATTTTAGTGTAGAGCGGTGTTCCCGGTGAACCTGCACAAATGGGAGATCGGCTGTGGGCACACCATCATCTCTGTCCATTTTTGCTCATTAGGTGCCTTCACTGTTTAGATGCCGCCCTTGAGACACGCCGGAAAGTATGTCTCAGGAGCCTTATTGTACCCTTGGACTTAGCCATTTCATTTCTGGGAATCTAGCCTAAGGGGGAAAAGTCCTTAATGCGGAAAACCCTTGATGCACAAAGGTGTTTCTCATAGTTCTCTGTGAAATTGTCCAAAATTAGAATCAACCCAGATGTACCACACTGGGAACGGGTCGATAAGGATGTGCGCTGGATAAAACGTAATGTAACCATTAAGAGTGATGCTTAAAAGGGACTGTACCAACACAGAAATACACCGGAGGTAAGGTGTTTAGTGGACAACGGCACCTGCCTCTGTGTGTCATCGGACAAAACCCAACAGCAGTCCCTACAAAGAGTGGGACAAATGACACTTCAGCAAAGCCATGTGTTAGTATCCGCTGTTTGTTCAGTAGTGTCATGGGATTAATTTTCTTTTATGACGTCATCCTATCTTTCAAATTTTCTTAAGTGAGCATTTTCTGGGGGTGCCGAAAACCACACAAAAATTCCAAAGTAGAAACTCAAAAGGATGACAAGGGGTGGAGATCTGTGAGAGGCTCCTTCTGAGGAGCACCTGGGACATTGTTTCTTTTTGAGAACTGTTTTTGCAAAATTGAGAGTGAAAAAAAAAGGGAGAGAGATGGTAGAGGACAGGTGCCCCAGCTGGGCCAGGTGGGGATACACATTGTTGGGAGGTTGTCTCCTCTGCCTGTCTGGAAAGGTCGGGCAGGGCTGCGTGCTGTGAATCTCAGTCCTCCTTTGTCGGACATATCTCTGGGCACACGGGGGCACCCAAACAGCGTTTGTTGACTGAAGAATCGATGGGCACAGACTGTAGCAGATTCCATTGGCCATGTTACAGAACACTTAAGATTATGCTCTTAGGGTGTTACCTTTGAATTTTGAGAAAAAACTGGAAGAAAAAATTTTCACTTATATCCAATTTGAATGGAATGTCTATGGGCATTACTACTCAAGACTAAACTACCTTCCCCGCCATCTCAAATTGTTGAACCCATTTATTTAAAATTTTTTAACGTTTGTTTATTTTTGATAGAACACAAGGCAGGGAGGAGAAGAGAGAGAGGGAGACACAGAATCTAAAGCAGGCTCCAGGCTCTGAGCTGTCAGCACAGAGCCCAACGTGGGGCTCGAACCCATAGACCATGAGATCATGACCTGAGCTGTAGTCGATTGCCCAACCAATTGAGCCACCCAGGCGCTCCTGAACCCGTTTATTGAAAATAAAGGTGTAGTTATTTTGGTTAGCTTCTGCTTCAGAGTTCTGTAATCTTGTCTATAGAATTTTGTGACACACCTTTAATTATCCTCGAAGTAGCTAACTTTAATTAAAGCATGTGTCCCTGAACCCCCTGCTGATGGAAGATGTACTTCATAGCTGGGTTTGTGAAACGTGCCACAGATCAGGGTAATGTTAAAGATCATTAAATAATTTCCCTTCTGCCAACGTACTGAATTGGAGATTTTTTTTTTTTTTTTTTTTTGCCTAGAGCAGCTTTACTCTCTTCTTTGGTATCTATCCAGTAGGATATTATCTAGGGTCAAATCTCTCTTTATAATGCTTTTGCTTATATATCTTTGAATATAACCACAATTTGAAAGGCCTAGCCTAGCACAATATTTTATTATAAGCTTTTCTGTTTGAAACTATTTTCCCTTTGAAAATGTACACTCCAGTCTAGTTCAAACACTCATTTCAATGTTCACTATATTGAGACTTCAAAGAAAGAGAAAGAAAGAAAGAAAGAAAGAAAGAAAGAAAGAAAGAAAGAAAGAAAGAAAGAGAAAGAAAGGAAGGAAGGAAGAAAAAGCAATATATTTATCGCATGTGGGCCTTGGGTCATTGACGAAAGCACGTAGTTAAAAAGGATCAGATCGGAAAGGGGTTTTGAAAAGGATCTGGCCCAGAGGTAGAAAACTGGTGGGCCAAGAGTCATCAGTAGGTCATTCCCTTATCTCACCAGGTGATGTGGCATGTTGGTGAGACCAGTGAAGTCTAGGGACATGAGCCCATGGCCAAACTACTTCTGCTGTAAAACGAGTTTCTTGGTCAGTCACAATGTGACAGAGGGAACCGTGGTAGAGAATGAAGTATTCGTCACCGACGGGCAAAGATGCAGGCAGGAGCGTTACAGGCACAGTTGGCAAACCCCTGCGTGTCTATTCCAGGCAGGAACCAGTGCTCCCTGTGTGACGGAAAGGGACTAGTGTAGTCACTCTCCACCAGGTGATTGGCTGGTTTCCTCCCCTCCACGTCCTGGGGAAGGGCTGGCGCTGGTTCTCTGCTATTGGGAAGGCACTGAGCCTTCCCAGGCTAGGCACTGAGCAGTGGTGACAGTCAGATGAAGCCTGCAGCGGGGAAGTTTGTGAGGTCGGACCCGCGTGTGGCCGTGTTGGTGGACCGTGTCCCCAGGGCCCACTGTACAGGGGCCCCGCTGGGGAAGAGGCCACCTGATCTCCCCAGATGTCATCTTGTCCACCTGATTATCGAGAGCTTCCACAGAGATACTGAGACGTTGCCCTGCTGCGCTCCTCTGGGGGGCCCATCGCCCACGTACCTCTTCCTCACACCTCCTTGTCACTGGCTTCCCAGTCTTCTTTCCCATCCTGCCATACTGTCAGCCACTGCCCCGGAATTGGTCTAGGTCCGTTCTTCCAGACATCTCTTGGTCCAGACAACACGGAAAATCAATATAGTGCTTGACATCCTGTCTGCCAGAAGGATTAACCTTCACTGTTACCCTTCGGGGCCACCCCTCAGCAGGGCTGTGATGTCATGGCTTTCCACTTTTGGAAATCTCGCAGAACTGTCTAAAGCAGGCTTGGGGGTTTTCTTCCTGTTGGCGATCATCAGGAACTTTCTGTGAGGAGATAGGTGTAGCTTGAGGGAGCGGAGACAGAGCAACAGACACGGAGGGCACGGCAGCCTGGGACGCCTGCCCCTGCAGCTTACATCATCTGATGTTGCTTCAGCCTGATTGC
This sequence comes from Felis catus, assembly GCF_018350175.1. Taxonomy (NCBI): domain Eukaryota; kingdom Metazoa; phylum Chordata; class Mammalia; order Carnivora; family Felidae; genus Felis; species Felis catus. The sequence goes on along the minus strand of NC_058376.1, from coordinate 150,854,387 downwards.
CTATGTGCCATTTCCATTTCACAGTAGATGCCTACTGTCCAGCCTAACGAGAGGCTCAGTGCTGGGTTCTTCTGGTCGTGGTGGGGGGCGGGGGGTGGGGTCACTGGATGTCTCACTGCTCACTGTCACGTGTTCAGTACCAGAAGCCGTGTTGCACAAGGAGAACGCTTATGTGTAGAAGAGGGCATGGCTGTGTTTTAACACCCTTAGAGGCCTTGTGAAGCCTCTCAGAACTCCCCAGAGGTCCTGCCCAGCATCTGTCTTTGTTACAGACACTTCGTATGTCACTGGGTCTGTCGGATCCTGTGTAAACCAAGGGGCAGAGTGGCTTGCTGCCCGGATCGCTACAGGGTCTTGTCTGACTTCGGGCCCCGCTCACTTCTGGCTGCCTTATAGTTTACTTAGGAAATGGCTGAGAGCAGCATTCTTGTGTGTTTCTTATTTTTTTCTTTTTCTTTTTATTAAAGTTTTTATTTATTTATTTGACAGAGAGCATGAACATGGGAAGGGCAGAGAGGGAGGGAGAGAGAATCCCAAGGAGGCTCTTTGCAAGTGCAGAGCCCAGTGTGGGGCTGGAACTCACGAGCTGTGAGATCATGACCGTAGCTGAAACCAAGAGTTGGATGCTTAACCGACTGACCCACCCAGGTGCCCCTGCTTATATGTTTCTATGTGTCATCTTTGAAATCCAAAATAGCCCTCAAAGCTTCAAGCCTCTTTTTTTCTTTTTTTTTACTGAAAGGCTAAAAGATGATGATGATGATGATGATGATGATGATAATAGCAATAATAAAACAACAACCCTTGGCTGTCTAGGACATTGATCAGAGAAATAACAGCTACATGCAGGTGGTTGGAACACGAGTCTGCAGCTGGCAAGGTGGGGTGCTGACTCTGTCACATCCTGGTGAGACCCAGGTAGACTGATAGGGGCGGGCACTCCTGGGGGCACAGATGCTTATTCTTGAAACTCTTGGTTTAAAGTACTGTGGGAGCTGGTTTAGAATTAGACTTTTTACCGGGCGCCTGGGTGGCTCAGTCAGTCAAGTGTCTGACATCAGATCAGGTCATAATCTTGCAGTTTGTGGTTTCGAGCCCCACGTCGGGCTCTGTGCTGACACCTCAGAGCCTGGAGCCTGTTTCAGATTCTGTGTCTCCCTCTCTCTCAGCCCCTCCCCCATCTATGCTCTGTCTCTCTCTCTCAAAAAATAAATAAACATTTTAAAAATGTAGAATTAGACTTCTTATCATGGTTTTGAAAAGTACCCCTCATTTGGGAGTTTATCATTTTTTTTTTTAATTTTTTTTTCTCAACGTTTATTTATTTTTGGGACAGAGAGAGACAGAGCATGAACGGGGGAGGGGCAGAGAGAGAGGGAGACACAGAATCGGAAACAGGCTCCAGGCTCTGAGCCATCAGCCCAGAGCCCGACGCGGGGCTCGAACTCCCGGACCGCGAGATCGTGACCTGGCTGAAGTCGGACGCTTAGCCGACTGCGCCACCCAGGCGCCCCGGGAGTTTATCATTTCTATACATTTCATTTCTTCTTCAAGATTATTGTCTATATGTGTGTCTTCCTTTAGCTCATCAAAGGCCATGATCGGGGTCATTTTCTTTCCTTTTTATGTATAGACCGCATCTCTGAGTTTCAAAGTCATATATTGGGTTTTAGGCACTCGGTAGGCATTTGGGATGAACTTACTTGCCAGTTGGCACTGTCTTAGTAACAGCACTCGTGGCTGGATTTTGTGAAATTTGGCAAATTCTTTTTAATGGCCTACTCTGAAATCAGTCAAATAAATGCCACCAACCCATGAGAGACTGAGTAGAGGCAGAGGCTGGAAGGCCCCCTGGGTGCTGAGGGAATTGTCACCCACATGTTTTCCAAGCTCAGACACTTTTCTCAAGCCAAGTCTTTGCCAGTGAAGCCCTGCTGAACAGATACCCTGTGCACCACAGTCTCTCCCGCAGCAGAAAATCCGTACTTCTGGGAGCCACCTGGAATCTGGATCTGAATACACAGATTGAAAAAGCTTAGATCAGAGGGGCGCCTGGGTGGCTCAGTCAATTAAGCATCTGACTTTGGCTCAGGGCATGATCTCACGGTTCATGAGTTGGAGCCCCGCGTCGGGCTCTGTGCTGACAGCTCGGAGCCTGGAACCTGCTTTGGATTCTGTGTCTCCCTCTGTCTGCTCCTCTCCCCACTCATGCTCTCTCTCTCTCAAAAATAAAGCTTAAAAAAATTTTAAAAAGCTTAGATCAGACTGAAATAATTTAAATATGCTATAGAACGAAACAACTTTCCTGCAGTCACAGAACGATTCCAGAACAGGCAGATCAAATAAGTGTGTGCCTTTGAAAGGGTGTACTAGAGAGTTGAAGTGTGTAGATAGTTTGGAAAATCTTGTTTTGAAAGATCTAAGATGGACTACAACAAGCACAGAAGTTGAAAGAGTTCCTTCCCGCAGCGTTCAGCACTTTTTCTTTTTCTTTTTTTTTTGAAGGCAAATCTATGAAGTATGTTGTTCCCAATTAGTGTCATCTCTTCCTAAAAGTAGTGCTAAATTTTTACACCAAGAAAGAGGAAGGCCTCGTGAGCTATAATAACTTACAACTCCACGGAAGGAAGGCGTTGGAAAGAGAAAGGGGAGATCCAGGTCGAATATGCTAGAAGTTGCTCAGGCTTCTGTATCAAACATGCACAGGAGTGGTTTGCAGAGAAGGGAATGAATCACTTTTCAGTGTTCTTTCTTGCAGTTCAGTGAAGCTAAGAGGAAGTCTTTTATTCTGTGGAACCCATTTCTAAGATGTAGTGGGAACTCTGTGTTGGTAGATAAACCACAAGCATTGAAATGGGAGCAGAAGCAAAGGACAAAGGACCTGAAATGATTTGCTGCCACTTGCTTTACCTTCTTTCCACCATGGCACTGAACACCCTAATCCTCAAGTAGGCTTCCATGTCCCGTAACCAGGGCACGGTGAGAAAAGGGGTTTTCCCAGGATGCTTTGGGTCGTCCGAAGTTGGATAAAAATAGATAGAGCCATCTCTGGGCTCATCATTTATTTCTGAGTCTAAATACTGAAGACATCAAAACAGCTACGTTTTTACAAGGTGTTTTTAGTCGATGATGTGTTTGAAAAATTGTACCAGGGTAAGACGAGGGAGAGGTTTTCTTGAGTGCACAGAATGCCGCAGCGGGCCATGGGCGACGGAGGTCCAGCAAGCCCCATGTAGAAACGGGGACTGCAGGCACATCGTGGTGATTGCTTATAACCTGGTAACTTCTGATAACATAACTTGAAAGTGGGAACTTTCAAGTTGTCTCTCAGCCATTTTAATCTGGTAGAGAGGAGACATTTTTAAGACCGTAAACTGAAGAGTTCCTGTCCTCAGCAGTCCTTGGGCTTTGGTCTTCCTGCAGCCACATTTCATCTGACTCAGATGAGAGTTTCTTCCATAGTGGAGAGAGGCTGACTCTCCCTTAACAGACTGAGCTGTGAGGCCCAAAGGATGAAACGTGGGAGGTAGAGAGAAGAAATCCTGGCCCTTTGGGCCAAGAAGTGTGGGGGAGAGAGGAGAGAGAGAGAGAGAGAGCACAATGTGGTGAGGAGTGTATGTCCTGACCCTCCTTGCAGTGGGATGGAGGGCGGTGTGTGTGGATGCCATATGTTGGGCAGAGTAGAACCTTCAGCAGAAGGGATGGGGGTCTGAGAACATGGGGGGGGGGACTAGGCTGGAGGGCACTGCATCCCTCTCCGGGAAGTCCTGTGTAACCACATGCACCGTGGCCCAGGTGCGACCATGGAGCACTGATGGGGAGAGCCACCTCTCGGGTTGGGTCCCTCAGCCTGTGCAGGTCATGCAGGAAGCCAGGGGTTCCTGTGAGCTCTAGTGAGCGAGTGTTGAATGGCTGCATGAACAGCTGGAGCTGTCGAAGCCTGGGGTCCAGAAGGGGAGGCTGCCAAGAACAAGGACCTTGATGTTGAGATGCCTCGGTGGAGTCACGGTCAACAGCTCGGTGTGCCATTCATGACAAAGGACAGAGAGGGCTGGTTACCACTTGGCAGATATGGTCCAGACACCAGACCGGCCCCCCTGCGGCAGAGCCCAGCCTAGAAGAACCCTTGTCTACTAGTCACCCTGTCCCTCATTGCCAAGAGAGCAGTAAAGCCTGCCCCTGGTGCCAGATGGCATCTTGGGAAGGAGGAGGGATCACCAACACCTGGAAACCTCCCCATCTCTGGCTCCTCCTCCTTCTCTCCCACCAAGGGCAGTGACTCACAGTCCATTCCTCAGGTAGCCCTGACCACTCTGTACTTGGATTGCCCTTTATTGCCTGCTATCCTGACCTCCACTCAGTGAAAGTGTGAACAAACAGGACTCACCCTGGTCCCAGGATTAAGTGCCAGCATTTGTGACTCGGAGAACCCTCAGATCTGAGGTTCGCATACTAAAAACCCAGGCTCTGCAGCTGTTATTTGCTTACACTGTAATTGTAGTGTTTACATACAAATTGATACTTCTAAGTAAGTACCTGATAATAATTTGCTCCCTTTGGAAGGTAAATATTCTCCTTTTCTCGTCTACTATTAGTTGCTATTAGCTATCCCTTTACTCTGAGAACAAATGGCTAAATTTTAGCCTACCATGTTTGATCACAAATTCAGAACTGATGAGGTCTGAATTAGTGAGGTTTTAGTGTATATTTCTTCATAGTTTTATGTTCTCCACTGTAATTATGTGATCTAATTCCAAATACAGCCAGCTGCCAACTCTTATCTTGATGCACTTTTATTACAGGCAGAAGAAATGTACCAGACTTTTATATAGTAGAGGGAGCAAAGAGCATCATTATCCAGTTGAAACTGAAGAGGAAATTCTCAGTGGGGAGAAGAGCTGTGTATTTTTATCGAGTGTTCATTAGCTGTCCCTCTGTGCAGGGAATCTACATGAAAACACCCTTCCCTTCCCCAAAGGATGGGAAGTAGAGAAAAAAACCCAAACAGCAGGAGAGGCCTCACACAGCCTCCACTGTGTCCAGTGGCTCAGAAAACAAAAGTATGGGGTGTCAGGTGCTGCTTTAATGTCAAGATGGGAGAGAAAAGTGCTGGGCTTCATATAAACACTGGGCTTTTTTTGTCTCCTGTAAGTACAGTCATCACAGATGAAGCCAGAAAAATGCAATCAAGGTTTATTAAAGAGGTCAGGGTTGGTTTTTTTTTTTTTTGTCAATAAAGTGTAATGTGTGTATGTATTAGGGTTCTCCAGAAACAGAACCAATAGGATGTGTGTGTATAAATATACATATTTATATAAATGTGTTAAAGATATTTATCATGAGTAATCGATTATGTAGGGTGATCTATCCCATGTTTTGTGGCTGAAAACCCAGGAGAGTCAATGGTTGGTTCTAGTGTGAGCCCGAAGGATTGAGAACAGGAGAACCAGTGGTGCTGTTCCAGCCCAAAGATCAGCGGGCTTGGGAACCAGGAAGAGCTAATGTTTCAGTTTCAGTCCTGAAGCAGGAAAAAAAAAGGCAGTGTCCCAATTTGAACACATCAGGCAAAAAGAATTCTTTCTTACTTAGGGGGAGCGGTCACCCCTTTTGTCCTGTTCAGGCCTTCAACTAATTGGATGAGGCCCACACACATTAGAGAGAGCAATCTGCTATCTTCAGTCTACTGATTCAAATGTGAATTTCATCTAGAGATCCTTACGGACATACTCAGAATAATGTTTAATCAACTATCTGGGCACCCTGTGACCCAGCCAAGTTGACACATGGAGTGAACCATCACAGGGTCTGTGAGTGATTTCTGAACCCAGCGTCTACGATGATCCTAGTCCCTTATGCCTTCTTGTGGAGACAGTAATGAAGGCCCCCTTGTGGACTCTGCTGGGCATGCCTGGGGATGCCAGGGCACAAAGAGCATGCTTTGCAGCTTTCGGTTTAGATCCGGGTTTCTCAACCATGGCATTATTGACATTTTGGACCAGGTTATTCTTTGTTGTGGGGTACTGTCTTGTACATCACAGGATTTTGAGCATCAACCTCTGACCTGTACCCACTGGATGACAATAGCATATCCCCAGCTGTGACAACTAGAGACCTCTTGGACATTGCTGATTGTCCCCTGGGAGGCGATATAACCCTCAGTGTAAACCAGAAATCCACTGGTTTAGACTCCTACTCTCTTGCCCTTCCGCCAACCAGCTTCTGCCAACTCCCTCCACTTTGTGCTTGGGGTGCGTGTGAGTGTCCTTCTACTGCCATTGCAAACCATCTCCTAATAGCTATGGCCACCAGACAGAAACCAGTCCATAAATATGGGATATTTCTTCTGTGTTTAGTGTACAAGTCTTGAACTTATGTTAAATTTATTTGTAAGTATTTTATTTTTGATACTGTTGTAAATGAAATTGCTTTCTTAACTTTATTTTTTGAGTATCAATTTCTGATGTTTAGAAATATGATCGATATTTATATATCAATCTTGTGTCCTGCAACTTGGCTGATCTCAGTTTTTTGGGTGTGTGTGTGTGTGTGTGTGTGTGTGTGTGTGTGTGTTCCTTAGAATTTTCAATATACAAGGTCATGTTTTCTCTGAATAGAGATAGTTTTACATTTTCTTTTCCAATCTGGATGCTTTTTAGTTCTTTTTCCTGTCTAATTGCCCTGACTAGAGCCTTTAGTACAATACTGAATAGTAATGGTAAGAGTGACAATCTTGTCAATATTTGAGGAGAAAGCATCCATCCTTTCATCATGAAGCATGATGTTAGCTGCGAGCTTTTTGTAGACAGCCTTCATCAAGTTGAGAAAGTTCCCTTCTGTTCCTGATTTGTTGAGTGTATATATAATGAAAAGGTGTTGGATTTTATCAAATGCTTTTTCTTTTATTGAGATGATCATGTGGTCTTTGTTGTTTACCTTATTGATATGCTGTATTACAGTGATATCTGGATTTTCATGTGTTCAACCAATCTTACATTCCTGGCATAAGTCATATTTTTTCATATAGTATTCATAATCTTTTTTGATATGTTGCTAGATTTTATTCGCTAATATTTTTGAGCATTTTTCACCTATATTCATGAAGATACTGCTGCATAGTTTTATTTTATTCTGCTATCTTTGTCTGCTTTTGGTGTAATAACCACTGAAGCCGTCTAAACCTGTGCTTTTCTTTGTGGGAAGGTTTTGGTTACTAATCCAAAATCTTTACTGGTTACAGATCTGTTTTCTGTTTTTCTTGAGTCAGTTTTTCTATGTTCTGTCTAGGAAATTTTTCGTTTCATCTAGGTTATGTAATATGTTTGCATACTGTTTTCAGTATTCATTTATAATCCTTTTTTATGTCTGTATTGATGTCCCTCTTACATTGTAATGATACAAATCTTGTGTCTTTTTCTTGGTCAGTTTCACTAAAGGTTTGTCAATTTTGTTGATCTTTTCAGAGAACCAACTATGGGTTTTACTGATTTTTCTTTGTTGTCTTTCTATTTCATTTATTTCCTCTCCTGACTTTATTATTTCCTTCCTTTTGCTTACTTGGGCTTATGTGGTTTCTTTTTCTAGTTTTTAGGAGGTTATTGACTTGTGATTCTTCTTCATTTTTTAAATATAGGTATTTATAACTATAAATTTATCCCTAAGCACGGCTTTAGGTGCATAAATTTTGCTATGTGTGTTTTCATTTTCATTCATCTCTAAGTATTTTCTTAAATCTCTTGACCCTTTGGTTATTTAAAAGTGTGTTGTTTAATTTCCATATACATGTGAACTTCCTACATTTCCTGCTGTTATTGATTTCTAATTTCAACCTACTGTGGCTGGAAAACATACTTTATATTATTTCACTTCTTGTAAATTTATTGAGATTTATTTTACACCTAATATATGGTCTATATGGAGAGCGTTCCATGTGCATTTGAGAAGAATGTGTACTCTTCTATTGTATAGAATGTTTTGTAGATTTCTGTTAGGTCTAGTTAGCTTATAATGTTCAAGTCTTCTATTTTCTTGTTGATGTTTTGCTGGTTGTCCTTTTATTGAAAGTTGGTATTGGAGTCTCCAGCTATTATTGCTGAATCCATTTCTTCCTTCACTTCTGTTAGAGTTTGCTACAAGTACTTCCTTTGGTATTTCTTGCAAGGCAGGTCTGCTAATCATGAAGTCTTTCTGTTTTTGTATATCTAGAATGTCTTATTGGCCTAATTTATCATTCATTACTATAGTTTTTCTGGGTATAGAATTTTTGGCTGATAGTTCTTTTCTTTCAGTTTTTTGACCTGCATGATTTCTGATAAGAAGTTTAGCAGTTGGTGGGATTGAGGATCCCTTGTATGTGATGAGTAACTTTTTCTCTTGCTTTCAAGATAATGTCTTTTTGGGTGTTTTTTGTTTTTTTGTTTTTTTGGCTTTTGATAATTTGACTATGATGTGTCTAAGTGTGCTTCTCTTTGAATTTATCCTACCTAGAGTTTTTGGTGAGCTTCTTGGATGAGAAGATTAATGCTTTTCATCATGTTTGGGAAGTTATCCACCATTATTTATTCATATATTTGTCTATGCCTTTTACTCACTCCTGTTTTTCTTGTGTGCTTGACGGAGTTCCATAGGTCTCTGAGACTCTCTTCATTTTTCTTCATCCTGTTTTTTGTACCCCAGACTAGATCATCTCAATCTCAAACAATCTCAAAACTTATCTTCAAGTTACCTAATTCTTTCTTCTGCCAATTCATATTTGCTGTCGAGTCCTTCTAGTGATTTTTTCATTTCAGTTATTGTATGTTTCAAGTCCAGAATTTCTACTTAGTTCTTTTTCATAATTTCTCTCCCTTTGTTGATAGTATTTGATGAAATGTAACTCTCATACTTTGCCTTAATGATTTAGACATGGTTTCCTTCAGTTCTTTCATAATATTTATAATAGTTAATTTAAAGTCTCTATCCACTAAGTCCAATATATGGTATTCCTCAGGAACAGTTTCTGTTGACTGCTATTTTCCCCTCTCTGAGTCATTTGTCTATTCCTGTGTCATAATTTTTTTAAATTGGACATTCCAAATAATATAGTATGGCCACACTGAAAATCAGATCTCCCCTTCCCCTGGGTTTGTTTGTTTCTCTTTGTTTGTTTAGTGACTTTTCTGGACTAATTCTGTAAATTCTGTATTCTTGGTAATGTATGACCCCTGAGGTTCTTGGTTAGCTTAGTGGTCAGCGGATTAGACAAGAGATTTCCTTGGTGCTTTGAACCAAGTCTCCCAGCCTTTGCCAAAGGGGCTCTGTGTTTGAGTATGTTTTCAGTGCTGTGGCAGGCAATTTACACCTCTGTCTTAGTCTTCACCTCTTGCTTGCTCAGTGCCTGAAGGTTCCTCTAGAGATGAAAGATTGGAGTCTTTTCATCTCTTTCCTGAAGGTACACACAGCTCTGTGAATGCACACAGCTTTGTAGATTCCCAGGCATGTATGGAAGCTTTTTGGAACCTCCCATGGACCTCTCATTTCTCAGTTTTTCTTTTTAAATGTTTTGACCAACCTCTTGTTATCCTTACTGGATATCCTATCCTTATCAGTTATCCTTAACTACTCTATCCTTAGAGTACACTTACTCTAGAGTAGCTCTTACTCTAAGAGTAACTACTCTATCCTTAGAGTAGTTAAGGATACTCTTTTCTGGGTCCCCTTATGTTCTTTTTACTCCTAACTTGTAGAGCCCTGTGCACTTCCTAGACTGAGCATGACTCACTTTCTATATGAGGTAGTCTGTTGACTTGCATATTTCCCCTCCTAAATTACGATGCTTATCTAGACCAGTGATCAATACTTTTTCTTTTTGCATCTGAAAATGTATAACATATTCCCAGATTTTTATGGAACAAATGACTATTATGGACTCTGTAACACAAGGAAAATTCCTTACCCATATGATATGTGGTGTTTCCATGTTGCATTTAAAGTTCTTATTTAGCACTCAGAATAGGAATTCTTTTTAGATAAACCTTTCTTTGCAACCTCTCACCTGTTAGGCATAGACTTGAAATGTGGGAATTATTTATGTTTTTGAAATATGCTGAATAGCCTTCAGTTCCTGATGCTGGTTTGACAAGGCTGCTGGCTCTGGGTTCAACAGACCTGACCTTTTCACACTAAGCCATAATTGTTACTGAAAGCTTGATATCGTTTACTAGAAAGTATAGATTTTCCCGTTGGAACATAGGACAGAAGAGAGCCTGCTTCACGTTCCTTAGTGTAGCTTAAGTAGATGTGATATGAAACTGACATTTGTTTTTGGAAATAAAGATCTATCTCTATCTCTATCTCTACTTAGATATATTTTACTTGGTTTAATTTTAATTCCAATAAAATATATATAACACAATACTTAGAACTGTAACCATTTTTAAGTGTGCAGTTCAGTAGTATTGAGTGTATTCACATTGTTGTACAACTAATTTCTAAAGCATTATACCAAAGACGTCCATTAGTACCTGTTTTTGCTAATTGAAAGAAATCCAGGGGCACCTGGGTAGCTCAGTCGGTTAAGCATCTGACTTCAGCTCAGGTCATGGTCTCATGGATGGGGAACTTGAGCCCCGCATTGGGCTCTGTGCTGACAGCTAGGAACCTGAACTCTGCTTCGGATTCTGTGTCTCCATTTCTCTCTCCCCCTCCCTGGCTTGCGCTCTGTCTCTTTCTCTCAAAAACGAATGAACATGAAAGAAAAGAAAAGGAAAGGAAAGGAAAGGAAAGGAAAGGAAAGGAAAGGAAAGGAAAGGAAAGGAAAGGAAAGGAAAGAGAAAGAAGGAAGAAAGAATGAGGGAGGAAGGAAGGAAGGAAGAAATGCAAAGAGGACTTTCGTATTTACCAAAAAAAAGAGGCCAAAAATGAAGATAGCATTCAGCTGTTTTCCAGTGAGCTGAGCCACTACAGAGGCAGTGTGCATCCTAAGCCACCAGACTGGTGCTGCCCAGCTCCTTCCCCAAGAACTTCACTCAGTGTCTCAGCATCAAGTGGTCATAGCTTTGAACTGTGTCTGTGAGCATCTGTGCCTTATTTTGATTTATTTTGTGCATCCATTAGCAAGATGTGTCCTAAGGTGTCAAAAAAGCCTAAGAGACATTATTTTTGGGGTCTGGGAATGCTAAAAATTTTCCATCTGAATTAATGGTAATTGTGTCTTTGCTTTACGCAATTTCAGCTTAAGAAAGTTTTCACAGAAACACTTTACTTTCAGATAACAGGGGAAACCTGTATTTTAAAAACTGAATTCTAGGGGCGCCTGGGTGGCGCAGTCGGTTAAGCGTCCGACTTCAGCCAGGTCACGATCTCGCGGTCCGTGAGTTCGAGCCCCGCGTCAGGCTCTGGGCTGATGGCTCGGAGCCTGGAGCCTGTTTCCGGTTCTGTGTCTCCCTCTCTCTGTGCCCCTCCCCTGTTCATGCTCTGTCTCTCTCTGTCCCAAAAAAATAAATAAACGTTGAAAAAAAATAAATAAATTTAAAAACTGAATTCTATAACCTGAAACTGTCTTGATTATTCAAGGGTGGTGAACCAGTTTGTGGAGATCCTTTGGGTCTGTGTCTGCCTCCCTGGTGAAGCAGTCTTCATACTTCATAATAAGCATGCTTGTTATCAGCCACGGAGGAACCCAGAGCTAAAGGAGAGTGAGATCCATTTCTGTTAATCATACGCAACTTCTACTACTGCACCGGTGGGCAAGGAGCTTAAGATATGGTAGGTGATGTTTGAGCCTTTTGGGTGGATTGCGATGAATCATGCTCTATGGAGGTGATGTGTCACAGGAGACAGAGCATTGACTTTGGAGGGACACCATTATTTGTTTTGAATAACTAGATTTGTAACCTGGGGTAAAGCACTGAATCTCTCTAAGCCCGTTTCCCCATAGGAAGAATGAGACTATTGATATCTGTTGCCTAGTTAGATAAGGATTTATAAAATTGCTATTATTGACTGTCTTTTATTTGTTTGTGAAAACCAGAAAAACCAACTTTGTCTCCCTGTTACTTAGAATTTTGATCCCCTCCCCCCAAAAAACCCTCTACCATAAAAATAGCATAGTTATTTTTAAAAAGCTTTCTGGATGCTTAGTAAGAGGTTGATGCTTTCCAGCTTTAGTTTCGCATGCCTAGAAGAGGATTTCAGCTTCTTTTCACGTGTGGAAACAAGAGTCCTACTATTCATGCGTGTGGGTGTGCTAGTTGGAATGATTTGATTGCAAAGGATAGGAGTAGCCTTTAGCTTACTCAAGCAGAACAAGGAAGTTGGGGGAAAGAGACGTGGAGGCCTCGGAGATTGAAACTAGGATGGCTGTAAGGATCTCGGCACATGGTAGTATGACCAGATGGAGAACCTCTTCACGGAGGAGCCCTCGGAATTACTCAGCTCCAATTATAAGCAGTCTTTGGGCTACTTGGTACAAGAGTCACATTTGGGGGGAGAAAGTCTCATTGGCCTGGCATGAGCTCTGTGCCTGTGTTTTGCCTGGAGTGACAAAAACTTTAAAATAAATGGTTCCACCAAGACCGCATGAAACGTGGGACTAGAAGTTCCAAGGAATGGAGTTGGGTAGCATTACCAAATTGTGTGTGTGTGTGTGTGTGTGTGTTGGGGGGGGGGGGTGGATACCGGGCAGGGGAAGACAACATGTATCTATTCTCCCAAGTACAATCTTCTAGGAATTGCCTGAATTGATCAAAGCCTGGTAGGCAGAAGCCATGTTGATGTGAACGGAATAAACACTGTGCTTTAAATTCAGAGGCGATAAGAACCATCTCCCCACCTTTTAAATTGTTTACAGTGTTTGGAAATTCCAGTGGTAAAGATTTATAAAGTAGCAGGTAGGATGGTGAAAAGTCATGTTCTCTGAGACATGGCTTCAGGATCTCGTGGGGTTCTGATATTGGTCTCTCAAGAGAGATACAGGATTCGTTCCCTCAGAATAGGGAGGTGGAGAGCCTAGAGCCCAAACTCTACCTGGATCTGACTCCACCTCTTTGATTTCTGTTGATCCTGCATCAGGCAAGTGTTTAATCAAGCTAAGCACCAGTTTTATCTTCTGTAATGGGGAACTGATAATTTCACCCTTCATAGTTTTCATAGTTTCGTAGTTTTGTAATGTCGTTATATGCAGCAGCTAGTACATGTTCGGATAAACCCAACGTACTGATGTCTCTTCCCCTAAACTCACAACCCTCAAGAAAACATTTATTCAACCCCTTCTCGACTAGGCATTGAGGAAATTAAGACTAACAACGTATGGTCTCTACCCTCAAAGAACTCTGCCTTAAGCAGACGGTTGCAGGCTATCAGCACAAGGTGTATGAAGGCAGACGGGTGGGCGGTAGGAAACGGGGGCATCTAGCCTGGTCAGGAAAGGTTTTCCAAAGCAGAGATGGATCCTGAGCCAGGGGGCACTGCATAGGTAAAATGATGAGGAGAGAAACCTGATGCACACAGTGCTTGGAGGGACTGCATTGGTTTGGCATGGCTAGAGTATAGTCGTACTCAGGGTAGGGACAGAGCTGGAGAGCTGGCCAGGGTTTACCTGGATGGGAAGGACTAGGATATCAAGCCAGGAAGTTCTGTCTTTTCTTGTTCCTGGAAAACATCCTTCGCAAAGTGTAATCCTTCTGGGTTATCTTTACTTTGTCCTGAAAGAAGGAGGGAGGGGATACCTGATGCGGACTGAATAATTCTCGGGAATTTGGATGCCAGAAAAAAGCTGGATCAGGGTGCAGCAGGCACCATTATCCTTTCCACATTAACAGCCAACATGGCACAGAGTTCTCAAATGATGCAGGTAGGATATGCTTTCATTTAACCAGAACTAAGGCTGAGTTTCATCATAAACGTTTCCTCCTGGCTATAGGACTGCCTGAAGTTTAGCAATATTTTTTTTCCTTTTGTTTCAGGTTTTGATTTTCTATCCATTTTAGGAAATACTTATTTTGACGGGTATTTTCAATCAGTATTCCTGTCTTTCTCCCAAATCCTATAAATCAAGGAAGCCAAAGGAAACCAAAATATAAACTGGAATGCAAATTCTAGGTAATTAAAAAAAATCACTCCTTTTCATCTGCCTTACTCCTACTTAATTTGTGTTTTCCATTGACAACTTTAAACTCAAACAGACTTTATTTATGAACTTAATTTCATCAGATGCCTCGTCAGCTCTTGGAGCAACAGGGGAATGTGATAACAGGAGTTTCTTTGGGTCTCGGCAAAAGATTATACCATAGTTGGTGATGTGCGGACAGATAAGTCTTAGTGAAAAATGAACAATGGCGTGTCTTCAGGTTTTATGATCTTGATTCCTGCCAAAGAAATGATAATGTTTATCTTCCAGTTGAGGATTTTCTTCTCTGCAGTCTCCTTTTTTGTGTGGGTAGGCTGTCAGACCTGCTGGAGTTTTACTGGGATTTAATGACACATCCCCCTGGGACCTTCCAGTTCTCTGTAGCTACATCTTCCACCAGAAGCCAGTGAGGGTTAATCTAATCTAAGAAGCTGGTACCTTTGGGGGAGGCAGATTGTATTCTGACAACCCCCAAGTAGGAAGATTCTGGGACATACGCTTGAATATATGCCACTTAAGTTAGATATTTTGGTTTAGCCAAGAGTTTCAAATGTATAAAACTGTTTGCAAGTTGGAATCTCAGTCACTTAAAACTTAAATGTAGGTTTGCATTACAAGTTCAACTTAGAATCAGCATGGACTTTGGGACTATCCTTTAACAGTTGTTTTCATACACATAGAGGGAAAGATTTTCAATGTGATTGCTTCTTATAATGACCCTTTGAGGGTAGGATGGAGCAGGTTAGGAACAAGATTCTGGAGTCAAGTATCTTTAATTTGTAGGTTGGTACAGCCACTTCCCAGTTGGTGACATTGAGTCGCTTGCTTAACTCAGTGCCTCAGTTTCCCTCAGTGAAAGAATAGGAACTATAATAACTGTGATTTTTGAGAGACTTTAGAGCAGAGCCTGCCACAAATAATACATTTGATAAAAAATGTTAGCCACTTTTGTTATTGTTAGTTAATGATAATCATCATTAATATCACTTAGACCCATATGTTTGGCCAACAGAGATAGTGTTTGCAGAAAGCAGGAATGCTAACGTAGAAATTATGTCGGAGTTATTAGAATCATTTTTTAACTTTCTAAAAACAGTTTCTAGTACTATTAGCATAAAGTAGAGAGAGTGATAAGGAGGGCTTACAAAGTGCCAACCATTATATATGTATTTTATAATATTGCACAAAATACATAGCAAAAATTGAACCCAGTACAAGCTGCTGTATATTCTGTAATTGTCTGCAGCTGTCCACATCATGGATGCCCCAAAGCTGTTACTAAATATTTTTGTATCTCTTTCTGTTCTTATCCCTGGAGGTGCATTTATAAACCATGGACTGCTGATGCATTTCCTGTCTCATGGCTCAGCTTTATTTTTCAGAAATCATGTAATTTTTCATTTACTTTCCCTCCCGATATGAATAGTATACATACATGTATTCTGTGTAATATCTATTATATATGTGATAGTTTATATATGTATACACACACATATATATGTATATATATAGTTTCTGATTATAAAGTTAATAAATACTTAGAGGAATGTAAAAAATATACTAACTCTTTCACTATGAACTTTGGTGTGATTTTTCAACGGTATGCACCTGTACTTTCAGAAGGTGAATATTTTTGAGGATACTATGTATCTTCATACCAAATAGGTTTTCTAATGCATTTTTACTAAAAAATATAACAAGGAGATATCAATGAATGTAGCTGTCCCAAACTCCTCATTCTTAAAGTGTATAGGTTATCAAACACATTGAATTTGTTACAGCAAATTGCCTTTGACATAAATACTGCAATTTCTGCTTTTTATATATTGTTTGATATATTTTTGTTAATTATCTTACTTTTACCCTTTGAGTCTTTTTTTTATTAAAATTTTTTTTTATTTTTTATGTTTATTTATTTTTGAGACAGAGAGAGACAGAACATGAACGGGGGAGGGTCAGAGAGAGAGGGAGACACAGAATCTGAAACAGGCTCCAGGCTCCAAGCTGTCAGCACAGAGCCTGATGCGGGGCTCGAACTCACAAACTGTGAGATCATGACCTGAGCTGAAGTTGGTCGCTCAACCGACTGAGCCACCCAGGCGCCCCTCCTTTTGTTTTAAATATGCCTCATATATGGAATATAAAATTGGTTGTTAATCTTTTTTGAGAGAGTCTTTTTTAAAAGTGGTTTTATTTCACTTACAGCTATTATAAATTACAGGCTGGTCTTAATTCCTGCTGTCTCATTTTTGTTTGCTAATCTTAACATCTGGGTTGTCTCAGCCTATGTTTCCTTTTTCTCTGGGCCTTGAGTGACTTTTTTGTCCTATTTTTCCCGTGTCTAGTAATTATTGTTTGTATATTGGACATTGTAGAGGATATATTGTAGAGCTCTAGTTTCTGTCGTTTTCGTCTAAAGAGTGTTGTGTTTTTTCCTTAAAGGCAGTTAACTCCTCTTGATTTTATGGAGCTTGATTTTACACTTTATTAAGAGGGATGTATTTCAGGTTTTATCCTTAGACTTAGGGTGAATACCTTAATTTTGGGGAACAGTCTTTACGTTTGCACTGTGGCCCTTCTTGGTTTCAAAGGAAAAGCTTGAGGTGTTCATTCACCAAGATGCTCTACCTTGGCAGATCTCAAACTTTCTTCACTTCTTCAGCAGGAGCTGAAACCTCTCCTTATATTTCTCAGTGTTCCATGTATTTATTGCTTGAAAATGGTGCTCCTTGGAATTCTCCCCCCGCCACCCCCCACAGTGATGAGGTCAGCCAAGGATTTGAGGGGAATTTATGGGTGGATTTTGAAGCTCCCCTCTAGGACTTCCCTTGTTCTGGGACTACCCTCAACCCGCCACCTCAATTTCCAGCCCCCCTGGCAACACTGAGCTCCGTCTTCTGATACTTCATGAGTTCCAGTCATCCTGCACCACACAGACTAGTGACTGTTCTCACTGGAGAAGCCCTAGAAATATGGAGGTTACCCCATGAATGTATTTCCCTTTTTTCAAGGGCCAAATCCCCTCAAATTTCTGTTGGCTTTTGATTGCTCCCTGGTACCTTCAAGCAGTTATATTTAATTTTTTCCAAAGTTTATAATTGTTATATGCAAGAAGTTTAGTCTGATATAGACTACTTGTCTATTACTGGAACACACTTGGAATGATTAAATTTTAATAGCTTGGAAAATGTTAATTTTGTAAGGAATAGGTGTTCTCAAATTTATTTAGCCATTTCCTCATTGAGGAAAATCTAGCTTTGTTCCTATATTTTTTTGCCTGTAAAAACCATATGCATGCTAATACGTCAGCTCTGGAACCAGATACCTTGGTTCATTTCGTTGATCTCCTACTTCCAATATGTGTTACCTAGAGCAAGTTATGTGGTTTCTCTTTGCCTCCCTTTGCTCATCTGATAAATGGGTATGATTGTTTCTGTCTCCTAAGTGTGAAGATTAAATGGGTCAGCACATGTAAAATATGTAAATAATTATTTACCCATAGACTGCAATAAATGGTGGGAAATTGTGTTATTGTTAATCATTATTTAAACCATGTGTTCTGAAATTTGCTCTGATGTTCCTTGATGTAGGTCATTTTCTATTCATTGTTTGGGTCTCAGTGGATTCTTCTAATCTGGGAATGAATATCCCTCAGTTGTAGGAATTATTTGCATAATTTGTTTTGATAATTTATTCCTCTCCAGTCTCTCTGTTATATCTTTTTGTATCTCCTTTTATTTTTTCCTTTTAGTCTTCAGTTTTCTGTTTGTTTCACTTCCTGGAGATTGCCTCAGTCTTCCAAACTTTCTTGTTGAATACGTTTTTGCCATTATGTTTTCGACTTACGGATGTTTATTTTTGTTTGTTAACTAAATATTTGTTTTTAATTTAGTGTCATTTTTTTTTCTCACGGATGAAATTGACATCTTCTTCCATATCTTGGAAGGTATACGGTTGTTTTTTTTTTTTTGTATTTTCTCTAACTTTGAGCATTGTATCTATTTCTTCTATTAATCTTTTTGTTAGTTTTATTCTTTGTCTTAGCTGTGGCCTGAGCTGTCTGACCACCTGAGGCTGTTTACTCATATTTATGTATTTTTTTTTAAGTTTATTTATTTGGAGAGTGAACATGAGTGGGGGAGGGGCAGAAAGGTGTGGAGCCCTATGTGGAGGTTGAAGTCACGAACCATAGGATCATGACCTGAGCTGAAATCAGGAGTCAAACACTTAACTGACCGATCCACCCAGGCACCCCTGTTAACTCATATTTAAAAAGAAGTAATAAAATGCTGGTCGGAAGCTTCACATGTGTGAGAGGCCTTACTGACGTATAGCCATCACCAAAGGATGAAGTAACTTGTTTCCTGCCACTCCCTGACTGGGGAACTCCAAAGTGAGTAGTACCTCCAGGGCTTTCCATTTGAACATACCAGTTTTTCCTCAAAGGAATCTTCTGGTCTTTTGTTCAGGTATAAGCCTGAATGCCATCTTCCTGGGAACGGTGTATGGGGAGTGGGTTGGAGGCCCACTTTATGTAGATTTTTAATGAAGCCTCCTGTTTTCAGGGTGATTTTACACTGACCTTCGCTATGCCTATAGTTTGTGCATTCAGAGATTCTCTAGCTCAGTCTCTCCTGAGAGGAAACTATGTTTCTTCTTTACCCATCACCCCATTTTTAGTGGCCCTTGGTGCTCCCTGATTTTTTAATACTTTTTCAGCTGTTGTGGAACGGTCAGCTTTTTCCTGATGACTTTCCCCTCTGCAAACTTGGATTTTAGTTTTCTTAACTTCACCAAGTCAATTATCCTTCATCTGTGTATTTCTTTCAAAATTTTGTTGACATCATTAATCTGTCTTTTCTTCTTTTGTTTCTTTGTTCCTGAGTTTTGTTTTGTTTTGTTTTTCTAATGATTTTTAGATTTCTTTCCCATCTTTTTAAATAGCGTTTTGGGAGACGGAATAGAAGATAAATGTTTACTCCAGTATGTATAAATAGAAACATCTTTGTTAAATGTAATCCTTATTCTAATATTTTATCTAATTTATGAACATTAAAAATGGTATCTGAACATTTTTCCCTTTTCTTATTATGTTTTTTCCAGTGACTGTTATATCTTGAGTGATGTACTGAAGTCATCCTTCAGTTTGAATACCTGTGGATTTATGCCCAGTCTGTTCCACAAAGGTGGTTGATGCTTTGCATGTTAACTTCTTTTCCCTGTGGCCCCAGTTTCAGTTTAGAAGCTCTGAGAAAATTTCATCTTTTCTAGAATATCTTTCTCTTTTGCATCCCGTAAGAGGATCTGTTGGGCCTGTCCATTGGACTACTTTGCATGCCCAGTTGGGTGCATTAAATCCTGTCACCGGTCTTACGATATTTTGTGAAGGGGGGTACCAGAATAGAGATTTAGGGACTCAAAATGGCATTGTAAGTGATCCTAAATATAATTTAATTTTTCTGTTCTTTTTCTAGAAAAAGATTATGCATTATTTCTGGATAGTTTCCTAATATGATTTTGAGAAATTTTGAACTAGGTGAGACTGCTTTGCTCGGTGGTTAGGGGCATAGACTCTGGAGACAGTTACAGATGCATGATCTTGGGCAAGTCATTTGCTTTCTCTTTGCTTTAGTTTCTTTCTTTTTGAAATGAAGATAATATTAGTACCCACTTCTTAAGGAGGAAAAAGTTAATGCATGGAAAGTGTTTAAAACAGTGCCTGCTCCGTCATCATTGTGATGCGTTTCCTGTTATATGCTTTGAATCAGGCGTACAGAGTTAAGTAATCCACACGTAATCCTATAATTTCCTCCTGTTTAAGATAGCAGAAGAGCATATCTGTTAATGGCAGATCAGGCAATTGGGACTTGCTCTTCTATTGATGAGGACTGGAAACTCTGAATAAAATATATGGGAACAAATAACAAAATACCTCTGTTTAAGAGCATTGGAGAGCTAACAAGATAGTGAAGACTCAATGGGCCAGAGCTTCGGTGGACAAGAGACCATCATTTGGGGCTTTTCCCTGGGGCATTTGCCAGCTTGTGAGGCTGAGCAGTATTTTTGACAGCTTCTTGGGACTAGGGAGATTGGACTTAGAGGCCTGACAAAGCCAACTTCCTTGTGTTGAGATCCCCAAGGGTTCCACCCTTCAAGTGGGGTGAACAGGGTGGAGAAAGCCTGTGCAGGAACAGCAAGCTCAGCTTCCGATGTTTTCAGTTTTGAAGTTGAAGTTCAATCTTGAAGGTAAGAGTGCTTGCTTGCGGTCACTACAAGGCCCCTGACACAAACAAACAAGAATCCTCCATAGAGGAAAGTAACTACAACATAGGCTTCCATTTTCAAACCCAGTGTGCATAAAAAAATAATGAGGTACAAGAGGAGATGAGAGGAAATGAATACAAACAAGCAGAAAGAAAAGGGAAATATAAACAGACCTACAGAGTTCCCAGATATTGAGTTATCAGACAGATTCAAAAATAACCGTGTTACTATATTCATGGAGATAAAGGAAAAGATTGAGACTCTAGAAAGGAAAAAAAAACAACAGAACAAGCAAGAACGAATGAAATGGAAAATTTAGAATTGAAAAATTACCAATATTAAAAACTTAAACATAGATTTAATGATAGGCTAAAAATACATGAAGAGAAAATGAATAAACAATCAAAGAATGCTGACCTCAATTGGAAAAATATCCAGAATGATGTATGAGAAACAAAAAGGCATAAAAAAGAGACGAGTATATTGAGAAGGTCTGACAATCACATGTGCTTATAGTCACCAGAAAGAAAGAGAAGGAATAAAAGAAGTATTATTAGAGGAAAAAAAATGCCTGAGAAATTGACAAAACCGATGGAAGTGTAGGAGTGTTACAGATCCAGGATTTTTCCACAAAACCTCTACAAAATGGAATGTAATTATGAAACAAAACACAACTGTGATGGCTAATTTTATGTGTCAACTTGGCCGAGCCACAGTGCCTAGATATTTGGTCAAACACTATTTTGATGTTTCTGTGAGTATGGGGTTTTTTTTTTTTTGGATGTGATTAACATTTAAATAGGAATTTGAGTGAAGCAGATCACTCTCTATAATGTGCGTGTACCTCATCCAATCAGTTGAAAGCCTTAAGAGAACAAAGACTGACACCCTCCTTCCTCTACTGTGAGCCAGAACAAATTCTGCCAAGGGACTGCCTTTGGACTTAAACTGTAACTCTTCCCTGGGTCTCCAGCCTAATAGACTCCCCTATCAGACCTTGGATTCGCCGAGCCTCCACCATTGTATGACCCAGTTCCTTAAAATAAATCTTTCTCTCCTCCTTCTCTCTATCCTGCTGGTTCTGTTTCTTTGTAGAACCCTGACCAATACAACAACCAAAGGAGAATTCTGAAAGAAGAGAAGCAAAAGCCAACTATCTGGGGAGCCCCGGACCAGAGAAATAACATAGTGGCATGGCATCTGATGATACTGGAACCAACAGCAGAAAATGACTCAGCTTCAGTGTTTCCTGAATTCCAACCTATAGGCTCATTCCTTCTCCAGGTTGAACAGGCATCCTACAACAACAGCAGATGAACATGACACCACCCACAAGGGGAATCAATTGGGAGCCAAGTAGGGATTGGGAATCAAGTAGAAATGGGGAATCAGTGGTGGATCAAGTAGACAGGGCAAGCACCCTCCCCACTCTGTGCTGGAAGAAGGGGATGATTCTGCCCCAAGTACCCGGGTTGAGAAGCACTCAGTATCACCACAGGCTGGGGGTATCTTACCACAGGTGCCCAGCCTGGGAAGCCTCTTCATCCCTGTGGGGCTGATACCTTTCTCCCCACCTAGACATACTAGGAGGAATCCTGCCGTAACAGGCAGCCTAGACCTAGAAGCCTCTTCTGTTCCATGGGTGGGGTCCTCCTCACCACACCGGGCAATCTGGTTTAGGAAAGCCCAGTGCACTCCCTCATGAAGCACAACAGGGACCAGTGTGAACCTCAGTGGCACGAGATAAGCCAAATGGATTTTTGAAGGCCATGGTACGTAAATTGTCATTGGAACCTTAATCTAAAAAAGTAGGACAGGACCTTGTGCTAAATAAACCTAAACAGAGGTACTTCCTGTTACAACAAAATAACTAAATAGGACCCAGAGTCTCCTAACATAATAGCCAAAATGTCCAGGGTACAAATGAAAAACACTCATCATACCAAGACCTAGGACATTACAATTCGAATGAGAGAAGACAACAACTGATACTAACGCAGAGATGAATCAGATGTTGCAATTATCTGACAAGAATCTTAAAGCAGCCATTATAAAAATGCTTCAACAAATAATTACAGATCCACTCGAAACAAACGAAAAATAGGAAATCACAATAAAGGGAGTTATAAAAAAAAGAACCAAATAAGAAATTATGGAACTGAAAAATATAACCACAGAAAGAAAAACGAAAAAACTTGCTGGATTAACAAAAAAACTATAGTGGAGATGACAGAGGCTCAGTGAACAGGAGGACAGACCAATAGAATGTGCCCAATCTGAACAAAGAGAGAAAACAGACCCCCCCCCTCCCCGCCACACACAAAATGAGTAGAGCCTCAAGGACCTATGGGACAGTAACACAAGATCAACACGTTTAAGGGTAAGGGCAAGAGAGAGCAGGATGTGTCCTGATAACTTAGTGTGCCTGTTGTTTCATAGAGATCAGGGAAGGTCAAAGTCAAGCCCAGAGAGAGGGAACAGGTTAGGATGAAGTCTTCAAGGGCCTTCGTGGTAAGCTGAAGTTCTCTGAAATTTGCCAGCAAAACTGTAGGGAGTAACAAAAGGTTTTTACGCATGGGGGTAACTCGATCAGTTTATCTCTTTTAAAACAGATTATATGTCAGTAAAACCTTGGATTATGAGTAACTTGTTCTGCCGGTGTTCTTCAAGACAAGCGAACATTTCTAATAAATTTTAACTTGAGAAACGAGCGATGTCTTCCAATACAAATAGTATGTGATTGCTCAATGTCACATGATCACAACTGAGCCAGTGGTTTGCTTTGCTTTGATATGCAAGTGTTTTGGACTACAAGCATGTTTCTGGAACAAGTTATGCCCGCAAACCAAGGTTTTACTGTATTTAAATTTAAAATATTAAATACACAATACATTTAAATCTTTCAAAATTTCAAAAGCATTAAAAAGTATGTTTCACATAGAACAGATGAACATAGGGGAAGGGAAGCAAAAATAAGATAAAAACAGAGAAGGAGACAAACCATAAGAGACTTTTTTTTCTTTTTTCAATATAATTTGTTATCAAGTTAGCTAACATACAGTGTATACAGTCTGCTCTTCTTTTCGTGGGTAGAGTCCCATGATTCATCACTTACATACAACACCCAGTGCTCATCCCAATAAGTGCCCTCCTCAGTGCCCATCACCCTTTCCTACCCCCCACCCCTAATCAAGCTCAGTTTGTTCTCTGTACTTAAGAGTCTCTTATGGTTTGCCTCCCTCTCTGTCGTAAAGAACTCTAAATACAGGGAGCAAACTGAGGGTTGCAGGCAGGATGTTGGGTGGGAGGGATGGGCTAAATGGGTGATGGGTGTTAAGAAGGGCACTTGTTGGGATGAGCACTGAGTGTTATATGTAGGTGATGAATCACTGAATTCTATTCCTGAAGTCATGATTACACTATATGTTGGATTTAAATAATTTTTTTAAAAAAGTATGTTTCACATCCCTGACCATAGTTACCCTTCTCTTTAGGTAAGTCATGCTGCTGGGTTTTTCCCATGCATTTTTCCAGAGATATTTATGCACATACAAGCAAACGTGTGTATGCACGTATACATTAGAAACATATATTTTGTTCTCTTTTTATACAAATGATGGTATGGTACACCTACTGTTGGGCACTTTGCTTTTTGTACCTACTGTTGTGCACCCTGTACTTAACCCTATATTTGAAGAATTTTCTGTATCAGCTCATACAGTTTCTTTATTTTTTTCTTAATAGCTACATAGTTTTCCATTGTATGACTAGCCCATTGTTATTTTTCATTTAGTTCTCTAGTGATCTTTCTAAATATGCCATTTTGCATAAACATATGTGTATTATCTCTGTGGGATGAACTCTTAGAAGTGGAATTGCTGAATGAAAGGATATCTATCCATCCGTCCGTCCATCCATCCACCCATCCATCCACCTACATATAATATCAATAGATATTAGCAAATTGTCCTCCACAGAGATCGTACATTTACAGTCCTCACAGCAATGGACAAGAGTGCCCGTTTTCTTAAAGACTTATCAGCACACCGTGATACTAAGCTTTTGAATCTTTGCAGATCTGATCGGTGAAAAAAAAGTCTTTCAATTTGCATTTGTCTTTTTATGTATTTGATAGGTTTATGAGCCGTTGATAGTTCTTTGGGTGCACTCTATTTCTTTTTATTTTTATTACTCTCTTTGTCCATTTTTCTATTGGGTTTTTGCCCTTTTTTTTCTTACTCGTCGAAGTTTTTATATTGAAGGAAATTATCTTTTTGTCTTTGATGTAAGATGTATTTTTCTTTCTTCTTTGTCACTTAACTTTGCTCATAATGTTTTGGTACCTTATTATGCAGACATTTCCAATCTTATGTTGAATTTATCCATTGTTTTCAATGGCTTCTGAATTTTGTGTCTTATTTAGAAATGGTTTTCCCCCTCTGAGATTATGAAAGAATTTTCTCCTGTTTTCTTTTATTACCTTTATGGTTTTATTTTTTTACCTTTAAGTTAGTCCTGTATTTTAGAATTATTCTGGTGCTGTGTGAGGTCTGCTTATGTTGCCCATTATTTTTGTAGCTTACAAAAATTCAAAATTGAAAAGGTCATTTTTCCTTCAGACCCAGCGTAGTCTCAAAATCTTCAGGAATTGCTTATGTTCTAGTATTTCCATTTCCTTCTTTCGGGTCTCTTCTAGGTTTCCTCCATAACTACAATATTCTCCCCGATCTTTCTGACTTTATTTCTGTTTCGCTTTGGCCCCTTTCTCATGGCTTCTCTTTACCGTGTCTCTCACTTTGTTCCGCTGGTTTCTCAGCTACCTCGACTGCCTTCTTGGCATAATTTCTGTAGTGGTTGTAGTTTTCCCCACTCCTTTCCCAAGCGCTGTCAATTCACATTTTATCATCTCTTGATACTTTGATATTTTTTCCTGTTTCTTCATTCATGGCTGTGATTTGATCAGTAAGTGTTTCATTTCTTAAAAATCTTTGGTCACTCCGTTGCTTCATCAAATGTCTTGTAATGAGAGATCTTCCCTTGCTGCTTGCCTTTCTTGCTCATTTGTTCTTATCTTCTAATGTTTTTATGTAGTCCCTGAGGGTTTTTTTTCTTTTTTATTATTCATCATCAAAGGAGTTTAATTTTTCCTGAATAATTATTGTGGAAGGTTTATAGAGATTGGGGATGTGGTTCCACTAGGTGGAGTTTTGTTTTATTTTGTTTTGTTTTGTTTTTGTTTTTGTTTTTTTAGAACTGGCCTTTATTTTAGCAAAGCCAATGAAGAAAGGAAGATTTTTTTGTTTTGTGTTGATTTAACTCTTTTATTTTTGGGTAATGAAAAGATTGTGTTTTCGTTACAGCACAAAAGGAAGACTGCTTCTTGTAAATAAGTTTTCTTTTTGATTCCTTGTAAATTGTTGCCATTTTCTTTATGGGGGAAGAAAGAAACAGACAAAGCACTGCATCCACACAAGCTCATGGAGCCAGCTGGTCTACCTCTCCTGTTTCAAGCAAGAGCTGAAATGTCAGCCTGTGTCCTTTGCCTTCGAGAAGGGTAGTTTTGCTGGTGCTTGCGGAGACCTTCAGCTGCAAGCTCTGCAGCCTTTTCTCTTCTCTTCCTCCAACTTAATTTCCTCTGTTTTAGATGCTTTTCCACTTACATTCGGTCTCTATAGTTTTAATTGTCTCCTGGTTTAGCTGAAATGAAACTTGCATTTTGTTTCTCATTTTCCTTGTTGATTTTTTTGGATGATTTCCAGGGGGAGAAGGGGGAAATGTCGACATTTACACACCTGGCTTGAACTAGAAGTCAGTCTAGATTTTGTTTAAGCTGCAAAAGGCCCAATAATTAACACCTTTATTTTAAAAGTCATTTGGTGGCATTTTCAGGTGGGATTGCAGCAGGCCACCAAGACCAACACACTCTAGCTGAATGTTAATAGCATTCCCAGACAAGGGACTCTGCCATCCCTGGTCCAATCAGCTGTGCCCCAGTGGTGCAACGTGTCTGCTCTGGGCCATTCCTGTGTGTAGGGAAAGGGGGAGTCTCAGAGAAGCAAGCTGTTGTGGCAGGGATAACCACTCTTAAAGGTGAAGGAATGAAGGTCATTGAGCCCTACAGCCCAAGTACCACTTGCTCCAAAGAACAGACCCAGTGAAAAATACGTCTCGTGTGTGTGCGTGTGTGCGTATGTGTGTGTGTGTTTCTTTCCAGGTAAAGTTTTTTTTTTTTCTTCTTTTCTTTTTATCCTGGGACAGTTCTAACATTTAGATTTTTTTCGAGGGATAAGAACATTTATTTTCAATTCTAGTCAACATCTAGCCGTGGTCAGAGAGGGAAGCTCAAGCTGTATTTACAGTTTTATCATTTTATCACCTTCAGAATTTCGGACATTGCAAGTTAACCTTTTTACTTTTCTCTTTCTGTTAGATTCATCATATCACACATTGTGGGTTTGTAAAGATCTCATTCAATTGTCTGTCCTTGACCTTTTTCTTCTTAGTACCTTTCTAGAATGTCACTTGTGTAGATAGACACTGACCTTTTATGATGAACTTTCCATAAATTATGTATGTATACACTTAGTGTCCTTGGAGTTACTTTTTTTTTTTTTTTCATTTGCGAGGTTTGTACTAACCAGTTTCCTGTAGAAGTGTTTGTGTCCTCCCTCATGGTTGTTACTTCTATCCAGGAATAATACAGACGATTCTACTTGTGTTGGGTCTTCTAACTTCAAAGTTATGAGCCATTTGCAGCTATAGAGAGCTTTAAAAATATAAAGAAAATCACTCCTGAACAACTGCTGCCAGGCATCTGCTACTTTGTTACAATCTAGCTTCTGCTTTGCTTTTCAGGGTGGCTGACACGGGTGGTTTTTTCTCTGATGCTTGCAATAAAATACCTCTTCCATAATGTCTTGCGGAAGTCCAGGTGAATACATGTGAGCACACTGCTGTTTTGTGTCACATGGAAAACCTCCAAATGGAAGCTGAGTATGATGAGACTTTGTTTGGTTTCCTGTCTAAGCTGCTGTCATCAAATTTGACCACGCACAGAATTAAAACACTGTTCAGTCTTGAATGGGCTGCATGGTTTCATAAGTAAGACCCCCACCTCTTTTATAGGTGGGTTTTCTGTTCTCCACATTTTGAGAATTGTACTGTTTACAGACGGCCTCAGGCCAAGCTGTTTTCTTTTTGTTGGCCTATCAAGATTGGAAGGATTTACCCATTTTTGCATTAATTATACTAAAATTTCCAATTATCTTTTGCTCAACCCCAGGTTTTTAAAGGTTTTCCAAGTCTTGAGATTTAAATATTCTTTGGTTTCTGGAGCATATTAGGAACCTGAATTGATATTAGTTATTTATCAGTTGATGCTAATAGCATATCCATCAGGCATTATTTCAAGGCTTTGACATAAAAAGGGATTTTTTAGTGATTAGTCTTATAGCTCTTCTTGTGTAAGGGTATCTGGAGCTATAAACTGATGTGAAATAAAACATAATTGAGTAGTGAGCAGTTTTCAGACTCTTTCCTATATTATGATAACATCAGGCTTCTCCTTTGACATTTTATTTATCATGATTCTGTTATAATGTCAAGATCATGTATTATAATTTTGAGTTACTCTTCCAATGTCATTACTAGCTTTGTTAGTGTTCAAAGTAACATTTATTTTTCATTAAGGAAATAATCCATGTTCATTGTGGGAAAATTGGAAAGCATAAATAAGCAAAAACTTAAAAAATAATTAAAAGCTTTAAGAAATCCAGTCATCCAGAAATAATAACTATGAATGTTTGACATATGATTTGTCATTCTATTCTTTTCATTTTTTTGGTTGTTCTTTCTTTTTAATACGAAATTTCTTGTCAAATTGGTTTCCATACAACACCCAGTGCTCATCCCAACAGGTGCCCTCCCCAGTGCCCATCACCCACTTTCCCCTCCCTCCCACCCCCCATCAACCCTCAGTTTATTCTCAGTTTTTAAGAGTCTCTTTTCATTGGAATTCAGACTTTTTTTAAGAAAAATAAAACAATTGAAATCACTTAAGACAGTTTCCAGTATGTAATTTTCAGTCATAAATATGTTGTATTTTTCCATGTCAATAATATATCATTTTTATAGCATTTGAATATACTGTCTCAGAGATATAGCAGATTTAACCAATGGTCTGTCATTAGACATTTCAGTTGTTTAAACAGATTTGCTATTGTAAATAGCATTAAGGAGAATACCCTCATACATATCCTTGATAATGTGTGTTTAATTATTCAAATGGTGTTTATTGTAGAAGAAAGGGAAAAAAACACGCAGAAGCGAATTTTCAAAAATTGCATCATACGAAATTTAACCATTCAGAGATAACCCTTGATGATATTTCTTGTGATTATCTTTCATTGTATATTTTGAGTTTATCTGTTCACATCAGGATTTTACTGTTCATACCGTATTTTCTACCTTTTATTGAGCCATGTCACACCTAGGAGAATACACAAATCAAAAGTGTACACGTCGGTGGATGTTCACAAATTGAACACATCTGTGTAACTGGCACCCAGGTCAGAAACAGCATTAACAGTCCCCAGCCTTGCCCTTTCTGGCCACTGTTTCCTGCCCAGTGATGACCACTATCCTACTTTTCACATGACAGAATAGTACCGCCTGATTCTGAACTTTGTATACTTGGAATCTCCACGTCTAACTTATTTTGCTTAGCGTAATATTCATGAGATTCAGTCACACTGGTGTATGTAGTTGTAGTTTACCCATACTTACTGGCATGTAGTATTCCACTGGTGAATATGCTACCCTTTAGTCTTCTATTGAAGAGTATTTGCCTCGTTCCTAGTCTGGGTCTATTATTCATAATGCTGCTTTGCACCAGATGCGTTTTCGTCTCAGCAATAAATTTTGCATTTTCCTCTTCATTTGTTTTTATCACTTTAGTTTCTTTAACTCACTAACAGATGTCCTTAGAAATCTCACAAACCTGATGTGATTGGCCAACTGACCCAATACCATTTATTGACCCATCTATCTATCTGACTCAGATGATCCATGAACAGATAGATACACAGACACACAGACACATATGGGACTTTGTTGGGACATTCTGTCCTGACCTGTCCTAAGGTGGTGACCTACCAGCTGGTCTCATGCCAGTAGCACACTTTGAAACCCACTATTGCAAATCACCTCTCATCATGTTTCCTTTTCAGAACTGTCTGGCTAACATTATCCATTGATGTTTCCAGATGAACCTTAAAACATCTTTGCCAAGCTAGGAGCAAAAATTCAAATGAATTTTTTATTGACTGAGGAATGTGTCACTTAACCTGGGAAAGATCTTCTGTCTTTACAGTATTAGGTACTCTCATAAAGGAGTGGAGAATAGGTAGGAGTTTATGCATACTTGATGATAACTTAAAAATAACACCCAACGTTTTGCTGCATAAAACAGGGAAGTTCACATGGCAAAACATAAGATGAATAAAATTAAAAGGCCAGTGGCAATTCGGGGAAAAACAGGACAGATGATTATTTTAATATATTAAGCATACTTTTAAAATACTAAGAAGTACATAAGATTCTCTAAAAGATCAAATAACACAGCTCATGAAAGTGGATAATTCCACAACTATCAAGGTCCAAAACAAGGTTTAATGATATATTCCATATACTAGTAACCAAAGCACCGCTAATTATAATAACTTGCCATTTTCATTGAATAAGATTTGAGGAACACAGGCATTCATATATCCTAGTAGGAGAAATACAAGAATAAATGCTTTAATAGCAATCTGGCAGCTATTATCAAATATGCCTAAGCATTGACTCAGCTGTTTTGGTCTAAGAATTTTCTTTAAGAATGTGCAAGGATATATGTACAAAGATGTTCATCTTAGTGTTGTTTATTTTTTTTAAGTTTATTTATTATTGACAGAGAGAGAGAGAGAGAGAGAGAGAGAGAGCGAACACAAGCTGGGGAGAGGCAGAGAGAGGGAGATACAGAATCCAAAGTAGGTTCCAGGCTCTGAGCTGTCAGTACAGAGCCCAATGCAGGGCCTGAACCCACAGACCGTGAGATCATGACCTGAGCCAAAGTCAGACACTTAACCGACTGAGCCACCCAAGCGCCCCAATCTTAGTGTTGTTTATCATAGAAAAATATTGAAAATAAGCAGAAAGTATGCAAGTATGATTGGTTAAATTGTGCTACCGCCATACTATGGAATATTTTGGATCCATCAAAATGTCTTAAAAGGAAAGAATTTTATGACATATGAAGGGGAGAAATCAGATGAAAGATATAGCATGTAGTTTACCAAAAGTATGTTATTACAATATTGTATTCTCTCTGCTACCGTCTTATAAACCAGAGAGATCCAGGAGCAGAAGCACTGTTCTGGAAACCAGGAGCTTCTGAACCAGTGTATGTGTTGGGGAACCCTCTTCCATTTCCTATGTTTACCCTCTCTCATCTGTAAATGAAGAGGTCATACCTAAGTGACCTGTGACTCGT
This sequence comes from Felis catus, assembly GCF_018350175.1. Classification (NCBI taxonomy): domain Eukaryota; kingdom Metazoa; phylum Chordata; class Mammalia; order Carnivora; family Felidae; genus Felis; species Felis catus. The sequence continues at coordinate 150,823,488 of NC_058376.1, read as the reverse complement.
GGATGTGAGGCTTCTCCAGCTCTGAGACGCCATTTCTGTTGTTACATGGGAAATCTAATTGTGTTTACTCTAGAAAAGGAAGACGCTTTCCCCATTTTCCCAAAAGGTTTTCTCATTGTTCTCCGCCTTGTCCATGTAGAGCTACTTTATTTATTTCTTTACAGAAACCATGTATCCCTTTGGAGTCCCGATCATTCTATTTAGATTTGAGATGACCAGAGCTGCTATTTCTGTCTTTCACTAACTGGGCATCTTAGAAACTCAGTTAGAATTCTCAGAAACCAAAAGCCAGTGAAGTGGAGTGAAGGGGACAGATATGTCACTTTCGGGGAAACTCCAAAGTGCCATTATCACCTTTAATGGGGTGTTTTGAAGGAAGAAGTCAGTCTGCATTTTCCCTGTGCCCTCTGATCTGTTTCTTCCTGCTCATCGAGGGATTTGAAAATGGCAGCTTATGGAGTTCCCCTTGGCTTGGCAGCCTAAGGGTGGAGTCTTACTTCTAATTTACTTCTGCGGACCAGCAGGTGCACTAGGCTCTCTCCCTACCCCCACCGCCCCCACCACCCCACCCAACACCATGTGTGCAAAGCGGCCCACAGATTTACTTTTGACAAGTAGCCTAAGAGGCGTGAAAAATCTTTTTTCTTTTTTCAAATAGTTGGGACCCCTGTTGTGATATTTTGGCTAAATTTTGAGGTTCATTTGTATCATACAGGCATGGGGTTTTAAAGTCATTTAACAGAGGACGTTTAAGGACTGACGCTTCTCTGTTCTCTGCGTTTGTTGCCATTATTTGGAAACTAAAAGAGCAGGTTACCTTTGTCTGAATAGCAGCCAAGTGATGGGATCCCCTGTTCTAACATGTTAGAAAGAGAGGGCAGGGAACTCTGGACCCCAAGGGTGAAAACCTGAGGTCTAGAGTTTCCCTCTGCATCTCACAGGAAGGCCTACACATGGAGTAAAGGTGTGGACTCTGAGCCAGATATAGACCCAGTCAGACCCTAGCGGTCTTTGGTCATTTATCTGTTTTACAGCCAGAACGTGGAACTATGAATCCGCACCTTCTCATCTGTGAGTGGCGGCAATGGCTGTGGTTGCCTGTAGAATTTTGTGAGAGTTAAGAATATCAAGTGTAATATATCTGTATCTGTATCTATATCTGTATTTATATCTGTACATATATCTAGCTCTGTATCTATATCTGTATTTATATCTGTATCTATCTCTGTATCTATATCTGTATCTATATCTGTATTTATGTCTGTATCTATGTCTATCTCTGTATCTATATCTGTATCTATACCTGTGTCTGTGTCTATATCTATATCTGTATCTATATCTATATCTGTATATATATCTATCTGTATATAGATATCTGTATACAGATATCTATATCTGTGTATCTATATTTCCTCTGAAACATAGTAGGTGTTCAACCAGTAGTGATCTATCAAAATCATTATTTAACAGTTTACAATTTTTTATTGTTGAAGGATAGTTGGGCATACAGTGTTATTTGTGTTAGTGTCAGGTGCACAGCCTAGTGATTTGACAAGTTTGTACATTACTCACTGCTCACCACAGCAAGTGTTGTCACCATCTGTCACCATACAGTGTTATTGGAAGATTATTGGCTATATTCTCCATGCTGTACTTTTCACCTTCATGACTTACTTATCAAAATCATTTTCATCATTTTTCTTACACTTCTCAGCATATTCACTGGACAGGGTTTCAAATGTTTGCTCTAATGATGGTGAAATTACCTGAGTTTTGTTTAGTGTTACATTTACTTGAGTTTATATGCTTATAAAAGATACCTTACAGACAAAAGTATATATAAAAGTTGGACTTTTAATAATAATAATAATAAGTAATAATAATATACTATTAATATAATTATTACTTAATAATAACGGTAGTAATAATAAGAAGCAGCAGCAGTAACACTGTCTTTCCAGTGAGAGCTGTGAAGCCTCTATGTAATTATCCCCAAACCCTCCCTCTCCCTCAGTGATCCCATCTTGCTCTTTAGAGTTTTACCATATTTGTTCCTAAAAAATACATGCTTTGACTTTTTATGCTTTTGAACTGTTTATAAACAGGATTATAGTGTGTGCCTGCTGCACATGTGTGTACATATGGTGTGCTTTTCCGTCTCAACGTTATGTTTTAAGATTCATCCATGTTGGTGGATAGACCTACGGCATGCCGTTTTTCACTGCAGTGGGGAACTCCATTATGTGAAATAAATATACATATCTGTTGATCTTGCCATTAATGGATGTTCAGGGTAGTTTGCAGGTTTTATTTGATTTGTTTTACTTTTTGCTTTTTTGAATGTGACTGCTAGTAACGTCTCCTGCTAGGTCGAACTACATGAAATAGTCATTTTTATAAATTGGAATGGTGCAGATTTAGAAATTTCATGTGAGCCAACCAAATCCCTACCTCTTGGTGCACGTTTGCAAGATTATATCTGAGGCATACACCCAGGTGTGGCAGAAATGCTAGTTCATAGGGTACATGCATCGTCAGCTTTGAAAATGATAATTGTGTCACAAAGCAATCGGGTCAATATGTACGCGCTATGTGAAAGCCGCCATTGTCCCTCCTCCTGTCAACACTTGATAAAGGCTGTTTATTTTGGTGGGCGTGAAATGTGGTTTTGATGTGCAATTCTGTAATTACAGGTGAAATTAAGCGTCTTTCCATCTCTCGTGTTCTGTTATTTCTATGTAAACATGTGCAAGTGGCTTTGGAAGTGGCTCATGGGTGAAGGTGGAGGCGTCCTGAGTCACACGCTAGAAAAAGCCGAGGTTGCCTTGAGGAGACTGTTGGTGGAGATATGGATGGTAAAGGTGATGATGCTGAGGGCTCGGGAAGAAGAGAGGTACCTTCTGAGAGAATATGGGTATCATTGTGAATAGAAAGGTGGTCAAAATGTGAATGTTTAAAGTACTTCTGTTGAGGGCTCAGACAGAAATGAGGAACATGTTATTGGAAGTGAAGGAATTGGATCCTTGTATAAAGCGGCCGAGAATTTGGCCAAGTTGTGTTCTAGTGTTCTGTGGAAGGTGGAACTTGTCAGTGATGAACTTGGGTATTTAGCTGAGGAGACGTCTAAGCAAAGTGTTGAAGCGTGGCCTGGTCTGGCCTTGCTGCTTCTAGTAAAGTGCAAGAGCAGAGAGATGAGTTGAAGAAGAGATTGTTAAGCAGAAGGAACCAGGATGTTCAGATTTGTAAAGTTCTCAGTCTATCCATATTGCAAAACATGAGAAAGTGTGTCTGGGGAGAACATCAAGGGTGTGGCTGGACAGCCACTTGCTACACGGATTATGAGAACAACTCAGGGATCGAATCAGCCATTTCAGCAGAAACCAGGAATAGAACTTTGGTTACCCAGGAGAGAGCTGTAGGGGACCCTCTTGTTTGATGGTTTGGCCTTCTGTGTATTGCATGGGAAGCCAACAGAGTTTTTGAGAATTCCTATCAGCGGAAGCACTGCCAGTTCAGACTAAACAGAGACAGGATTAAATGAAAGCAGCCTGGTGGTCCTCTGAGATTCTGCGGGATGTGGCCAATAGAGCTATCTGGCTTCACGCGTTGTGTTATCCTTCAAGAAAGGGGAAGAATGATCCCGAAGGCAATTCGGAGGTCCCTGAAGCTGGACTGCCACCGTGGCCTGTGGGGTGGGACTCCTCCTGTGGCAGGGCCACCTCCTCAGTTTCAGCAGGGCAAGCTGCTGTGGCTACAGGGCCAGGGGAGTGGGATAGCCACCCTGGTGGGCTCAGAAGGGAGGGCCACTTGGGGGCACAGAGGAAGGGACTTATTCTTGAGGCTTAAAATCTAATGAAATTTGCTCTGCTCTCAGATATGCTTGAGACCCAAGACCCCTTTCCTCTTTTCAGTTTCTCCCATCAAGGTTGGGAATGTCAATCCAATGCCTCTCCTGTGTCTTCCATTTTGGAACAGGTAACTTGCCAGATTTCACAGGTTCACAGCTGGAAAAGAATTTTACCTCAGGATGAATCATTGCTCACGACTTGCCTGTACCTAAATTAGATAATATTTAAAGGAGACTTTGTACTTAGAGTTGATGCTGGAATGGGTTAAGACTTTTGTGGCTGTTTGGATGGGCTGAATATATTTTGCATGTGAGAAGGCCATAGATTTGGCGACCCAAACGGTAGAGGGTGTGGGCCAAGCTGTCACCCCGAAACTCATATGTTGAAGTCTTAACCCCAGTGCCTCAAATTATGACTGTATTTGGAGATAGGACATTTAAAGAGGCAGTTAGGTTAAAATGAGGCCATTAGGGTGGACCATAATCCAATATGTCTAGTGTCCTTATAAGAAGAAGTTTAGACATTGATACATATGGAGAGAATACCATGTGAAAACACAGGGGGAAGATGGCCATCTGCAAGCTAGGGAGAGAGGCTTCAGAAGAACCCAACCCTGTCGACCCCTTGATCTCAGACTTCTAGCTTCCAGAACCATGAGGAAATTTTTTCTGGTGTTCAAGCCACCTAGTCTATGGTACTCTGTTATAGCAGCTTTGGCAAACTAATACATGCCTGTATGTATTAGGCATTAGGCAAACTCATGCCTGTATGTCAATACTACTCTGTCTTAATTAATGTAGCTTTATAATAAAGGCATTCCACAATGAGTAGAGGTAGTGAGAGTGGATGTTTGAGCCTTGTTCTTGACCTTTAGGGAGAGCATTTGGTCTTTTGTGATTGAGTATGATGTTCATTTTAGTTTAGGTTTTCTTTCTTTCCCTTTCTCTCTCTCTTTCTTTCTTTCTTTCTTTCTTTCTTTCTTTCTTTCTTTCTTCCTTTCTTCCTTTCTTCCTTTCTTGCTTTCTTTCTCCCTTTCTTCTTCTTCTTCTTCTTCTTCTTCTTCTTCTTCTTCTTCTTCTTCTTCTCTCTCTCTCTCTCTCTCCCCCCCTTCCTTCCTTCCTTCCTTCCTTCCTTCCTTCCTTCCTTCCTTCCTTCCTTCCATCAATGCCCTGTCCTATATATAATGGAGGAAATTTCCTTGTAGTCTAAGTTTGCAGAGGGCTCCTGTCACGAATGGGCATTGAACCGATCATATGATTTTTCCATTTTATTCTGTTAATGTGGTGAATTACACTGGTTGATTTTGAATGTTGAACCAACCTGGAACTGTTCAGATAAAACCCACTTGGTCTATATATATAATCGTCTTTTTGAAATCTTGCTGCATTGGTTCTGCTAATACTTTACGGAGGATGGTTGCATTCAGGTTTATGCTGGTCTTCAGTTCTAGGCAATTTTCTGGAATTATGTGTTTGATTTTATAAATGGATACAGCTCTTCATTAAAAATGATTTTTAAAAATATTGCTTCCCGTAATTTCTAGGTATGCACTGCTGGGAGGTGCTCCTTTGAAATAGCATCTTTTCTACCACTGAGAAAATGGCTAAATAAGATTATTTTACTGTATTTTTTCCTTTTGCAGAAGAGAGTTTATTGGTTTCTAGTTTATATTTTATAGCCATATGATTAAAAGTTCAGGGGATAGGGGCGCCTGGGTGGCTCAGTCAGTTAAGCCTCTGACTTCAGCTCAGGTCATGATCTCGTGGTCTGTGAGTTCGAGCCCCACGTCGGGCTCTGTGCTGACAGCTCGGAGCCTGGAGCCTGCTTCGGATTCTGTGTCTCCTTCTCTCTCTGCCCCTCTGCCTCTCATTCTCTCTCTCTCCCAAAAATAAATAAACATTAGAAGTTTATTCCCCTGAAGAAGTTCAGGGGATATAGTGTATATAGGATATATTAAAAAGTATTATAATTTATTTTATCTTGGAATTATAGATAATACTTGGAATTTAAAACTTCAAGTCACAAAAATTTAGAAGTTTTGGATCCTGTCTTTGGCATTTAGTGGCTAGGGCCACTAGCTCTCTTGTATGCTTGCTTCATTGCATCGACAAAAGTAATTTATGTCTTTTTTTTCTAATTTAAGGGTTGGGTGGGATGAATGAGACTGGCAGATGATCAGGTACCTTCTCCCTTTCTCTGCGGCCTGACATCGTCTGTAAATGTTTGCTGAATACGAGAGCAGAGCAAGGCACCATCTTAGAAGAAACTGTATTAATTTCATGTTAATAAAAAAATGGGTTGATTTTGGTCCCTGGAGCGCATTCCTCTTGCCCTCAATTTGTGGTCTCTCCTTGATTTCTCAGGTCTTGTGTTATCGCCTGTGTTGGGTATTAAATCATGGGGAGGAAGCTGGACCTGTCTGGTCTGACCGACGACGAAACGGAGCATGTCCTCCAGGTGGTTCAACGAGACTTCAATCTTCGCAAAAAAGAGGAAGAACGGCTAAGGTGAGATGCTTCTGTTGCCCTCCTGGGTAGCACGGGACAGCTTTCCTGAGAATGTTCCTCTCCGCTAGCCCTGAGTTCGAAGTCTTTATGTCATGTGCACACACTTCTGTGTATAGGAAGACTGCCCTGTCCTTCACAGAAAGGTTCACCAGCTTCAATGCTGGGCACCATAGTGCCCGTTCAGAAACATGCCTCCCCATCAAGGTTTTCCTTGGGCTTCTCACCCTGCACAGTTTTAGCTGCAGGAAAAGTATACCTTGTGATGACAGTGGCTATTTGGAGCTTGCAACTTGGCTTTAATTTTCCGTTGGCAGGTAGTAATCTTCCTGTTGCTGAAGAATAAAGTGTTAGGTGAACAGTTCTTGGGAGAATTAGACTCACAGAGTCTGTACAATCTCCTGTTAGAACACTCAACTCCCATGGTGCAGAAAAAGAGTTCCAAAGACCTGGTATAAGGAAAGTGCCATCTGGCTGGGCTGGGGTCACCTGGCCTAGCACCACCTTCCTCATTTTATAGAGGAGGATACTGAGGCCCAGAGAGGGGCTCTTCCAACGCTCTAGTTGGCATTTCCTCGTGGAATGTTCTGAGAAATACAGTTGCTGCTCCTTTGGGTAGAAATGACTAAATTTGGAAGAGGTCAGAGTGATCAAAATGAGGTCATGTGTTGGGTCTAGTGTGTTGGAACTAGATAGTAAGTCATTATTACCTGCCCTCGTCCATCCGTCTGTTTTCCCTTGGAATCTGATGGGTTTATCATGGCACTGTCTTCTTCCTTAGCCACCGAGCTCAAAACCCCTTTGTAATTCCTCCCCTGACTTGGTCCCCACGCAGGGCTGGACCAGGCACTGCTGAATCTGCCTCCTCACCATCTGTCCCCGACTTTTCCCCAAGTCCAGCTTTTATCACTGTCATCCTGGGAACTGTCATAATCTTTATGGCCTTCTGCCTCCACTCCTCCAAATAGCCAGGGCTGTGCGACATCTGAGCCCCAACTATGTCCTTTCCTAATCAGCTTAAAATGTGGGTTTTTTTTTTCCTTTTCACTTGGGATACGTCAGACTTTCCAGTTCTTTACGTATTACCTCCCTGACTAGATTATAAGCACTCTGGTATAATCATGTCTATTTCGATCATGGTTTTTTTTCTCTGTCATGTTATATATGGTTAATATGTGCTTGTTTGAAGGAAGACAAAAATAAAAAAAACAACAACAACACTTGTTAATTAAATAATTAATTGATTTACAAACCATGTGCCAGGCACTGTTCAAGCTGCTGGGAACATGGTGAGCAAACCTAGTCTTTGTCCCATGGAGTTTATATTCTAGAGCTGAGCTGATGCACACTGCAGCCACCAATCACGGGTGCCTGCCGAGCGCTTGAAACGTGATGAGCCTGAGTTGGGATGTGCTGTGTGACATACACACCACATTTCAAATTTAGTGCCCAACAATGTGTCCTGCCTTAGTAAAAATTTTGTATTGACTTCATTTTTGAAATGCTCTTGTTATACGAGATATACGAGGGGAGATAAAAAAACATTAAATGTAATTTTCGGGGTTTCTTTTTACTTTCTCTAGTATGGCTACTGAAAAATTCAAAATTCTGTATATGTCTCATGCCATATTTCTGTTGGATGGCACTGCTCTAGAGGGAGGAGAGAGAGGGGAGATGAACAAATAAAAATGTGTTTAGATACGTTCAGTAGCGGTGAGAGCCATGAAGAAAGATAAAGCAGGGAAAGGGGCAGAGACTGGAGGAGGGTGGCAGGTGCTGTTTTTCCATGGGCTGCTCAGGGAAGACCTCTCTGGGGACGTTGGGGACATTTGGGCAGGGATCTGAAGGAAGGGAGAGAGGGAGCTCTGCAGCTACCTGGGGCGACATTAGGCGCAGCAGAGGGACCTACAGATGTCAAGTTTCTGACTTAAGGACATGCCTTGTATGTTTCCCCGAGGAGCTAGGAGGGAGTGAGCCAAAGAAACATAGTACAGAATGAAATCTCAGCAACAGCCTGAGTTCAAACCATGTAGTAAGTAGAGAATCTGTGGTAAAGGCCTGAATCTCACTCTAGGTGGAGGAATCACAGAGTTTTTAGCACAGGAGACATGGTGACCTGACATCTGCTTTATAGGGTCACCGTAGCTGCTCGGTGGGGGTTGGGGGGGAGGCATCACAGAAAGGCGGGACTAGCAGCAGAGGAACTGATAGGAGGGCAGCGGTCCAGGTGAAAGGTCGGGCTGTCTCAGAGCAGGGGAGGTGCAGCGGGTGGTGAGTGGTGGTCAGATCCTGGATACGTGTGAGAGGTTGAGCCAACAGTGAATACTGCTGCATTTCCTTATTGGGATATGCAGTGTAAGAGGGCACGGAGTCAGGGAAGACCGTGAGGTTTGTGGCTTGGGTGACTGAGAAAATGAAGTTGCCTTTCACCGAGTGGAGAAGACAGAGAAGCAGAGAGATGTCAAGTCGGCATTTCTGTATTTGCATCTGGCGTTCAGGTGGGAAATCCAAGCCAGAGATAAACACTTTGTAATAGAAATGGCCACCAAAGGGCAGGAGAGTAGGCAGAGCCTGGAAGTACAGTATAATGCCAGTCAACACTAAGACTATTGGGGATTTGTGGCCACTCATTTCCACGGAGACCAGTTTCAGCACGGTAGTGCGTGTGCGCTGCGTTATCCAGCTTTTCTCCTCAACAGGACCACCAACAGGAACCATGTCTAACTCAGTTTTGTGCCTCGAGCCCTGGGCACCGGGCCTGGCACATAGTAGGCATGCCCTAAATATCTGTGGAACAGATGGATGAGTGTAGATGGGCTGTCAATCTATATGGCCATCTTTATGTGTGCCTTGAAGAAGCAGTCTTCCTATTTTCTAGGAGTCATAAAGACCAGCTGTGTATCGTGCCTCATCTCCTGCAGACTCAGGTATGGGTAAACCAAGAGTGTATTCAGTGTCTTCTGACTGTGGATACTTGTCTTAGCTTCACTGGAGTCATGTGCTGGACTGTGTAGAAGAGTTGCTTCATGGCTTGGTTTGGGGAGAATTATTTTTAAAGGCAGTTCACTTGCCATTACAGTAGTTTGCCAAGGTGGGCGCCATCTTTCTTTGAGGACTCTTGGCCTTTGGCCAGTAGTCAGTGACTCTGCTGCAGTTCTGTACAAATGCACACTCGTGGGAACCTGCATGTGTTAGGAAAGAATGATACTTGAAGCCATCAGTGCCTCAAGAGGAGTGACACAGCACCTCTTCTGTCCCTGGGAGTGGATGATTTTCCTCTGAAGACAGCCGTCACTATTGTCCTTCTACCCAAAACCCAGTCAACATGCCTCCGTGAGTGCTGACCAAACTCTGAATGATTTGGCCTAGGACCTTATTATTGGGTAAGAAGAGGTTGAGACATCACCACCTCAAAACCACCGAGATCATCAAAACATTTGCCTCACCTTTTCGGCATTGCTTGGATTCAGGATGCATGGGAGAATCTAGGGAGCTGTGTTATAAGACTCAGAATGGAGGATTTTTATTTTAAAGTTTTAAATTGAATTACGTGTCTTTCCTCCTGATCAGCTGTTTTTTATTTACCTGGTTTCTCTGGTGAGCTTTGGTGGGGGTAGGATTGGGTTTAGAAGTTATGCAGTGTTTCTAATGATCTTCAGCGTGGACATAAAGTGTGGCAAATAAATAGGTGGTGGAAGTGTGAATTAAATGGCCTCAGAACAGAAGGGGAGCTAGTGGGACTGAAGAATTCAGCACAATTAGGTCATGGAAATGAATTCACGAAAAGAGAACTAGAAGGTGCAAAGCAGTCACTGTGAACTGACACTGCCCTGGGTACTCTGTGAAGTCATCTTACTGCTTCCTCCCAGGAGTCTCTATAAGGTGGATCTCCATGTTACATGGAGGCACCCAAGCACAGAGAGGTTGCAAAGCTTGCTCAGAGTAGCACGGCCCGTTGGGGACAGAGCCAGGATTTTGTTTCCCAAATTTCTCTCAGTTATATATACTAGATGAAGCCTTTTGAAAACTGTCTCTCTTCTTTCCTTCCATCCTCCCTCCCTCCTTCCTAGCCCTTCTTCCTCCCCTCCTTTCTTCTCTCCTTCTTCTCTACCCCTCCCCTCCCTTCCCCTTTCTTTATTTCCCTTTCCTTCCCTTTCTTTCCTCTGTCTTTCTTGTGGTTAGGGTCTTGTTTAACCAAAAGATAGCCCGAGGTGGTGAAGAGAGTCTGGTTTTAGAGTTTCAAAGTATGAGTTTGGGTCTTAGCTTGAGCCCCAACCCTTAGAAGTACACTTACTCCTTCGGTTTAAATTGAACCTCTAAAAAAATGGGACTAAAGGCACTTGCCCTATCTATTCCATTATGTTGTTGTAAATACTGAAATAAATGATCCATTTAAATGTGCTTTATGGGGGCGCCTGAGTGGCTCAGTTGGTAGGCTCAGGTCATGATCTCATGGTTTGTGAGTTTGAGCCCCACATCTGGCTCCTCAGTGCCAGTGCAGAACTTGCTTGGGATTCTCTCTCTCTCTGCCTCTCTGCCCCTCCCCTGCTCATGCGCTCGCTCGCTCTCTCTCTCTCTCTCTCAAAATAACTAAACTTTAAAAAAGTGCTTATGAGTTGTTAAAGATATATATGTAGATCATAGTAACTGACATAGATAGTAGGAGAACATTGACCAGTAGTGGAAGCACCATGTCTTGGGGAAGCCTTTCAAGATGGCGAGCCAGGACGGAATCCTCACGAACTGGAGTGACAGGCAGGTAGGATGGATAGTCTGTGCCTCAAGCCAATCTCTCTGTCCTGAGTTCAGGCCTACAGAGTACACTCTGGAGAACGGTTAGCACATGGCTTCCAGATGGCCCTCCCGGGACATCCCACAAGTACCTCCGTCTGCTGTGCCCAAATGGTGCACTCTCCCAAGGTGGCAGGGGATGGGGAGTCACAGACACTGGCCTGACTTTGTAGACCCGGCCTTCAGCAGGAGGAACAGCGGGCTTCTGCAGGGCCTTTCGGATTTCCCAGGCACACCTGGGCGGTCCATTATGATTTAGGGTGCTCTGGGTAGACTTTAACAAAAATAATGGCACATTTTCAGTGAAAGTTAGGGCTCTTTCCTCAGTTTATTCCTGGGTTAAACTGCCTGTGGGCTGTGGGGAAATGGTACTTAAGAGACTTATTGGGTGCCTACCATGTGCCAAACACCATGGTGGGTACTGAGTATAGAAGATTGATGAAACAGTTACGTGTCCTGCCCAGGGACAATGACACACATTAAGCAAGCAATTCTACAATTGGCTATATAACTTCAACTGTGGAGAGTGCTCTGAAGGAAAATTGCAGGATGCTTCATCAGAGCATACAGAAAAGAACGGGTTAGATGCTGGGGGGCATAGAAGACATTCCCAGGAAACTGACACTCCTGCTCGTCCTCAAGGCTGATCTGGAATGAGCCGGGTCAAAAGTTACGTGGACGTTTTGGTGGCGGCTTTGGTGTATGTGCCCAGGATCACGTTGTACCAGGCTCCCATCTCCTCACCTTGGGCAGTGGGATGGTGTCACTGAGCATTTATATACCAAACTGGTTTCAGCAATGCCTGTGCTTGGCTGTAGAAGGTACTCTGGTCACAAAAACAGAATTAGATACAAGAGTATAAATGAAATGTGTGAAGAGGTGACAGGGCTTCTAAGCCGTTGCTTGGGAGCATTTCAGAATCTGCCCCCTGGACCAGGTGTCTGAAGATTCGACACATGCTTTTTTCTGGTTCGCTGCGGTAGCGGGGAGAGAGACTCCCTCGCTGATGATGAGCCCACAGAGTAAAGTCATCATTAGACCTCACACCCGTGCTGTTGTGGATCTTGGTCCCCATGCTGACGTGTGGATCAATTCTAAGCCCATCTTGATAGGCTGGTGGAGAACTCAGTCATTATTAGGGTGGCCTGTCGCCCTGCTTCTGCAAAGATCCCAGGTGGGTATAGTCCTAAGGTATTGGAGATTTCTCTCTGGTTACCTGTCCATCCACATACGTTTCTTTTTTGATGCCCATTATCTCAGGCCATGTGGTCCTGTTGGTTGGGCTGCTCTGTTGCCACATCCAGTGCAGATGTCCCCCTGCCACTCTGCCTAACAACCTGTGGTCTCCTCCTGGTCTAATGGAAACCTTTCTTCGCACCCACTTGCTGCCCTTAATGGTTGCCCTCCCCGCCTTGCTCTGCTCTGAGTCCCCAGGCAGCATTAGTAAGTAAGTTTGGAATCTATAAAAGATGTGAGGAGCCCTTAACTTCCAGCAACTTCTACTTCCTGCCCTGTAAAATTTCTGCAAGCCCAGAATTTACAAAAGCAAATAATACCCGTAAATCTGCAGGTCTCGTATATGATTTGATACCTTATGTTGGCAAGTGACCTTGTCTTCTGTGCCCAAGGTATCTTCACTTGGCCGTGGTCTCAGTCATAATTGAGCCCTTAGCAGCTGTCCTCTCCAGAAGTCCAGAGTGAAATGTTTCTCCTTGGGCTAGCTTGTGTTGTGAAGAACAGAGTCAGGTTTGGGTTTTCATTTGTAATGAGACGTCAAACCAAGCATCATTGTATTTTTGTATGGAATTACATTTCTGGTTTCTAAGATGAATTTCACATAAGGTTAAGTGCACATAGCTTACACGTGTAGTTGAACTTTGATAAATATATGCACAAATGGGTGTGCCTGGGTAGCTCAGTTGGCTAAGCAGCTGACTCTTCGTTTCGGTTCAGGTCATGATCTCACAGTTCATGAGTTCGAGCCCTGCATCAGGTACTGACAGTACGGAGCCTGCTTGGGATTCTCCCTCTTTCTCTCTCTCTCTCTCTCTGCCTGGCCTTCTCTCTCTCTCTCTCTCTCTCTCTTTCTCTCTCTCTTTCTCTCTCTCTCAAAATAAATAAATAAACTTAAATATATATATATGTGTGTGTATATATATATATATACATATATATATATATGGATGGATGTATACACACACACACATAAATGTAACCAATATGCTAATGAAGATGTAGAACATTCCATCATCTCCCACAGTTCCCTGCCTCCAGTCAGTCCCCTTGTCTCAGTAGTAGTGACTGTTTTGATTTATTTTTTTAATTTTTTTTTAATGTTTAGTTATTTTTGAAAGAGAGACACACACACACAGAGTGTGAGCAGGGGAGGGGCAGAGAGAGAGGGAGACATAGAATCCGAAGCAGGCTCCAGGCTCTGAGCTGTCAGCACAGAGCCTGACGCGGGGCTGACTGTTTTGATTTCTATTACACGGTAGGTACTCTTTAGGATCTGGCTGTATTGATGTATGTATGTATGTATGTATTTATTTTTGCTCAGCACGGTGGCTTTGAGATTCATCCGTGTTGTGGTGTACATCAGCAATTAGTTTCTTTATTTTGCTGGGTAGGACTCCCCAGTGTGAGCCATGCTGCCCCAGCTTGTGGACCCCTCCTCCTGTTGTTAATTGCGTCCTTTCCAGATTCTAGCTGTTACGAACAAGCTGCTATAAGCGTTCTTGTACAAGTCTCTGTGTGGGCTGTGCTTTCATTTCTCTTAAGCAAATACTTAGAGGTCAAATTGCTTGGTCTTAAGGAGGTTCACACAAGTAGAAAGTACAAAAAACCAGTGTGTATCCACTCCAGTCGTAGCAACTATCGGCATCCAAAGGCAGTTGCAGACATGGTATTATTTTGCCTTGAAATACTTCATCATGCATCTCAGAAAAGGCGTTTTATTGCGTGGCATAATGCATGTTAACAGCTAACAGAATTAAAATAATTCCTTACTGTCGCCTGTTATTTGGTAAGTTTATCCAGTGGTCTTTTTTTTAAAAGGTCTTTTTACGGTGAGTGTTTTCAACAGAGAATGAAAAGTGTCCACTCACTAATAAATGTTTTGAATCTAAAGTCCCTTAGTTTTGTCATGCCTTCTGACTTAAATCAGCAGGCCAGAGCAGGACTGGGTGCTTCTGGGAATAGTTTTACTTTTGATTTGTTGTTCTCATGGTCAGGCAGAGTTAGAGATGGAGCTTAGTTTTGTTGTAATTTTCCCCTAAGAAGGTCCTTTGTGGCAATTTTTTCCATTGATCTCCCTCCAAATTCTATTAAAAATTTTTTTATCCATAACTTAAGTGTTCTTTTTCTTTTCCCAAAACCATGTATTTAGGTTGGGTGGGATATTTGAACGCATGCAGAAAGGACAGCATGGTCGTCAAGGTGGGTGAGTGGAGAAGGGCACGGTGTGGAATGTTACAGCCTCCATTTTTTCTAGGGCTCCCAGTGAGCGACCAGAAGATGCCTGTGCCCCACTCCCCCCAGCAGCTTATGATGGGCACAGTCACATCACAACTGGGATGTATACATCAGCTCTTATGTATCACCTCTTATGCGCACGCAGAGGTCTTACTACATAAAGTGATTCCGTGGACCCCATGTCAGTAAGATTACGTGCTTTCCCAGTGCCGCAGATGTGGGGCATTGAACATTTAATTTCACGAAAGACTATGTGTAGAGTGGGACTGTTTGGAGGGGGACCAAGACCTGGAAAGTCCTGAGACTGGTAGACATGCAGTACCAGAAAGCGGAGGGGGCACTTACTTACAAGTTCAGTGGAGTGAATGGCGATTGCACTTAGCTCTAAGACACACGACAGCATTAAAGCTACGAACAGAGGATGTTGGAGAACACAAGACATGTTGATTTCTGTTCCTACCTTCCAGGGAGCTTGGGTCTAATCTACTCAGGCACAAGTGTAGAAAATGCACATTATACTCGGTTGATTTTATTCTTTGCTTTTTCTGTTTTTGTCAGATGATTTCATGCAGACAGTAGAAATCAAAATGGTAAAGAAGATCTTATAATGAAAAGCACAGTGCCCTCTGCTTCATGCTTAATCATCTTGTTCTTAGCTCTTAGTCTCCCTGGAATTGCCCCCATAAATCTAAAAAGTATGCTTATGTTGCTGGTTCTTGATGAATCAATTTTAGACATTCCTTCAGTTCTCTGCTCTGAATGGGCTTTTGCTCACTTATGCTACCATTAGCTTTTGTTCCTTGATGTTTCTTATCTTTGTTTCTTGATATTTCTTGAATTATTTTTGGCTTGGTTTTCTCTTAGTCGTCTTTCAACCTTATATGATAGATAGAGACCTTTGAGTCTTACCCCATCAACTTTTGCTATCCCTTCTTGATTCTGACAGTGCAGATGTGCATATTGGTGCCCCTGCCTTCCCTCTACCACTCCTTCGGCTTTCTTTAGCTCACATCTATCTTTGCTCTTACATACTCAAGGACGAGGCCATTCACAGGCTCTTCTGCAAACATACTTGAGCCTCTCCAGTTTTGTTCAGAAGTTGACGCTAATGTTGAAAATCAGCAAGCAGCCCTTAAGTAATTGTGATGGAACATATTATCTGTGCTCCCTCTCCTTTTTTAGAACTTCACTGGAATCTGTAGGTGGCTGATTGTTCTCCTTTTCTCTTTACTTTTATAAATTAATTGCACTTTTATTTCTTTGCTGTCATTTTGAAGTAGTCTTGGGAAGGAGGGAGAGGCAGCTAAGTGTTTGTTTAGTCTTCCATCTGGACTTGCTGGTCAGGGCCGTGAGGTGCAGAGGTGACGAGCACTCCGGTGACATGAACCCAGAGCACGCTCGTGGTCCAAGGGATGTGGATATGTCTCCTTCTATCACCTCTTCTCTTAGGCTTGGTACCCAGCTTCCTGAACCTGGGAGGTCAAAAGGAGTCCAGAAGAAGCTGGTTCATTGCTGTACGGGAACATTGTCCTATTCTCAGTAAAGTTGACATTTCTGGAAAGTCTGTCCTCACTTTCACTTCACCTCTGTGGATAAAGTGTTTGGGGATGGGGTGGGGGGAAGGCAACCCATGCAATGGACCCTGTTCTTTTGGTCTTGGATCCATAATTCCAGGCATCAGCGATGCCTGCTGAGAGGCACAGCCTCTCATGGATTTTAGGTTTCTACATTTTTCTTTGCTTGACTGCCCTCTCTACTTCTAGTGTTGGTCTCCTTGACAGAGGAAACTGGGTTCAATATATTGTCTACACAGGATTCACTGAGAATAATAAAGTAAATTTGTGTAAAAACTCAGTGTGTTCAACGCTGTGTTCAACGGTGTGCCCTAACAGCTAATGAGATTCGTCATCGGCGTATGAAGTTTCTCTATTGCCTTCTTTCCTTAGTTATGCAACTCTTAAAGAATCTTTCTATGGTAGAAAAAAGTAACTAGACATATCTGCTGCACTGAAGGCCATGCTGTTCCAGAATCTTACCCAACCGCTTTATTCCTTAGAATTTGAGTTTCTGGGGACGGTTGGAGTGTGGGAACCCCGGCCGGGATGAGTGTGGTATCTATCTTTAGCAGCTCTGAGCCTGGCACCAGGCTCCCATGGAAGTTCTGGGCCAGCCAGGATTTTGATGACATCATTTATGGCAGCAACAAAGCCTCAGAGGGGGAGCAAGGCCCTGATTGGAGGAAGAAGTGCTAAACATAGCTTCCTAGGCTGTAGGCAGACTAGTGGACAGACCACCATAGGGCAGTAAGGCTGGGGGCAGGGACGGCCAAGTCGTGTTGCTTCTTTGTTGGACTCCTTGTGCTTCCCATGTGACTCAGATCCAGGAGGCCCAGCATACATCTGAGCGTGCCAGTCTCCCTGTGGTAGCCTACAGAGGGCCTGGCCCTGGACTTGTACCTCGTCCCTCCTCGGGGGGCTGTGTTCGCTTGAGTATTGGGCATTTGGCCTGGTGTTCCCTTCTCTCCATCTGCCTTTCTGCATTTCTGGCATACTTAATTTGAAGAACTTTTTCTTCTGTGATGTAGCCTATCGTGATGCTCTGTCAATATCTGCTCAGATAAACAGATTAAATTAGTAAAATAAATAAATGAGGTGTCATCTGTACGGTGGAGGTAGAGAGTGCTCGTCAGAGACGTCATGTGTTCCTGCACATTTCCCAGCCTCCCCTCCTCCCCTGCGGTGAGGTCGAGGCCATGTAACTAAGTCCGGCCAATAGGCTGTGGGAGGAAGGGTACGTGGCACTGTTGGACCAAGACACTTAAAAGCTGATACTCCTCTCTATCCTCCTGCCCGCTGTGGGGACCCTGGAGGCCTCATGTTGAAACGTGGCATCACCAGATGGACGGAACCCAATCCCTAAGCCATTGGATGGAACAGAGTTTCTGATGGCCAGCAAGGGACTTTATGTGACAAAGAAATAAACTTTTATTGGGTTAAATCGCTGAGGCCTCGGGGTTTATTTGTAACAGCAACATACTCTAGTATTGCTTTGAGTAATATAGTTTCTGGGAGCTCAAAGGGACCCGAGTATTCATTATTTCTCTGCCCTTGACTTGCAGCTGAAGAAGCAGGCTCAAACAGTGCAGATAGTGGGAGAGCCTGGCCAGGCCCTGAGGTTCTGGATGCCAGGGCGCCTGGCCTTCTCCCACCGTCTGGCCCCTCGTGTGGTAGAAGATACCGTGGAAAGATCACCAGACACGCAGTCGCATCATAGTTTAGACCCTATGATTTTACATTGTCAGGCGCGTTTACAAAGTGGTTTTAACAGTGACTGTTCATTGCACGGTACTCTGGTGTTCAAATTGAGTCTCGGAGGCATTTAGGAGATAGACACAGCCTTTGCAGTTTTTCATTTAATAC
The DNA here is from genome assembly GCF_018350175.1 of Felis catus. Lineage (NCBI taxonomy): Eukaryota > Metazoa > Chordata > Mammalia > Carnivora > Felidae > Felis > Felis catus. The sequence goes on along the minus strand of NC_058376.1, from coordinate 150,805,455 downwards.
ATGCTTGCCAGAAGCTAGTTAGCAGCTGGATAACTTCCAAACATTTGCTGGTGCTCTAGTGGACCTGTCTGTGGTGGAGCAGGGGTTAGAGGTAATGAAGTGGTTTCCTGTAACTGCAACTGGCCATTAATTGCCAGCGTTTGCTGAACTGACGGTCTCCTTAAGCCTACCAGGCCGAACTGGGCCAGCGGAAGGAAGGGAGGGAAGGGTTGAGAGTGCGGGAGGCAGAGCGCTTCCTGCCTGTCTTTGAGAGGCTCTCAGGGATGGGGGATGGCGGTGTGCGAGCTTCTCCCCCTTTCCCTGTGTTAAGGAAAGGGAACCGAATGCACCTGGAGACCTGCTTCTGCCGCCCCCTGGTCTCAACTGCTCACTTCTGATAGGACCCGCACCTGCTTTGCCCTGTGTGGGGGAGGGCGGTACTCCACCGCACAAGAGTCAGGTCCAAGTGTCTTGAGGAAGTAAGAGCTGCCAGGCGTGTGGAAGAAGCACTGTAGGGAAGAGAAGCGTCTCCCCCGGTCTAGGAATAGTTTGTGTTTCTAGTCTGTTATACAGACGCTCCTTTGAGGATTCATCGCCCCCCCTTTTTTTTTAAAGTAGAAAGAACACAGTACTTTTAATAAAATGGGTCAGTGATCTTTCTTCATTCAAAATTCATTTTAATTTTCAACAAATTAAAATTTTATTACAAGAACTTGAGTGTTCAAGAAGTTTCTTTTTCAAAAAGTAAAACGCCTTTGTTCTCAGCGTCTTTTGTTGGGACGCTTAAATCGAGCTCACGAATGAACAAAGGCCCCCGGTTGTATCCGTCTCTGAATTTGGAAGTCCGATGGCCTTGTCTTTACTCGGTTGGAATAAGTGGGCCCTACGGTTGATGAGATAGCTGGGCGTTCACAGAGTGCCTCTGCCTGACATCTCCACACTGGCCCTTTGTAGCTCCTCATACTCCACACTGACACCGTGGCACTGACCTGTCCAGTTAATGAATCTGTCATCTCAGAGGGGACAGGAGGGACTCCTTCCTCTGCAGCAATAGATCAGCGTGGCCAGCCAGTCACCTGGAAGGGCCCTGAAAGAAGAGAGCCCGAGAGCAGGTGCATTTTAAAGTCCAGTGGAAGGTCTGGTATGGTTCTGTTTGAATGTCACTTTGGGAAGGGGAAGGCCCTGTGAGAGTCAGAACCGGGAGACATCGGGAGAGAGCCTGGAGACCTGTGGGGGCAGGTGCAGGGACCTCAGAAACAGGTGGGGGGCGCAGGGTATAGAGTATCAATCTCAAACTAGAGGGGACCTCCCAAGATTTTTTTAAGAATCTCCTTTTTACTTATTATTAGAATTTTTATTAATAATGAAAAGGTCAAATATACTAAATCAGAGTTGTTGGATTATTTCAAAATCATGGACTTAATGTCAGGACCCTCCTGGGCAAATGAGAAGGGAATGAAAGGGCAGAGGGAGAGAGGGAGAGCTTTATAATTGTAATAAGTGTATTAGCTCTTGAGGAATAGTCCGGAAGGTGGACTTACATGTATAGTTAAGACTTACGTGTATAATTAGAATGTTCTAGAGAGTTAGAAATAAGAACATCAAGGGGCACTTGGCTGGCTCAGTCGGTTAAGTGTCTGACTTTGGCTCGGGTCATGATCTCACAGTTCGTGGGTTTGAGCCCCACATTGGGCTCTGTGCTGACAGCTCAGAGCCTGGAGCCTGCTTTGGATTCTGTGTCTCTGTTTCCCTCTGCCCCTCCCCCACTTGCACTCTGTCCCTGCCTCAAAAATAAACCTTTAAAATTTTTTTTTAAAAAAGAAAGAAAACCATCAAGGCAGACCCATGGGAATACCTACATCTCGGTGGAAGGTAGGAAAAAGGAAAGACTTCCTGAAGAGGGGAATTTTTAGATCTGATTCTTGAAGACGGACAGGATTTTTTTAAGCGGAATGAAACAAAGGTCTGGGTAACAGGAAGCATCCTGGGCAAAGTAATAAGGACATGTTTTCTCAGCCCCACATCGGGACCTGTGGGGGGCCGTGGAGGAAGACAGTAGTTTTGCTTCCACTGTTCCTGATCATAAGGGATAGAGTGTGGTGTTCCAAGAATGTCACCTCCTCTTATTTCTAGTGACCCTCAGAAAAACGGTTTCTTGTCCATTGCCAAAAGGGGGAAACTGAGGATCCGAAAAGATGTTAAGTAACTTACTCAGATTGTACACAGTGAGAGGTAAATTCAAGCCGAGGCAGTTTCACCCCAGAGCTGAGGCCAGTAACTAGGATAGATAGCACACAGCCTTGGCATTGAACCAAGGCCACCCAGGCGCCATGGGACGTAGTAGGGGAAGTTAGGGCCATCTTAGAAAATCTGGTACCTGTGCTTGCTAAAGCTTTGCATATTGGAGGGGGGAGCTAGGAGGGCTTGATTTAGGATATGGGAAAGGGTAGTTGGGACATTACAGTAGTCATTAGTCCCCTGTGGCATTGAGCTCTTCAAATATGGCTTGTCCAAATTGAGATGTAGTCCAAATATAAAGTACACTCTGGATTTCGAGGATCTAGTGTGAAAAAAAGCTATAAAAGATATCAGTAATCATTTTTATATTGAAAACAAAACATACCTAAAATTACATTTTAAATAAAAATACAGTTAGAATTAATTTTACCCATTGTTTATTTTATTTTTATTTATTTATTTTAAATGTTTTTATTTATTAGAGGGGGGGGAGGGGCAGAAAGAGGGAGAGAGAGAGAATTCCAAACAGACTCCGTGCTGCCAGTGCAGACCCTGACTCGGGTCTTGAACCCATAAACCATGAGATCATGACTTGAGCCGAAACTAAGTCAGATGCTCAACCCACTGAACCACCCAGGCACCCTGTTTTTTTTGTTTGTTTTTATTTTTTTAATGTTTTATTTATTTTTGAGAGAGAGAGAGAGCACAAGTGAGGGAGGGGAAGACAGAGGGGAAGACACAGAATCTGAAGCAGGCTTTAGCACAGAGCCCGACGCAGGGTTCCAACTCACAAACCATGAGTTTGTGACCTGAGCCAAAGTCGGACACTTAACCGAGTGAGCCACCTGGGCACCACCCCCCCTCTTTTTTTTAATGTGATTGCTAGACTACTTTATATACATGTTTCACATTAAGCTTTTATTGGACAACACTAGTTTGGAATGCAGGTTAAGCAGTTTGGAATTTATAAGACCAAAAAGTAAGCTTTCTTTCTCAATTTTGTTTGGGGCTAGTGCTTTTCTGTATGAGGTTTTTAGCTTTCTGAAGGGTCCAGGCAATGTCTTAGCTACCAAATTGTATATTGACCTTTGCTTTCAAGTATTGTTGTCTCTCTCAAGTGAAGGTAGTCTCAGAACAATGTCCTGGTTTGGGCCTTACTATGTAGTTTAAAAGGAAAGTCCATTGTGTTCATGCTGTATTCACTGCAGAAAGTTTGCACATCTCAGGATGGAATAAATCCTTTGATGTCTCTTTGAAGTTAATGGTTGACCAAGTATGTCATGACCTTTGAAATAATATGTGGCTTTAGAATAGCCTTATCTTCATAATTTGTATAGTGTCTCTGGCACCATAAAATTAAATTATCATGTATTTGCCTATGGGGCCTGCCTTTAGGAATGGCCAGGGGAGTTTGTTGCTGCAAATGTGGTTGTAAGGTAAAAGGGAATGATACTAAAGCTTCCATTCACTTTTAAATGTGTAGCCCTTCGAAGATGTGTAGTTACTAATTGGGAGGTTCTGGTTCCATTCACCCCATAATCCCATAGTCTTTAATAACAGTTTCTTACAAGGTTGCTTTTGTGGTGTTAAGTTCCTGATCTTATTTACTTTTCCACTGCAAATGTCAGAGCTTCAACTCTGTTGGGCTGTGATAAAGCTTCTTGGCACAAATTCTTGGCCTAGCCCTCATTCCTCCAACCCCTGGCTGCGGAAGGCATTTCTTTGGCATTAGGTGTGCACAGATTTCAGAACTCGAAAGGGAGGAAGGAGGAAGGTTTCCACAGCCACTGAAAAAGCAGCTGTCTCCAACCACAGTAGTTCAGGCACATACACAATCATCTCACCAGAGACACAGAGCTGGTGAGGGCAGATGGACAACATGGAGATCAGAATTTCTTGTACTTCGTCGCTCTGTGCTGTGTTGCTAGAATAACTTGCTTGTTCCGTGAACTTCTTCAGTTTCTGGATATGGACCCTAGCCTTGGTGGCCAGCAGCTGCCTTCCCTTTCCTCCTCACCAGCTCCTAAAGCCAACAGTTCCTAAGCCGACATGTTCATAAGGAAATTCATGAACAACCTCTTTGACTCACAGGTGACTTTTAATGGGCTCCTTCACCCCAATGGGAGACTCCTGGTCCAGGGTAGAGATTCCTTTGCTGGAAATTGGAGCAAGGCCTCTAATTCCAAGAAGAGCTCAACCCCAGGTGCGCCTCGAGTCCCAGCCTTCTTCAGCTCACCTGGCCCCTGTTGGCCTGACTCACGGGCTCCCATTCTGCATTAACTATTAATGTGTGTAAGCCTAGGAGGCGAGTATCCTGCCCTGGCTGATTCTTCTCCCCATGCCTCAGGCCAAACCCAGAGTGCCTAGCTTCTGCATGTCTAAGTAGATTCTGGGTCCCAACACGTTGACATACCCAGTAAGTTGCCAGGGTCTTTGGAATTAGTTCAGGAATGGAGTGTCTCCTCTGCCCCTACCAGGCTTCCCCAAATGTTGGTGTGTGGTCAGCCCCTGTAACTGTGCTGGTTTAATGCTGGTCGTCTCCCACAATGTAATGCTTCGCTTGCCTTTTATGTCTCCTGGGCTGAGCAACTCATAGCCACCAAGGCCTGCTTTGCCCCATTCCATGCCAGGAATGTGCCTGGAGCCTGCATTTCCTCCCTTCCCAAGACTGCTCCTGGCCACTGGTTAGGCAGACATGGTTTTGTATTGCTCTCGGAATCCTGTCTCTAGAGCTCCCCACCCTACTGCTCTACATACCAGGGCTGGCGTCTACCTGAGTGCTCTTGGCAGATTGCCACCCTCCCCTGAACCAAGGCTCAGGCAAGGTCCGGTCAGACTGCCCGATGTCTATGGCTTGTGTCCCTCCCTGAGCCGCATCTCTGAGCCCCAAGAGGACCGACACTTCCCCAGACCCTGGACATTTGCCATATGGTCTTGCCGTACCCTGCTCTTGTGTCCTCCCCTTTTCTTCCCTCGCCTTCTCCTTCCCCTCCTGGGTCGGCTCCCCCACAACCAGGTTTATCCAACTGGGGGGGTCCAGGACAAAATTCTAGAAGCTTCTATTCCTGTGAGAGCATAAAAAACATCTGTGTGTGGTCCTGAAGCAGAGCATAGTGGCCTACGTTGTCTGCCGTGCCTTGGTGACGCGTGGTGAGAGAGGGAGAGAAAAGTCTTAAAATTCACTGTTGACCGTATTTTTGATCCTCCTTCCTTGACACAGTATTTATTCGTTTTTACATGAACCTCAGAGCAAAAGCATGGGGGCGGTATGTAAGGCCAGATGCTCAACTGTACTACATGTCTCGTTGCAAATACAAGAATGAAGGAGTTCATCAGTGTTGGTTTGCTTTATGGCCGAAGAAGCCTCACCTGACATGTGACCATGGGTATGTTCCTTCATCTTCAGTGCTCTGCTTTCCCCACTGTGCACGAAGAATGATGGAGGTGCCTATCTGGGGGCTGTGAGGGTTCCGTGGATTAATACACGGACGGCCCTGTGGACAGATTTGGGACATAGAAAGGACTCGGAAGAGCTGTTGGTGGCTTGCTTTTGGCCGGTTCATCTGGTGCAGGCGTTAAATCATTGCAGTTACATTTATGTTTTCATATCTGTTTAATACATTCAAATGGTTTTATGGCTTGGCTTTTCCTAAAGCGAGATACATTCTCTTTTCATCTAATAATCATTAGATGATTCTCGACAGGTAGAAAGGAATGCTCGAGTTTGTTTTATAGCCAATGCTTAATTGTTTGGACCTTATAAAATAAGTTTTCATTTAAATTCCAGTTAGTTAACATATAGTGTAATATTAGTTTCAGTTGTACACTATAGTGATTTAACACTTCCAGACAGCACCCGGTGCTCATGGTGACAAGTGCCCTCCTTAACCCCTGCCACCTCTTTAACCCATCCCCACCCCCACCTCCCTTCTGGTAACCATCAGTTTGTTCTCTACAGTTAAGAGTCTGTTTCTTGGTTTGCCTTTCTCTCTCTTTCTTGCCCCCTTTCCTCTTTTGTTTTGTTGAAATTACCCCCGCGAATGAAATCATATGGTATTTGTCTTTCCAAAAATACTAATTATTTGAACCTTTGATGTCTGTCTCCACTTTGTATATTCACTCGAGTCCTGACCCACCGTGGCCAAAGGAGACTTTTTTCCCTTAGATTTGGACACTCTGACTCCTTTTCATTTAGGGAGGTTGCTCTATATAGTTTCTGTTGCCCTGCATACCTTCTGTAGGGCTGTTTAGTAGCTTCTTTTCTTTCTGATTACAGAAACAAAGTATTTCTATATGAAGTAGAAAATGGCTCAGTGGGCCCATGAAGAGTGGATTTATGAGAAAATCACACTTTCTGCTTTGACAGCTTAAGTATGAAAGGGAAGCTTTTAAATATAAGGTAGAAGCCCTGTACGCAGGCAGGCACCCCAGCAGGACTATAATTGACCTTAGATACTGCCGCCGAGAGTGTTTGTTTTCTCCTGGAGCGACATTTCTGTCTCCAAGGCAGTTTCCAAAATCTTGCGTGTCACAGCTCTACAGTCAGCAGGGCCTCCGAGCACTGCACAGACAGTGTCCATCCGTTAGTCCCTTTATTCTGAAGGCGCTCTGCCCTCATGTGACATTAAAGCCCTCAACATTGCGGATGTGCTCGAAGCCGCCTGACACAGAGGTGATTCTGGTCCACTGTTGCCATTATTGGGAACAGCAAAGGATGCCTCTGGTTGGAAAAGCTTTACATTGAGAAGCCTGTCCCTAAAACTGACATTGTCAAACCTTCGTTTCCTCTCTGAAGTAGAGAGAAAGTATTCGAGAGCAAATGATGGGTTTAAGAGCTAAAATAGGATGTAAACATCAGTCCTGAATTCAAGCATAGCCCGCTCGATTTATAAATGAGGAATCGAAGTCCCTGGGAGTTAAGCGTGTTACATAAAGCAACACAGTAAGTGATACTGGCAGTCTCATCCTGTTCCCTCAATCATGACAGTGTGTCTCTTGTTTAGTCTTTGTTTTGCAGTGCAGTTAGGCATTCAGTTAAATGTCAGGAGAGCTACACTCCACAACCCCCACCTACTTTCAAGGGAATATTTAATTTAAGCCCACTGTATTGTTGAAATACAAACAATCATGATTTAAAATAAATTTGTTTTTTAAGGCATTTGATTCTGAACATTGAGAAATGAATTTGCATCCTTCATTATGAAACTCATGCATATTCACGTGGGATATTACAGCCCAGCTCTAGGTACGTTGTACAAATGCCAACAGCTGGCTGATTTCTGCTTCCAGGAAGTGGAACAGAGGTACTTCTCCCTATTCCTTCTGCTAAGTACAACTAAAAACGCCAGACACTATATCTAGACAAATGGAAGGAGACTGTGAAAGGTAGCTGGAAGAAAGCAGACTGGCTAAGTGCCCCTGGAACTGAAGAATGACACAGTGGCAAGTTCCCTGGGCTTTCTTTGTGCCTCATATGAATCTGAGATTTGGAAGTGAAATATCTGGCAGCCTGGAAATGCAATGGTCATAGACAAAAAAAGCCTCAACCCCCCCACCCCGCCACCCCCCAAACAAACAAGACCATCCAACAAAAGCCAAAGAACCAGGAAAGGAGTAGCTGAACAAGACTGAAAACTTGTAGACAACAACTGCTATCCTCGATCCAAACACCACAGAAGAGGATCTGGGGCTCCCAGCCCCACCCAGAGAAGGCCAGGTAGGGAGCTGAAACTCTTAGCTTCAATGGCCACTAACAAGCCCCCACCTCTCTTGTGGTGTAAATGGGGCCCTGTAGGGAGCCAGACTTCTACCTGCACCCGGCAGAAACAAAGTGCTTCTCCCCATCCCTGCCACGGTGGTGTCAGTAAAGGACTAGGGAAGAGTCAAAACTTCCAGCATTGGCAGAGATAATGAGGCCATCTGCCCTATGGAGTTACCGAAGACCATTTGGGGGGCTGCAGTTCCTACCCAGCAGTAATGAGGAGCCTCCTCCCCGGGTGTCAACAGAAGCCAAGTGGGGAGCCTACACTTCTCCCCCTATCTGGCAGCAACAATGCCACATTGGTGTCAGAGAAAGCCAGCTAAAACAGGCTTAAATAAGACCTAGAGTCTTAGAACATAATACAAACATGTACAGTCTTCAGTAAACAAAAAAATTGCATACCAAGAACCAGGAACATCTCAAACTGAATGCAAGTAGACAATCAGTAGATGCCAACGCTGAGATGGCAGATATGATGGGAATAAGCAGTATTTTGAAGCATCCTTGATAAAAATGGCTCAGCCAGCAATTTTGAACATGTTAGAAACAAGGAGACAAAACGAAAAGCCTCAACAAAGAAGTAGAAAGTTTGAGCAAAGAAATAGAAGGTATGATGAAGAACAAAAAGGAAATTTTTGAACTGAAAAATATAGTAACCGAAGCTCAAGAACAGAATGAAAGGGTAGAGGAAAGAATCACTGAGCTGGAAGATACAACAATAGAACTTACCAAATGTGAACAACAGAGAGACAGTGAAATGAAACAAAAAAAATGAACAGCCTTAGTGGCCTGTGGGACTGTAATATGGTATCTTACATTCGTGTTATCAGAGTTTCAGGAGAAAGAGGGCTGCAAAAGTACTTGAGGACATAATAGTTGAAAACTTGCCAAAGTTGTCAAGAAAGAAACACAAGCCTAGAGATTTAAGAAACTGATAGAATTTAAAACAGGGTGAACTCAAAAGAAACTCTCTTCTAAATTAAGAAAAGAAAAAATCTTGAAAACAGCCAGAGGAAAATGGCACCTTACATACAAGGGAAAAACAATTAGAATGACAGCAGATTTCTCAACAGAAACTGTGTAGACCAGAAAGAAGTGGTACTATTATTATTTTTTTTAAGCTGCTGAGAGAACTGTCAACCCAGAATCTAATACACAGTGAAGACAGTCTTCAGGGATGAAGAGAAAAATCAAGACATTTTTAGGTAAAGAAAAACTAAAGACTGGCTAAAGAAAGTTCTTTAAGCAGAAATGAAGTGACAAAAGAAGTAAATTGAAAACATCAGAAAAGAGGAATTTGATAAGCAAAAATAGGAGCAAATATAATATTTTTTATTCCCTGGTAAATATGTTTTTTAAATTATGCTTGACAGTGGAAGCAAAATTATGCCATTGTCTGACGTGATGCTAAATGTATGTAGAGGAAATATTTCAGGCAATTATATTGTAAACAGGGTAAAAGGACTTAATGGGAGATAAGATTAATATATTTCACCTGAACTGGTAAAAATGACTACATTAGTAGACAGTACTATGTTATATATATATATATATATATATATATATATATATATATATATATATATATAATGTCATACCTACTAACCACTATTAAAGTTATACAGATAACATTCTAAAAACATTAGATAAATCAAAACGAAATTCTAAAAAATGCCCAAGTAACCTGTAGGAAGACAGGACAAAGAAAATAGAGAATCAAAAGAATAAACAGAAAAAAAAATAGCAAATTTAAGCCCTAACATATCAATAATTACATTAAATATAAATGGCCTACATACACCAACCAATTAAAGACACGAATTAGCAAAGTGGATAAAAAGACACATCCCAAAGGTATGCTGTCTATAAGAAACCTGCCTTAAACATAACAATAGAGGCTGGTTGAAAGTGAAAGTATGAAAAAAGATATATCATGCAAAACTTAATAAAAAAAAAACAACAACAACAGGGGGCGCACCTGGTTGGTTCAGTCAGTTAAGCGTCCGACTTTGGCTCATGTAATGATCTCACCTCACCTGAGTTCGAGCCCTGCGTCAGGCTCTGGGCTGACAACTCAGAGCCTGGAGTCTGCTTTGAATTTTGTGTCTCCATCTCTCTCTGCCCCTCCCCTGCTCATGCTCTGTGTCTCTCTCTCTCTTTCGCAAAAATAAATAAACATTAAAAAAGAACCAGGAGTGGCTATATTATAATGGATAAGCTATATTGCAGAGCAAAGAAAATCACCAGAGACAGAGGAAGAAGGCATTACATAAAAAAGGGTTGATGTACCAAGAAGATGTAGGAATCTTAAATGTGCATGTACCAAACAACAGACCTTGAAAATAGGTAGAGAAAAGCAGGTAGAACTGAAACCAGAAGTAGTCAAGTCAGTGATTAGAGATGGAAACTTCAACAACGTCTCTGAACAGTTAACAGAACAACTAGACAGATAATCAGGAAAGATATAGAAAAAAACCAACACCACAGTCAACCATGGAGAGGCAGTAGGTTACTGTGGAAAGAGTCCAGCACCAGGGTATAAAGAGCCACCACGGAGAAGAACATGAGTTGGAAGATGCCTCCAAATTAGAAATTGGTAACTTTTTCCATCAGTCTGTGCCCTCAGAGCGAGTCTTAGCTCTCCCCATCAGTGTCTGCAGACCTAGTGTGTGCAGGGCTAGAAGAGGTCAGAGAGTCCCGCAGTCGATCCTGAGAGCTCACTCAGTCCTCCCTCCACTCTTGTAGCTAACGGCACTGAGGCTGCTCTCCACTCCTGGGGTCTGTGTATTAGGCACTGACAGTGCCCAGCGTCAGGGACCAGACCCTCAGGCCTCACTTCCTAGCAGTGTGCTTGCATTTCCTCAGAGCATCGGCCCAAGCTTCTGAATTGGATATGTTAAAGCAACCATAATTTGCATATAAAATCTAAAGTTACATTTGCATGAATGGTGTTACCTCTAAAAATACGTAGACCAGATTTTAAATGAGGACAGAATGCACAGAATCTCTAGAACTACTTTCGAATAAGTGACCCTCTGGCAAACTGCATGAATCTAGAGGCAGCAGTATGAACTCTTAGCTTTTTAATTTCTTGCCTGATCAACCATCACTGAAAAGTTAATAGCTCAGCATTAGGAACCTTATTGTGCAGAGATTGGCAAACGATGGACCCACGGGCCAAATCTGGACTGCCACGTGTTACTGTATGTGAAGTTTTATCGGAGCCTAGAGAGCAACATCAGAACCATCTGGGAACTTGTTGGAAATGAAATTCTCCTGCTGCAGACTATTGACTCAGAAACTCAGGGGGTGACACTCAGCACTGTGTGTTGGAGAAAAGTTGGAGAACCCGTGGATTACAGTGTCCTACCATACACTGGCTAGTGCTGTGATATGGCGGTACCTAATACCTTTGTCTTCTCTAAGGACGCAGTTCAGCCAACATCCCTGGATGCTGTGGCCATGCACCTGATCCCTCACTGGGCCTGAAAGTACACAGGCTCTGGCCTCCCAGGGAAGCAGGCATGCGACCGCAGTGTGGCGTGTGGAGTCTTCTAGGGATGCATGAGCTCTGCAAGCCTGGAGCGAGGAGGACAGAACTACCAGAAGTGATAGACTTTCCTCGTCACGTCTATGTTTCTGGAGGTAGGGTGTAAGGTCCCCCTTGAGACAGGCCTCGGGAAGCAGGATGAGTGAGAGCCACGCCCAGGTTGCAGCGGTGAGCCTGGAGCCCAGGCTCGGAGCTGGAGGAGGACAGCCCAAACTGGAGTGCCAGGCAGACGGGATCACCACAGCACAGGCGGCAGCAGACGGCTCAGGGAAGGACGAGACTGGGCCGGAGGGAATGGAGGAGTGTTGCTCTTCTTTCTTTTGCCTGCCTTGGTGTGCTGGGCTGCAGGATCTGAGGACGTGATTCAGGACAAAGACCTAGCTCTGGGGTCCGGCTGGAGAAGAAGCAGAGAGCAGCAGTACCTGAGGTATTCTTATTGTTTCTCAAAATCAGAGTCGCGCCCACAGATGAGAGGTGTTACCAGTCTCCAGCGAGGCATCAGCCAGGAGTTGAGGGTCAGAGGAAGTGATAGAATCGTCCGTTATTCAGGTGTAATTCAGATGAAGGCTCCATCACTGAGACTGTAGCTAGATGTAATCTGAAAGTTGCCCCACCAAAGAAGTGGGCAGAGCAGGTAGAAACTGCCTCTCTCCTAAGCGAAAGTGGCAAAAGTCATTTTGAAAAAGCCAAGAACCGGGTGACAGGGATACCTCTGTGATGGAGAATGAACCCAGACATCATGAGGCAGGAACTTCTGGATAAAAGGTTGAGTTTAAAGTTGTCCTGAGACAGGGTCTGAGTGAGAACATGTTAAATACAAGTGGGAAGGTTCCAAGGCAGTGGCTGAACAAGGTCTTTGTCAGGTGGTTATTATGTGTTTATGTGGTTAAAGGGCCGGAGACTGGATGGGATTGGTGTGTTACCCAAGATGTGGATAATAAAAATATGCAGTGAATACACATGAGATGACCTTTAAAAAAAAGAGAGAGAGAAACCCCCAACTTGTGCTTCCTTCTCCCGTTCTCAGGCTGATCCCTTTCCTCCTTCTATGACGGGTGGTGTTTTGTTTCACTCCCCTGACTTGTGTGTCAGTGACAACATCCCTGTCTCTACTGGTATTGCTCTGTGCTCAGGCATTAACTGGGATAGGGGATCTGGGGCTGAGCCCTTTGCCTAGACACACAGCTCCCTCTCTAGAACACCACGCGTCCTGAGTTCAGACCGTGTTCCTTATGCTTGTCTGCCCCGGCCCCCAACCCTCAGTTTAGAATTCTTTTAACAGTGCTTGGACAGGAATCACAGGGTGAGGCAGCCATAAAGTGGGCCTCGAGGGACTGGAAAGTCTCCGGCAGGGGTGTGCGCAGTTGGAGTGACAGTTGTCAAAGACGGGGAGCTGCTGGGGCACAAGGCAAGAAGGGATTCTGTAAATCACAGAAACAGTCAGCGCTCAGAGAACGGTGGAGTTAAAGCATAAAGCACATTCATGAGCTGAGCGGATTGTCGAATACAGCCCAGGAGTTAGGAAGAGGGCAGGAGCCTTCCTGCAGTTTCAGGGTGGGGAGGTGAGCCAGAGTGTTGGGGAAATAGCTGTGTGGGAAACAATGAGGAGAGCAGGAGGCCAGACATCCCCACTGGGCGTCTTGGCATGTGTCTCCACGTGGGGATTCCTTCCCAGCATGACTCAGGGTATTTGCACACTTTCCCAAATCCCTAGAAAAATCGGTAGAGGCCTCATGACAATAGGAGGAAGTGTTAGAATTTTTCTGTGAGAAATGAAGCTTACCAATCAATGGAGAGATGTTATTAGTTTGAAGGAATCCACTGATGTCAAGCAAGGGCAGGGACAAAAGCCACGGACACACGATGTGGAAGGTGAAGGTCAACATTTCTGGGAACAGGACAGAGCAGTCAGGAGAGAAGCAATCATGGTCTAAGTGGTCATTCTTGCTTACGTCTCTTTCCGTGTTACAAGTGTGGGTCTATAGCCCTGGCTGCTGTGAACCCAAGTCATTGTTTGCAGATAGAATAAATATTAAAAGTGTGTAGGCATGGTGTACTTTAGTCAAATTCCGTGAGTGATATTTCAAGATACAAGTTTTTGAAACAAAAGAAGTCCTTTTGGCCATTTCAACATTAAAGCCGTGTGGAATTGTTAACTTTGCTAAGAGATCAAATATTTCATTATTCATGTACCACCATGTAACGTTCACTCTTGTTTTCCAGTGTTTGAATATTTGGCGTAGACCACAGTCCTTTGTAAGTTCTACTGAACAGAATATTTGTTTTTCTTAAACAGCTTTTAGGTATCTGTAGTAAAGGCGAGAGGGTATGGAGAAGTGAGTATGGGGAAGTGAGTTTTCAAGAAACTTACGATTTTGAGCTTTCCCAAGAATGCCAAGAATTCTAGCTTCTCATTCTGAATCACATTATCTTTGGGGAGTTTGGGAACACAAGCTAGCTAGCTACAGTCCCCTCATAGGAGGAGACAGAACCACAGAACCACAGTATGGCCAGTGCAGCCTCTACAGAGGAGCGCTGGGGATTCGTGGAGCTAGACAGAGACAGGAAGGAGTGAGAGACGGCCACTGAAGGTCAATCAGATGGCTGAGGCGTGAGCCTAACCTGAGAGCCCCGCTGTCTCCAGAAAGCCAGCACGATGTGGTGGGGTGGGCTGCCGATCTTCGAACAAAGAGGTCTCTCCGGGACGTTCACATTGGCCATGTCTGAGCGCACAGCCAGGTGTTTCGCAATGAAACTCTGGAGATGGGAAGGGCAGGAAGAACCAGAAGTCAGATCCTGTAACAGCAGCGTGTAGGCATATGTTTACATCATGGCAGATGAGGACTTCTGGCAGATTCTTCCCAGGGCTCTAAGCACTCTCTTAAGCATTTGTGATTTATATTTAACCCTATATATATAAATGTATATGATATGTATATGTGTACGTATATGTATATGTATATATCTCCTTTGCTCTGAAGTTAAGTAACTGAACCATATCCAGGTTGTCATTCTCCACACCCTTGAAACTGAAGCCCACCTGCATTTGTGGTCTGGCTTTGTTCAGCACTTTATGCACTTGGCCTAATTTAGTCCTCACTTAAATTGTGTGAGGTTAGGCATTATTGTCCCTAATTTACAACTGGAGGAGGAAAAGTCACTGACACAGAGTCACTCAACTCCACCGGTGGTCAAGCCCAGACCTGCCTGTCCCTCCAAACCTTAACACCTGGCCACCGTGCTCCAGCCCGGGTGAAATCATCTGGTGCTTCCAGCCGCTGGATCTTAGAAGGGCTTTCAGGAGATCATGGGCAGCCCGTCCCTTGCCTACAGGCAAGACGTTTTCATCCTCACGTTGGAGATGATCTGTCCGAGGTGTTAGCATTTTGCATGTGTTTTTGCACAGACCCCAGGAGTAAACTGCAGAAAGAGAGACTAGAGTCTTGCGGTTCCTTCTGTCAAACCGTGCTGCGCTTTTCTTGGCTTGCACCATTAAGAATGGACAGCTTAGCTTAAGGGATCAACAGATAGTTTGAAAAGGTCATTGCAGACCAGACCTGTCCTTTGTTCCTGCCCTTGTTTGTCAGATCGCTGCCTGGCACCACTGGCCGTGGTTGTGTTAGCGTCTGCCCGTGCTGAGGATTCCTTTTCCAGCCAGGATATTTAACATCAGGTGCATGAATCTGGCCGCTTTCCCGGTAACATCGGCCTGACGTCGGTGTGTTCATCTTCCAAAGACAGACAAGGCCGCCTTCAGTGTACTTGGGGCAAGATGTGTGTTTGCCGGGACGACGGCAAGGTTGTTCCGTATGACTGCTATGCTGCTCTCACTAAGTACTCTTTCCTTATGAGTCGGGGTCTCTGACACTTTTATTTACACCAAGGTTTCTGAGGCGGAAATCTGGTACATTGTACACGTGTCCTTCACCTCGTCATTCCTGAGTGGGAAAACGGTGTGGACATTCCCAGTGTGCTTTCTCTGTACCGGGGCACCCCTGAACAGCATCTCAGGTTGGGGCGAAGCCTCTGCATCGGAGTTCCAACACACGCCTGCTCTTTATCCTCAGGTCCAACTGGTCTCTGTGATGTGGACCGCCCAGTATTTATATATTCAAGGCTCGTCACCATTCAGGGGCACTGGAGTTTGTCCGGTCACATCCAGTGTGGCCTCTCTTAGACCTCCGTGCATGAGCCCAAATGAAAAGGGAGCTAATGAAAGGGGCTCAAATATGAGCTGCAAAATGCTTGAAGGCCTGAAAGATACGATTTAATAAGAAAAATGAAAACAACTAATGATAGGTTAACTGGTAAATTACGGCCACTGCTGACTCTACCTTCCATGACAATAGTGAATTACGTGTTAGTGGTGCCGAGAGAGTGTTAGGTTTCCCTGAATTGTCACCAGGGGAGAATTAACCTCCTTCTGTATATATGATAGGTAGGAGCTTTTGGGGGAGGAAGAGGGATAATTTAGAACTGCAGTGAATTAAATCAGAGACAGAATTATAAAGAGAGAGAGAGAATAGGATCCAAATGAGAAGAAGAAGAAATTAAGGATGAGGGCACAGAGAAGCAGCAGCCAGCTACCTTTAGTAAAACCGTGGTCTCTGTGCTGGGAGAAGACATGGTTGGCACCAACCTTGACACTGAATGCCCCCGTGTAACAAGCATCCAGATCGAGAAGCCGGACAGACGTGACCAGCTTCCAGAAGCCACTCTTCCCCCTTCTAGTCACTATTGCTCAAAGAGAAGGCCAATCTGTGCCTCTAGTGGCAGGATCAGTTTGGCCTACTTTTGAGCAATAGACTCATAGAGTATATATTCTCTTCTGAGTTTGGCTTCTTTTGCTCAACATTGTTTCGAGATTCATCCACATGATACGTGTAATTATGGATTGTGTAGTCTCACTGTTCCATAGTATTCAGTGTATTCGACTGTCTGTATGGGCATCTGCACAGTGCCTAGTTGGGGTTGTTGCAGATACATCCACCGTGAGCACTCTGTCTTGATGAGACCACGTGGGTGGGTTTCTGTCACGTACACACCAAGGAGTGGGATTTCCTGTCAGAAGCATGAGTGTATTGCTAGGAAAGATATTGTCAAGTGGTTTTGCACCAGTTCGCACCTCTAAAGGTTCCGATTATCCTCATCAGATCTTGTATTTTCTCTCGTAATATTAGTCGTTCTGGTGGCCACTAGGTAACGGAGGAGAAAGCTGAGGCACAGAGAGGTGTCTGATACTCCATACCTCCCAAGTGGTGAAGCTGGTGTTTGTACCCTTACAGCTGGCTCCGGGCTTCATGCCCCCCCCCACCCCACCCCCATGATCTTCCTTCCTCCCAGGAGATGCTTCATTTCCTGTGATGATCCATGTTGGTCAGCCCTGGCCAGCCACCACACCAATAACTCAGTCAGCTTCTGTGGGCCCCTATCTCAGATATTTTAACCAAGCTCTGTCATCGGCCATTCGATTGTCAAACCAACCTCAAAATGTAATTTCTGGACCCAGAAAAACTGCACGCTGCACCCCAAATCGCACTTTGATTTCACATTTAAAATTCCAAATCCCATTAATGAATTTCCCAGTGAGCCCCAAAAGCAGCTGACTTGTGGTTCACTCTTTGTCTTTTCTGGCCAACCTCTGAGGGAAGAGGCCAGTTCTGTCAGACAGCGGGAAAAGAGCGACCAGCGAGAAAACGGAAACAGCCAGAGTGGGCAACATTTTTGCATGAGAGGGTTCTTTCTGCAGACGTTCGTGGAGACTGTGGGAAATGGACCAGACATGACAAATAGGCAAGTAGTAGTTAAAAAAAAAAAAAAAAAAGCAAGATCTAAAATGTTACGACCGGGGCGCCTGGGTGGCACAGTCGGTTGAGCGTCCGACTTCAGCCAGGTCACGATCTCGCGGTCCGTGAGTTCGAGCCCCGCGTCAGGCTCTGGGCTGATGGCTCGGAGCCTGGAGCCTGTTTCCGATTCTGTGTCTCCCTCTCTCTCTGCCCCTCCCCCGTTCATGCTCTGTCTCTCTCTGTCCCAAAAATAAATAAACATTGGAAAAAAAAATTAAAAAAAATAAAATAAAATGTTACGACCATTGAAATTACATCTAATAAAGCACGCCTGTGCACCTGAACATGTGTCTTTAGGCTAGCAAGAAAAAGCAAATGGCTCGTAGTGATTGTTTTAGGTTGATAGGACAGTGCCTAGGGGTTTGTAGTCTCTTTTGTATTTCGTGGAATTTTTTTGCAAATTGCTTACGTTAGTTTTGTAAAGGAAAAAAAAATCGCTTATATCTAAAAAGATTGTTTTCCTTTCATGTTTTTGCTGCTTACATTTGGGGAAAATAATGTAGAGCTGTAATCATTTGAAGCTCTGCAATCATTGTGTTTAAAAATCACAGAACCATCATGTGACAATTAATGGCAGGGTACTACAGTGAAATGAGTGAAAGCAGCCAGTGTTCCAATAAGGAAATGAATCTATATTAATAAAATGGGACCTATTCCAGAAGTAGAATTAAGGAGGTTATAATCTGTGTGTGTATAAATAGATGTATCAGTAATTATGCATATGTACATATATCTGCACATATCTACATTGCTGTGTATGCAAACACATGACTCAAATTCACTATACACACTATATATATGTAATTTATCAGTCTATTTATGCTCATTCTTATTAGTCTCCCTCTTTTTTTTTGAAGTTTTACTTATTTATTTTGAGAGAGAGAAAGCATGTGAGCAGGGGAGAGGCAGAGAGAGAAGGAGAGAGAGAATCCCAAGCAGGATCCATGTAGTCAGTGCAGAGCCTGATGTAGGGCTTAATGTCATGAGCCATGAGCTGAAATCAAGTCAGATGCATAACCAACTGAGCCACCCGAGTGCCCCTAGTCTCCCTCTTTTAAAGATAGACAGGGATGCTAAGGACCTGGGAAGTAAAATATGTATAATATGTGTATAATAGTAGATATGGTCAATAAAATATATATGCTAAAGTATACATTTTGTAAGTGTGTATATTTTCATATAGCTGAATCATATATACACAGGTCTGCATGGAAATACACAAAATAATATCATTGCTATTTCTTGGTGGTATTATGAATAGTTTTCCTTTATACCTTATTGTATTTGAAGATTTTTTTTACGACGAACATGTGTTTAAATGAAAAAAGTCGGAAGGAAGGTCTTAGGTAACATTTGAAACTTCTAAGTCCCCTTTGTAAGGTGGGTAAGGACCCTATGAAGGAAAAGGCAGTGTTGTGGAAAGATATTGTTCTCTGTTTTCCAAAGGAACATTGAATTGTATTGTTCAAACCACAGCTCTCTTTGAGTAGATAATACAGTAAAAAAATTGTGAATGTTATGTTAGATTTTTTGCCAACAATGAGGATGTGTCCTTGGCTTTGTTCTCTTTTCAAGGTCTGTTTTATTTTCTATCAGATTTATGGATTATTAGACCCCATTTCTTGTCTTAACAGAGACAAAATGAATCCTTTTATTCTTCTTAATGCTCAATGTTCTGTTCTACTTGGATAGATAATGAGACATTATTCATTTTGTGCACTTATGTGTTTAGTAAACCAAACAAGGGAATAGAAATGTATTAGGCAGCAAATAAATATAATTTCATCTGTTAAAATTCATTTATTTAAAAATGTTTTCTGGTTACAAACATGTGACAGCATACAAAACTAAGAAAAGGGTATAGAAACTTAAAGAAGGGGTGCCTGGATGGCTCAGTTGGTTAAGCATCTGACTCTTGATTTCAGCTCAGGTCACGATCTCACGGTTCATGGGTTCAAGCCCCATGTCAGGCTCTGCACTGACAGTGTGGAGCCTGATTGGGGTTCTCTGTCTCCCTCTCTCTGTGCCCCTCCCATCCCCCCCTTTATCAAAAATAAATAAATAAATAAATAAATAAATAGATAAATAGATAAATAGATAAACATTAAAAAAAGAAACTTAAAATTTTGCATAATTGCACACTTTAGAAATAACCACTTTAGAAAACAGTGGTGAGTTGCCTTCTAGATATTCAGCATTTATTACCAGTTATTGCCTTTAATGGGTGTTTACTGAGCTGCATGGTTTGCATTGCTGTATTCTGGGGAAGAGTTTGTGAGCAGGACAGACAAGATCCTGCCCTCACATAACTTACTGTGTCTGCCTGGGCATCACTGTGTGTGCGTGTGTGTGTGTGTGTGTGTGTGTGTGTGTGTGTGTGTTTAGAGGGGTATGCAAAAGGCAGAGGAGGGAGGAGGGAGAGCAAAACAGAAGAGTCCTCTATCAGTTCAGTGCGAAAAGTGCTATTATGGGGGAATTGTAGTCTTCTAAAAATTGTGTGCAAGTTTACACACATACATGCATACATATATATGCAAGTACGTGCATGTGTGTATACAGTAGCCAGATTGTTAAAAAGCAAGTTGGCATTCTATGTAATGTTTTCCCATGTTAATATTATATTAAGCAGTATCCTATGTTGTCAGATATGGCTATGCCACGTGATATTGCAGTATCATATTACATCACATCATATCATACGCATGCTTGAGAGAGAGGTTGAGAGAGAGAGGGTGTGCATGCACCAGATAAAGGGGGGAGGGGCAGAGGGAGACAGAGACAGAATCTTAAGCAGGCTCCATGCCGAGTGCAGAGCCTGATGCAGGGCTCCATCTACCAACTGTGAGATCATGACCTGAGCTGAAATCAAGAGTCAGATGCTTAACCGAATGAGCCACTCAGGTGCCCTGCTTGCTTCTTAATCTAGTTACCCCTTCCTTGATTGATATTTCGGATATTTATGATTTTTATACTATAAAGAATGTTGCAACAAATATCCTTGTATATAATGAAATTTTGTCATCTTCCCAGTCTTTTTTCCTTAAAATTCATTCCTGAAAACAGAATGACTGGCTTAAATGTGTGAGATGAAACTTTTCCAGGCTATGGGACACCCCATCAAGTTGGTTTCCAGAGGGTAGTGCCAGGTGCCTGCCCATTTTTTGCTCACTGGTGAAACATTTCATATTTGCTTCTTCTGAAACTTGTGGATCGAATCCAAGGGAACACGCCCTGTGTTAAGGTCTTTATGGCAAGTGCTGTTTGGCACGGTTCTCTGTTTATTGTCAATTAAGCAAATGGAGCTCAGTTCCACCTACAACATAACAGTGATAGCAGCCCCATGGAGTTAGTACCTCTCTGTGCATTCAGAATAGGAAATGGGGGTTAAGTGGAGGTCAGAATAACAAACGAGAGCCATGTCACTGGAGTTTCCTTTGATCTCATTTGTCTGGCTTGGAAGGCAGAAAGGACCACCACTAATACAAGAAACAACAAGCCCTATATACTTCGTTCCAGAATAAAAATTTTGTCATATGAACCCTGCTGAGGCTCTCTCCTAGAAATTCATATCTGACATCTCAGATGTTTGGATTTTATAGAAATAGGAATTAGCAAACTTCTTTTGTGTTTTAGATATGTCAGTTTAATCAGCAAAGACAAATAGCTTTCAAAAAATTAAATGAGATACTTGTTGGCTCTGGAACAGTGCTGTGCCTAAAGACACGATAATGGAGTGCCCATATAAGCAGTCTTATTTCTTTAATTTTTTTTTTTTCAACGTTTATTTATTTTTGGGACAGAGAGAGACAGAGCACGAACGGGGGAGGGGCAGAGAGAGAGGGAGACACAGAATCGGAAACAGGCTCCAGGCTCCGAGCCATCAGCCCAGAGCCTGACGCGGGGCTCGAACTCACGGACTGTGAGATCGTGACCTGGCTGAAGTTGGACGCTTAACCGACTGCGCCACCCAGGCGCCCCTAAGCAGTCTTATTTCTGATGACCTTGAGTCTTGACCCATCTGGGACACCCACGACTGAGACCATGTTTAGGGATGTAAAGCAATCTTCATGCTCTAGAGAGTTTCTGTCTCTGATATGGATGAGCTATAGAGCTCATTAAACTTTTGGGCATAATTGCTTGGATGACCACCATAATTTATGACAACATTCTTGTTAGTTCTATATTTTTATAGACCCTACCCTTTGGTTTAATATTGTTAAGGTTTTATGGTGGTCCCATCCAATGATGAAAAATAAGTGGCAAACATCTTGCCCTGGTTTCCTGTGCTTTTTACCAGGCGGGGATCCCATGATAGGGCAGGTCCTGAAGGTGAAGTGAAAATGAGTGTCCCTTCAGTGTTGAGAGAAAGGTCTCAGTGGATGAGGGCTGAAGTGGGATGGGCTGGAGGCAGCATGACTGTGTGTTGTGGTGCCTCTGTGTAGTGCTTTGACTTTGGTAACTGCCTTCCCCTCCTTAGTTATCCAGTAGAAGACCACTGCTCTATGAGATCAGTACATTCCCCTGGAATTACCTCTTAATTAACTTTTCTGGTGCTTAATCATCATAAGCCTTATTTAATATCTAGGCAATGTAGGATAGTACCGGATGGGATTTCTTTTATTAGCAATAAGATAAGGTCCCCTGGAGCCTGTTAAATCAATTCTCATTAGACATTGATTCATGGAACCAAGAACTCACCAGCACTCTGCTGCTTTTATGTTGAGTTTAGTGTTTTTATGGGCTTTGTAGAGATGCTCAAATTTAATGGCTTCTGGACACTAATCATTTCAATATGTTGTGAAGCTTTATAACGATAGTGTGTTTTGTGGTATTCATGTGTCATAGGGAGAAGAGAGTGAGAGGAGCCAGGATGTTTGGAGCAAAAATCAGAGCCCATCTGAGTATTCGCACACCTATCCCAAGCAGCCACACAAAAAACAAACAAAAAATTGGGGACAGAAATTTGAAAATACCATATAGTGTGGATTGGAGCTATTAAAAATCATGCTATATTTATTACCATACGACCCAGCAATAGCACTACTAGGAATTTACCCAAGGGAGACAGGAGTGCTGATGCGTAGGGGCACATGTACCCCAATGTTTATAGCAACGTTCTCAACAGTAGCCAAATTATGGAAAGAGCCTAAATGTCCATCAACTGACGAATGGATAAAGAAGATGTGGTTTATATATACAATGGGATACTACTTGGCAATGAGAAAGAATGAAATCATGCCATTTGCAGCAACATGGATGGAACTGGAAGGTATTATACTAAGTGAAATAAGTCAGTCAGAGAAAGACCAATATCAAATGTTTTCTATCATATGTGGAACTTGAGAAACTTAACAGAAGACCATGGGGGAAAAGAAGGGGGAAAAATAGTTACAAACAGAGAGGGAGGGAGGCAAACCACAAGAGATTCTTAAATACAGAGAGCAAACTGAGGGTGGATGGGGGGTCAGGGAGAGGGGAAAATGGGGGATGGGCATTGAGGAGGGCACTTGTTGGGATGAGCACTGGGTGTTGTATGTAAGCCACTTTGACAATAAATTATTTTTAAAAAGTGTCATAAATTAAATCATGCACTTCGCAACCTTTTCAAAAAAAAATCATGCTATAGTAGGCTCAGACATTACTAGATGAAAGTATAAATTGTTATTTGCTTTCTGGGGAGCAGTGTGGCTATAACCATCAAAATTATAATATGTGTAGCCTATAACCTAGTGATTTCATCATCTTCAGAACTATCCTGCATATGTACTTCACACATTTGAAATGGCATACTTGAGGTTTTAACTGTAATATTGTTTAATATATATTCCACTAAGTTATTGGGGAAATAAACCATGGTATATGTGGACAATGGAATATTACATTGTTATAAAAAAGAATGAGGGAGGAAGCAGTCTTAATATACAAAGATCTCCAAGATATGTTAAGTAAAAAATAAGTTTCAGGACAACGGAATGATACAATTTTATCAAAAGGAACAAAAAATTTTTAAAAAATATATACAGAGAGAGAGACAGAAGTGCAGCAGGAAGAGGCAAGATAGAGGGGGAAGAGAGAGAAAGAGTGTGTATATAGATGAAATATCTCTGGAAGGATATATGGGAAACAAATAACTTGGTTTGACCGTAGGGAGCGCAGTTGGTAGCTGAAGGACAGAATTAAGGGCAAAGAAACCTTTCTGTTTTAAAAGCATTTTTTAAATGTTTTATTTATTGTTGAGAGAGAGAGAGACAGACAGAGTGTGAGTGGGGGAGGGGTAAAGAGACACAGAATCTGAAGCAGACTCCAGGCTCTGAGCTGTCAGCACAGAGCCCAACACGGGGCTCACACCCATGGATCTTGAGATCATGACCTGAGCCAACGACGGACACTTAACCGACTGAGCCCGGGTCGGGAGGAGACCTTTCATCGTAAACCTTTCCATACTTTCTAAACTTTGAGCCACGTCACTGTAAAACAATTGTAAATGGAGCCTAAAAACAATCATAAGAGTCTCAGTGGCTTATGACATTGTTGGATGAATATTAAGGGTTCATCAGAAGTTTATTTCCTTTTCCCTAAATTGTAAAATAACGCGATTGTACATATCCTTGGAAGAAGTATTGTTTATAAGTTTCTACTTTCCTTTAGAAGCAGGGTACTGAGAGAAACATTTATTTTTTTGTCCTTTGAAATTTTTTTATCTGAGTAGCATTGACACACAAGCTTACATTAGTTTCAGGCGTATAGCATAGTGATTCAACAAGTTTATCCATTATGCTCTGCTCCTCACAAGGACTGTACTACACTATTGCAATACCATTGACTAGGTTCTTTATGCAGAAGTATTCATTTTTATATCTATTGTCCCTCACTGTGTGACCCTGAATCTTTATACACGTATCAGTAGATTTCATTAATGTTTTGCCGGAACTTAATTTTTCTGCTTTTATGGAGTAGTGTGTTGATAAAATATTGATATTTTTATTTGTTTTATACAGTCTGGACTTGTACATCTGGAAGAGTCTCTAAGGTGATTTGGCTGGGCCCCATTGAAGGATATGCATAAGGTCCACAGCTAGTCAGAGATGCCTGGATGTTTTCATGGGTTTTTTGTTTTGTTTTGGTTTTTTCTGGTTTTGTTTTTGTTGTTGTTGTTGCTACCTTAAGTATATATTTTGGCCTCAGAAATCACAGTTATTCCTATGCACTTAACCTCATTCGAAAGGCCTATCAAAATAATAGGAGCTTCATCAACAAGCCAGAAACAAGGGAATACCTTCTAGTCCTCAACCCAGAGGACTCCTCAGCCCATCCAAGAACTCAGAATTGCTAAAATTGTCCAGTCCGTTAAAAATTTAATTGAAAGAGAGACCTCAGATTAAAGGAAAATGAAATATAAATAAGTAGTGGGTAATTAAATTTACAAAATTTGAGTTAGTGTTAAATAATTGTTCTTAATGATTGTACAGCTTAACATGACATCATCATTAAGAGTCATGAAAAGCATTACTATTCTCATCTGAATAATAAGGCTACGATTCTTTCATGTGGCAGTGGCGGGGGGTAAGAAGAAGAGGGAAAGTTTCATAGGCCTGTCTTCAGATACTGTTTTATTCTTTATGATGATAGAGAAAATAGGATTCAGTAGTTTAAAAACATGCAGGTACTTGCTTAAAAAATTGAAGAGACTACATAGAACTTCTGGATGACCAGAGAAAGAGAAGAAAGATCAAAGGAAGCTTTGATCCCTGCAGGAAAAGATATTGAAGCTGGTAGGAGGGCAAGGGGACAACAAGAAAGCACAAGATAAAATGACACAGGAAGATCAAATATAGTCTCCCAGTTAATGTGAATTTGTTAAGGTTATTTATTGAAAAGTAAAGATGCTCAGATTTAATAGAAAAGCAAAGTCAGTGCTATTGTGCAAGACCCACTTAAACATAGTAATGTAGAAAAGATAAAAATAAAGAAATGAATGTGGTGCTTGGCAGAATTTTAAGATCATCCTCAAGGTCCACTCCCTCTGACCCCATCCTGGTATACAAGCCCTGTGTATCCCCCTCCCCGCCCTATGATTGTGTCATGTGATCTGGCACAGCTGGCCATTAGGAAAGGGAATTGTCCAGATGGGCCTGACCTACTCCCATGAGCCCTTTAAAAGCAAAGCATTTTCTCTGGATGATAGCAGAAGGGAAAGTCAGAGAGATTACAAGTGTGACACCGGGGATGTTCCCTGTCGCTGGGAGGGCACAGGCCATGTGGCAAGGGCCTGAGACCAGCCTCTAGGAGGCAAGTCACAGCTAGAAGACAACAGGGACCTCAGTCTTGCAACTGTAAGGGAACAAGTTCTGCCAACAGCCTGAGGGAGCTCGGGGAAGGATCTTCCCCTGGTCAGTGGAGTCCTCTGGATGATATATGAGCTGGCAACGCTTTGATTTCAGCCTTGCAAGACCCTGAGCAGAGGCCCCAGCTAAAACACCCAGAAACCCCTAACCCATGGAAATGGTAGATAGTACCTTTAGCGGCAAAGTGGCATTGCCACTGAGTTTGTGGTGATTTGTTATATAGCAATAGAAAACACACACACACACACACACGTACAGTCTGGACAGGAAAGTTGGAGTGTTGCTATTAATGTCAGACAAGTTAGAGTTCACAGCAAGATGCATTACATGGGACCAAGTAGGCTTTTTAATTAAAGTAATTTTAAATAAGGTTAGTCTGGTGTGAATTGATTTTGCATTGTAGCTCGGTCACTTACAGCGGAACTTTGGACAAATATACTTGACGTTTAGGAGCCTGTCTGCGTCTGTGTCATGGCAGTATGCCATGCACCTCACTGAGGTGGTGTGAGAACTAAAAGACATGTGATATCCAACAAAAAACCTTAGCTGTGTATGGTGCCACAAATTGCAGTGATTTCTAACCCTTTGGAGTCAGCTTTTTTCCAAGAGCCCATTAACCACCTGTTTCATTGACTGTCTTTCTAGACTTTAATCAGGCATTGATTTGAAACTTTACCTTTAAAATCTACCTCCTTCTCTTCTCTCATTTGAAAAGCGGAATACCACTGATCTGGCTCAGAACTCTTGGTGTCTATCCTCAGAGACTATTGACAGTGATTTGTGATCACATTTGCAACTTTTGTGGGGGCCCCGATGCGATTTGTCTCAGGCGGGCACCTGGAAGTCAGTATAAGGCACCTGTGTCCTATATTGTTTTAACTCATTTTACCTCTTGTCTTGGATTCCAGTTTCTTATTTAAACTGGAAAATAGTTTCTCCAGTGGAGAAAATGAAAGAAAAGAAGATGTTGAAGCGCCCTGAATTTTCCACTAGGCTCCGTGAAACAGCATTATACCACCTGCTCCAAGCAATATCACTTTTTGTTTCTTATTCTCATTGCCCTGTGACATAATTTTAGATACTATTTATTTTGAACGTCTTAGCTTATTCTGAGCTTTTCTGTAAATATTCTTGTACATCCATGCCTCTTTTTAAAATAAATTTTTAAACATACTCTTTTCAAAAATAGGAGTTCTTCTGTGTTTAGTTTATGCTTTTAAAAATATGGCCTTGGGGCGCCTGGGTGGTGCAGTCGGTTAAGCGTCCGACTTCAGCCAGGTCACGATCTCGCGGTCTGTGAGTTCGAGCCCCACGTCAGGCTCTGGGCTGATGGCTCAGAGCCTGGAGCCTGCTTCCGATTCTGTGTCTCCCTCTCTCTCTGCCCCTCCCCCGTTCATGCTCTCTCTCTCTCTGTCCCAAAAATAAATAAAAGTTGAAAAAAAAATTAAAAAAAAAATGGCCTCATTAGAACACAGCACTCTGCACACGGCTGATATTCCATGTTTGTTGGTTTGTGTGTATGAGTGAATGAATCAGATAATTTTCCATATAGCCACACTAATAATTCGTTAAGATTTCTTACCCTTTATTCCTTATCAAGGGCACTCACAGTTATGTTACCAGTTTTCATTTATAAATGTTTCTTTCTGAGTTGTCCTTCGCGGGCTTCACCTTTTGAGAATACACCTGTTTTTCATACGTTTTAAACAAATATACTTCCCATAGTTCTCTTCTGCATTTGATCACGTCCAGCTTTTATTTTTTCACCGTTACACATTCCAGAACCGTGTGTTATTTCTGATTGTATCTTTCTGTTTTCAGGTGTGGTGCTCTTCAGCAGAAATCCTCCTTCTGGAGGTGCTTTGTCACAGGGACTGGTTAATAGTGACCAGCTCAGTTAATGTGTCTTGAAACACTGACTGGGAGGCAGCAGTTGTCTTGGTCCCTTCTTTTCAGGAGACTGGAGAACAAGGTAGCTTTGTCACAGATAGGTACATTTAATCTGCCAGGGATTTCGTTTCAGATCACGGACCTAAAGCTGCTTTGTGTACTGATTTTCACAATTGGATGTGATGTGAAAATAAAACTCAAGGCCTCTGGTCTTGCGTCCATGGTTGATGGAGAACCGTGAACCTTAGTCCTGGTGACTGGAATCAGCTAAAGAGCTTTTTAAAAACTACACTGTCTGAAGTTTGTCAGTGTAATTCGTTGGGCAAAGGGGAAGGAAGCTGATGGAATTCAGTTGAGAATATTTTTTTTTAAACTCCCAGATGGTTCTAATGTACATTCAGAATAAAGAAGCGCTACTTTAGAACAGGTGTTCCCTTTTTCTGTAAAGGGCCAAGGAGCAAATATTTTAGGTTTTGTAGGCCATAAGTTTTCCGTTGCAACCACTCAACTCTGCCTTTGCAGTACAAAAGCAGCCACAGACAATGTTGTAAAGAATGAGCATGTGTATATTTCTGTAAACTTTATTTATGGACATTAAGATTACGACTTCATGTAATTTTCACATGAAATGAGAGATTCTTTCTTTGGGATTTTTTCAACCATTAAAACATGGGAAAACCATTCTTAGCTTATGGTGGATCTGAGCAAAATGGGTGGTGGGCCTGACTTGGCCCACGGGCCAGAGTTCAGTGACCCCAGCTCTAGGTACCTCTGACAAAAGATCTCTCCTCCACTGAAACACTTCTCATGGTCTGGGAGGAGGGTTTCATCATTATTTTTTTTTAACGATCACTTTTTAGTCACTGTGGTATTGGTCTTTTTAGGCTCTTTATCCCAGCTTTATTGTGGTTTAATTTACATGCCATAAATTAACCCATTTTAAGTGTGCAATTCAGTGATTCCGAGTAAATTTATAGATTGTGTGCAATCATTACTACACCCAGTTTTAGAATATTTTCATTACCTTCCCAAAGATTTCTTGTGACCATTTGCATTCAGTCTCTTTTTCCATGCCAGCCCCAGGCAACCACTAATCTGCCTATCTTTGTAGATTGGCCTTTTCTGGATATTTCATATACATAGAATCATACAATATGTCATCTTTTGCATTTGGCTTCTTTTATTTAGCATACTGTTTATGAGTTATTCTATGTTGTAGCGTACATGAGTAACTTACTCCCTTTTACTGCTCCATAGTATTCTATTGTATGGATATACCACATCTTGTTTGTCCATTCACAAAATGGATTGTTTCTATTCTTTAGCTATCATGAATAATGTTTCTGTGAGGACATTCCTCTTCAATTTCCTTTGTTGAGAGTTTTTGTCCCAAAAGAACATTGGATTTTGTGGAATCCTTTTTCCGCACCTGTTAAAATGATCACGCATTTTTTTTGTCCTTTTCCTACTAATATGGTGTATAACATTAGTTGATTTTCAAATGTTATAAACTTAGTCATGGTATATGATCCTTTTTATATGGTCCTGGATCTGGTTTGTAATATTTGTTAAGGATCTTTGTATTTGTATTCCTGGGGAGGGGTATTGCTCGGTAGTTTCCTTTAATTATGATATCTTTATGTAGCTTTGGTATTTGGCATTTGGTATTAACCTCATAGAATGAGCTGAAAAGTGTTCTCTGTCTTCTGAATGTGTTTGTGAAGGATTGATAGCAATGAATTTTCTTATCCGGCAGTGTCTTTATTTTGCCTTCATTTTTGAAGGATAGTTTTGCTGGATATTGAATTCTTTGTTGATAGGAATATGGATAGTGAGGGTCCTTTCCAGTCTCTGCTGAGGGTGTGTACAGCCTTGCTCTTATATACTGCCTTCCAGAACCCCAGGGATATATGGAAGTTGATGATTATCTACTGCGACTTCCTCACCTGCCATGTCTCCCTGGTAAATTTCTGGCTTGTCTTGTCTGCTGCTCTGTTGTTTGGCTCAAATAAGATCACAACTTTTGTCTTTCCCCATTCTTTTGTCTCTGGGATTGCTCCTGTTTCTGACAATGCCTAGGGACGTGAGGTTTTTCCGTGTTCTGCTCCAAATCAGAACGGCTTCCTTTGGCAGCCAAACCATAGGTTTTCATGGCTTCCTTCACCTTGGTAGAATTATCAGCTGGTAATTGGGGATGGGTGTGCATGTGGGTGTCTGCCTCACGCTAAAACGTACAGACTTCCTCTGTTCTTACGTGAGGCTCAATAGTGTTATTTGAATAAATGCTTCTTAATTTGCTGTGTTCCTTTGGACCACTTCCAGAGTCCTGAAACAGTCGTCTTTGACTTTTTTTTTTTCTTTTGAATTTTGTCATTGCTTTTTGGAGAATAACTTTTTTGAGTTTTATCATTGGGGATTTGCTGAGCTACTAATGCTGCCATTCTACAGTCTTTTTAACTTATTGATTAATGCTTCCTTTCTTAGGCAGCTTATGGAAAATCTACTTTTCTTTTGTCACTGTCAATAAAATCTGTAACAGGATTATTGGCTCAAGAAAACTTACTGGATTTTATTCAGGGTATTCAAATGTGCTACTAAAACGGGATTTGTGTGGAGGAATGAAATTTTAATATTAAACAATTAAGTATTATTAAATATACATATTATAGATTAAGTGATAGCATAGTTAAATATATTTTCGTATAAAATAGTTTTTTTTTCTGAGTGGTAGTCCTCCTGTCTAGCACCGTCACACAGAGTTCTTTCTTGTTCTGGGAGGGCCCTGAGTGAGCCAGAGGAATGAAGAACCATGAAAAGCGGTTCATCCCTAGCCTCCTTGTCCACCAATGTAGGCAGGTTGAATTGAGCAGTCGTGGTATCAGGTGCAAAAAGGGTAGGAATGAAGACTATTGGGTAGAGTGGACAAGGCAGGAAGTGACGTCAGCTTCCTGGGCCCCCACAGCATCTCCCATTCCCAGAGCCACGACAGGCTGTTCTCTTGGTCTTGGAATTATCCCTGGAGATGAGAAACCAGCAGTAGATGTGACCATGACTTTCTCTTCTAGTCCCCATTACTGGCCCAGGGTACATCCGAGAGTCAGTGGGTTTGGGTTTTGGAAGTTGGTGAGAAATGGAACCTACTACTAGTCCCACCTCCTGACCATCATTAAGTCTATTTATAGCGTCCCCTCCCACCATCCCCATTCTTTCCTGTCTCTGCCCTATCATGCTCTCGAAAGGCCATCACATCAAAGTAGGAATCAGTTCTCACTGAGCATCCTCTTGTAAGAGAGAGATGCTCTTGTAAGAAGCATGAGCCCAGGTAATAAAGCCATTAGTGAATTTTATGTAGAAAGGCAAGGCTGAGTAAAAGCATGCAGTAAACTGTTTCTGCTTATGATTATGCAATTCTTCTGTTTCCTTTATTTCCCTAACCAAGGCATTTGTAGTTCATGGCTTACATTCCCTTCTTCAGCCAGCAACCAGAACTTTAAGAAATCCATACAGCTTCGCAGAAGAGCAATATTATGTAAAGACAACACTGTACCCACAATGAAACTAGTATGGCTAGCTTATATGTCTCTGTAATGCTATTGGCACCATGCACATTTGTTGGGCATATCTTCTGGCCAAGTTCCAACTGAAAAGAATTGAGTATTTTGGGCTTCCATGTGGTGGTTTAGCCATAACAGGTTGGTAACCAGGGGATCAAGACAGAGGCAGATGTTGCCTTCAATGTGAGCTTACATAAGCCACGTTAGTCAGTGCTGGTTTTTTTTTTTTTTTTTAAGTTTATTTATTTATTTTGAGAGAGAGAGAAAAAGAGTGCAAGCAGGGGAGGGGCAGAGAGAGAAGGAGAGAGAGAATCCCAAGCAGGTTCCGTGCTGTCAGCGCAGAGACTGACACGGGGCTCAATGCCAATGAACTGTGAGATCAAGAGTCAGATGCTTAACTGACTGAGCCACTCTGGTGCCCCATAGTCAGGGTTGGTTTTAAACAATTCCATTTCTTAGGAAGCTAGTTTTACACTGGATCTTCCTCCTAAAAATCAGTGCCTTTCCCCTCACGAAGGGGGCGCTGTGCAGACAGGAACCTCACGGCGAGGAGAAGTGTCCCTTGGATTGTTGTTGTGCTTGTAACGTCCTGCTAAATGGAATGGGACTTTGCAATCTCTCAGCCCCAGCAGTTTCCTCTTCTCATCCAAATCGAAGCACACAAATATTTCCCTAACTATGGTTTGGATCCAGAATGTTTATCTGGCAGACCTGGGCAAGTTGAATTTTCTGGAAGGAAATCTAGCTTTAAAAAACATCTTAGAACATTGTGTCCAGGGTTGAAATCAAAGACCATGTTTCCCACACACGTTGTTTTCCGAGCAGATTTCCCTGAGGTTCACCCCCACCCCCCGCCTTCCGAAGATTGGAGCTTATAGGTGGGGGAGGGGAGGAAACAGCAGGAGACTCAGAGAGCAAACGGACCCACACACATTTCCCTAGTGATATTTGCTTTATTCATTGACACCTCTATTTGACTTCAGAAAGGACTACTTGAAGTGGCTTCCTGATGTTACCACTTTTCGCCAGGCAAGGGGAAATACGGGGGTGGGAAAGCAAGAAGTGATGAACCGAGGTTACTCTCGAGGGAATCGCTGGGGATTCCTACCACTCGAGGCCCATTTTCCTCTATGCTTTGGAGACCCAGCGGGAAAGCAAAGTGTTGTCCGCGTGGTTGAGGCCCGGGGGGTAGGCACCGGCTTTGCAGGACAAGATCAGCCACAACGCCCTCATTGCCTGGCCCTACCCTCTGGAAGATTCCAGATTTGGATTTTGAACGAACCCCTCTATTCCTAGTTGGGGTGTCTACTGTCAGAGGGCCACACAACTGCATCTTTTTGGCCTCTTCCCTCTTTTTGTCTGTTTAGAATTAGCTCCGTCTATAAGGCACATTTTTCCTGTTCTGCTGTGAGGTAGCCCCTCTTCATCATGGCAGTCAGCCACATCTTGCGGTAGGACGGTTCTGCACATGGGGAATTAAAAGGAATGGAAAGCCAATATTTCAGGTAGGACCAATGGCATAGGGTATTATGTGGCCGGTTACATGGATGGAGGCATCAGGATTAAACTGACTCACTGTGTGATTCTGTTTCATGAACAGAGGGTGAATGGACTTCCCTTAAAGATCTCCCAAGGCCAGTCACAGGCCCGGTAGCATAGCCTGCTGATGTAGACACTTCTTTCTTTTTAAAAAAATTTTTTTAAATGTTTGTTTATTTTTGAGAGAGAAGGAGACAGAGTGTGAGTGGGGGAGGGGCAGAGAGAGAGGGGGAGACGCAGAATCGGAAGCAGGCTCCAGGCTCTGAGCTGTCAGCACAGAGCCTGATGTGGGGCTCAAACCCATGAGCCATGAGATCATGACCTGAGCCGAAGTCAGACACTTAACCGACTGAGCCACCCAGGCGTCCCTAGACACTTATTTCTAACCCCCTAATTCATCTGGGTACCAACTGCAGACCTGCCATTTTTTAGCTGTATGACCTTAAATAAGTAATTTAATTTCTCAGAACCTCAGTTGGCCCGTCTATAAGATGACTGTAAGAATGCTACCTTTCTCTAGGTTATTATGAGGGTCAGAGAAGATTATGCACATAAAAATCTTAGGTATCACCTGATATGTGACAATGCCTCAGAAATGGCAGTGGTTATTGTGTCTAAACTCCTGAACCTGTTGTTGTTATGACTTTGTAATTTTGCATTTTCATTGCTTAAGAGACTGACAATTAGAAGGAAAAAAATTGCCTATCAATCTCCTGGAGAACAATTTGGAGATGGGGAAGAACGCAGACACTAACAGCTATATGTTCTCTGAGTTCAACAAAGGGACAAGAACAGAGCATCTTTAAAATTCGCTGTAATGTGGGGGTTCTCTGTAGGTGAAAGGGAGCTGTGTGCTTGTCCAGAGATACACAGCCCACCCAGGAGGGCCTCAACTGCACCACAAAAGGAAGGGCTTGCGGACTCTGGTGCACTTACCTCCGCTGAAGACATTGTTCCAGAATGTCCTCCACCAAGGACGTCCCAGAGCTGGGACGAGGGGCCAGAGGCACCCCGATATCTTGGAGAATTGCGCCTCATGTTTTAGAGCCCTGCATTGCTGACTGTGGCCGTGACTTGGAATCACTGTGTAAGAAGATAGAATGTCTCCGCCAGCCCATTTCTGGCCAAGACACTCAGATAGATGCCAAAAATCACTTGACTTGGAAACTATTTCTGTGTCAGAGTGGTAGAATTCTGGATGATTGAGTTGTTTTCAACTCTGTTGTATATTCTAAAGTTATCACCCCTCAGTCTTGGGAGAGAACATATGCATGAGACGAACGGAGCGAAGGAAAATTAACACAATTCTATGCATACAGTTGCATAAGCTCGTGTATGAGAGGGCCCGGTACCATCTAGATGTCATAGAAAGGTAAAGAGGGAAAGAGCACACTTTGTGTCCTGGGTTTGAATCCAGTTTCAGCACTTCCAGAGTGACAGTGCCAGGGCGTGTCCTGTCTCAGAACGTCGGTCTCGTGATGGACACTGTCCACCTGACTTAACAGTCACACACGAGAAGTGAGATGACGGGTGTGAACTGCCTGCCCGCATCCATTCCTGTGCGTTGTCCCCAGCCGGGTTTGCGTGGGGGTGCTTGATGGGGTGAGGGGGGAAGCCTGAGCGATTTGTGAAGATTTGTGATAGAGTGTTAGAGGGGGGAATGACTTCCACTGAGTTGCCGGTGAAGCTTATCTGGTTTCTTTCTGTCCATCAGTCTGTCTTCCACCTTATTTATTCATAGATGCGTGCATTCCTCCATTCACCTACCCGCGCAGCCCTTTTTATTGAGCATCCTGCAGTGTGCCAAGCACAGATGAACAAAATAGGAGTTGAGACATGGCACCAAACAGGAAGTGTAGAGATGTCACCTTCTTCCTTACACACTCTCACGTGCTGGTGTTTAGATATAAAAACACGGTCACATTGAACACATAAAGCATATTCCTAGAACCACCGATACCAGGAGAAGTTCGATGATGTGCGTGTCCAAAGTGATATTTATACGTACGTGTGAACATGTGTATATTTGTGTTTCTACTGATCACTTATCTGTATTAGAAGTAAAAGCAGTAGGATCTCATTTCGCATGGAATCTCATTTGCTCATTGTTGTTTCCTGCGTCTTTTTCCAATAAATCTGCATATTCATGTTATGTACCGGAAATCTCCATCTTCAAAGATCAGTTATTTTAGCTTTATGTTTAAGAACTACTCTTAAATTTTTTTGAGAGAGATAGAAGGCACAAGTGAGTGAGGGGCTGAGAGAGAGAGAGAGAATCCCACAAGGGGCAGAGAGAGAGAGGGCGGGTGGAGGGAGGGAGGGAGAGAGAAAGTGAGAGAGAGGCAGAGTTCACCTGAAGCAGGACTCATGTTTACCTGAAGCTGGCTCGAGCTTACCCGATGCGGGACTCAAACTCACGAACCATGAGATCTTGACCTGAGCCGAAGTCAGACACTCAACCGACTGAGCCACCCAGGCGCCCCTACTTTTTAGCTTTTAATTACCATTATGAGCAACTTGGTTCCGTTCCGGTTGTTTTGCTTCAGAAGAAAACTTTGAAAAAATTGTTTACAAAGTATTTTAAGCAGTATGAAGGGTTTTTGAATGGCATGCATGACAGTAGAGCAGGTAAGAAATTGCTGGCAGGCATTGCAAGCAAAGAGGCAGTAAGATATTACGCAGTGGACCATGCAACGAAGAGGCTACAGCGTGGGGCCCTGCCGCGGGATTCTGGCCTGACTGTGAGGAGAAAGAACTTCTCTGTTCTCCTAGAGCCTTTTCTCGGAGTTATTGAGTGGATCCAGATAAATACTTGACATCTGTTCAAGGTCTTTGGTTCCTCTTTTTAAAAACCGGGTGCAGGTTGTTTTTTGGCTTTTGGTTTGTTTGTTTGTTTGTTTGTTTTTGCTCACAGTGGAGTGCTATTCGATGTTAAACTAATGACAAGATCACTGAGGCCTGAGTAGATGCTGTTCGTGAAACCCTTACTGCAGGGTCAGGCTGCCGGTAAAACATCATTTGGAAGAGGTCTGGCCTTCCAGGAAATTGTCATGAAACCGATCCAAGAAGAGCTTGGAATTCTGGACTGCTTTGGAGCGCGCTGTAGGCTGCGATGGAATTTGTTCACAGCTTTCATGGAAGATGACACTGTTTGTAGAAGTTGGAAACTTTTCTCATAGTCTTCATTTAACTGTGGACACATCTGATTGGTGTAGCTGCTTGGAGAATCATGCCAAGGATAAATCTTGGGTTATTTTGATACATACCCTTTCTAGTTTTGAGAGGAAGAAGGAGAGGTGCATTTGCTAGAGGGGTAATAAAGAGTCAATTTACAAACTCACAATGTTTTAATACATACCTTTGAAATACTTTAAATTTACAATGAAATTCATATTTGCGATTGTGTCTGAGGCGCAAGCTAACAATGCAGTGAAGTATTTCATGTAGAAGCACAAATTTAGTAGAAATTATTCTTTATAATTTTCTCCGTGTCTTCCCATAAATCCGCCCTCCCCCCGCAAGTGGACATGTTACATATTAAATTTGGTTTTATTGAACTTATTAATATTTTGACCCAATTGGAGGCAGCCTTCTTTATGTACATGTTTGTGGATCCCAGGAGCCTCTAGGTGAAGCCCTTTGGACGATATCTCACACATTTCTTAACACTGTTTCCCGAATGCCACATAACTGTGAGTTGTATGAAAAGCGAAAGCATTTTATAGAACTAAATGTGATTTTCTCAATTTAAACTTGGTGTTCTTCCCATTTGGAGCTCCTTAATGATTTGCTATTCTGTCCCTCTATCCCCTGCACCCCAAATCAGTGCAGCTTTATTTTTACTTAATTATAGCAATTAAGAATATTTTTAAACTCTCAACTTTTTACTTTTCCTAGTAGATATTTGTATCAGTCAGGGTCACCCAGAGGGCCAGAACCAGTATGGGATATGTGTGAACATTTATTGCAAAGAACTAGCTTCCATGATTGTGTGAGCCGGCTGGGCTTGTCCAAAATCCACACGGCAGGCTGTCAGGAAGGGCAGGCTAGGACTCATGTGAGAGCTGAGCTGCTGTCCACAGGTTGAATTTCTTCTTTCTCAGGAAAGCCTCAGTTCAGCTCTTAAGGCCTCTCAGCTGATTGAATCAAGCCTGCCCAGATCATTGAAAATAATCTCCCTTACTTAAAGTCGACTGATTATGGACTTTAATCACATCTACAAAATACCTTCACAGGACCACCTAGATTAATGTTTGAATCACTGTAGACTATAGCTTAGCCAAGTTGATACATGAAAAAGGAGCATCACAACATTCAAATGCAAGACATTTCAAATTCAGCAAAACCGATCTAGATTTATGCATAATTATATTTGTCTGATATCAGCTGAAACCCGTCGTTCCCTTGGTGTTGCAATGAAATGCACGTTTGCAAAATAAATGTTCAAGTCCCTCCTGTCTTGGCAGAGGGAAAAGGGCATTAGAGAGGTGATACGGGTGGTCGTCCCTTGTCGCAGACTTCGAGTCCGGAGTTCCGTCTTGTCCAGAAACAGAATGGATGCAGAATTGAATAAGAGAGAGGCTAATGCCTGGGAGGAGACAAGAGCCCCAAACAGGGGTTTTGTCTCTGTATTTATTGAGCTCTCAGGTCTTCCATATGTGGTGAACGTGCAGAAGAGAACAATAAGATAGTGACCATTAATTTGTGTATGTAAGAAGCAAAGGGTTTGCAGGGTGAGTGTCATTAGAAGTTGAGATTAAAGCACAATTATATATTGGAGCCAGATACCAGATGGACAGTGTTTCTCCGTGGGTGATACGGTCAAGTGGTTGTTATCTCCGAAGTGTAAGATTGCCAGAGCACGCTGCCTCAAGGCTAACAGGGCACCCTTTCCACTAGCCAACCTTGGGTGCTTTCGCCCCGTGGTGGCTTTCTGCCTCTCTGCTTTGTTTTAATGACTGGCCTTGGGCACTTCCGCCCTATGGCAGCTCTCTGCCCTAAACCATGTTAACCCATTGGTGCAAGCCTACAGAATTCTTAAACTTATTTCCCACAGTCCCTGAGATTCTCTGCCCTGCAGCTAAGACAGGCAGTCAGTAGAGTAATTCCAGGATTTCAAGGCAAGTGCACCCCAGTATGTCCTGTCTTCTCTCAAGTTCCTCAGATCTCATCTTTCTGAAGGGCTCTGTCTAATAAGTCAAGAGGGCTTTCCTTGGCCGTTCAGAGCGTGTCTGTTGCTGAATGATTATTCAAAACAGCCAGGCTTACACCCAGAAGCTTTGGAAGCCAGGGGAAGGCACCCTGAATTTTACCGACTATACCTATGATGATGACGGAGTGGCTCCCCAACCATTGCCAGAAAAGGGGTGACAGACACTAGGCATTTGAAACATGGAGTGACTGCTGCATTTGTCTGCTTCTGTTCCACCTCTGAAAATGAAAGCTTCTTGAGGGCACGGACTATCAGTGCCCAGAGCATGCCACAGTAAGTAAGTAGCACATGTACCAGTTTGGGTCCCAGCAGGAAACAGTGTACTCAAATCCGGATAATTTCAGGAGGGGTTCACCAAAAGGCCTAGGGAAACCCTAAATGTAATGTGGTACTCCATAGCCATTATAATCTCCAGTCTGGAATTAGGGGTGGGGGAAGTTACTGGAGGTCTGAAGACAAAGTCTGGGATGGAGGGACCGTGGCCTCTGGTGAAGGGATAAGCCAGCCCTCTGGAGATGAAGCTGGGGAAAAGAAATACCCTTGCCCTTGGGGCGCCTGGGTGGCGCAGTCGGTTAAGCGTCCGACTTCAGCCAGGTCACGATCTCACGGTCCGTGAGTTCGAGCCCCGCGTCGGGCTCTGGGCTGATGGCTCAGAGCCTGGAGCCTGTTTCCGATTCTGTGTCTCCCTCTCTCTCTGCCCCTCCCCCATTCATGCTCTGTCTCTCTCTGTCCCAAAAATAAATAAACATTGAAAAAAAAAAAATTTAAAAAAAAAAAAAAAAAGAAATACCCTTGCCCTGAAAATGGACCACATTATCTCCTTCTCTTCACCTGCCTGGGCTCCCCATTGGCTGAACCCACTAAAAATCAGAGGGCCAAGGAGTCTGCTGATGTGTTCCCTTCAAGTCAGTCACTGGGAGGCACAGTGGAAGGTGGATCAGAGGGACAAAATTAATGCTCTAGACAGCTCCAGGTATGTGAACTTGAACAAGCTGAGTAATTTCTCTGAGCTTCCATTTTTTTCATTTAAAAATGGGATGATCATAGTTATCTGGCTGCGTTAGTTTAGGGGCAGAGAGTATATGTGGATTACCTTTAACAATGGGTGGCATTTCATAACTGTCTCAGCTCTTTTTTAATGTTTATTTCTTTAAAAAAATTTTTTTAATGTTTATTTTTGAGAGAGAGACAGAGAGACAGAGCACAAGCAGGGGAGGGGCAGAGAGAGAGGGAAACACAGAATCTGAAGCAGGTTCCAGGCTCTGAGCTGTCTGCACAGAACCTGATGTGGGGCTTGAACTTACAAACTATGAGATCATGACCTGAGCCAAAGTCAGACGCCCAACCGACTGAGCCACCCAGGCACCCCGTTTATTTCTTTTGAGAGAGAGAGAGAGAGAGAGAGAGAGAGCAAGCAAGTTGTGAAGGAGTAAGTAGAGAGAGAGAGAGAGAGAGAGAGAGAATTCCAATCAGGCTCCCCACAGTCAGTACAGAGCCTGACGTGGGGCTGGAATTCATCAACTGCGAGATCATGATCTGAGCTGAAACCAAGAGTCAGATGCTTAACCGATGGAGCCCCCCAGGCACCCCTGTCTCAGCTAACTCTTAACATAGACCAGACCTTCACATGCCAATAATAGGGAAAGAGGTAAGGTATTTAAGAAGCATTTTAAACTGTTTTAGAATAACCGTAGCATCTTACATACATATATACATACTTTAACCTAAATTCTGATCATCAATAAAACAAAACTCCCATCTCCTCTAGAAGCGCCTTATTACCCAAAACTTTCACTTTTCCCTACCTAATTGCCAGGGATAAAAAACAGATTAGTAACTTCCCCACTTTGAATTGCATTCCCCTACCTATCTTGTAAAGGAGAATTTAAAGACAAGGAAAAAGGACAAAAGATTTTAACAGAGAGAATCGGAGACTAATGCGCATTTCCTGACTTCACTGTTACTGCAATTTGATGTGATTACATGAAAACTGTGAGTCTATATAGGCAGATGAAAAATGTGAGTATAGGCATTGTGATACAATAACTGTGCCCACCTGTGTAATTTCTCTTCTCTGAAGTATTTATGATTAGAAAGGAGGATTTATAGATAAAGTAACATAGATAATAGTATATACATAGTACAGATTACTGTGCTTTGTAAGTTAGATCGTTAAGTCACATGGAAAACCAAATAGAAACATCTTAAGATTTCATCTTGGGAACGATACAGAGGGAATCTGTGGTCTTTGCAAAGAAAGAAATCTGCACCTTCCAGGTCCTGCCCCAGCATCTGATTTTGAAAGACATTCTTACTGGTTCCTTAGGACAAGCACTTGATGTTGTCTGCATGGATGAGACTCCTGCCTGTGAATAAAACCAGGTCGGAGGTTTGCCACAGTTTATCAAGATACACCTATGAGTAATTCATGAGCCATCTGTTGACCAAAAAGCCAGTTAAGGAATTCTAATAAATGCGTGATTTCCATTTCCTAGAGTAAAGCAGCGTTGGCATTTACAACCTTCCTCAGCAATAAAATGCCAGTAAAAATATAACTGACAGTTACGGGTCTTTGCTATTTCTAAGCATTAATCACCTCAAAGGCAGTATCACAGATCACAGATCTTCCTTTCTAGAACTATGAGCTACAAAACGTTGGCAACGTGTTGAACTTCAATTACTTCTTAGAATACAACATCTTACATTCACATGAGCAAAACTTAATGACTCACAAAGACAATTTGGAATAAATATGGATATTCACCCTGGAATTTTCTCTTTCAGTGGCAGTAATTATTAACAACACTAGTTTCTTCTCTGAGGTAGTAATTTTTGGCAGTTTAGATCTTGTTCAGAATGTGCTGAAGATGTGATTATTCTTAGTGCCTCTTTACCAGCTTGTAACAGCTCACATGGCAACTTAATTTCTTTTCTGTTGGGTGAAGGTGGCACTGTTACCAGCAGAAGGATACGATTTTAAAGTATCATGACACAGAGTGATTTTTAACGTGAGCTGTTATGATTCTGAATCATTTTCAGAAATCACAGAGATTGCTTTTTCTGACATCCTGATCGCCCCGGGGAAAAATAAGGAAGTTATACTTTATGAAAGTATCAAACCCCAATCAGACTTTTGCCGCGTGGATTATTTTTGTTTTTGAACATCCCGTCTCGCATTTTTTTGGCCCAAGGACGTGATCTGATTACTCTGTGGTGAACAACGTGGGAATGTCTGAGAATCTCACCTAAGTGGGTTAGTAAATAGAGGCGTGTGTTATGCAAACCTCAGGGCTGGCCACTACCCTGCCAGATCCTCCTAGTTTTTTCTTCTAAAATGAGAGAATAGACCCTTCTTTTCATGGAGACAGAGGAGCTACCTTCTGTTGGTAAGCATCTTCTTTGGGCCAGAAAAAAATTCATGCCCTGCAAAGTCTTGATTTTATCTCTCATTCCAACTGACTTGAGTAATGTGGCTGTCTATTAAACTGTCTTCGTATTTTGAAGGTAAAGATGATGGGTATATAATAAGACCCCAATTTTGTAAATAAATAACGGGTTTTATATGTGTATCCGTACTGATTTTTAAAAGACCTAGAGGGAATATTGCTAAAAATTGAAAATGATTACTTCTGGGTAAGTTCTGTTTTCTCTCTTGTATTTTATTTTCTAAATTTCCTTTAATCATACAGTAGTTTATTTAAAAAAAAAAAAAAGTTGGTAGTAAGTAAAAGTGTTCATTTCCCTCCTTACCTCATCCACTAAGGAGCACAGCCAAAGAAAGCACTATAGGAGTTTGAAAGAGGGGGTGTGTGCTAAGGGGTTGTGAGGGTGACAGGTCCTTCAGGCCAGCCACTCGTTTGGCAAGTGCACTGAGAGATCTCTCCGGGATGACTCCCAGGACGAGGTTCCCAGAATCCGACAGGGACGTCGTCAGAGCACAAGGGCCCCAGTATGATGGTTGGGCAGTTCCAGCCTCTGGGACAAGGATGCCCCTATTGACGTGACTGGGGTGCTCTCTGCCCTGCTGGCTCCAGAGCAGACGTTTGTCCAGTGTGCACGGAACCAGGGTGGGGCTCCCTCTCTCAGGCTGACTGCCTTTGGCCTCCACCTCCATGGGAGGGACGCACTGCCCTTATTAGAGTGTTTGGCACGAGAACTTTTGGTTAAACACGACTGGGATGAAGCTTGCCTTTTGCAGTGGAGACCTGCACAAAACCTATTGAAATAGAAAGAATGAAACCTGCAAACCTTGAGGCTGTTTAATGTCTAGGTCAGCCTTTATTACTTACCATTTGCATTTTCTGACCTTCTCCTCTGGGCTTTCTTTAGACCAGAACTTCCAGGCTTCTTGTGTAATACTCTTAACCTTCTTTCCACATGGTCAGTACTGGTCATCACCTCTCAGGACAGGGTCCAGCTCTCCCTTCTTTGTGTTTGCCGGGGAACTCATCCATCGATGGCTGTGGAGTCCCTATTGCATATGTCCTAGGTCCTGGGCAGGGTAGATGCCCTCGTGGACCCGTGAAAGTAACCTCCCTTCGTTAACAAAAAGGCTCTCCAGCCCTCCTCTCAGCAGGACCTCTTAGAGATGAGTTCATTGCTCATTAGCCTTTGCCTTCTGGATATGAGTCTAGAGTCAGGCTTCATACCATGTTACTACTGACAAGGGCTGGTCCCAGTCGATGCCTTTGAATTGAGACCTGGGTGGCATGCAGTGTGTCCATTACATTACCAATGTCTATCATAGGCCTCAAGTATAAATAGACAAATTCAGACTAGTGGTATATTGTGCATTGGTATATATCAGACCTGTGTGACATCAGAGGTTTCACTGGTGTAGAGTCACTGAGCAGGTAGCATCTCAGTTTGATGCGCAAAGGTTAAAAGTGGGGGACGAGAACTATGGATGTTGGGGTGTCTGTGCTATGGAGTTTGGCTGGTGTCCCCCACAGCCGTCTGTTTTGTCTGTCTTCAGGTGACCTTGGGGCTGTGCAAAGTGAGTGCCCGGCCCCTTCCCGATCATTGCATCTTGTCTCTTTTACATAGTAAAAATAACTGGGGATGCTATGTTCCGCCTGGGATTATGATGCCTCATTGCCATATGTTTGTGTGGACATAAATAGTCTTCTCAGAAATTTGGCACAAGCCTGGCC
Organism: Felis catus; assembly: GCF_018350175.1. Taxonomy (NCBI): domain Eukaryota; kingdom Metazoa; phylum Chordata; class Mammalia; order Carnivora; family Felidae; genus Felis; species Felis catus. The sequence goes on along the minus strand of NC_058376.1, from coordinate 150,762,388 downwards.
ACATGCTAACTGGGGACCGGACTTCCTAGAGATCACAGAGAAATCAGTTCCAACCTGAGCCTTGATCGGATTATTGAATTTGAGTTTGGTGCTCTAGCCTTCCAAGTGGGTAGCTCCATAAATCTTGTCAAAGACAGTTATTTGGAAGAAAAGTGCTTCAGAACTTGCCATTGTGTCTTACTGAACTTTGTTGCTTTCGTGAAAATGTAACTGGAATCCTCATGTCCGTCACCTAGGCCCCCAGCCTCTTTTATGTTCAAAGTGGTAGCATTTTGGCACTTTCAACATGATGTTGGATGCTCATTTGCTCCTCCCCCTACTTTTGAAAAATGGTATAAAATGGAGAGAAATTACACAGAGGGTGCAGCCCTCAATAGAAACAGCCCATCGATTCAGTGTCCCATTAGTGTTGACTGTTGAATGAAACCCAACTCAATACCTACAGAATACTTAGGGCCTAATGTTTTCATATTCTAGAGCTTTGTGGAGCACTCAGCCCAGATTTTTAATGAGTTTGTCCCTCTTGGGACTTGCAGCATTTAGTAACGAAAACTAAGCAGCTGGTTTGCCAAATATAGTCAGGTGAACAGCCTTTGATCACACGTTCTCCTGGGGGATGCAGGCGACATTTGATTTCATGGCAATTAATAGGTAACTTTTAAATGGCCAATAAATTGGCAGTTGATTATATTTTCAAATGAACATGACCACCACAGAAATACCGTGTCACCTTTAGTTAACATCAACATGACACTTTTGTAATGACAATTAACATCAGTGGCTGAAAGACTTCTCCAAGATCTGTTTAAAAGTATTTAGGGAATGAAGATTGCTGTGGTTGGTGCTGAGGATAACAGAAGTGAGCACAAGAGTTCACATCCAGTGGGGAGGCAGAAATCAGCCAAAGATTGGCAGAAGGAGTGTGAAATCACAGCTGTAACACAGGTAATGAAGAAGGATCATAATGCTGCTTAGCATTATAGGTTCCCTAGAAGCAGAGCCTGAGGCAAGGGTTCAGATTTCATTTTTATTGGGGAAGTGCTCGTAGGAAGAGGAGAGTGTGCAAATCAGGCCAAGGCAGTGGAGGTGAGATCTCAGCTGGACGGAGCTTTAGCCTGATCCCATGGGGAGCTCTGGAGCACGAGTTGTACCCAGAGTTGCCCCACCTTAAGACAAGGGTTTCATAGTCTCTCCTGCACTGCACTCGTCAGACATTAACCAGGGTCTGACCTGCGGTGGATGGGTATGTCCTCTGGGCAAGCGGGCTTCTGTAGGGTCAAGGGCACCACCCAGAGGAGGAGGACAGCAACAGAGAGAATGAGTGTGTGGACCTGTTAGAGGCCCTGGGTGTGGCACCAGCTGCATGCTCCAGAGATGCGAAGAGAACGTGTGACACAGTATTCTTCCTTATTCAGAACCCTCTGGTGGCCTCCCATATCACCCAGAAAAAGAGCCACATTTCTGGAAAAGACTGCCATTGCCTGTGGGGCCTGGTGGGGTGAACTTTCAGTTATCTTTTCTATTTAAACAGCAAAATCTATTTTGGACCCCGTTTCACATTTCTTCAGCATGTGTTGAGGCACCCGCTTTTGTTGTCTTACGTTTTTATTCCAAAGATCTGTAAGTGCCCTCGAATTTTGCTTTAAGGTGCAACTTGACATATGGGATGACTTACCTGGCTTCAGAGAAATTTTTTTTCCTTCACCAAACATCACCAGAATTCCTGTCTCCTCGAAATTGGCCGAGGGTTGAAGAAAGAAAGAGTCTTTGAGGTCAAGAAATACATACATACTTTTAAAATCACACAAAAGTTTTGCTACATACAGTGGACTTCTTTATCTGGGCTCTGTCCTTATAACATCTGCCTTTCCTCCCACATTTGGGTTTGTCTCTTCGATCTCTGTGGTCTCGGGTCTTTTCACAACTTTCTCCAGTGCCTGTCTTTATTATTTGGTATTGGTTCGTTTTTTTCCTCCTTGAATTCTCCACCTTTCTGAGTTCTTTCTTAACATTTGCTTCTCGTCAGATAGCAGATCAGAGGAGGTTCCTGAAATCTAGTCATTTGTCAAAGTCCTGTGCTGCCTCCTACCTCCCTTAGCATCCGTGTCTTTGAGGCCTTGGTGGGAGAGGGGCCCCCTGTTGATGCCATTGTGGTCCTTCCTTGGAGATGTTTTGAGTCCTTGTCATTTTCACCCTGGCTGCTAGATCTGAAACACTGCCAAGTTCCCGAAGAGACAGTTCTATCTGATAAATGTCTTCCAGTTGTAGGAATGTATGTTACTTATAAGACCTGTATCTAAGGACCGATTTAATGTTGGAGGTTAGAACACATCAACTCATGTTTTCCTGTATGCCAGTGGTGGGGGCACAGGTTGTGGGGGGGGCTTCTGGTGCATTGGAAGAGATCGGGAACTATATGTAGTTTTAATAAAAGTGAACTGGCTGGTTTGGAGAATACAAAGATAAAACATTTTGAGTTTTGAAAAACCTGAAATACTAGAAGGGGAAGTGGACTTATAAACACATGATTAAATAAACTGTTAGGTGACTCAATTTCCTCGTCTATAAACTAGGAGCAAGACTTCTCTTTTGAGAGTATTAAATGGAATAGTGCATATAAATAGTGCATATTAACAGGATGATAGACTTAATGTTAGGGTGCTATTTGGTAGAGATACGTACACAGCAGGGAAAAGGAGTTAATTTTGTAGAGTAGTGGGTGGAGAAGTGTATCCAAAAACACTTAGAGTTAGCACCTGAGAGTTGAACAAGATTTTGTGGTTCTATCCATCCATTCGTGATCTGCATTAGCAGCAACACCCATATCTGTTGGTGACACTCTGTTTGTTTATATAGGGTGAGAAATTGGACCCTGGTGGGTAGGTCTGATCCCCTAAAGTGGCCTGGCACCTTTTTCATGGAATTACCCGTTTTATCACCAAAGGAATCACTGACAGTTGCAGTTAAATATTATTTACAAATACCTGATGGCCTTGATCATATTAAACAACAAGAATTGCTAATCATTGTGTTTCAGAATCCTAGGCCCTGCCAAGTCTCTTGGGAAGGATGCAAAATATTTTCATAACCAATTTAGTAATTTCAGCATCATAAAATATCTATTAGGGGATACTAACCAAGTACATATTGTTAATCTTAAAAAGGATTTGAATGTTTTTAAGTAGCTTCCACGTCCAGTGTGGGGCTTGAACTCACAGCCCTGAGATCAAGAGTCACATCCTCTAGGGGCACCTGGGTGGCTCAGTCGGTTGAGTGTCCGACTTTGGCTGAGTCATGATCTCATGGTTTGCGAGTTTGAGCCCTACATTGGGCCCTCTGCTATTAGTACAGAACCCGCTGTCTCAGTCTGTCTCTGTCTCTCTCTGTCCCTACCCCACTTGTATGCACTCTCTCTCTCTCTCAAAAAAATAAACATTAAAAAAAAAAAGTCAGGTGATCTACTGACTGAGCCACCCAGGCACCCCTTAAAAAGTATTTTAAATGAGAGGGGAGTGTCTTTTTATTATCTGCTCTACATTCAATTTTTTGTTGTTGCCTGAATCATTATCCTAACAATTAGGCCTGATTTTCACTGAAAATGGACTCTCAAAAACACTTCCTGGCAAACCGAGGCAAAACTGTATCATGGTGCATTGGCAAAATCTCCTCCAGGATTATTTACCCAGTAATGTCAAACTCTATAGATACAAGAACGTGTCAACTCCATTGTCCGTGAGTTTGAGTTATCCAGAATAATACCGAAAGCATTTATTGTGATGATGAATGAGAATGAGGGTTTAAAGGTTAGAAATATTTAAAGCCTAAAGCAACCATAGAAACCTAATTCTTCATAAATCTTTTTGAAATTTTGCTTTTGACGAGGCTTAATCCATAACCAAATACCATTGCTAAATATAAACTTGAAATACAGGTTTCTGATATTTGAAAAGGTGGGCCTGGCCTACATTTCAGCCTTTGTGTGACCCAGCTCCTTCCTCCCTGCTGGCTTCTGAGCAGGATATAGGGCACTAACTGAAACATTGTCAGGAAAATGTGAAATAGTACTGCATAGAAAAAAGAAAACCTAAAACAAAAAAACAAAACAAAACAAAAGGTAACATTGGTTTCCTTGGTTGAAACTGCTTCCTTTGGATGGCAGGTGTTTGTGTATATATTTTTACCTTTCTGTTGTATAACACAGTTTTTAAGCCTGAAGTTTGAGTCATATGAGTCACTAACTAGAAGTATTCCTCATCACTAATTACTCAGTTTTGTGTTATGCTAGATGGTTTTGACCCTGCAGAGTTTAGTTCTTAATGCCTTTTCTGCTACACCACTTTAACCTGAGGCTTGACCTATCCTATTTATTCAAGAAATAGCTGGCAGCCTGCTGTTTGACCCCGGGGAAGGGCTGTGCCTGCAGTGGGGAGCCACCCAGACCTGGCCCTGCCCTCAGGGAGTTCTAGGGGAGGAAGCAATTAACAAGTAAATGAATGAATAGGTACGTAAAGTCATCAGTTACAGATTGTGATAAGATCTGGGAAAGAAAGAAATAGAGAGAGATAGACATCAATGGGGACACATTGTCTACAAAATATTTGAAGACGGGAGCCTTTATGTTACTTGATTTCCCAATGTAAACAGGACATGAGACATTTAATTTAGGATTAGGTGCCAGAAAATGCTACCTCCTTTGAGGAACTGGAGAGCTTCCTTCTTTGTATAACAGAAAATTATCCAATTTATCCTAGTCCCCCCCCTTTTTTTTTTCTTTTTCTTCCTCATCAGTCCCCCCCCCCCACTTTGGTTTCCAGAAAGCTTGGAGAAAACTTTGATGCCCAATTAAAATCTCTCTTCTGGTCAGTGTGATTGTGCAGCAGATAAGCTAAGCACCACCCTGGCCCTCGCACCCCCAACCCAAGGATGTGCTTATAAAATAGTGAGTGGTTCTGGGGCAGGCTAGGGCCAGCCTAAACAGACCAGAAAAGAGATATTTCAGACCAGAGCAGAGACAGCAGAGATTTTTTTTTTTTTTTTTTTGAAAGAGAGAACATGAACATGCGTATGTGCAAGAAGGGGAGGGCAGAGGGAGAGGGAGAGAGAGAATCCCAAGCAGGCTCCACACTGGGCTGGATCTCATGACTGTGAGATCGTGACCTGAGCTGAAATCAAGAGTCCAGTGTTTAACCAACTGAGCCGCCCACAGGCCCAGAGCAGAGGTACTTGAAGGGGAGTTTTTAAAAGGAAGTTTCTCCGTATGATGTGCAACATAACTCACACCTCCATTTCTGCACCAAATTCTCCGTAAAATCTACATTATTCTCTGGTGTGCGGTAGGAATTGGATTTGTGTTTTGGAATGCATCCAAGTGTTGAAGCTGACCTCAAATTGGCTGTAGAGTTAGAGCAGATGTCCCGAAGAGGCCAGCTGCATTCTGTTTACATTTTGTTCCTGAACCTTTCATTGCTTTTCCTTATTACTTCTTTTCCTGGTTTGTTGATTTTATTGGGTTTATACCTTTGTGTATGTGAACATTGATGATAAGTAGAAATAAATCCCTCTCTCTTGAGTACACTGAGAACCTACAGTGTGATAGGCGAACAGACCTGGATTAAAATCCTTGCTCTGACACCGACCGGCAGTATCCTTGGACAAGTTGCTTTCCGGTGGGTGCTCCAGTGCCCCCACCCAGATCCCTTTTACCGGTGCAGGGCTCCCATAGCCAGTGTTGACTGCTGATGGCTCGTAATTGCTCCCATGTTAGACTTTTATCCCTAGAGGTAACAACCCCTTTGGGTCAGGGGGTGGAGTGGCCTCCCACAGACATGACTGACCTACACAAGGATGCAAAAAACTATCCTCTGTTCTCAGAGTGGCACCAGCTCTTAAGTATAATCCCAGAGCCCCCAGAGCTCCCATGGGGTTGGATTGAAGCAGATTCCACTGAGACTACATCTCTGCCCGACTCCTTCTCCTTGCCTAACCTGCTTCCTTTCTCCCCCTCTTTTGAGAACGTTCCTACAATAATCATGTGCACAAGAATCCCAATCTCAAGCTCTGCTCTTTGGGCCTCTATTTTCTCATTTGTAGAATGAAGAGAGCTCATCACTGCCAGAACTCTTTTGAAGATCAAGTGAAATAATATATGTATAGTGTCCAGAAAGACTTAAAAAATAAGCGTTCAGGAGCTAATATTAACTGTTATACGAGGGAAGGCCACATCACATGGCTAAAGGAATGTTGAAAAACTGAAACCTTATTGAACACTTCTAGAGTGTCTTGTTATTCACTTGGATGGTGCTAATCATCATGGTCCCGCAGATGACAATAATCTGATTGCTAAGCAGTAGACTTTTTCCAATTTCTTTTTTTTAACAATTTTTTTAAGTTTATTTATTTATTTTGAGAGAGACAGAGAGGGCAGGAGCCAGGAAGGGGCAGAGAGAGAGAGAGAGAGAGAGAGAGAGAGAGAGAGAGAGAGAGAGAATCCCAAGCAGGCTCCACAGATTTGGCACAGAACCCGACACGGGAGCCAAACTCAATAAAGCATGAGATCATGATCTGAGCTGAAATCAAGAGTCGGACACCTAACCAGCTGAGCCACCTAGGCACCCCACCTTTCTCCCATTTCTAAGTGCAGGGCTGCCCTCTGCGGGACTCTGAATAAACGTTAGTTGACGATGTTAGGTTATGCAGTAAAACTCTTGCACCCAATGGCAAACTGTGTGAAGATTGTTCTCTCTAAGCTTTAACAAGCTTCCAGTTACTGTTATGCCCAGAATTCGTGATCCCCAAAGACCACTAGGGAGCCGAGTCCGATGCAAAAGCAAAGAGCCTTTATTCGAGCTAGCTCGAGCTCAATCCCCTACCTGCACCGACGCAGCGGTGAGATACCAGGGAAAGAGAGCGAGTTTCAAAAGGACAAAGGTTTTATTGGGGCCTGGGGGCAGTTGGTGAGGTAATGGCTATGGCCTCAGCCGATTGGCTGGGGAGGGGTCCTGGGGAAGGGTCCGGCAGGTGAGGGAGGGTTTACTCGAGGGGAGGAGGTGTGGTCAAGGTGAAGGACACAGAACAAGATGGAGTTGAGGGGAGGAGGTGTGGTCAAGGTGAAGGACACAGAACAAGATGGAGTCGAGGGGAGGAGGTGTGGTCAAGGTGAAGGACACAGAACAAGATGGAGTCGAGGGGAGGAGGTGTGGTCAAGGTGAAGGACACAGAACAAGATGGAGTCGACTGGCGTAGGCCCGCCCTTTCAGTTACGTCTAGAGACAAACCCTGGCAACCAGGTGTCCTCAGAACTTGTGTCCCTGTTTCCTTGAGGCTTGGTGGGTTTTAGGACCCAGTGGAACCTTTCATATCTGCTCCTACTTACCATTTTCAGAGAAGATACTCAGAATTCAGAGAGGCAAAGTGGCTGTTCACTGCCCCATGATGAATGAGGAGAACTGAATTCAAATCTTACTTGAGCTCTAGCTTCCAACTCAGACTGTTTTTGTGTGATGTGCTGCTGTCTTTGTGGGAATGGATTCGTTCAATGACATCGAGTACTGCTTATTTTTCCTCCCTTCCTACTTCCCTCCACTTTGCTCACTTGTCACCAACCAGCCTGTCATCATACTGTGTTTCTCCAGCCCAAGAGGCAACCTTCCTACTCCAAGACCTTTGCTCCGGCTGTTCCCTTTCCCTGCCATGCTCTTCCAGGTACTGCCTCAAGTCTTTGCCCAAATGTCGCCTTCTCACACTGGCCATCCTATTTAATATGGCAGCGCTCCCCCACCCCCACCCCCCGCCGCACTCCAGATTTCCCCTTGCCCTGTTCTTTTTTTTTTTTTCCCCATAGCACTTATCACCTCCTGCCACACTGTATAATTTACTTATTCATTATGTAATATGATGAATGGAGGTGCCCCGAGAGCTGGGATCTCTGTTTCTTTTGTTCACTGACATAGTCCATGTGCCAGGAACAGTGCGTAGCACAAAATAGGGACTCAGTAAGTGTGTGTTGAATTAATTAACCTTCCAAAATGCATTTGTCACCTAATGGAAACGTCACTACTCCAGTGTGAAAGTACAAATCTCTGGGACGTCTGAGAGGTTGAACAAATATCCTATGCCTCATGGAAGATCAGGCCACTGCTGTCTCAACTCTGTCTGCCAAGAGACCAGTCTCAAGAGGTACACTGTGCTTAGAAACCCCTTATCCACCCTTTACCGCCTTCATGCCCACAAGGCCAAGCCTCCTCTATTCCTGGGCTCTCTCCCCCTGCAAGGCACATCAGCCTGTGCTCTGACTCCGCCTCCCCATCTCCCCCAAACACTTCTACTCTGCCTCCAGGCTCATCACCACCAGTGTCAGAGGCCCCTGTCCTCAGCCTCTTCTCTGAGAGTTGCCATTGCTGTCTCACTCTTCTGCTAAGCTTTTTATAGAGAAACTAAGGCTTAAGTCACATTAGTCTAATCTTTGCCCCTCTTCAAAGATGGGCAACTTCCCTTTTAAAGAGAGTTGAGGCTACTTTCTATCCAAAGATACACACTGTTAACATTTTGGTGTTTACTCGTCCAAATTATTATTTTTTAATTTAATATCTTCTTAATTCAGCAAGGAAACAAAAGTAATTGGAAGCAACCACCTTGTCTTTCCACCTCTCCTCCAAGGACACCATTACCCCAAAGCCTTTTCAGATGGTGGCTGCTTTGTCTCTTCTCCCCTGTACCCCTGGGCCAGCTCCAGACCAGAACCTCACCCCTTTGAAGCACTTGCCATCTGAATGTACTACTCACCACTTGACCTTGCTCTGGGCATCTGTCAGCCTTGCGGCCAGTCCCCCTCATTCACAGAATATTTTGTTACCTAGACCTCTGTCTCTCACTCTCTGTTCCTATGACCCTTCCACTTCTCTTTGGTGACCTCAGCATCTCTGCAGTGACCCACTCAGCATCCTAGTCTCTCAGTTCTCTGCCTTCCATTAATCTTCCAGTCCATGGCCCTTCTCTAGCCCTTGGCATCCTCAACAATGTCCAGCTCTTACATGCTTGACCTCGAGCATCCCGGTCTTTGACCACCACTTCCTATCTTCTAGAGGCCTGTCTCCATCAATTCTTCTTCTCTGGGATCCAGTGGGTCCCACGTTTTCATTGTCAAGGCCACTTCATCCTTACGCAGCTGGGATTTCATTAACGTATTTGGTTTTTGTGCGTTCATTTTCAGTCTGTTGGCCTCTGCTTCCTCAGCCGTACCCACCTGGGAAACCCCACCCCTGCTAAACCCCCAGTTGCCCTCTGCACCTCCCCCAGCACCTGAGCAGCTAAGTATGGATGCAGGGAAATGGACCACCATGCTGACTTTCTGACCATAAGAGTCAGTGGGTCCTCAGCTCTGCCTGGTGTTCCTAAATCATTTCCATAGTCAATCTCCACTCTCCAAAACGTCAGTTATTCACACCTCGTCCTCTGTTCTCCACCCTTCTCACCCATGTCCCCCCCTCATTCTCAGCTAATTAAATCTTTTTCTTGAAGATTAATTTTATTTATTCCTTTCTAACTAAGAATAAAGCCACATGTTTTATTAATAGGGGAGTCCTATCCTCCCAGGCATGGTTGCTTATTAATAATAATGAACCAGTAATTGAAATTTCAACTAGAAGTAAATTGGACCTAAGAGAAAAGTCAGCTAGTACCCATTCAATTTTTCCCTCTTCTACTAAACTTTGTATAGAGAAAACTTTGTATACAGACATTATACATTAGTCTGATCTTCACCCCTCTTTGAAGATAGACAACTTCCATTTTATTTTATTTATTTCTTTTAATGTTTATTTATTTTTGAGAGGGACAGAGAGACAGAGTGTGAGTGGGGGAGGGGCAGAGAGAGAGGGAGACCTAGAATCCGAAGCAAGCTCCAGGCTCCGAGCTGTCAGCACAGAGTCCGATGCGGGGCTCAAACTCACTAACTGTGAGATCGTGACCTGAGCCAAAGTCGGACCCTCAACCGCCTGAGCCACCCAGGTGCCCCCGGCAACTTCCATTTTAAAGAGACCTGGGGCTACTTTCTGTCCAGACATACACACTGTTAATATTTTGGTGTTTATGAGGCCAAGTTTGTTTTTTTCAATTAAATATTGTTTTAATTCAGCAAGAAAACAAAAGCAATTGGAAGCAACTACGGCATCGTTGTACCACCAGATCTGCTCTGTCTTTCCTCTTCGGGCAGGTGACTAGACATTAAGCATGGGTAGCAGTAAACAATCTGTGGGTAGGTACAGTATCCCCAGCATCTCAGAGCCCGAGAGAGATGGGCATAGCAGGCGTGAGTTTTTGAGGTTATAAGACTTTGACCCTGTGCTAACTCTTCTCAGCCTTCAAAGACTGTCAACCTTCCAGTTACTTTCTTTACAATGATTTCGTTGAAATAATGAAATCATCTTTAATCATAAGTCTCTCTGCTTTTAATTTGCCTGCTAAATTAGCATAACTTGAACTTGATAACTTAAAGGATTACTTTCAGTATAGCTTAAACTATAGTTTATAAACGGTTCTTTTGTGATTTAAAGCATACTTAATGATTACAGTATGAACACTTCAAAGGGGAGTCCCAAAGACACAGAACTTACAAATACGAAAAGAAGGGATGAATGTAACCTTATAAATGCTATAAATAAACGTATGCCACCTGGTTACTGCAGGGTGAGATATTATCATCCATAAAGACAATTCTCTGTGTTTCCAAGTAGATTGCTGTCAACCTTTCCTTGCAGTAGCACAGCTAGGAAGAATGTACGAGGTTGTGCTGGAAACAGCATCTGTGCTTCCAGGAAAGGCTCCTTCCTTCCCACGGCACAGATGACTTAAGTTCCAAAGCAGAGAGTCAAGTGAAAAACCCACACAGACTGCCCCTGAAATCCTTCGATCATGCATGAAGCTGGTCCCCAGACTGTGTCGTGGGAAGGTGCACACTAGATCTTTACACAGACTCACACCCAGGAGAAGATACTTCAGGGACTTAGGTTTCATGGTCTCTATGTTGCTTTCTGTTCCTTCCGTAATTTTTGTGAGTCTTAATTTTTGGGAGGTGAGAGCCAGATTATAAGCCAAGCCATCTGATGGGACTGGCATAAAATGCTCCCCGTGTGGTGGATCATTGCACAGACAGCCCTGAGCAGCCCACAGCTGTGATGACAGGTCTCTGCAAGGTTTTACAGATGGAAATTATACATGCTTGCTCATTTCTCCTAATCATGTCCTCACATTAGAAACATGGCTGGCTGCCTCCTCCTTTCTCCTACCCAGTATCTGAATACCCGGAAAACAATAGAAGTTTTTGCATTTCAGTTGCAAAGGAATTTCATAAGGTCCCTGTAGCAATATTTCCCAGCGTGAGGCATACACGGTAGACCAGATGAATGTGGGTGGTGCTGGATTAAACATCTTTTATATTAATAGTTATGTTTTTGTTTTAATGTGTATTAGAAAAAAAATTAACAAAACATATCTTGCCCAGTATTTCATGGATGTAAATACCTAGAATCAGTCAAAATAAGGATAGTTAAGTTCTTTTAGGTGAGATGATTAAGAGTATTAAGTAAATAGGAATAAAGTTGATAAATGCATGTGGCAAAAATTGCGTAAGCAGCCTGCAGACCCGCAATGAGAAGGTGATGCCCTCAAGGGCAGAGCCATCAGACACAATTTCTTTTTTTTTAATGTTTTTATTTACTTTTGAGAGGGAGAGAGAGAGAGAGCATGAAAAGGGGAGCAGCAGAGAGAGAAAGGGAGACACAGAATCTGAAGCAGGCTCCAGGCTCTGAGCTGTCAGCACAGAACCTGATGCAGGGGCTGAACTCGTGAACCACAAGATCATGACCTGAGCCGAAGTCGGCCACTTAACTGACTAAGCCACCCAGGTGCCCCCATCAGACACAATTTCTTTTTTTTTTTTTTTTTTTAATTTTTTTTTCAACGTTTATTTATTTTTGGGACAGAGAGAGACAGAGCATGAACGGGGGAGGGGCAGAGAGAGAGGGAGACACAGAATCGGAAACAGGCTCCAGGCTCCGAGCCATCAGCCCAGAGCCTGACGCGGGGCTCGAACTCATGGACCGTGAGATCATGACCTGAGCTGAAGTCGGACACTTAACCGACTAAGCCACCCAGGTGCCCCCATCAGACACCATTTCTTACATGGCAAAGGATGTGGAAGCTTTCGAAGACCATTCAAACATAAGACAACTCAACATAATCCCTTATGGCGAGATTTTCTTCTTGGGCACTCAAGTTTCCCACTGGAAAGTACAGCTGCCCGTGCAGAGTGGGCATTACTTTACCATTCTTACGGCGTTTTGTCTCATGAAGAAATGGTAGGAACCATGGAGTCTTCTGCTTTCAGAGTCCGCAAATAACCACCTAGGGACTACAACTGAATTCCGTCAGTCATTCATTCAACAAACGCTGTAGAGCACATGTGTGTGTCAGGCGCTAGGCAGGGGCTGGGGCTAGAGGAATGAGAAAGTCACCTATCACAGGGTGTTAAGCTTGGGAGTGACTTATTCTGAAAGCTCATCCTGGCTGTCCCTGTGGCTTGACGGGCAGCAGAAACAGAATAGACCGGAGAAGAGGTAATGCAGGAAGACACGATGGTGGTGGCAGCAATGGAGAGAAACGAGCGGGTTCTAGAGATACTTCAGGGTAGATCTAATAGGATGTTGCGGATGAGAGAAAGATGGGAGTCGGGAGGAACGCTAGGGTTTTGGCTTCAGAAGCCCCGTGGGTGGGGGGATGTCAGGTCCCCGAAGCTCACACAGCACATTGCTGGGGCTCAGTATCGCATTGTCTGGGAGGTGCTGCCATTGTGGCTTGCGTGTCATTCGTCCTGAAGGGAACATCCTTATTCTTCTGGCATGAGGCCAAGCATGTAAAAGGCATTCGACCAACGTTGGCAAATGGGTTAGTGGAGAACGTGGGACATAAGATCACATGGGTGATTGACTTCCAGTGTAGAGCAGTCGCCTCCGCCCCATTTTAAATTTCACCTTGAAGATCATTTCGAAACTGGACTCCTGTATTACCTTGTCACACAAGGAAACACAACAGAAGCCCACCCTTCTGCCGCAGGGACGTAAGAATGTGCTTGGGGACAGGCAGAGCTGAGACCAGGTGAGCAGATTGAGGTGACACAATAATGGAGGGAGAGGCTGAACACATTTGTTGAAATCCCGTGGGGTTTGGTGCCAGCATGTCTGAGTTCTTAAACTTGCTGCTATGCCAGTGTCTTCTTTCCAAACATACATTCATTCATTCATTCATTTATTTTTTTTTATTTTTTATTTTTTATTTTTTTTAAATTTTTTTTTTCCAGCGTTTATTTATTTTTGGGACAGAGAGAGACAGAGCATGAACGGGCAAGGGGCAGAGAGAGGGAGACACAGAAACGGAAACAGGCTCCAGGCTCTGAGCCGTCAGCCCAGAGCCCGACGCGGGGCTCGAACTCACGGACCGCGAGATCGTGACCTGGCTGAAGTCGGACGCTTAACCGACTACGCCACCCAGGCGCCCCCATTCATTTATTTTTTTAAAGTTTATTTATTTTTGAGACAGAGAGAGACAGAGTATGAACGGGGGAGGGTCGCAGAGAGAGGGAGACACAGAATCCGAAACAGGCTCCAGGCTCTGAGCTGTCAGCACAGAGCCCGACACGGGGCTCGATCTCACAGACCGCAAGATTGTGACCTGAGCCGAAGTCGGACGCTTAACCGACTGAGCCACCCAGGCGCCCCGATTCATTCATTTAAATTCAAGTTAGTTAACATATAATGTATTAGCTCCAAGAGTAAAATTCAATGATTCGTCACATGCACACAACACCCAGTGCTCATCCCAACAAGTGCCCCCTGCAGTGCCCACCACCCAGTTAACCCATCTCCCCCACCCACCTCACCTCCAGCAGCATTATATTACTGTCATATTTCTTACCTTTACCTGAGGGACTTACACTCATCAAAAGAGCCAGAGAAATATTGGAGAGTGTATACTGTTAGAGCATAGAGCCACGGAGCGGAAGCCTTGCGAGAAAGAAGTCTGCGATGCCCGGGAAGAGTTTCCATCTACCCCTGTGATGCTGGAACAGCATGAAAGCAGGCTGGGCTACGAGGTCGCTGTTCCATCGTGCCCACGGATTGTGGCACACCCCACATCGGGCCCACTCTGAGTCCTCCACATCCTGCTTCTTTCTAATCCCCACATACGTGTGTTCTGAGTCCCTCTGCTCCTGTGCGCTCCAGGCTCCTGTCCTACTGACCCCCCTCTGTGGCCTACAGCACGTGACCCTGTGCTGTGAGCAAGTCAGTACCAACTCGGTCCTGGTCAAATGCATGAAATAGCACACATCTCCGCCCCAGGCTTTAGTTTGAGCCTCAGTTGTTATCCCTACAAATAATTCGGGTCATTCTTTGGCTTCATTAGCCATTTCACCCTCTCTTTGTTAATGGCTCCAAGGTAGAAGTGGATGCACAAAATTAATGAGGTCGAGCAACTGTGGTTTTCAAAAGGATACAGACGAGAGCGTGACGGTGCGGACATAGGCTTCGCGAGCAGGTGATTTGAAACGATGCGATTTGACTTCGCGGGCACCGAAGCGAAATAGTAACGGAACCATCAGTGGTGTTGCCCCTTGCTGTCCCTGGCCCACCCGGTGGCAGCCTGGGCATGTCGGACTCGTGCCGTACTCATCTTTTGAGAGTCTTGTCTCTGTTTTGCAGCACGGTATGTATATAACGTCACGTGGTATTTTGCAAGTCTCTTGTGTAACTGAGTCTCTAGTGGCAAAACAAAAATAACCACACGTGTGTGACTAGAAATGAAGTGCTGGGAGGACCACGGGGGACTTGCTTTACTCTGAAGGGCAAGGGAAGTCCTTTCACGGAGGAACGGAGGAGGGTAGATGGACTCAGGCTGAGGGAACTTGGGGGAGAGGGGCTTTCCAGGAGAGGGGTCTCGTGGGAAAACCTCGGAGAGCATGGCATTTTCAAAGAACAGCACGAAGTTGAACAGACAGCGTGGGGAGAGCCTGATAAGGGGAGTTTGGAGGCAGGCGGGCCATGTGGCTCCTGTTATAGCTTGAGAAAAACCGGAATCTGTGAGGTCGTGTCAAGCAGGTGGGTAACCCAGTTAGGCATTCAGTTTTATGTTTTATTTTTTATATTAGAGAGAGAGAGACAGAGAGAGAGCGAGTAGGGGAGGGGCAGAGAGACAGAGACAGAACCTGAAGCCGCTCCAGGCTCCGAGCTGTCAGCACAGAGCCCGACGCGGGGCTCGAACTCACGAACCGTGAGATCACGACCTGAGCCGAAGTCGGATGCTTAACTGACTGAGCCACCCAGGCACCCCGGCATTCAGTTTTAGAGATCCTTCTTGCAGTTTGGAGAAGAAATCAGGGAAGAGAAAGAGATTTCATCAGTTAGAAAGAGGTGATTGCCCTGGTCCCAAGGGACATGAGGTGTGGCAGCGAAGACAAGCACATGGATGCCAGGTATTTCCCACTGAGGAGCTAGAATGTATAGACTGGCTCCTACTGGACTGGCCATGATACGTAAAGAGAGACAAGAGCAAGAAAATATCCCGTGTCTGGCTTTAGCCACTGGGTGGATGGAGGGGTCGCTCCCGGAGGCCAGGAATCCTGAGGAACCAGCAGCTTGGCAGGGACTGATCCAACATTTAAAATGTTAAATTTGAGGTGTCTGTGAAATGGCATCCACGTATGTACTTGAGGAATCTGTGATTGAGCGCCCATCTCGTGGTGGTGGAAATTTCCACGTTAAGTGTTAACGGTGCTACCCCCGGAATGATCAAGGCTATTAGTGTCACTTGGGAACACTGTGTGTCTGCAGCATTCACTGGCCACCATCTGCACCCACTTTGGCCACTATTCAGGAATGAGGAGAGCTGTCGGGTTACATGGAAAATGGCCATGGTTGTGTTTCCCGTAAGTAGCCAAATCGAATGAGGGGCACGCGGTATGCGATGGCCTCAGCGAATGCTTGGGAAAATCCCTTTGCTTCGGAGAAGGAATTCATATCAGTTTAGTCTTCAGAGTCGCTGGGAGACAGAGACAGCCTCTATTTTTGTCAGAGTTCTGTTTCAGGCTAATGCATCCAGCCATGGGGAAAGCGGTTTCAGAAGAGACCGGATCAGGTGTCAGGGAACAGTTCACGTTGAGACAGTAGCAGCAGGCCCTTGGCCGGTCATCATTCTCCCATGAGCTGCTGAGCAGACCGTTCTCTGATTTTATCTTTATTTAGATCTATGAGAAAGTATGCACAAAGCGTGGCTTTTAAAATAGCAGAACCAATAAGGAAGTTGTGGGAGGAAGTAAGACAGACACACTAATGCACACGAATGCTCCCGGCCTCACCTAGGCCATCCTCTCCTGTCAGTGCACACAGCCTGGGTTCACGTCCTCTCCCAACCAGTCCCTCGCTGAGTAATGAGAATTCAACCTTCACGAACCTCAGTTCCTCCTGCACACGCTGGCCATGTGTGTAGGGTGCCTCACGTGACTCCTGGCCCATAGCAGGTTGAAGTAGTCCTCTCCAGAGAAACAGGACCAATAGGGTGTGTGTGTGTGTGTGTGTGTGTGTGTGTGTGTGTGTGTGTGTGAAGAGAGAGAGAGAGAGAGATTTTATGGACTAGGTTCCTGCAGTTGCAGAAGCTTGGTAAATCAAAACTCTGTAGGGTAGGCGGGCGGGCTAGAGATCATTCCAGTCCAAAGGCAGTCCTCTAGCAGAACTGCTGCTCCAATGTGGGTGGTCAATCTTTTTTAAATTAATCCAACTGATTCGGGATGCCTGGGTGGCTCATTCGGTTAAGCGTCCGACTTTGGCTCAGGTCATGATCTCACGGTCGGTGGGCTCTAGCCGCGCATCGGGCTCTGTGCTGATGGCTCAGAGCCTGGAGCCTGCTTTGGATTCTGTGTCTCCCTCTCTCACTGTCCCTTCCCTGCTCATGTTCTGTCTCTCTCTCTCTCTCTCTCTCTCTCTCTTTCAAAAATAAATAAGCATTAAAAAAAAACATCCAGCTGATTGGATGAGGCCCATCCACACTATAAAAAGGTAATCTGCTTTACCCAAGGTCTCCTGATCGAAATGTTAATCTCACCTAAAAAATACCTTAGCAGCAGTATCCAGACATGTTTAACCAAATACCTGGTTGGCCTAGCCAAGCTTATCACAGCCAAGCTGTGATAAGATTAATTATCACACAGGTGGTCTCTACAAAACGCCCTTCAGACCAGGGGTGCCTTGGTGGCTCAGTCAGTTGAGTGTCTGACTCTTGATTTTGGCTCAGGTCATGATCCCAGGGTTGTGAGATCGAGCCCCGTGTTGGGCTCCACACTGGGCATGGAACCTGGTTAAGATTCTCTTTCTCTGTCTCTCTTTTCCTCTGCCCCTCTGCCCCTCTGCCCCTCTTCCCTACTTCCCTTCCTGTGCTCTTTCTCTGGAAGAGAGAGAGAGAAAACAAATGTCTTTCAGACTTCCCTAGCTCTCCCTGCCCAGGTGAACCCTCAGAAGGGCTCTCGCCCTTTTTCATGCCTCCTGTTACTTGCCTCCATGCATGACTTTGTCCTTTTTTTTTTTTTTTTTTTTTTTTTTTTTTTTTTGGTCTCTGAACCCCCCTGTGTTTAGGACATTATACAGCACAAGGTAGCATCTCCATATCTGTTCATTTAATAAAGAACCACATAAATTATATAGGATTCATTTATAGAAGCAAAAGATAGAAAATTCAACAGGCTATGAATTTATTTATTGAGTAAAAATTTTAAAGCAATGGATGCATTTAGATGCAGGCTTCAGGACACACATCTTAACATACCGTTAAAATAAAAATATACAACCAAAGCCCACGGAGACCGTTAAATTAATGCTGTCCTTCGTTTCCAAATGGTCTTTCCCGTATTCAATTTCAGACCATGTTGTCAGGCATAGCTGGGCTGTAAGTCCTCGTCTGGGCCCTGGTTTTCTCTCCAGGGGAACAGAGAGCATGCTGGAAGACAGCTGCGGGAGAGAGCTCTTCAGTGATTTTGGTGATTACTGCAGGACCCTGCAGGACACCTAACATCACGGCTCTCCGTGTGGACACTCACCCCAGGGGACCCTGCCACCGCCAAGGGCAGAATACACACTCCTTCTGATCAGCACCCTCCCACCCTCCCACCAGCGGCGTTCCTTAAGGAACGAGAAACACACAGACCTACAGGTTCTCTGCAGTCACTTTTGGCTCCTGTCTTCCCAGTCCCTTGTTCCCAGACGGGGCCGCGAAAACGTAGGGATGCAGACAAGGGGTGAGGGTGATGCAGACTGACCTCACTGAGTCAGTCTCCCCTCTGACTGTTTTTTTGCCTCCTTGCTTAAAGCTCCTGCCTGCTCTTGCCCCAGCACTGGGGTTGGGGCAGTCGGACTCACTGTCGTAAAGCCGAGGCAAACAGGGTAAGGAGGGGAAGGAAGTTACAACACAGGGGTTCTCCGCTGGAGTGGGTCTTCTAGCTCCATCATCTGCGACGGGCAGACAGGGAGCCCAGAGCTGCATGGCCCAGATGTGGAGCCGACCAGAGCCTGCTGCTGAGCCCTGTCCTGGGCAGGGTCACCGTGGGCAGGTGGAGGGATGGAAGGCTGTTAGCTTCCAGCGTGACGGCTTGGGACTTCCTAAGGAGTGATCTGAGATGCGGTTCTAGGGGACACAGGTCTTCTGGATGGATGGTGGTCTCCTGGGGCTGGAAATCCCTCAGTTGGGGAGGCCATGTCCTAGCAAAGGACTGCATTTCTCAATGTTTCCATAAATGGTCATATTGATATGACCTACTAATATCGTTACAATGATAAAACCCGTGATTTGATTATATGCCCATGATGTACAGGTGCTGCGACTGCACATTTCATCTCTAGTCCTCTGACAGCCTTCAGAGGTAAGCATTATTGGCCTCGTGTTATCGATGAGGAAACTGAGTCAGAGAGCTGAAATACCTCACCAGGTCACGATTGTCACCCAGGTCCCTCTGATGCCAAGGCCTGTGCTCTTCATGAAGAACTTTCTTGATAAAGTTGATTTTTCTTTCTCCTCCAAGGGAGGATGAGCCCAGGGAAAGGAAAGTTATCCTGGGAACTAGGAAGGAAGGACAGCAAATCAGAGCCCTAGGAATATGGCCAGCCATTGAAGGGCAAGCCAATGGGTGGGGGTGGGGGGGCTGTATATCCAGGCAGGGAAAGGCAGAGAGAATGGGCCAGTGCTGGCCACTCTGAAGCACAGAGCCAGGAGATTTCTGGAAATTGTGCTGGACAGCAAGGCCACGGGGAAAGAGCAGTGCCAAGACTCGAGGAATTCGGGCCCCCAGAAACCCATGGAAAGCTGGTTTCTGAGAGCCGCCACTGAGGAAGCTCTGGCATCCAGAGCCCAGAAGGGAAGAGAAAGGGCAGAGGGACCCTGGCCACCCCGAAATTCTAGTAAGAAGGACCCATAGCAGTGACAAATAGCAGTGACCAGTTGTAAGCCCTACAGGACTGTGACATGAGGGCTCCTGATTGACCTTCATGTTTCCCTTTGGTTCCAAGATGAGAACAGAGAGGCCCCTAGTGAGCCAGTGAACGAAGAGATGTCAGAAGCCCATGCATAGAAGGTTGTCCCACAGCAGGGTCATTTTTAGACAATCTTCACACCCAGCCCCATTCTGTGGTGGGTTTAGCATGTTTCTACACACAATACTGTGTTTTGCAGGGGTCCCCCAGTCCAGTATGGTAGCTTTAAGTTGAGGTACCTCCCCTGCCCCAGTCACCACCTTAAAGGGGACTTCAGTAATCTCTGGGATGTATGGTCTTCGTTTGGGGCTGCTTGGGCCCTCCCTTCTTCTTTTCCATTCCAACTTGCTCTGAATCCTGCCACTCTCTGCCTCATCACCCAGCTTTCCCTTTCCATCCTTACCTTGCTCTCCTTGACCTTGGCCCTGCCTTCCTCTTTCAGAGTGAGGCTTACCTGCATATGAGAAAGAAACCCAAAGTAACAGTGGATAAAATGGGTAAACAGTGATCAAACAGGATAGGAGTTCATTTCTCTTTCACATAAAAGAAATTCAGTGGTGAGTTCAGGACTAGTGTGGTGGCTCTCCCATGTCACTGAGGACCCAAGCTCCTATGTTTCTGATCCACACAGCTTCCCAAGCTCAAATCATAGATCAAGATGGCAGCCGGAGCCCATGCTATCAAGAGCACAGAGCGAAATGGGAGAGGAAAAACAGAAAGACAAAACAGTGCCCCTACTGGCTGAGTGAGCTCCTTCTAAGCACCCTGTGTCCCACACGTCTCTTCCGCTCTTGTCTCATGAGCCAGAATGTAGTCATATGGCCACACCTAACTGTAGGAAGTGCGGGGAAGCGTGGTCTTTATTCTGGGAAGCAAAAGCCCAGGTTCCGTCATTGAGGAAGAAGAGAAGAGTGGGTATCTTCCTTCCCCTCCCGCTGTGCCTCCTTCTCGGCAATGACCAGGCTCACCATCAGTCATGGTTTGGGTATCCTTCTGGGTTCAGTGTCTTTAGCTGCCTGCGTATGGAAGAAAATTAAGACATGTCTAACCTGAACTTAGCGCCAAGATTCTAGCCAGGCTTTCAGCTTACCTGTCTTCTTGTAGGGACGGCATTGCTGCCACTGTGTGTGCTCCAGCCCCCTGCGGGGACCCAGACACACTGTGCTGTGATCACACCCGGGGGAGGCAAAGCCCTAGAGCAGCTGAGGACAGATGCAGTGTGCCCTGAGTTTGTTCTTCTTTTATTTCATGAACCAGCCTTTACAGACAGAATTAGAAGCAAGAGAATAGAAATCCTGGAGCATGTAAAAGGTAAACAATTCCCACTCCAACTGTAGAAGCTCTTTTAAGCAAAAACAAGTAAAAAAAAATACACAAAATAAAAAAGCTCAAAATCTACAGCCTCAAGGTATCCACATTCGGTGACTTTCAGCCTACGTAAAGGAACCATATTAAAGATAAAACCTCAGGCTGATTCCCAGTGTGTAAAGCGAGAAAAGCGGTATTTTATTTCCATTAGTTTACTTAATATTCAAATGTGTACTATTTACTTACAAATCCCGCCATGAAATAAAGCCATATGAGTGCGCGAAACTACTTGAAATCAATACTTACAGGGGTGGTCTTGACCACGAGGTTGATATTCGGTTTATCTTGCGTGTATCTTCAGACGTAATATCGCAGCGTATTTCATGACATCATGGAGATCTGGATACACATAGATGAGTGATTGTAAACGGTAACACCATTTACAGCTCATGTCACAACTCTTTCTGCTCTGCCGTGTAGTCTACACAGGAGGAACAGCCTTTATGTGAACCTGCCCAGCCCACAGTGGTAAATGACCCTTGACAGTTCAGGCTAAGCCATTAGTGGCTTCGAGATATTAAAAGATAGCACGTAACAAGAAACAGACCCATAAATGCAGAAAGCAAACTGGTGGTGCCAGTGGGCAGGGAGGTGGGGAAGGGGCAAGAGGGGTACAGGGGAGTGGGACGTACAGGCTTCTAGTTGTGGAATGAGTCCATCGTGGGGACGAAAGGCACAGGGAATATCGTCAACAGTATGAGGGCTGTACGGGGACCGGCAGTAGCTACCCTCGTGGTGAGCACAGCCTAACAAGAGTTGTTGAGTCCCTGCGTCGTATGCCAGAAACTCACCTAAGTATACTTGTGTGTCAGTTGTACTTCAATTAAAAAAAAAGAAATTCAGGGGATGCCTGGCTGGCTCCGTTGGTTGAGCGCCTGACTAAGGCTCGGGTCACGAGCCCGCAGTTTGTGGGTTCCGAGCCCCGCATCAGGCTCTCTGCTGTCCGTGCAGAGCCCGCTTCAGATTCTCTGTCCCTCTCTCTCTGCACCTCCCCTCTGCTCACACTCTGTCAAAAATTAAAAAAAAAAAATTAACATTTTCAAAAAGTCAGAACAAAATATAGAGTACATAACAGGTTTGAATGTGATACTGTTGTTTTTTTTCTTACGATTTCATAAATAGTGAAGTGTGTTAAAAATGAAATAAAACCCAGCAGCCACAGAAGCCCTGGAATACTGCCGGCCACGGCGGTATCTCCAAGTGGAGAATCCAACGATTTGGTCTCCCCAAAGTTGCCTGTATCACACTCCCCAGCCTTCCCCGTCCTGCTACTTCTTCTCAAGTTATCTGCCCTTCCCTCTTGTCTCTCCTGCCGACACTGCTGCCACTTGCTGCCCCCCCTTCTCTGTTTTCTGCCTGTACAGCTTCTCTCTGGTGACCCAGTGTCCCCCTCCTCACATCTTTCTTTGTTGCATGTCCTTGGAGGAGGTAGGGGTGGAACGGGCAGGATGCTGAGTTAACAGGAAAAATCACACTTTTGTACTTCCTTTCATAACCCTCAGTAGCCACCCTGGAGAAGGAAGAACCCTAAAGTGTCTTCCTTCTGTGGTGCATGTGGACAAATCAGTGTGCAAAGTGGTCTCTTCCAGAAGGCAGAAACCTTTTATTTCCTGCGGAAGGAGAGAGACCACGGATGCCGTTCACAAAACGCAACACCAGATCTTAGGAGCCTGAGCTCTGTGTTTGCAGGTTCAAGACTGGAGGGTTCTCATTCCCAGTTCTCTGAAATCGTGCTCCAAGATTAGAACATGGGCCCTCACCCAGCAGCATCTTACTGCAAAGAAAGAACCTTTTCAGTGTTTTCCATGGCCAGCCGTGGTTTCCTTACCAATCATGGGCGGTGGTCTACTGTGGGAAAGGGAACCCGGGGTTTTGGGTGGGACGTCTGCATTCAGCCCCAGGTTCCACCACTCATGAGCTTTGTGGGACAGAACAAGTTTCCTAACCTCTCCATGCCTCAGTTTCCTGATCTGTAAGCTAGGAAGGTGAGAGCTGCCTGCCTCTACGACACATGGTCTCTGGGCAACTGGATGGAACCAGCATCTTTGACGGTTCTGTGAACCTGTAGAGGTTACCCGCGGTCATTTTGGGCAGGTGGGCGAACTTGAGAGCTGGGGACCAGCTTATTAATTAAAAAAAAAAGGGGGGTTGTTTAAATTCTCACCTCTTTTCCCATCCTTGTCTGGTTCATATTCTAAACACAGCTCTTACTGTATTGGGCCCCACTACCAGAAGCACTAGAATCTATTGATGTAACATGAGCATTAAATTTATTCACGACCTAATCTTATTTTCATAAAGAGAGGAAAACATAGATCTCTTAGGACATCTTGTAGACGCCGGTGTTGGGGAAGATATTTATAAGAAACTGTTTTTTGAGTTTGCTTTTCTGTGAAACCATGTGATGATTTAGGGATCTCATTTAATTAAATAGATCTTTCGCCATTTTTACCCATATGAGCAAAATTATGAGTGATTTGTATACATTTCCAAAATTCCCAAGACCAAAATATTGTCTCAGAATGCTCCTTTGGTAGAATTTATTTTGGTTTTATCCCTGTGCCAAAGAAAGCTCCAAAAAATAATAATAAACCAACATTTTTAATATGAAACAGTACATGTAATTTACCGAAATAAGGCTTTTAAGTTTCTTTGACCGTTATGTTGCATGTTTTTTTGTTTTGTTTTGTTTTGTTTTTCCCTGAAAGCATTTAGCAAAGTCCCTGGAGTCTTGGAGACAGAACAGTTACCACCATTAGTGTGGTTCTGAAGGAAACAGGGGACAGTGGGAAGAACCCGTCCTCTGCAGGGGACAGGGTGGACCTCCACCCAGAGACCACTGCTCCCTGGGCAGGCGCCCCTCTCCTGGACCTTAGTTCCCTTGCCCGTACAGTGAGGAGCTCCCCCCACTGCCCCTTCCTCCCGCCCTCTGGCCTATGGTAGTTTCCTTCTTCCTGGGCAGGTCTAACAAGTCAA
The DNA here is from genome assembly GCF_018350175.1 of Felis catus. Lineage (NCBI taxonomy): Eukaryota > Metazoa > Chordata > Mammalia > Carnivora > Felidae > Felis > Felis catus. The sequence continues at coordinate 150,738,485 of NC_058376.1, read as the reverse complement.
GCATGTTACGTGGGGTTTAAAACACTGGTGACCTTCGCAGACCTTAACCCGACTATACACATTTTGTTTGATCCCTACAGTATTTTGAAACTGGAGAGCTTTCATAAAAATTCAATCAAGAGCTTTGACTGAAAAATTGGAGGATTTGCAACGCTGGCTGTCTGGTACAACTGTTGTCCATGCTTGAGTTATATGGTCACCCCTTTGTCGAGCCAGAGAGTCTGGGCTCTCCTGCTCCCTACCTGTCCTAGTCTGGCTCACCCAGGTCACCTGCCCAGGACTTGTGCCCACCAGAGGTGGGTAATCCTTATAGAGTAGCTGATTGGTGCCTGTCTCAGCCTATCCATAGTAATGCTGTTGGCTAAAAATGCCTGGGGGCACCTCCGTGGGCCCCAGTGAGCTTCCGACCGACATCTCCCCTTTCCAAACTAGTATTACCACTTGTGGTAACCCTTGTGGTTTGTATTTGATTGCAGGATGCCCGTCGTCAACAGCCATCAGGAAACTTTGAAAAAAATAAAGGTCTATACCTACAAGACCTGGAAATTACGTAGCACACCTGGGACCACACAGCCAGGCCATGGGGAGAGAGAGGGAGAAGGAGAGTGAGTGCACTGGGGCCCATGCACATAGGGGCCAGGCTTCTCCTTTTACTGGGGTCAAGGGTGGGGGCCTAGGGTTTCTCAGGCTCACTCTTGGTGAATTTAAAATTTAGGAGTGGGAATGTAAAGCAAAGGAAGAGAAAAAACAAGTGGCCCAAATGGTCAGTTCTCAAAATCAAGCGACGTCTCTCAGACAAAGGTGCCTCGGTAGGGGAAGGTGGCCTGGCAACATGTTGCCTCTTTGAGATGAATCCCTCCCCACTCAAAGCTTAATAAGGCAGGCACTTCTTTACAAAAACAAAAACAAAACTGTCAAGGCTTTACACTGTAGTAGCAGAATTCATTCTGTTCTTCTTTCCCCTCAGAGATTTGATTGTGAGTGGAAATATCTCTAAGAATTCAAGAGATGGTTTTAACTTTCCATGGGTCCATTTTATAAGCACAACTGAAGGAAAACCCTACCTTTCAAAGTTGCATGTTGTCATTGCTGATTGATTGATTGATTTTGAGGGAGTGAGAGCAGGGAAGGGGCAGAGAGGGAAGAAGAGTGAGAGAATCCCAAGTAGGCTCCACACTATCAGCACAGAGCCCGACACAGGGCTCGAACCCACGAGCCACGAGATCGTGACCTGAGCCTACTGAGCCACGCAGGCGCCCTGACCCTTGCTGATTTCTCGTGGAACTCTGCAGGGTAGTTCTGGCTTACGTGATTTGCTCTGGAAGTGGTTAGGTTGGTCTGAGAAAGTCAGGCTGCAGGTGAGAGTTCGGTTATAAATTTGTTCAGGTTTTTTGTAGGCCACTGCAGCCTACCCAAGAGCCCCGGGGAGCAAGGCCCAATCACCGGCAGGCTCAACGCATGAGCCTGAGCGACATTTGAGGCTTGTGACAATAGCATTCCAAGAGCACCTGCCCAGTGGACGTGGATTCTGGGGCCGGCAGTCACGTGGCAGGGCACTGACGGAAGAGGGGAGGTCTAGGGGCCCCTGCATCCCCCTCTCTGAGGGAGCTGGACCCTGTGCCAGAGGGTGGGCACCGCACAGCTAGTTTAGCAGCATGGCCCGGTGAGACAGCCACGGTGGGTTACTCACCCAGCCCCGGGCCCTCCACGCGTCTCCACCATGTGGGCGTCTATGCATGCATACTCTTGGCAGTTGATCTGGTTTTGTACTTCGTATCTTTTAAAGACATTATTGCGATGCTAATAAGCGACGCATTTAAGACAGGACACTTATTACCTACCATCATCACATACCTGTTTTTACATCTCGCTAAGGAGAGTTTATCTCACAAGACATTCTTCACTGCTGCCTGGCTGGCTTCCCTCCTCACCCCTCACTGCAAGCGTGCCTTCAAAGGTCACTGATCGGAGTAACTGTGGTGGGACACCTTTTGGGTCTTCGATTGCTTGAGCTCTTGGTGGAATTGGGCAAAGGTGACCGTGCTGTCCTTGAAGAATTTTTCCTCCCTCCAGCCCCGATTCCTCCTGCCTTGTCTGCCATCCGTACAGGTAGGTACATGGCTTGGTCCCGGAATCCTTCTTATCTTACGTCTGCCCTCTCTTCTCAGATAATCTCACCCATTCCCATCTCTATGCTGACAACTTCTATACTTTCATTTTATGCCCACATTTCTCCTCTGAGTTTCAGATCTCTGTGTCTTCCTACAGAACATCTCTGTTCCAATATTTTCATAGCTACTGGTAGTGTCCCACCCAGGTCCCGGTCACTGCCAGGCCTACCCATCCCCCAGCTGCTGTAGCCCGTTTTCCAAACAAGTGCCCTCTACCTAATTGGATCTGCCTCCTTTTTGCCTCTACCCCACCCCAAGGGAGGATCTCTGCCAGCTCCCAGGTGACATGGGGTCATGCTACGACATGGGATGACTTTGGAATGATTCCTGCTGCAAAGCACCCATGGGGTCAGGCTGGAGAAGACTGCTGACACCTTGCTCTTGCCCTGTCCAGTGTATCTTACATCCCGTGTCCTGAGGGGAGTATTTTCAAGAGAATCGTCATCTCAGACTCTGCTTCTGGAACCTGGGCTAACACAACTGTGATATTGACAGCTCAGAATTACTATCTCTAAATGTCCCCCCACCTCCTCACATCTTATTAATGTACACAAACCTTGAGTGCACCCAGTTAAAATCGGTGTCTCTCAGTCAAGTTACAGATCGTACTGTATTTCATGGTCCAGTCAGGTTTCTTATAAAGAGTTGGACCAGGCTGATGGGGAGGTCCAGGTGTTACCTTCTCCAGATGGGAAAACTGAGATTCTAAGAGGGTATGTACAAGGTACACGTTGCAATGATTTCTCGAACTAGAAATGCAGTTTCCTTCATTGACCTAATTACAGAGATGGAATGCTATACTTTGGATTTCTGTCATGTGTGATTTCTCCCTTTGGAACTCACCATCCAAAGCAACTGAAGTTGTTGGACATATATTCGTAGACTGTACAACTTTAAAGCTGGAAGGGAACTTAGAAATTACACAAGAAGCAAAGCCAAATGCTAGCTCGCACTGTCTTACATATCTATGAGCAGAGCAGACGTCATTAATCAGATATGGCGCTCTTTTCCAGAGTGTTTAGATGTGCTCTCAGAACCCATCTTAATATGGGCTTAATAAAGCTTCCAGATGACCACTCCCAGTCCATGAGATAGATACGTAGGGAGATACAGACAAAGACACACACTGAAACAAATATAGAAACTGAACTTATTCATAACCTTTATCGGGTTCGATCCCTTTGTTGAATATCTGAGCAAGCTGGGTTCTGATTAAGATAAGTGACTTGCCCAGGGAGAGGCAGACTATTGGCAGACAAGTCAGTTCTCAAACCTAACCCTACAGACTAATGACTGTGTTCTTTTGGATATCTTCTATACATATCTGCATCTCTGCTCCTTTTGTTTGAATCCTTAACCACCAGAAGTTTTGCTGATGAAGATACGTGCGTAATTTCCAGATTCCACTTAATCAGGTTGATTTTCTGGCAAACGGTAGAGAATCTGAGACAAAAGACATACCATTCTTTTCCCCTGAATGTGAGTAGTGTTGGACAAGGGAATTATTTACTCTGGGAATTTCCAGATAGGGCCACGTTTTGCGAGTTGTTGAGGGGAAGAGTGTATTTGGTTTTTAGTGTAGCAGATTAAAATCCATTTTATTTCAGGGCGCCTGGGTGGCTCAGCCGGTTGAGCGTCCAACTTTGGCTCAGATCATGATCTCGCAGCTCGTGTGTTCGAACCCCGCGTCAGGCTCTGTGCTGACAGCTCGGAGCCTGGAGCCTACTTTGGATTCTGTGTCTGCCTCTCTCTCTGCCCCTAACCCACTCGCATCCTGTCTCTATCTCTCTCAAAAATAAATAAACGTTAAAAAAAATTTTTTTTAATCCATTTTATTTCTCACCACTTACCCTACTGAGTAATCACCTTATCGAAGCTTTTTTGTTCATTTGTCTTTCACTAATTTGTGACCATTCGTTTGGAGTTGGGTGTTCCTGTGAATTTTCATGGTCCTTTCAGGTAACAGAGTAAATTCCAAACGGGAAGACATGAATTTTTCATGCAGTGAGTTCTAACACAGTTGAGACCTGTGTGAACTTTAAACTGGAAGCTTTCTCTTTGCCGAGTGAAATGTGTCGGTCCTAGCCCAGCAAGGTGTGTATGGATTACCATTTTCTGTCCCTTCCCCGAGGACACCCCTTCTTTGGCCACTATGTTACTACATTACCGACACCCTGACTGATGTCTTAGTTTCGTCCATGACTGTTTTCCCCCTTTTTCCCTGACTATTGATGTGCCCCAGTCCTCAGCACTCTGCCTTTGTTCTTTCACCCTCAGAAATATCCTCCCAGAGGTCCGGTGTGCTTTCTTGTCACCTGCTACACTCGGTCACTTCGTGTTCTGTTCATTGCTTGGAGTTAGTGAGCCAGACCTAGACTCACCATATGCTCACCCATCCTCAACGTGACTGATTTCTTCATGCACACAGCAAGGGCCTTCTGTCAGTGAGCCATGAAAGCTGAAGACAGTGGTGGTCTTTGGATCCCCCATTTCCTATATCCTGATATTCTAGGCCCCAGATCCTCTTGGATGTTTCTGTCACGACGTGACTCCCACCCGTGTCAGCCCTTCTGCTCCCACCGCCACCTCCCTGGTCCAGGCCTGGGCGGGATGAGCCCTTTGTCCGCTTCCCTCCCAGCATTCATGCCTCCTGCAGGCCATGGAAGTGTAGCAATCCTGGGATTCCTAAAAGAGCTCACTTCCAGCTGTGATGCCCTTAACATCAGGGACAACCAAATCAATAAAGTGGTTATAAAAGATAACATGAGAAGCAGGAAGGAAATGATCGCAAATAACAGGACACATCACCCACCTGGTGATCCGTGCTAGAAACCCGTTTGCCATCTTTGGCTTCTAGGAATCCCAACATTCTATGAGGCCTACTTTTTAAAAATTTCTCAAATTAGTTTCTCCTTGAGTCCCACTGCCTTGGTTTTCATTTATAGTCTCAGCCTCAGTAACCATCCCTGTGACAAAAGTCTCAGCCAGCTTCCCTCCCCTAAGTCAGCTAGCACCTTCTAATCTACTCTCTTGGGTCACGAGTTCCTTTCTTGAAGCAGATTTCACCTTGGTGAAGACCATCATTGTCTTCTTTTTACTTACTTTTACAAATCTTTTTTTTTAAGTTTATATTTTTTGAGAGAGAGAGAGAGAGAGAGAGAAGAGAGAGAATGAGTGGGGGAGGGGCACAGAGAGAAGGAGAGAGAATCCCAAGCAAGCACTGTCAGTGCAGGGCCCAGTGCAGGGCTCGAACCCATGAACTGTGAGATCATGACCTGAGCTGAAACCAAGAGTCGGATGCTTAACTGACTGAGCCACTCAGTCGCCCCACAAATGCTCATTCTTTCCGTAGCTTCCAAGGCCCTTTAAGACCAGCCACAAGCCCTCACCTCTGGCTTGTTCTCCTCCCTCCATTTCTTACTCCAGACACCAAACCAACAACTCCCTCCTTCTCAGACTCTGTTCAGTTATGTACCTGCACTTTTGTGCAAGGTGGCCTCCCCACCTACAATACCTTCTTCCAAATACCACAGGGTATCATTACATGTGGAATCATAAAAAAGATCGCTCGTAGAAACTGAGAATAGAAAAGTAAGGGCTGAGTGTCGGGGAAATAGGGAGAGATTGGTAGAGGATACAGACTTCTAGTAATAAGATTAATGGTTGTACTCTGAGGCTCTAATGTACAACCAGGTGACTGTAGTTGATAATAATGCAGTGCATAATTGAAATTTGCTGTGAGAGTGGAACGCGAGTGTTCTCACCAAAAATAGAAATAATAAAATAAAATACAGGTTAACATATGAGGTGTTAGACATGTTAATTAACTCAGTGGTTGAGAATCCCCTCACAATGGATACTTACAAATATTATGTTGTACACTACAAATATATTGCAGTTTTGTTAATTATATCTCGGTAAAGCTGGGGGGAGATCTCCCTGCATCCTCCTGCTGGCAAACTCCTGTGCATCCTTCCAGACCTAGCTCAAGCCCCACAGCTTCTATGAGACCAAACTCCATCTCTCCCCGTCTGCTGCCTGGAAATTTATACCCTTGTCCATCGCACCTCGGACATTATTCTGTAGCTCCCTGGTCTTTGTATTGTCTCCTCTTCAAGGCTGTGAGCTATGATTTACTTGATGTCCCCACAACCTGGCAGAGAGCCAGACACAGAATGGGAGCTTTAACCATGTTGGGTGAATGAATGAATGAATGAATGAATGAATGAATGAATGAAGAATGAATTTTCCAAGAATAAAGAGGAATGAACTAAATAATTTCCTTTTTGTTGGAGACATGTGTAAAGTATATTTTTAGAGTGTAAGTTAGCATAAATGGTAGAAATTATTCAGATTAGTTAGAGATACTCTATTTTGGCAAGAAAACCTTTTTGAACATTCATATGGGATTAGTGAACACAACAATTAGTGTCTCTAATAGGTGATAGAGACATGTTTTGAACTGACATATTTTGAGATGTTTTTTAAAGTTCCTTTTGTATTTGAATCCATATATTTAATTGTGTTTAATACCAATTTATCCTTACCTAGTATTACTTAACTTTTAGAGACATGATAGCTTCAACAGTTATACCTGTTTAAGTTATTCAATTGAGTTTATTTCTAAAAATAGAATTTGTACTTCTTTACCTATACCTTTTGAATTTTCTTTTTTTTTTTTCTTAACGTTTATTTATTTCTGAGAGAAAAAGAGAGCGAACAAGCACGAGCGGAGGAGGGGCAGAGAAAGGGGGAGAGCCAGAATCCAAAGCAGGCTCCAGGCTCCCGAGTTGTCAGCACAGAGCCCAACGTGGGGCTTGAACTCACCAACCATGAGATCATGACCTGAGCCGAAGTCAGATGCTTAGCCAGCTGAGCCACCCAGGCGCCCTACCTTTTGAATTTTCTGAACCGGTGTTGCCTTTGGTCCAAGGCGAACTGTTTTGTGACCAGTCCCACCAGGCAGTGATTAAATTTCAAGTGAAGGGTGGTCATTAATGACACGAGCAGACAGGTGACCGGCTATGGGACCTTGCACGTGTTAGTTTGCACCTATTTACCTACCTGTGGGATGAGAAGGGTTGTACCAGAAGATAAGGTTTTCCTTGAGCACACACATTCTGGATGTGGAGTGTCAGTTGCAGGTATGGTAAAGGCATCCAGGAGAAGCTGGGACTACATCAAATAATATGCTTTATATGTAGAACGATTGCTTTCCCGGGGCCGCTCTGAGTTTTCTGATTTGCAGTTCTGGTACTTGTACATGGTCTGCAACCGGCTGCACACATCCTCTCTGACACCATCGTAACCATCACGTTGTCATCGAGTGCTCACGTGGGCAAGCCACGCTTCTAGATGCCCTGCGAGCAAAGGATTCCACTCACGTCCACGGGTCGCTCATCGTCCAAGTACAGGACACGGCACCTGCCAACACCCTCTAGAAAGCAGCCCGAGTGAAGTGTGGAGGCCCCTCCTTCTCGGCCTCAAAAACGTTTTGGAGGGATCAGTTCCGCCAGAGGCCTCACACGTAGCAGGCATTTCGCAAAGGTGATTGCCATTCCTTTTATGGAAGCGTGACTGAAGAAAGGAAGTCCGGACTTCCCTTTTGCTCTGGGGTGGGAGATGTCAAAGAAATATAATACTTATCTTATTTTTTTAACTTAAGTCCAAGTTAGGTAACATATAGTGTAATAGTGATTTCAGGAATAGAATTTAGTGATTCCTCACTAACATATAACACACAGTGCTCATCCCAACAAGTGCCCTCCTTAATGCCCATCACCCATTTAGCCCATTCCCCCATCCACCTCCCCTCCAGCACCCTGTTTGTTCTCTGTATTTGAGTCTCTTTGGTTTGTCTCCCTCTATGTTTTTGTCTTATTTTTGCTTCCCTTCCCCTGTGTTCATGTGTTTCATTCCTTAAATTCCACATCTGAGTGAAACCATATGATACTTGTCTTTCTCTGACTGACTTACTTTGCTTATTATTAGCACAATACAGTCTAGTTCATCCACATTGTTGCAGATGGCAAGATTTCATTCTTTTTCATTGCTGAGTAATATTCCAGTGTGTGTGTGTGTGTGTGTGTGTGTGTGTGTGTGTGTGTGTGTGTATACATATATATATATATATATATACACCACATCTTTATCCATTCATCAGTTGATGGACATTTGGGCTCTTTCCATACCTCGGCTATTGTCAATAGTGCTGCTATAAACATTGGGGTGCATGTACCCCTTCAAATCAGCATTTTTGTATCCTTTGGGTAAATACCTAGTAATGTAATTGATGGGTTGTTGGGTGGTTCATTTTAATTTTTTGAGGAACCTCCACACTGTTTTCCAGATGGCTGCACCAGTTTGCATTGCCACCAACAGTGCAAAAGAGATCCTCTTTCTCTGCATCCTCGCCAACATCTGTTGTTGTCTGAATTGTTAATGTTTGCCATTCTGACAGGTGTGAGGTGGTATCTCATTGCAGTTTTGATTTGTATTTCCCTGATGATGACTGATGTTGAGCATCTTTTCAAGTGTCTGTTGGCCATCTGGATGTCTTCTTTGGAGAAGTGTCTATTCATGTCTTTTGCTCATTTCTTCACTGGATTATTTGTTTTTTGGGTGTTGAGTTTGATAAGTTCTTTATAGATTTTGGATACTAACCCTTTGTCTGGTATGTCATTTGCAAATATCGTCTCACATTCTATAGGTTACCTTTCAGTTTTGCTGATTGTTTCCTTCGCCGTGCAGAAGCTTTTTATCTTGATAAAGTGCCAGTAGTTCATTTTTGCTTTTGTTTCCCTTGCCTCTGGAGATATGTCAAGTAAAAAGTTCTTGCAGCCGAGGTCAAAGAGGTTTCTGCCTGTTCTCTCCTCTAGGATTTTGATGACTTCCTGTGTTACATTTGGGTCTAAGAAATATAATATTGTAAGAGGCTTTACAAAATGTTTCTGTAAGTTTTCCAATAGTTTCCTTTTTGTATTCAGATTTGGGGAAGGTAGTTCACTATGTAGTATGAAAGGGGAGACCCAGGTCAGGAGACTCAGCTGTGCATGAGCATTAGGGGGGTAAGTGCCTTAACATCTATGCCACATCACCAGTGAAATTTGGCATCTCTCTGCAAGCTGACCTAAACAGTGACTTCTTCTAGATGGAGAAATCAAATATTCACAGAATTGAAATAGGTGTTCACATACAGTGCACGATGCATTAAATGTCAGAATACGTGTGATGGTCTGCAATGTAGAGATTTTCTGAGCCTGTGTCCAGCCCAGGTAAATGAGAGAGAATGAAGCCTGGAACATTTCTGTTTCATTCACAACAGCCTGGAGAGTGATGACAGTTCCACTTCTCATGGGAGAGTTTTCTTGCTCAAGGTCAGATCTATATCAACTAGCTGAACAGCAAGAAGAAAATTCTCTCAGGAAAAAGTGTCTGTTTCTGTGGATGCGATGGCCTGCAGCTTTGACTAGCTCCAGAAGCGATGCCTGTGCTCAACCACAGAGAAACTTTTATTTGCATATATTTGAATGATGAGTAAGAACCTTCCAGATACTGAAATACTCTCTCTTATTCAGAAATAAAAAAGAAGAATCCTATCCGTTCCCTCATTATATGTGTTTTGCGTTCTTTTAACTTTCCTCTGGTGCTTTCTCTTCGGTGAATTGTAAGCAGCAGAAAGCTGAACGTCTTGACCTGCATAATCAGAATTCACAGATGCAGAGTAAGAGTTGGTCAGGTGTTTGGTTGTTTTGTATACGGGTTCTCCATAATGGTGGAAGCCTAAGCAATTGATTGTCCGGAGGTTTTTATATTCACCTGGCCAGTGCTCTTGTTTGACTGTAATCTCCAGCCCGGTGGCAGAACTTGCTTGGAAAGAGAAAATACACACTGAAACATGCAATCCAGGCCAGGCCTTCCGTGCCCGGGGAGAAAGGAAGCCACCAGTGCCCTCCTCTCTGAGGAACTCATTGTCCTGTAGAAGGGACATGAACAAATGATTAAAATCCAGCGTGGTGAGTGCCCTGAGAGAGTGAGGCACAAAGTGCTAGTCATGCCTGTCAGAACTGGAAACGCAGAAGGGAAGGCGACACCTGAAGTGGGTCTGGAAGGAAAAGAAGTGTGCCGGGAAGGTAGCGGGGGAAGACACCCCACGTGGGGGAGAGAGCACAAGCCGGCCTAGGGACAGACTGGTCTTTGCAGCTCAAGGGAGTGCCATACGGTCGGAAGTCATCATCATGCCTCTCTAAGTAGTGGTGAAGGGCAGCCACGTGTGTTTTCGGGGCTGGTCACTATGTATTGTTGCCGGGGGCTTGGAGTAGATAGAGTCTGACGCGGCCGTGCGGGCTGCTGAGGCTGAGGGCCCAAGCTAAGGGGAAGTGCGTTTAAGGGGTATTGTAGTGGCAAAATCGATAGGATTTGGTGTGCAATTACAAACAAAAGTAAGGAAGAGTCGGGGATGGCTCTGAGGATTCCAGAGGGGCCTCGGGATAGAAGTTAGTGCTCTTTGGGGAGATATCTGGGGATGGAAGTAACAACTATAATTTCAGAGAGTGGGAGTTCAGTCTCACCTAAGGTGACAGCCTGGAGATCTTGGCTGCTCCAAACCCTAATCTGAAGCTTAGGAGACCAGAGGGGACCAAACGTGTGAGAACTACCAGCACATGAGCATCATCTGTGATGCACATGGGGCTCCATTTCTCAAAGGGGGAATGTAGAAGAAGATGACGCAAAAGGAGAAACCTCTGAGGAAGACGTAATGAAACGTGAATTAATCTGGAGAGGAGATCCGTAGCCAGAGAGCAGAGTGGTCAAGAGAGCCGATGTCAAGAAGGTCAGATGGAAGGGGGACTTCAAAAAACTCTCTGGATATGACAGTGTGCGACTTCCACTGTCTGAAGATGTGTCAGTGAGGGTCCCATCAAAACAGAAGCCCTCTTAATATTTCATACAGAGGCTTTTAAATTCAGGAATTGGCTACAAAAGTATTGGAAGAGATCATAGAACAACAGGAAGAAAGCGATGTTCCCCAGAGATCAGTCATCATAGGCGCTGCTTCTGCCTGGAGGGCTGGGTGGAGAAAAAAAGAAAAAGTGCAACTCAGATCCCGCAGGCCTGCACTTGATGGAGTCACTGCTGCTGTCACCTTGCTGCTGAAGGAGCGCCCACTGCAAAAAGGAGACCAAGGAGCCACATTCACCGACGGTCACCTGCCTCTACTGTAACATAAAACAGAAAAATGGTGTCTCCCTCCCACCTTCCGGTCTCACACAAATGCCTCCCATTGGCAGAGTCCAACCAACACCAGCAGGCAGGAGGTCTAGGAGATGTAGTCTCCAGGCTTCCAGCCCCCTTTGCTACCTGGAGGAGGCCATAAAAAAAGCAAGAAAGAGGCATAGTTCCAACAGCCGATACCTGGGAGAGGGGACTTAGGCAACTGTTTTTATATACTAGGTGTGCTATTATTTCTCTTTTATAGAAATGACGGTATGTGACATGTACCAATTTTTACAGGATGTGTTTCATGAAGTGAGGCACAATGTCTTGTTTTCTTTCTATTCCTAGTGCCTGGAATAGTAGGTGCTCAATAAGTGTGAATTGAGTGAATAATTGGCAAGCTAAGCAATAGTGTCTGTGACCATGAAGTGACAGCTCATAGCTATGGATCGGAACTCTGTCTCTTTGATAGAAAGCAAGTGACATATGCCATCCCTTCTCCCTGCTACACCTGTGACAGACACGGCTAACTTATCATGACTCTCTAGCTCCATTGAGCCTGTGTGCCTCCTCTCAACACATGGTGCTTCACCATCTACCAACCAATCAGAGTTGGCGTGGCAGTGGACAGAGAAACCATAAAATGTTGATAAGCTTTTCAGATGTCCGTTGTAGTTGGGAGGGGGCTAGACCAGATGTTGGATGCCATTGCTAAAAACCAGACTAACCACGGTCAACGTCCTTAGCCATTTGGAACAGGCAACTCAAAACCACGAGATGTCACTTCGCACCCACTGTTCCCTGTACTTGAGCAACAAGTGAGTGCTGAGCATTCTTGTCCAGATATGAGCACAAAAACCTTCCTGACATACAAACAAGGTGACTCAGTGTTACAGATACTCAGACCACTGGGTTTCTTGCTAATCCAAATGAATAACTAGTATTTGCTTATTGTTGCTTTGCTCATTTAAAATCTTGAGGCAACTCTAGAAAGTAGAAATTGTTACTGCCACTCAAAAAGGATGGGGCTGTTGGTAAGTGGCTGAGCTCAGCTACGCCCTCTAGCTTCTGACCCATCCCTCTTTCCCACACGGCCGACCATTTGGGGCCTGGTGCTTCCCAGGACATGTCAAAGCAGGTACCTGGTCTTGCATGATTCTTGGTTGATTCTGCAACCAGCTGCCACAAGTTCTCCTATATAATTCTGTTTGATGTCTTTCTCCTTGAGGTACTACAGGGCATAGAATGCGATAAATGAGAGATGGTTCCAGAAAAGGGCGTGCTACTCCTCCACTCAGCCTCTGGTTCAAGTCACTCCATTTGCTTAGAACAAATTCTGGAGGGTTTGGTACAGTTTTCTTATTAGATACTCACTTTTAAAATGCCATTGGAGTTTGCAGCCCTGTGTATCAGGAAACAAAACTCATCAAGCTCAAGTGATCCTGTGGATTGACTTCACAGAGCTCTTTTGATCCCCAAAGAGTTTCCTTCCTGGATGTTTCATCCCATTTAATTTAGTGTCTCTGAAATATCAATAGAAGCTGGTCAATTGCTGAGACTGTTCTTATGTTGTTTACAGATGTCAGAGCTGTCAATGACTTAGCTTCTGCTCTAAATCTGAGAGCCTAGAGAACAACCTCTTCATGCCTTAAGGGAAAAAAACCCAAAAAACCCCTACTTGTTTCCCTGTAAATACTTTGGCCAGCCAAGTATAACTGATCAGCTGGCCTGATGTAGCATCCCCTTCTAATTCTGGATTCAGCCTCCCCCATCTCCCCAGTACTTAAGCAACAAAGAAGTATTGGGCACTGTTATGCAGACCAGTTAGTCTTGCTCATATCCTGGCAGGTGTTTAAGCCAGCTCAGGACACCTGAAAATTGTCCTGCAAACACTCCTGAGTTGTTATGGAAAGATGTTTGTGATACATTGCTGTTAAGTGAAAAATGAAGTTATAAAACCGTACATAAATTTCCAGCTCTAGTAGCAAGTAGGATAAGATAGTGCAATCCTTCTTTGTCCAAAAAACACTAATAAAATACAAGATTTAATATGAGAAAGAGAAGATATTTGCAAATCATGTGTCTGGTAAGGGACTTATGTCCAGAATACATAAAAAAAAAACTCTTATAAACAGCAACAAAAAAAGCCAAATAAATTTATCTTCTTTTGTTTTAATTAATTTATTTTTAAGGTTTATTTATTTTTGTTTTATTTAGTTTTGAGAGAGACAGAGAGTGCAAGCAGGGGAAGGGCAGAGAGAGAGAGAGAGAGAGAGAGAGAGAGAATCCCAAGCGCCTGGCTCCACACTGTCAGCCCAGAGCCCGACGCTGGGCTCAACTCATGAACCATGAGATCATGACCTGAGCCGAAACCGAGAATCAGATGCTCAACCAACAGCTACCCAGGTGCTGCCCCAATAGTCTAACTTTAAAGAGGGCAAAAGGTTTGAATAAACTTTTCTCCAAGGAAGATGTACCACTGGCCAACAAGTACATGAAAAAGTGTTCCACGTTATCCATCATTAGGAAAATGCAATGGAAACCGCAATATGATACCACCTCACTGTCCCTAGGATGGCGATAATTAAAAAGACAGACAATAGCAATCGTCGGTGAGAATGTGGAGAAACTGGAACCCTCATTATTGCTGGTGGTGATGTAAAATGATGTAGTGATTTGGAAGAGAGGCCGCTGTCTTAGAGGCTTCAACATAGCATTACTATATGACCCAGCAATTCCACCCCAGCATTCCAAATATGGATTCACACAAAAACTCGCACATGAATGTTCACAGCAGCATTGTTTGTAATAGCCAAAAGGTAGAAACCGCCCAGATGACCATCAGTTGTATGAACGGGTAAATAAAATATGGTGCATCCACAAATGGAATATTCTTTGGCAGTAAAAAGGAATGAAGTGCTGATACATGCTACAATATAAATGAACCTTGAACACGTGCAAAGAAAGCAGCCAGACACAAAAGACCACATGTGGAATGATTCCATGTGTATGAAATGTCCAGAATAGGCAAATCCATAGAAACAGAAAGTAGACGAGTGGTTGGCAGGGGCTGGGTGGGGAGGCCAACAGTGGGGAGTGGCTGCTTGATTGGTATGGGGTTTCTTTCGAGGATGAGGAAAATGTTCTAGAATTAGATAGTACTGATGGTTACACACCTTTGTGAACGTACTAAAAACCACTCAAACCGTTTAATAGGGTCAATGTTATGGCATGTGGAGTATATCTGATTTTTTTTTTGAAGTCGGGGAAAAGTAAAAAGGGAAACTCCCAGAGGGTGGAAGTAAAGAGGGAAGTAAAACCAGAGTGGTCAGCCTAGTCAGAAGGGAAGGAAGGGGCTACAGGCTCTGACGGCTAGTGACTGCAGTGTTAATTTCTGTGCGGGGCAGGAGATGTGGCTTGAGCCTTTGGAGGACAAGCAGACGGAAATGAGACACATGTATAACATTCAGCATTGGAGGGTTTCACTCTTAGCGAGGGGGGCACCCGGGAAATTTCTACTCACTGGCTTAGGGGAACTACAAAGCAGGTGACCTTTGCCTAGACCCCTGGGTGGAAGAAAATAACTCTCCATTAAGAAATCAAGCCTCAAAGTCCCAATCCTGCAGTACACATGGGGTTGAAAATCCAAATCTTATTATTCATGTGGCACAGTTTTCTCCAAGCTGAGAATTGAATATGAACCTGGTCTGGAATCAATAACCTCTCTGTGATGCCTCGTGAAAGCAGGTGCATAGCTGCTCTGCCATGACACCTGCACAGAACAGGTGCACCACAGGAGGAGTGAGCTTGGCTGACGAGGACCTCAATCAAAGTGATAAACCGTGAAAGCAGAGACTTCACCCTGAGTAAGACTTAATAGACACATCCAGTAGAGGAATTAGCACTCCTTCTCAGAATTTAAGATAATGTAAGAATCAGGAAGAGGGTATAAAGGAAGTATGTTTAAAATAATTAAAAAGATTTAAAAAAATCAATAGAACTCATATTGACTTGCACAAAAGAGAGAAGACAGGCAAACTTCAGTGGGAAAAAAATCAATACAACTTCTGGAAATGAAAGTTAAAGTCAGTAACATTTCAAAAGAGTTAAACAATGGAGAAAACGTGAATGAAGAAAGAATTTCTAAACTAGAAGCTAGAACTGAAATATGTGTCCTGAATGTATCTCAGAAATACAAAGAGATGACAGAAAGATTAGGAGGCATGGAAGAACAGGGAAGGCTTGACATAGAATTCCAGAAGGACTGATTAGAGAAAATAGAGCAGGGGACAACACTCAAAGTTATAATTGGAAAATTCTTTAAAATTAGTGAAAACTTTGGGGCTCCTGGGTGGCTCAATCTGTTGCACATTTGACTTGTGATTTCGGCTCAGGTCATGATCTCACGGTTCATGGGTTCAAGCCCTACGTAAGGCTCCATGCTGACAGTGCGGAGCCTGCTTGGGATTCTCTCTCTCTCCCTCTCTTTCTGCCCCCCCCCAACTCATGCATGTGCTCTCTCTCTCAAAGGAAATTTTAAAAAATAATATAAAATGAATGAAAGCTTTAAAAAAATTACCAACAGTTCCAAGCAGAACAATGCAAAAAAATCCTCTTTTAGACACTTTATGGTGAACACCAAATGGAACACCAAAGACAAAAACAAAACAACAACAGCAACAATAACAACAACAACAACAAAAACAAAAACTCTCAAAAGTAACCAGTGAGAAAAATGAGATTTCCTACAAAGGAATAATCAGACTAACAAACTTCATATTACAACTTTTGATGTCAGAAAAAAAAAAGGACTAATTCTTTTAATATTATCTGGTGCTTTTGGAAAAGAACTGTCAACTTAGGATTCCATACCCATTTAAAACATCATTCCACTTTAAGGATGAAATAGACACTTGCAGCAAATGAAGATTGCTAGCGTTTTCCTTGTGGGAAGAATTGCAAGAAGTTCAGCAGTTAAAAAAAAATTAACAGGAGAGGAAACATCAGAGGCAAGAAGCAATGACGAACAAAGAAATCTGTAAATGTGGATAAATCTATACAAATGTCAACTTAAAAAATAGTAAATGAATTCTGCCTCTGGTATGGATGAAGTAATCTCCTATTGGACCAACCCTCTTGCAGATAAAAAGTATACTTTCTGGGCACAACACAAAACCATTTACTGCACAGCACCCCATTTGCAACCAAATCCAAGAGGGACGAGAGGGATGTTGCCACTTGGAGGAAGGAAATGGCCCCAGAATTTCCTGTGTTCAGGGCTTTTTGTCTGAGAGCAGGTCCCAGACTGCGTCACGGGGGGTGGCTAAAACTATGGCTGAACAATATTAAGAATAATTTTTGCAGCTACAAACCAAGATCGAACCAAAACACTCTCAATAATAACATAGACCATTAGAGGGAATTAACATGATGTTGATGAGGGGAAAGCTGTTAACAGTAGGTGTTAATCCCAATATGCATGTTAATCACTAAAAGAAGTAACAAAGAACATAAAATGCCAGATCATGCTTGGGAAAGCAAAGACAATGAGGAAAATCAATGTAATAGAAAGGAGAAAAGGAGAAAAAGAGGAAACAAATAACATTAGATAGAATTAACAGTAGATATAACAGTAGAAATAAATCCAAATGTATTAGTAATCTCAATATAAATGGTTTACACTTTCATGGGAAAAGAGATTCTCATACAGTATGAAAGTAGAAGATTCAGCTACATTCTGCTTATAATATCCCAATCTGAAATATGATACATATGGTGAAAGTGAAGAGGCATAAAAAGATATACCCCGGCACACCATCAGTTTAAAAAATCTAAAATATTAACAAAATAACTAATATAGACTATAAATATAAGACAGACTTTAAGACAAAAAGCATTATTAGGGATGAAGAGGGTTGTGTGTGATCACAAAAGGAATATTTCATGAAGTACATAACATTTATGAAACTTGATGCACCTTACATGATAGTCCTAAAAAACATGACATAAAAAATTAACTAGAATTGAAGAGAAATTGTAAATCCACAATTATAATGGGAGAATTTAATGTCTTATTCTCAATAGATACAGAATAAATATTCTTTTCAAACACATATGGACTTTACAAAAATAGAGCTTGTAGTAGGCTATCGTGCAAGTCTTAACAAGTACCAGAGAATTCACTTCTTCCAGACCCTCTTCTCTGATAAAAATGTAAAAAAAAGTAAAGGTAAAAATCAATAACAAAAGCCATATGTTTGGAAATATGTTAAATTATTAAAAGTAAGTGTGTTTTACTTTTTTAAGGTTTATTTTTTAGAAGTTAGGGAAAAAACTATATACAGAAAATCCTGAAGACTGAAAAAAAACCTGATAAACGAATTCAGCAAAGTCTCAGGATACAAAATTATATACAAAAATCTGTTTCATCTCTACACAGTAGTAATGAAGTAGCAGGGTAAGAAGAAACAATCCCATTTAAAATTGTACCAAAAATAATAAAATATCTGAGAATAAACTTAACCAAGGAGGTGAGAACTACAAAATATTGATGAAAGAAGTTGAAGGCAACACAAATGCAAAAATATTCCATGCTCATGGATTGGAAGAATCAATATTGCTAAAATATCCGTACTACCCAAAGAAATCTACAGGTCTAATGCAATTGCTATCAAAATACCAACAACATTTTTCACAGAACTGGAACACATACTCCCAAAATTTGTATGGAACCCCCAAAGACCCCAAAATAGCCAGAGCAGTCTTGTCTTGTAAAGCTAGAGGTATCACAATCGCAGATTTCAAGACAAAGCTGTAGTTACCAAAATAGTAGGGTACTGGCACAAAAATAGACCCATAGGTCAGTGGAACAGAATAGAAAGTCCAGAAATGAGCCCACACTTATATGGTCAATTAATCTACAACAAAAGAGGTAAGAATATGCAATGCAGAAAAGACAGTATCTTCAATAAATGAAGCTGAGAAAACTGGACAGCTACATGCAAAAGAATGAAACTGTACCATTTTCTTATGCTGTATACAAACATAAACTCGAAATGGATTAAAGATCTAAATGTGAGACCTGAAATCGTAAAATTCTTAGAAGAGACCACAGGCAATAATTTCTTTGATATTGGCCATAGAAACATTTTTCTAGATATGTCTCCTAAGGCAATGGAACCAAAAGCAAAATTAAACTATTGGGACTACACCAAAATAAAAAAAAACTTCTGCATAGCAAAGGAAGTCCTCAATAAAACAAAAAGGCAGCCTACTGAATTGAGAGAAGATATTAACAAATGATGGATATGTCCAACAAAGGGTTAATATCCAAAATACAGAAAGAAGTTAACAACACACTCCCCAAAACAAATAATACAAAATCTATTTCTGCCGATAAAAATGGACAGAAACCTGAATAGACACTTTTCCAAAGAAGGCATACACATGGCCAACAGACGCACGAAAGGATGCTCAATATCGGTAATCATCAAGAAAATGCAAATCAAAACCATGAGGTATCACCTTACACCTGTCAAAATGGCTGGAATCAAAAAGACAAGAAATAACAAGTGTTGGTGAGGATGTGCAGAGAAAGGAACCCTCGTACACTGTTGATGGAATTGCAAACTGGAGCAGCCACTGTTGAAAACAGTATAAAGCTTCCTCAAAAACCTACAAATAGAAATACCCTATGTCCCAGTGATTCCACTACTGAGTATTTACCCAAAGAAAACAAAAACACTAATTTGAAGAGATACACGCCCCCTTGTGTTTGTTGCAGCATTATTTATAATAGCCAAGATATGGAAGCAGCCCAAGTGTCTATTGATAGATGAATGGATAAAGAAGATGTGGTATTTACATACAATGGAATATTACTCAGCCATAAAAAAGAATGAGATCTTGCCATATGCAACAACATAGATGGATCTAGAAGGTGTAATGGTGACTGAAGTAAGTCAATCAGAAAAACAAATAACATATGATTTCACTTATATGTAGAATTTAAAAAACAAACAAAGAAAAAAGAGAAACAAAAAACAGACTCTTAACTATAGTGAACAAACTGACCAGAAGGAAGGTGGCGGGGCGGGGGTGGGGGGGGAATGGGTGAAGGAGATTAAGAGCACACTTACATGATAAGCAGTGATTAATGTATAGAATTGTTGAATCACTATATTGTGCACCTGAAACTAACATAATATTGTATTTTAATTATACTTCAGTTGAAAGAAGAAAAGAATAGAGCAAACTCAAAACCAGTAGAAGGGAGAAGTGGTAAAGGTGAGACTAGACTTTATTGCGGCGGAAAATAAATAAGCAACATAGACCAGCAACCAAATGCTAGTCCTTCATTTAAATTAATAAAATAAATAGACCTCACAACTTACTGAGCAAAGGGCAAAAAAGCTTAGGGTCAACTAAGCAATATTTGGAAGAAAAGGAGACATGATTACAAATATAGCGGTGGTCTTAAAGTCGTGAGAGAAATCTGTGAACCTCTTTATGCCAGCATTCTTGAAAATTGAAACAGACCATTTCCTAGGCTTCAAGATCAAAACAGTATATATAATACCATTTTAAAATAAGAAGGCAGGGGAGGGAGAGAGAGGCAACAGAAAGAGAGGGGATTGGGGAGAAGAAGAAGAAGGGAGAGAGAGGGTAGATACCTAAAATAGCTCTGAGTAGTAGAATACAGGTAATTCTAATATTTGTCCTTTCTGCTTACCTGTGTCCTGGTTAATTTACTCCCATCCCTAATGTGTCAGGCAAGGGCAACTCCTATCCACGCAGCCATTGTTCACCATTTAGGCCATGGATTTTGAGAATTTGCTTCTGGTCGGGTGGGCCACAGAGGCCCCTGGAAAGAAAGGGGTCAGGAAGAAGCCTGGATGTGCAGAGATGGGACAGCATCATGGCTGGTGGTGGGCCTGGGGAGGCAGCCTACGGGCCAAGACGGTTGAGGACTTGAGCCCCATCTTCTCATGGTCTTCTCCATTGTGTGTCTCCTATAAAGACACTTCTCATTGGATTCGGGGCCCACCAGGGTAATCCAGGATGATCACACCTCAAGACTGTTCACTTGATTACATCACCCTTTTCCCCAAATAAGGCACATTACAGGCTATGGTGGTGAGAGCACGGACATACCTTTTTGGGGCCACCATTCAACCCACTGCAGGGGCTGTATGACTGAGAGGTTTATAGAAAAAGGAAGTACTTCTAAATGATGAAAGATACCATATGTCATATAGAAAAGACAAGTGCAAGATGGGAGAAAGTATTTGCCACATACATCGTAGATTTATCTGGAATGAACTGCACCATCACAGACTGAGGGTGGAAAAATGAGGTACTTTGCTGTTACTGTTTGTGGGCATCCACTTTTGTGGCAGGAAAACCACTCACATTTGCCAGGTCACAGTAACTTGGCTACTTGCGGTCAGTTTTTCCTTAGGTAATTCGGCCTGTTTGGGGGCATCCTTGCCTCTCCGAGCTTCTCTTTCCTTCTCTCTGAGTGTAGACAGAAAGGCAGGCAGCATGGTGTTTTGCATTCATACGGCTGGCCGTGTGCCCAGTATGACCGTGAGCTCTTTGGAAGAAAGGATTGTCTTTGATCCAGTTCTGAATCAGCAGTGCTTGGGATTTGCCCATCACCCAGGGAAGCTTTATTGACTTACATCGATTTGAAAGCTTTTAAAATCCCTGGGTGCGTTAGTTTCAGGGGAGGTTAAAGAGGACCGGGGCTGCATTTACCGTATTCCCAGCAGGGCTGTTGTGAGAATTAATGTTTTAGCATGGATGATCTCCTGCTCCTTTAGAAAGGCATTAATTAAGTGAAAGGTTTTATTTTTCAAGGATGTGCTTAGTTTTATGATAATTTGTATCTCAACCTATTGTCTGAAATAGAAGTAATGAGGCTCTTGGGCTTTCTCGTAGAAAATGCGACTCGCAGAAGTGCGCAAGAATTAATCCACCAGTAGGGCTCCTCTCTGGATATCGCGTCAAGCAGTTGGTCTCTTGGAGTTTGTCGTTTGGAGGGCAGGTCGTCTGGGGCGGCGCGGCCCGTGGGGGGGCCCGGGGCTGGGGGTGCTTTACGGAGAGAGCGTCCTGACCGGATGCGCTGTTTCTCTTCCCCCCCCCCCCCCACCTGCTGGCCCAGCGAGATGAAGCAGAAGCTGGCCGAGGAAGGCAGCAAGTGCAGCATCCTCTCGAAGCACCAGAAGTTCGTGGACCACTGCTGCATGCGCTGCTGTTCACCCTTCACCTTCCTGGTCAACACCAAGCGCCGGTGTGCCGACTGTCAGTTCAACGTCTGCAAGAGCTGCTGCTCCTACCAGAAGCACGAGAAGGTGTGGATCTGCTGCGTCTGCCAGCAGGCCAGGTGAGTGGCCGAGTGGGCTCGTCAGGGGCCCGCTGGTGGCCCCGTCTTCCTTCAGCCGGGTGGGGGCAGCAGAGGCCGGCTGGGCAGGACGGGAGTCCTGACCGCGTGCAGTCGAGAGATGGCCCAGGTGCGTGGGACACCACGCGCCCTTCACAGAGAGAACGAGGGAGGGCGACGCTTCTTGTCCGGCCCGACCAGTCACCCCTTTGGCCGAGGGGGCCCAGAGCACGGGGCCACCAGCTCTAGGGTTTGGAGAAAGCTTCCCAGGAAACAAGAAATAAGGGCAGGATGGTAAAAGATGAAAAAGCAATGCTAACGTGAAAGTGGGGTGGGGATGATGGTCTCCACGTGAGGGAAATGGCTAGCGTGGAGTCTCACGGGGACACGTATTTTTCTTCTTCCCTCAGTGACTGGCAGAGCATTTGTTTGATACATTGAGTATTTGGAAACCGGTAAGCCTGATGAGCCAGGGTCTGGCGTTTGTCCTTTGGAATTCTTAAATCTTTGCTGATCCCAGCATCTGCAAGACACATTCGTATTCATTGCGTCCTTCATAATGCCTCCCGCCGTGAGCAAGATGGGGTCTGGCCCGTCCCAAGAACACACACAGGAGCCCCTGCCCCCCTCATCTTTTCCTTCTTTCTTCCTGCTTCGTTTGTTCACTTCCATCCTTTAACGTATCAAGAACCAGCATTTTCCCGTAAAGCTAGTTACTGTGGATGACTGCCAAGCACCCTTGGGATCGATCCCCAGGGAATCTGTCTCTGAGCTGTAGATACCAGAGATACCAACTGAAGCAAATGGGGTTTGTTGAGCACTCATTACCCAGGGTGGGTGCCGCCCAGGTTCTGCGTATGACTTTCAGAGCAAGGAATCCATCCGAGTCTCCATATAGCAGCTCCTTGGTAGGAGGAGGAGAAGCTCTGTGGCAACAAAGAGAAGGAGGAGACTTTAGTTGTATGCGAGCCTACGATTGAGAGTGGATGATGCAAAGAGGTACATCCTGTGCCTTCCCTTTCTCGGTAAAGTTGGCTTAAGGTCAAGTGCTGATAACAAGAGAGTTGCCTGTCGAAAGAGGTTATGTGCATCAGAAGTTGGAGACCCAGGCTTTGGAGCTGGGTTCTAATCATTGATTTGTGTACTTCCAACCAACAGATCATTGTGTGTTTTGCTCCAGCCGTGCTCAACCTCACATATGTAGACACGAGGAAAGTAGATGGCCGGGCTCTTCCTGGATTGGGGGCGGGGGGGGGGGGGGGGGCGCGTTTCAGAACTTTGGGACAGATGCAAGGATATGGAGTTCAAGATATTTAAAATGTAGAAATTAAAACGATAGACTAATCTGGATGGTGAAGGAAGGAAAGTCAGAAAGGAGCTGTAAATGGTGGGAAGAGAACAAAGAGGTCAGTCAGCTAGAAGTCCCTGGTAAAGTTGAAGAACTGTGACCATGGGGGTATTTAGCAGAGAAAATTTTGTGTACAGGAAAAGATGTTTGAATTAGTGGTCTCTGAAGTGGATCTGTCGGGAGGTGAACATGGGCATAGGAGGTTGAGGTCTAGCTGAGGAAGCCACGGGACTAGAAGGCAGGTGCACATGGATTCCAAGGTGACCAGGTTGATGGCAGAAGTATGATGGCGATCCAGGTGACACAATCTCATTGAGCAAAGAGGAGGAACTAGCAGGCCAGGAGGTGATAGCAATAAGGAGTAGAAGAGTGTGGTGTGGCCGGATATCACAATTGTGTATCTGGGCGGGTGTCACACAGCATTTGGCTCAAACACCTGCCACGGCACCACAGTGCCGCACCCGTGTTCGTGACCAGCCTAGTCTGTGGCCAATACCTTCAACTCCATTTGGAGTACCAGAGCCCGGCATGTAGGAGACACGCACATCTCTGTGGGTTGAGTAACAGAACAGGACAATGTTCCAAAGCAGCCAAATGCATGGTGCAGGTGAGACTTCAGGAATTTTAAAGAGAAGGGATCCAGAGAGTGTTGGGGCATTCTTTTTCTGGAAAACAGGGGGACCCCAGATGGTACTCAGGTTGGGAAGAGGCATCACAGGGCACTCTCGGACAGGGTGTGCCATGAGCCCAAAAGATCCCACAAGGTGTGCGGAGGGCCCGGGACAGAGCCCTCTTGCAGTGGCATGCAGAATTTAGGTCGGTTTAGGTGAAGAATTCGGGTTTGATCCCCAAGAGGTTGTGGCATCATTGAAATTCAAAGCATTGAGACTCTAGGAGTCATCAAAATACGCTATTCGTACTATTCTTCATGTATTCATCTCCACACAGCAGGAAATACTAGCTCTTGCACGATCTTGTTTCTTTTCAGTTTTTCTCTTTTCCTCTTCTTGGTGGATCCGAAAAATCGCCACCTTTAACTCAACAGCTAATAGCAATAAAACCTGCAATTACAGCCTTTCAACCCCACATCCACCCCAAGTTGTGTGTATGGGTCTGTTATCAGTTCCAATTGAATGGCACATTGCTTTCCTCAAACAGTAGTGATGTTAAGTGAGTTCCATACTGCCTCGGGATCCTATCACTGATAAATGGAAGAACCTTGCCTTGAGAGCCAGTCTGCCGATTGAATGCTGTGCTGTTTCATTTATACTAGATTGTCTCAAGGAATAGTCAGATATTGAAAAACGAGCCATAAATGGGCAGCAAATGGTTTATAAGACTATAGTTTAAATTTCCATTTTATATTTCGAGCCACTTAAAGAGGAGGCAGGAGGCTCAGGTGACCCCATTGACCTGAATCTTGCATCATTTTCGTGTCAACATCGCGTGACAACTCCCTGAGTCTCAAAAGAAGGACGTCAGAAAATAAAGAACCATTTGTAGAAGGGATACCTTGAAAGATATCCAAGAAACTAATGTAAATTTGCTCCATTAGTTTTTTAAAGAAGGGTGGGGATTCCTGAGAAGTCATCCACATTCAGTGCGTCTAGCACAGATAGAACACACCCACACTTGTTTAATCAAAGTTGGCAGAAAGAGGATCCTGAGGAGAAGTTGGGAATTTTTCTGTTTTAATCTTGTGTAATGTCATGTGGGGACATTTCTGGGAGTCTTAGGATTGTAATAATATTGTCTGAAATCAAAGGAGATGAAAAAGTGGAGCTTGTTCCCTGTTTTCTTCAAGTTCATCATAGGAACTCGTTTAGGGAAAAAATCCGTGATGCACGTGGCAGGTTTTTGCTTCTAGAAATTTCTCTAAGGCCCAACGTGGTAGAGAAGTATGCCTGGGTCAGAGCACCTCAGATGTATGACCTGTGGGCTGACAGTCTTTTTTTTTACATTTTGAAGGATGCCTCAGAAGAGTTTATTTTTCTGATGTACTAACAAGCTGTGTAACTCCTCGTTGCCACACAACAGACACGGCTAAATTCATCATGTGAAGCATTTAAGGGCCGCTGTGACTTGAATCATGTCTGAAAAATTTCTGACTAGTAACAGCTTTTAAAGCCTGTCCGGTTTCTTGAAACAGGAAAAAAACATGGTTTACAAGAGATTACGGAGACTAAATACAGATTTTACCTGGCAAAAGCTGGTGTCATGCTGGGGGATGGCATCGTGGGCACTGTGCCTCCCTCCATGTTGTTCATCGGTTCCTCTACTCCTGGGGCAATCTGAAGTTCACCTCTTGGTCTAGAAGTGATTTGTTTTATTCTGGATATTCTTCCAGGAGATTCACAGTCAAGCAGTGAGATTTAAAACCGTCGTGTATGTCAAAATCTATGAAGAACACATTCGGTGCGCGCGCGTGTGTGTGCGTCTGTGTGCGTGTGTGTGAAGTCTCAGTGAAATGGTTGATAGCTCTGTGACATTGCAGAGGTGGGCGCTTTGGTGAGGCCACATTTAGACCCATTTTTCACTGCCCACTGGCCATGATGTGCTTTTTCCCTTCCTATGTAAATCTCATTTTTGTCGCATTGGTTTAATTTCAAGCTGTTTATCCAGTGGCTATACCATATGCATATGGAGCCATGAATGACTATAATGATAAGAATTCTGGTCCACAAAAAATTAAGGGGCTAAGAGTCGAGGGTAGACATTTATGCAAAAAAATTAACAAATTGCATCAGAAATAAATGACTATCAGGCACCTGAGCCTGTCTCTGGTGTAGCTCTAAATGAGCGATTTGGATTAGAAATGTAGGGTTCATCAGGGAGGACCCAAATCGTGTCTAGTCTCTGTAAAAATAGTAGAATCTGTAAATTCACCTTTCTTCTTTTTTGTCTCATATCCTAGTGTTCTGTTTGGTTATTTATTACAGTAAAAATATTTCAATTTTAAATGAAAATTCCCTTTTAATGGTCATTGCTATAATTATGATGCTGGTTAGTTCATCATCCGTTCTTTTGCTTCATAAGTTTTGCATTAAAATATATTTTTATTGTCAGTTTAGAATTTTTAACTTTGGGAAATTAACAAACCTTAGATGAATTTATTATAGAATGAATGATGAATTACTTATTTTAGAGATTATATAGCCAATCGGATACTACTGAATCATTCTGTCATATATATATATATATATATGTGTATATATATATATATGTGTATATATATATATATATATGTGTGTATATATATATATATATATATATATGTGTGTGTAAATTGATCTTCTCAACAACTTCTTGTATAGATTTATCCAAACACTAAAAATAAGGATGTAATAGTAGTTGCATTTTAAGAACTTCTACAGGAAACAAAACTTTCAGAATGAGCCCAGACCTTGCTTACCAGTCACTGTCATTTGCGGTCAAATTGATTCAAGAACAACACTCCTATTTTCCTTGGGAACAAATTGGCTTCCTATTTCTTTGCTTCATTATAAAAATTGTTCTCTCTGATTTTTGTCACTTTGTGCTATTATCTTTAACACAGACCAATTTGGGAGATTGTTGTCAGGGAGTGAGAAAAAAAATTATCCTTGGAATTGAAATCAAAACACATCTCCTCATTATGCTTGTGTCATTTGCTTTGTTTTTTTCTGAAACAACTTAAGGCTTCGTTTCTTTTCACTTGGAGCTGAATATCCTTTACTTCTATCCGATCATTTATTCCTTGGGTCATCACACAGTCCACATGATTCATAAACTAGCATTACTGACCTTTTGGTATAAACCTCACAGTATGTTTGAGAGATACCCCAGTGGATTTGCAATATCCCTGAGGAAGATACAGTAATATTAAAAATTCTCATCATATGATAAAGACATTCACAAGGGAGCAAATATTTGGAAAATATTGAACTTCACTAGAATGCAAGGGGGTAGAGATTTATGCTTCAAGTAGTTTTGTTTTCCTCATTAAATTAGTGATTTTTTTTTCACCATTCTACTCAGTGTTGATGACGGTAGACTGAGAAAGGCACCCTTATCCATTGCTGGTGGAATCGAAATGGGCATTATCTTTTACCGACACGTATCAAGAGCCTTTAGCATGTCCAAGCCCCTGAACCCAATCATTTAATTTTTGACTACTGCACAAAAATGAGGTGTACTGAATTGTTTGTAATACAAAAACAGAAGTGATCTAAATGTCCAACAGCAGAACAGTGGAAGAAAATTAGGGCATATTCAACTTAATAGATTATGATGAGGCCTTTAAAGTAGTGTATACATTGTATTAGCAAATACAAATTTACAAGGGTAAATTCTTACATTAAAACATTATATTAAAAACTGCAATGTAGGGCTGCCTGGGGGACTCCGTCGGTTAAGCATCCGATGTCAGTTCAGATCATGATCTCGCGGTCCGTGAGTTCGAGCCCCGCGTCAGGCTCTGGGCTGATGGCTCAGAGCCTGGAGCCTGTTTCCGATTCTGTGTCTCCCTCTCTCTCTGCCCCTCCTCCGTTCATGCTCTGTCTCTCTCTGTCCCAAAAATAAATTAAAAAAATAAACGTTGAAAAAAAAAAAACATTGGCATTGGGAGATAACATATGGATAAATCATTTTTCTCTTACCTCTATTTTCCAATAAGTTTCCAAATTTCCCACATTTTACGCATGTGCTTTTATAACCAGGTGTACATAAAGCAAACATGAAATCTGGGATGTGCTCCTTTCTCGTCTTCCCATTCCAAATCCTCTTGCCCATCACCTCAGTGTTGCTGTTCCCCCAACAGCACCCTGCTTTCTGCCACAGAGCTAAAACCACCAGCTTCCCAGGGAAAATGGACCCATCAAAGGGAACTTGTATTTTGAAGGCCCATATAACGGGCACTTTAGGTTACAGATAGCAGCCCGTCTATAACAGATCTCCACAGAGACTGTGACTGCAGCACTCAGACTAATCATTGTCAGAGTGACCTGAATCATGAGGCAGTTGGGAATTTGGAAAACTATAAATTGTCCCCAGTGAAAGCTAAGCATCTAAATTCTGGTCACTGATTTTTTACTATGAATAGATTAAATAACAAATATATCAAGAGTGCCTGCTAAGGGCATGGGATTGAATTTGCCTTTTCAGATGAATTATTTCATGTAACCCTCATAAGAACTCTGAGAGAGGGCAAGAGATTAGCCCCGTTTTAGAGGCAGGGCGGTCTGAAATGTGGAATGACCAAGTGGCTAGCCAAGGTCACTTTGTCAGTCTCAAGTTCAGGAGTCTCCTTACAATCTCCCCAGGAATGCAGCCTCTGGGCCCCTCTCCTTCAGCTGCCCGGCAGGCCTCCTTGCTCAGCCAGCCACCTGGACCCTATTTTTAAGTCTGCAGAAGCAGGGGACAGCCTGTGCTCCCAGACGGTGTTAAAGGGATAGTGTAGATTTCAGTTCCTCTTGACGTGCACATTTGCACTTCCTGTACAGCCAGAGCAGTGAGGACAGACTGAGACACGGGAGGAAACATCAGGGAAGGAGGACAAGTGTGGTAGCTTCCCAGCCCATGCCACCACATGGCACTCCTCTCCCGTTGGCCCTTCGGGCTCCTCACAGCCCCACTTACCTGAGATGTGTCACTCTAACGTGTATCCTATCTGTGCCATCAGGGTCGAGTGGGTACTGTATCCGTTGAATGACTGACTGAATCTCCGAAAGCCTGCATTTTTAGGGAAGATACAGACTATGACATTGTGTGACATTGAATGTTAAGAGCATGAACTAAATCTTTGAGCTATTTTGGTAAACCAGTGGCCTCTGAACACATCATTCTAACAGGTTTTAAAAAAGATTTACTTTGATATACAAAGTTTAGTAGGCTTTGATTAAATCTGCAGTATTCACAATGAGCATTTAGGATACATTATTAGGCTGACAACCATGGGTTTTATTAGTGTGTTTACATAAGGAGCTATGATGGCTAATTTTATGTGTCAGCTTGGGTAGGCCACGCTCGCTGGGTATTTGGTCAAACAATAGTCCAGAGGTTGCTGTGAAGATATGTTCTAGATCAGATTGGCATTTAAATCAGTAGACTTGGAGTAGAGCAGATTACCCTCCATTATGTGTGAGCCCCATCCAGTGAGTTGAAGGCCTTTCGAGAAAAAAGATTGATTTCCCCAAGGAAGAAGGAATTCTGCCAGCACATGGCCTGTGGTCTCTAGATGCAACAGCCACTCTTCCCTGAGTCTCCAGCCTGCTGGTCTACCCGAAAGAGTTGTTTTTTTTGTTTTGTTTTTTTGACTTGCCAGACTCCATAGTCCTATGAGCCAATTTCTTAAAATAAATGTCTCTCTCAATAGATGATAGTAGATAGGTAGATCGATCGATCAATAGATGGATATAATCTCCTATTGGTTCTTTTTTTGGGGGGGGAACCTTAACTAAGAATGGGACCTTCAAGGAGGGCAGGACAATGGGAGATGGGAAGTGGAAAGGAGAGAGTAAAATGGGACCCCTCATCATATATTGTCCAGCCTGGCCCCTGAGAGAGAGGGAGCCACAGGCAGAAGCAAAGAAGCCATTTTCACCGTGGAACATGGGACTCAACAGTGTTGCTCTGCAGCCTAGGGCACAATGTATGATACAGACATGGGGAGAGAGGCATTGTCCTTTGAGGACAGAAGCTCAAGCACAAGAAGGATTATTGTCCCTGGTAGCGCTGAGGGGAGCTGGGCAGTGATTTGGCATTTGCCCAGGAGAGCAGGACTTAGCAGCAGAAATCCAGTGGTTTCTCTACAACTGGACATTAGCAGGGGCTGGAAGGGGGATGTACCACTAGTGACTTCCTGCAAGACTTCCCAAGAACTCCAAAAAACACCTAGGAGACATACCGTGGGTGGAGGCTGATGTCCTGCTTCATCCAGGAGGAGACACAGAACCCGTACCGTTGGAATTGTTATTAAGGTGACCTTATATATGTGTTTCCCACAGGCTGGTGGCACTTGGTGAAATTCGGGTTGCAGTCGTAAGGCAGGCATTGATTTGGGCAAAGCGAGGAGAAAAGAAACCCTAGGATATTGAAACATTGGTAGATGGACCACCTCAGTAAGCAGGCCTATGACCCTGACAATGCCAATCTGATCCTCTCTGGGAATTTGAATCTTGGGTGGAGCAGCACATCGATTGAGGACGATTAGAGCTGAGTCATCCCAACATGACAACGTCCCAAATGTTGACCAGGGGTGATGTTCCCATTAGTGAGAGCCCTGGTCCTGCCACCTCAAGTCTTGGGTGTTCAACTTTCCCCTTAGTTCTTTAAGCCACCGGATCTTTCCATTAAATTACCTTTTCACAGAAGTCATCCAGAATTCATTTTTATGGCTTAAAACAGAACCTAAAGAACCAGATCTGCTACAGTAGACACAATGCAACCAGAACTGCAAGATAGAAATTTTAGACCAAGAAAGAGTAGAGGCAGGTGACCACCCTGATAGGGGACTAAGAAGGGGATATCGTTGTTTCTTCCATGTTTCCTATCTTCCACACTTCAGTGTGGTGTCTCGAAATTGGCAGGCCTAAGAAGTGTGACCTGAAAGAAAGAGTTCTTGAGTTTTTAATTTTCTAAGATCTCTGTTGCATAGAAAACAGAAAGGTTTTCAGCTATGACATTAGTTAAATATGTGTTAGAAAGAGAAGAGTAGATCTACAGGCATGGTGGAGGATATGAGGGTATGAGCGATGTTTGGGCAAAGGCCAGGAGTGGTACAAACGTGTTGTCGTACCTAAGAACTGAGAAGCGACCCCTTTTGTAGATCAGGTGGTTTCTGCGTCTTTAGTTTCAATCAAATTAAAGGAGGACCTGAATGGCCACTAAAGGTACTATTGGGTCGTAGGTAGCCATGTGATTTTTGGCATATAACTCAGATGGGGCTCAAAGTTGAAGGACATTGCTATAAAAAAACAAAACAACAGGGGCGCCTGGGTGGCTCAGTCGGTTGGGTGTCCGACTTCTGCTCGGGTCATGATCTCACGGTTCGTGAGTTCGAGCCCCGCGTCGGGCTCTGTGCTGACAGCTCGGAGCCTGGAGCCTGCTTCAGATTCATTCTCTCTCTCTCTCTCTCTCTCTCTCTCTCTCTCTCTCTCTCTCTCCCTCTCTCTCTCTCTCTCTCTCTCTCTCTGCCCCTTCCCTGCTCACACTCTGTCTCTCTCTCTCTCTCAAAAAAATAATTAAACATTAAAACAACAACAACAACAAAAACCAAACTGCTTCCATTCCCGTGTAGAGGGAAAAGTTTCCTCAGAGCTTAATTTTTTAAAAAGAAGACCTAAAACTAGTGCTGAACACAATCTCGTTCAGATAATAAATGATACCCATCTGTGCACAAAGGAACCAATAAAAAAGCCATCTCACTGCAAGATGTATTTCCAATAAACGTATGCTTATGTTTTGTTACTATTTATCAGAATTGGAATATATTTATGGGGTTTTCTTGTACTCCAATAGAACTTTATTTATGAGCCCTGAAAGTTGAATTTTGTAGTTTTCATATGCTATGAGATACTGTACGTTTATGTTCTTGATCAACTGTGTCTTAATAATCAGAATTGATAACTCAATTCAAGACACGTATTTTGACACTTTGAGCCTCAAGGCTCAAAAAGTTATTAAATTCAATTTATTACACATATTTCTGTGACAAAGAATGATAGCAAGGTGATAAATAAGACTGAAACATCAAAATATATGATATAAAATTAAATTCTGAAAGGGAAGTAGATGAGATAGAACTATCTGTTCAAGGAGGAAAATGGAAAATGTTAACATTCCAACTGTTAGAGGAGTTGGCAAACTATGACCCACAGACCAAATCTGGCCTGTTACCTGTTTTTATAAAAAAAGCTTTGCTGGAACACAGCCATGTTTATTCATGTACATGTTGTCTATGGCTGCATTCAACTACAACAGCACACGGGAATAGTTACAGTGGGGACCATATGGCCCACAGACACAAAAATGTTTGCTATCTGGCCACTTACAGAAAAAGTTTGCTAGCCCCCAGCTTAGACCAATCATGGCCCATCCCAGCGCATTTCCACCATGAACGTGCTGGGACACTCTCATCATAAGATGCTAGCCAGAATGCAGGGGGTATGGATGTGATGACAACCATCAGTGGCTACCATGATGCACAGTTTAGAATATCCGGGGATCTCAACCACCCCCGCAAAATGTCACACAGGCTGGTAACACCATTTCTATTCGTTGACTCCAGACCTATGGACCACAGAACCCCACGGAGAGAGCCACACTTTGTGGCCTTGGAACAGATAGGGAACTTAAGAAATCATTGGTTCTTTGCAGGATTTTCTTCTAACATTGATCAGTCTAGCAGGTGTCCTCATCATGAACTTTGCTCGTTGACATGGTAGGGGAAAAAATGCCCAATTTTTAACCATTAGACTCAGATATTTAAATTTTTGCACTTAATCTTGATGTCAATAGTCATTTCAACCCAGCAGCACCTTTTTTTAGCCTGTAATTAACCAACCACCAGGCCCCCAACTGATGATACATTAAGAGAGAAAAACATTAGAAGATAGTCTTTAAAATTGAACCAGTGGTGAACAGTTTGTTGTCATTTGAAGAAAAAAAAGAGAGAGAGAGAAGAATGTAGAAAGCACCCATGCTTCAGATGCTTGATGCTTTTCCGGAGATAGAGCATGCCCGTCTCTCTGGTTTGCCTCACATCACCGGCCATACCGTACCAGACATGAAGAGGCCTTATGAAAGATGGTCCCTGTTATAACAATACTTTACCTCTCCCTAGCACTTTACTGTTTTCACATGTCTTTGTTGAGGTGTATTACATCCAGAGCTAACAGACCTTCTCTTTTGCCAAGAGAAACAGCTCCTCCACTGATGCCAGTCTTGGACCACGATCTAGGCAACAGGTGTCAGCCCAAAGCCCCAGAATAGATTCCACTTTTAGCATTAGCTGGAGGTTCTCTTTAACCTGATTAACAGAAACAAGAGAATTCATTGGGAATGACGGAAGCCATGCCATGGACTCGACCATATATGATTATGAACATTCACATAAACATCATAATAATTCAACAAATACAGAACGTGGGCACATCTCAGAGATATTGTGGGTTGGGTTCCAGACAACTGCAATAAGGTGAATCTCACAGTAGAGTGAGTCAGATGAATTTTTTGGTTTCCCGAGTCTTATAAAAGCTATGTTTACGCTCTACTGTAGTCTACTGGGTGAGATGGCATTATGTCTAAAATGACAATATACATACCTTTATTTAAAATATCTGTTGCCAGTGCCTGGGTGGCTTAGTCCGTTGAGCATCCAACTTTGGCTCAGGTCATGATCTCATGGTTCATGGGTTCAAGCCCTGTGTTGGGCTCTGTGCTGACAGCTCAGAGCCTGGAGCCTGCTTCGGATTCTGTGTCTTGCTCTCTCTCTCTGGCCCCTACCCCATTCATGCTCTCTCTCTCTCTCTCTCTCAAAAATAAACATTTGAAAATATTTACTGCCAAAAAATGCTAATCTGGTGAGTTTTCAGTGAATTATCATCACTGACTGCAGATCATCATCACAAATATAATAATAATGAAAATGTTTGAAATATGGCGAGAAAACCAACGTGTGACAGAGACACGAAGTGAGCAAATGCAGTTGGAAAAATGGCTCTGAGAGACTTTCTGGACGCAGGGTTGCCACAGACCTTCAGTTTGCAAAGAACACAATGCCGGCTAAGTGCGATAACGCTCAACATGACAAAACAAGGTTTTCCTGCACGTCTGAATTCTGATGTCAATGTCAAATCCCTCCCCACTGAAGAAGGGGTGAGAGTCCAGCCAAGAGTTAGGAGAGACAGCCCTGTCCCTGCCCCCCTCCCCATCCATCTTCCTGGTCCTTCGTCTGGCAGCCACGCTTTCTCTCCAGCCCTTCCCAACCTGCACAAGAATGAGTGTCTCATTAATCCAAAGCTTTTACAACAATTGCGAAGACACAGTCTTCCTGCAGTCGCTCAGATTTTATAGTTTAGAAACAATGTCTTTGGCAGGAATGATTCCAGAGGTCCCAACTGGCCCCTGCTTGGGTCCATGAATCCTTGAGCTCGCCTGCATCGCCTGCAACTTGAGCTCAGTCTTGTATTCTGCACCTTGTGGGTGAGCACTTTTCAGCAACACCTGAACTTTCTCAGCTTGGGCTTTTTGTTTAGGGACGTGAACAGTTTCTAGGACAGAAACCAAGAATGCACGGTCTTATATCAATTGATCCTGGCCAAAATATGCAGGGCAGTCTTGTTTCCCGTCCCATAAACAAGGAGATTGAAGCCAAGAGGCTTGGGGGACTCACCTGAGTTTACACATTTGCTGGCCTGTAGACAAAAGCTCGGCAGCCAGCGTTGAGTCCCTGGAAGCCGGAACCCCGCACGGGGGTCGGCTCCTGGCACATAATAGGCTACCCGTCATTGGTGGTTGAAATTGTGAAAGAATAGCAACTCAGTCCTGAACCCAGCCTCCCTCTACCAGTACTCTGGCAGGCTGCATGGTGAGGAATAACCACACCTGTCACAGATCCGTTCTCTTCAGATGAATCCTATCACTGGGAATGAGACCATGAAAGATTAACTGTAGCTATCGAAGCAGTTATTGGAGATGCCTTTGAATAAAACCTGGGAATCAGATAGGCAAGAGGAAGCAGGAGAGTTAACACTTGGGAATTTCCATTCAAAAACATTCCTTCCTGGGGCGCCTAGTGGGCTCAGTCGATAAGGCATATGACTCTTGATTCAGGGTTAGAAGTTCAAGCTTCACATTGGGTGTAGAAATTACTTAAAAATAAAATCGTTAAAAAAATCCATTCCAAACACATTTAATAAATGTCCATTATTTTTGTCAACACTGTGTTTTACACAGTGATAGAATGATAAATAATACATGGTTCTTGACCTCAAGGAGCTCGTAGGTGAGTAATTGGAGTGAGCGAGCGAGAGAGCAGGTGGGTGGCCGGGGGAGGGGTGGGGATAACCAAAACTTGCAAGCATGTATTTACAATGTAATTAATTGTGTAACTGCTAGAATTCATATATAAAAGATGTGTTTGGAGAAAGAAACAACCATCAATTCTGGCTTGAGAAATCAAGGAAAGTTCTACAGCAGTCAGGACCTGTCAGAAGGGTCTTGGAAGATAAGGAGGCCAACAAAAAGATTGGGTGGTAGGCAGGGGTGGATATGGTAAATCAGAGTGAACCCTATCTTTTAGCGTAAGGGGAATTAACAAGCAGCAAAAATATCTACAGGTCACGTCTTCCAAATTGTATATTTTTTTATTTTTTACTTGAAAAGATTTTAAACATTTTTTAACATTTGTTTTTGAGAGAGAGAGAAGGAGAGAGACAGAACGTGAGCAGGGAAGGGGCAGAGAGAGAGGGAGACAAGAATCCAAAGCAGGCTCCAGGCTCTGAGCTGTCAGCACAGAGCCTGACGTGGGGCTCGACCCCACAAACTGTGAGATCATGACCTGAGCCGAGGTTGGATGCTTAACTGACTGAGCCACCCAGGTGCCCCCCAAATTATATTTTTAATACAGAAAAGCATTATCTGCAACTGTACTGAGCATTCTTTTTACTGTCCCCTAACTGAAGGGTTTTTTTTCCTTATATTTTGGGGGAGAGGGCTGGGGCATGGTTAACATTTTAGAGACACCCTCACAGGCGTGACAGGCTCTATCTGGCTGTGATGCTTTGGCACTGGCTGCATTTTGAGCATGTCATGTTGGCACCAGAGGTCGGCTACAGGCTGGAACAGCATACAGAAAGCTATGGCTTGGGTGGTGAGTATATCTGAACGGGTAACGAAGATGTGGCAATGTATTGGGGACTGGCGGGTGAAGGAGGATGTATAGCAAGGTCAAGATTTACTTACTCGGCAAACAAATAATCCTCTTCCTTTATCACCAGCCCTATGGACTGTGAGAACGCTAAAGGCGTATTTTCTTGGGCACTCCTTTTCCAGAAATGGGCGTGGGGGCACGGGGGGGCCCTTTCATCTTTCCACACTCTGCCCTGACTGTGTGCTATCCCTGACAGAGCAGGAGTGGGCAGCGGGGCAGCACCCGGCCTCGGTACTGGGACGGAGTGGCTGCTTGGGAAGGGCTTGCTCAGGATAGGTGCCTGCATGACCAAATGGGACCGGATGAATCAGCCGTACGATTTTTATTTTCTCTGGTCTTAAACTAGGGCTTGGACCTTCCGTAAAGCCAGTAAGACTGTAGCCGTTCATCTGTGCTCTAGGTGGGGTGAGACCGGAGCTTGAAAGTCCTTGGGAAGTTGAGGGAGCCACAGATGGTTCAGCACAACTAGTGTGCAGGGTGCCACTGGGATGTCTGGGGAGGAGGCAGGAGGCCAGGGCCCAGGGTGGCTTCGGGCTCTTTGGAGAACATCTGTGGTTCTTTGTTGCTGAGCAGCAGTGCTTCCAGAACCATGCCTGGACATTCTTTCCTGGGATGGAATTCAACATGAACGTAGTTGAGGCAACCCCACCCCCACACGCATCTTGTGGTTCAGCTCCCTCTTGACACTGTTCTACAATTAGCGATTTCACTATTGTTTTTCCCGATGGAGAAGATAGAACTCAAGGGCTTAGTTGTCAGCTCAGTACCTGTTGACATTAGACCTTTGGCTTCAGACTGGAAGCCTGCATCCTCCTTCAACACCCTCACACACAGCAAGAACCTTCTTTGTTGCCTGCCTTCCAAGTCTCCCTCCACCCCAGGTTCCCGAGCTCCTGTTTTTCTCTGCTGGAAAAATATGGCCATTCTCCCAAATGCCGCAGGGGCAAGCTTTATTTAGTGAGAATTTTATATAACAGCCACTTACGTAACACTGTGGGTTAGGCATGCTCTACGAGCATTATAAATAGTAATTCTTTTAATATTCATAATGGTATTTGAAGTAGGTACTATTATTTGCCCCTTAAGCAGGAAGAGGTTAAATAACTTAGGTTACATAGATTAGATTCTATTAAACAGGTCTGTTTCAATAGATGGGATGGGATTGGCTGAAAAACCATAGCATATCCTAAATTAAGCAGGTTGGGCACTTACTGATAGGAGTCAGTCCGTGCCGTGTTGGAAATAGGACAGATGCTGGAATTGCAGACCTGAGTTCAAATCCACCACTCGCTGCCAAGGGCAGGGGATACTAATGCCCTCCTTTTGGAGTTACTGTGAGAATTTAGTTGAGGGGACCTGTTTCAGTGCCTGACATTTGGGTGTTTGGCAAATGTCAGTTACTGTTGTTATGACTGCTGTTGATGTCATGATCATAGTGTGGCTGGCTTCTCTGGGGACCCTAAAGAGGAGCCCCCTTAGTGATTGTGGAGCATGCTGATATTGACCCCCCCCCCAACCTCCCATTTCCTACTCTCTTCACCAGCCTTCTTATGTACTGGATTCTGGTGAGCCCTGGATACGCAGAAAGAGCCTCAGTTAAGACTTCCAAGAAGCCTAAAGAAAGCCCTATGGCAAAGGCTGCCTTGAGCCAGTGTGTTCTTCACATTTTCCTTCAGCCTGACATATCCACACAGGCTTGTTACTGGGATCGTATTTTGGGGTTAAGGCCGCCGATCTTCCGCAGTGGCTGAATTTCATAGAAAGATCATGGAAAGCTCTCTTTTCTAACCCAGCAGAACTCTTGAATGGAATGGAACAGCCATGAGCAGCCATTTGTGTTCCTCTAGGCAGATGACGTATGCCACTGGCTAATTGCAGAGGAAAAGGATGCTGGCCCATGAACACGGGTCCCAAAGTGCCTTGTTGACCCTCAGTGAGCCCTGTTCAGGGACCCTAGTGGCCACCATCAGGCCATCATTGTCCCATAACTCATTCCTTCCCTAACATAGTGGTGCACACACATGGGGTGACGGAACCTAAAATATATTGTATACGAAAGGTGGTCCTCTACACTGGAAACTTACGTTGATGGGAAGTCCAGAATTTTCCTCTGTTGACAGCACTTCCCAGAGGAAGGGGTTGGTTTGGTGATCTCTTGAGGTTCTTTTCCACCCTGTATTCATTCCATCCCACAGCCTGCAGTAGACACACCTAGCGTTTGAATCCTGGATCATCAGCCATGTTTTTACCATGTGACCCTGGGCAAAGTTATTCAATCCTTTTGAATTTGGGAGTTATGAGACTTGCCTTAAAAATTATTATGACCAGCAGGAGAGAAAAGGTATATAAATCACTTAGCAATGCTTTACTATAATAACGGATAGCTCTTATTATGTTGTTTTCATTTTTTTTTTAGTTTTTTTTAAATGTTTTTATTTTATTTTTGAGAGAAAGACAGACAGAGTATGAGCAGGGGCAGGGCAGAGAGAGGGAGACACAGAATCCGAAGCAGACTCCAGGCTCTGAGCAGTCAGCACAGAGCCCGACAGAGGGCTCGAACTCACGAACCGTGAGATCACGCCCTGAGCCAAAGCCGGGCTCTTAACCGACTGAGCCACCCAGGTGCCCCATATGCTGTTTTCATTTTGAGGTTGTCAAATAGCTATTCCCTTTACTTTATAAAATATTAAGCACAGTATAGTTGCCTCTAAACATGAAGCATGGCAAAAATAATTTCGTTTTATAATGAATTCTTATAGTTTCTTTCCCAGCATTGACCAAGACAGTTAAATATATCACCACTCAACAAAGGAAAACACTGGTCCACCATCTGAAAGATGCCATAGGGATCACGAAGAGAGTGTTTGAGGATATTGGCTTAAACCACTTAATAATAAACTTAAGTGTGCATTGCTTTAAATTTTAGTGCCGCTGGGAACTAAAAAAAATGTGCACAGCAGACTATAGCTTTAATATAAGCATCAGGTAAAAAGCACTTGTACTGTATCACAATATACATTTCACTTTTTTTTTCTACTGACGTAAAATGTTTACTCATCAGGCTAAGTTACACAGCTGATGTTTTTTTATCTTGGCAGTGTGAATGTTATCTTTAATAGCCAATGTTTCTTAATTTACTACGTAAAAATAAAGTTCCACCAAAGGAATTAAAATGGTTTGGCAAATAATCATGGATTCATCACCCAGATTTTTGTGTTTTTTTAAGTTTATTTTATTTATTTTGAGAGAGAAACAGCACGCGTGGGGGAAAAGCAGAGAGAGGGAGAGAGAGAGAATCCCAAGCAGGTTCCACCACAGTGAGTGCAGAGCCTGACATGGGGCTTACCCACGAGGCCATGAGATCATGACCCGAACCGAACCCAAGAGTCAGAGGCTTAACCGACTAAGCCACCTAGGCGCCCCATCGCCCAGATTTTGAACTAAAATTTTACCTATCCTAAAGGAAGCCCCTGAGTGTCCCCCTTTCATTATCTCTTCCCCCCTTCTTCTGGAGGTAGCCACCATTTTGAACATGGGACTTGTTGATTCATTCATTGCTGCAGACCTTTGGTATGACTGGACAAACCCCTAAAAAAAGTTGTATTATTTTGCTTGTCATCTTTATGTAATTGGTATTATGCTATCTATATTGTTCCACAGTTTGATTCCTCACTAAACTTTGTTACATCTATTCATATTACATGTATGGTTCGTCTACATGGAAGAGACACAGTGTTCGTCAAGGATGCCTTATGCTCCCTGTATCTTCCGGCCTCCTTTACAGACGCATACAATTGATTCTGGACAGACGCTGAGCAGAAAAGTCACATGTCGTGCTCAAGTCAAGGCAGTTAACCAGAGGGCCTTCTCTCTTCCCCTCCAATGACGGCCTTAAAGGCCTAGGGTTCAGATTATGCAGCTGTAGATGGCAAAGTCTTCCACAGCATGAGTCTCTAAGTGATTGTGTGGAACAGAGCCTCCTGTCAACCCACACTGAACATGTAATATGAGCAAAAAAAAAAAAAAAAAATCCCTTGAAGTTTTAAGCCAACTGAGATTTGGAGGTTAATATATCAAAGCCTATCGTATCTTGAACAGGACAGCCACTCATACTGCTAATATAGTTCTCCATTGTATGACTGCCCCATGATTTCTGTTCTCCTCTTAATGGATGTTTACATTATTTCGCATTTTTAGCTGTTATAAAACAGTGCTACCAAGACATTCTTATACATTTATCTACATATGTAAGAGTTTTTCTAGGGTATAGAGCTAGGGTTGTAGCTATACCCCAGCTGTTCTAGCTATACCCCAGCTGTTCTCCATCAGAATTACAGCCGTTTATATTCCCACAATCAGTTAAAAAACAAAACAA
Source organism: Felis catus (assembly GCF_018350175.1). Taxonomy (NCBI): domain Eukaryota; kingdom Metazoa; phylum Chordata; class Mammalia; order Carnivora; family Felidae; genus Felis; species Felis catus. The sequence continues at coordinate 150,698,081 of NC_058376.1, read as the reverse complement.
AACAAAAAAAACCTCCCTTTGTGTCACAACCTTACTACCCATTCATTGGTATTAAAATGTATTTTTAGGGGCACCTGGATGGCTCAGTTGGTTAAGTGTCTGATTCTTGATTTCAGCTTAGATCATGGTCTCATGGTCGTGAGATTCAGCCCTACATCAGCTTAGGATTCTCTCTCTGTCCCTCCCATGCTCTCTTTCTCTCTCTCTCAAAATAAATAAATATTAAAAAAAAAAAAAAAAAAGAATTCTCGGGGCACCTGGGTGGCTCAGTCGGTTAAGCGTCCGACTTCAGCCAGGTCACGATCTCGCGGTCCGTGAGTTCGAGCCCCGCGTCGGGCTCTGGGCTGATGGCTCAGAGCCTGGAGCCTGTTTCCGATTCTGTGTCTCCCTCTCTCTCTGCCCCTCCCCCGTTCGTGCTTTGTCTCTCTCTGTCCCAAAAATAAATTAAAAAAAAAAAAAAAAAAAAAAAAACGGTTTGTGGGATTGAGCCCTGAGTCGGGCTCTGTGCTGACAGTGAAAAGCCTGCTTGGGATTCTCTGTCTCCCTTCCTGTCTGCCCCTCCCTCACTCATGCTCCCTCTGTCCCTCTCAAATCATAATTTAAAAAAAAAAAAAAACTTAAAAAAAAAACAACAAATAGAAGTTCTTTTTATGTCGTGAATACTAATCCCTAATCTTCTCTTTGTGCTGCCAGTGTCTTCTCCCAGATTGTGGCCTGTCCTTTCATTTTTTTTGACAAATAGAAGTTTTAAATTTTAATGTAGTCAACTTTTTCAGTCTTTTCCTTTATAGTTAGAAATTTGAGTCTTGTGAAGAGATTCTTCCCAATTCTCAGGGCATAAACATATTCTACTACATATTCTTCTAGAAGTTTTAAAGATTTGCTTTCCATGTACAGTACCCACCCCCCCCACCCCCCATCCACAGTTTCATTTTCCACAGTTTTCAGTTACTGGCCATCACCCGTGGTCCAGAAGCAGATAATTCTCCTTCTGACGAATCGTCAGAAGGTCCGTAGTAGCCTGACGCTCTATCAGAGTAATTCACCTCACTTTATATCTTCACACAGGCATTTATTTTATCATCTCACGTCATCACAAGAAGAAGGGTGAGTATAGCACAACAAGATATTTTAAGAGAAAGAGAGAGGCCATATTCACATAACTTTCATTACAGTATGTTGTTATAATTGTTCTATTTTATTATTATTGTTAATCTCTTACTGTGCCTACTTTATAAATTAAATTTTATCATAGGTGTGTATGTATAGGAAAAAAATAGCATTTATAGGGTTCAGCAGGTGGTTTCAACCGTCTGCTGGGGGGGGTCTTAAAATGTACCCCCCCTCAGATAAGGGGGGACTACTGTAATTCTTTGATCCCCCTAAAACTGATTTGAGCCTAAGACTTGAGGGAATATGGATCACAGTTCAGGTACAAATAAGGACGCCAATCTGCCTGTTTTGAGCAGAAAGATATTTAATCTAGAGAATTAGATGCTTGTGTATTGTTGGCAGGCCTGGAGAAGCATGCTCCAGGCCAAGTTTCGTGGAAGGACGCCCAGAACAACCTGGAGAACTGACCTAGGAAGGGGATCGCTTCCTCTGCCAAGAGCAGGAAACGGGAGACTTTCAGGAGGCCCCAGAAATCAGGGCTCTCCTTCCCAGTTCTGGCTCCGGGATGACCCATCTCAGCCACGACCCCTGCTGGGTGGAGATCCCACCCGGCTGCCTTCCAGAGCCACAAAGGAGGAACTTGACCCTGGGACCTCTGCCATCCCTGCCAGACCCATGCCTGCCCGCCAAGGAGAAGCACGCGGCCCTTTGCCTTCATCTCCTATGCAAATGGTATCTATGCTCATCACCAGTGCTTTTAACACATCCACCTGTTCCAGAGGTCATTTTTTTAAATGTTTGTTTGTTTGTTTATGTATTTATTTATTTATTTATTTAGAGAGGGACAGAGAGAGAGAGGGGAGGGGCAGAGAGAGAGGGAGAAAGAGACTCCCAAGCAGGCTCTGCACAGCGAGCACACAGCCCGGGGGCGGGGCTCGAACGCACAAAACTACAAGCTCATGACCTGAGCCAAAATCAAGAGTAGGACGCTTGGGGCGCCTGGGTGGTGCAGTCGGTTAAGCGTCAGACTTCAGCCGGGTCGTGATCTCGCGGTCCGTGAGTTCAAGCCCCACGTCAGGCTCTGGGCTGATGGCTCGGAGCCTGTTTCCGATTCTGTGTCTCCCTCTCTCTCTGCCCCTTCCCCGTTCATGCTCTGTCTCTCTCTGTCCCAAAAATAAATAGAAAACGTTGAAAAAAAAAAAAGAGTAGGACTCTTAACTGACTGATCCCCACCCCCCGCCCCGGGGGTGCCTCCATTATTTTGATTATGTATCTTCTGTTTGGTTGGTTGGTTTCATCATGAAGCTTTTTTTTTTTTTTTTAAGAAAACTTAAAACCATGTCACCTATACAATTCTATGATCACAGCTTTCTTCCCTCTCGGGCCCTTTATCAGTATTGTTTGTGGTAGAGATTAGCCCCGTTCACTGTAATTTCCAGCTCTCGTCTTTCCAGGCACGTGGAGAGACGGTCTTTTTCACTTTCTGGAGGACAGGTGTGGACCTGTGGCTTGCTCTGGCCAATAAAATAGGAGTGGAGGTGACCCAATGTGCTGTAGATCGTTTCCTGCCCTGTATGATATTTTGACATTTAAAAAGAACCCTTTCTGGTTGGGGAGAAACTGCCCTTCCTGAGGCTAGCCAATTCTTAGAGACGGCAAAGGGAGGAGCCCACCATGTGTCTTTGATTTGCAAACTAAGCAGTCCAGGTTTTGCCACCTCTGTCTGACTGGTACATCCCAGAAGGCAATGTTCCTCTGCCTCAGTCATCCCAGGGTCAGGTGCCTGCCAACCAGGGACCCCCTCGGAAGCCCATAGCCTGCAGAGATTATTCAGACTAGCCAATCCCAAACCGTTCAGCCCGTCTTTGCCCTTCCCACGGGAACCCCAAGAAAGGCCCTGGCCTAAGCGCTCCCCTCACTCCTGCCTTCAGCCTCCTGACCGCGCGGGTGTCTTTCCTGTGTGACTCTGTGTGGCATTCTGTGCCTCTCGTCTCTAGGACCTGTGAGTATAATAACCTTCATTGTTCCCTGGGTCTCTCTTCGACCCCTCTCTTGGCTGCCCCTGACTGATCATCTCATAGAAGAATACAAACGCCCATGTGTCACTTTTGGATGGAAGCACTCAGTTGCCCTTGTGAGAACCTCTGGAGCCCTCCTCCCTTGTCTTGGAGAATGTGGCATCACGTGTTGCTGTGGAGGTGCCGTGCTGAACCTTCACAGGGAAGGGTGATGGACCTATGGCAGATTTTGCATGATGGCGAACTCGGTTGTTGAGGACAAAAGTCACTGAGAGGTGAGGGCTGTTTGCACCCATATCTAGCCGGCTCTGATCAACACACAACTCCACTGCTTTCTGGTCCTGGGCTTCCGCTAGTCCCTTTATCAGGGCTTTTCCATCCATCAGCTTGTTGGCTGGATTCTGTTACTCAGGAGGTATTTGTTTTTTCAAGAAAGATTCATGAGTAACTTTTTTTTTTTTTTCATATCTGAGAATGTCTGCCTGATGCTTTTCTACATTCTTAACAACAGTTTGCCCCAGGGCACTGTCCTCGGATCACATCTTCTTCATGAACTGCAGAAGTTGCCCGTGAATGTCAGTGAATGCTCCTCTGGAGAAATTTCAGGCCAGATTGACATTTCCCCCATTTAGGTCACAACCACATTTCTGTCTGATTGCCTGGAGTTCTGTCCGTATATATGAAGTTATAACCTCACTACCGTAAGGCTCAATGTAGCAAAAGTTTTTATGAAAATACTGTGTGCCTTTGGGATATACAGACTCAATCTCTCATTCATTTGAAAGAAATTTTCTGCTATCCTATCTCTCTATATATTTTTGTTGTTGTTTCATTTGTTGCTCACTGAACCTCATGAACAGGAGTTGCCCTTATGTTGAATACTCTCCATGTGCCTTGCGTATCTATTCTCTTAAAGTCGCTTGGTCATTCTCCTACAGATCCATTCTGATTGTTCCCTGTTTTTTATTTAGGCCCACAATTTGATTTTTATCTGCTGTGTTCCTTCGTGTTCTAATTTATTAGTAGTTCAGTAACAGTGGTGTTTGATCCTCAGGTTGTTTCTTCAGATCTGTGATCGTCCTTCCATACTGTCCTCTTGTTTATCATTTTTTCTTTAAGTTCTTGAGTTCTTGTCTTGTTCAGTTCACGTTCCTATTAAGTTTCTCCATAGTGCCAAAACCTCAAGGGGGAATTTTCTTCTATTTCTTGGGTTCTCTTGGCTTCCAGACTGGATTGTTCCTGCCTTTGACATGCTATCTATTTTTTTCCTCCCTCCCTCCCTCCCTTTCTTCTACACGTTCATAATCTTTCCTGCCATCCTTCCTTGTGTTTAATTCTCTTTGTTCTCTTTTTTCTTTGTGGTCCCTGTTTGCACAGTCATGATTCTGATTCTTTTCACTGTGACCCGGCTGAACATGGGAAGCTCTGTCCAAATCCTCTGTTTCATGTAATGTGATGTATTGGAATTTTCCAGATACAGCTCCATTACTGTGGCCTTAGAGCACTGGGGTGGGGCACTTTGTCATTAATGGGTCAGCCTCTCTGCTGAGATTCAAGTCATCTTCTTGCTCCAGGTTTCTGCCCACCCCACCCCCCAAAACAGGAGTATTTTCTTTCTCATGGTGGAGGGAGGAGATTATCCCTCCGGTTTCAGATCATATGCCCATGTTCTGCACAGATCCCTAGGCAGGGATGGGCTCTGATGAATCTTCATGTGATGGGGGTAGGGCACTTGGACAGCGTTGCACAAGGGGAGGCTCTTACAGCAGGGGTCTGTCCAGAACTACCTGGGGATCGCTACTCAGAAGGAGAGAAGAGCTTGGGGACTTCTGAAGGAGAGGGATGTCCCCTAGTAGCACTGCAAGGCTTGAAGTCAGAGAGTCCTAGAAAGCCATAGTAGCTTGGGGTGCCTGGGTGGCTCAGTTGGTTGAGCATCCGACTTTGGCTCAGGTCATGATCTCCCGGTTCGTGAGTCCAAGCCCCGTGTTGGGCTCTGTGCTGACAGCTCAGAGCCTGGAGCCTGCTTCGGATTCTGTGTCTCCATCTCTCTCTTTCTGCCCCTCCCCTGCTTGTGCGCTCTCTCTCTCTCTCTCTCTCTCTCTCTCTCTCTCTCTCTCTCTCTCTCTCTCAAAATAAACATTTTAAAAATTTTAATGTCAAAAAAAGGCTGTATTTCTTTTGTTTTGAATGCAGAGCATTCTTCCTCTACTCGCCCTTTGCATAATATTCATGGGGCAGAGGAGCCTTAAAAGTCTAGATGAGGTAGCTGTTAACCTGGAATTTTGGTCTGCTACCACAGAACACATTCTCAAGGGCTAGCAAGATTTGCCCACCCTTACAGTGAGCCTTGCATGCTACAATGTGTGTGCATGTGTGCATGTGTGTGTGTAAATGAATTGTTAACATTTACTCTTCTAGCTGTCTAAACTCAGAGTCTCTGGGGAAGCTTGTCACCTGTACTCTCTCCTCCATCCTGCCTGCTTCCTTCGAACATGGCTCCCCGTGGCTCACTTTGTTCACCTGCCCCTATCCTGCCAATCCATGCTGAAGAACACCAGTAGGATCCCATAGCCTACATGTGCCTTGACCTTGCTGATCTAAGCCAGGTGTTTTGTGACTGACCGGGTGCTAGATTCACACTCCATCTAAAATTTGTTTGGATGTTAAGACTGATGACCCCTCATCCACCAAGAGGTTACAAAAGGGTTTATTACTCACATGATGTGACTTTCTGGGGACAGCTGGAAGGCTCATGACAATCCACATAGCAAGCGAAGCAGAGAGTGTTTGGGACTTTATAGTGCCTAGGTCGTAAGACAGGAGATGGAAGGGAGGAGTGTTCCTGTGTGGGACTCAGGTCTTGCGTGGGGTGAGTGGGCTTTCTTATCTGCTTGCCCAGATGTAGGGCAAAACGCGGGGGAAAGCAGGGGACTTCAAAGTTGTCAGCTGTCAAACAGCAAAAACAGAGTCTTTTTCTCAGTTTCTCTGGGCATCATTAATTTTGCCCCTTAGGGTGACCCCTGCTTTGGAGGACTCCATGCTCTGACCATGCTCTCAGTTGCCTGAGAACTGTGAGCTCTTCTTAGATGGCGTGAGAGAAAGGAGCAGACAGTGATGCCTCTGCTCTGTTTTCTTTAAACCAGAAACCTCCTGTCTAAATGCCTCTTTTATAAATGATATTGATGGGTGGGGAGAGTTCTGCCACTTCTGGTTTGTGGACTGTGTTCTAAATAGCCTCAAAAGTTTTCTTAGTTTTCCTTATCCCAAGGGAAAAAAACACTGACAAAAAGTATATATTCTGTTCATGATGATTTTGCAAACAAGACCTACATATGCGTGGTTATACTTGAATATTTCAGAGGGCCATGTTTCTTGGGGAACGTTAAGGATTTCAGTATGAGATTTTTATATTAAACCAACAAATTAAAGATTTTAGGCTTACACCGTTGGATTGGATATGCTTTCCTAATCATTCAATAAGATATACACATGGATGTTGCTCTAGATATCTTTGATTAAAAGCCTCATTTTATCATGCATTTTTAAAAATTCTTTCTTATGGAAATGAGGGACAGTATCAAAGGATTTTAAAGCACTATTTAGTATAAACATTATACTAAATATATTTTATTTTTAAATAAAGTTCTAGAATATGTGCAATTTGTAGGAGAGCTATCCAGAATCCCTAGGCACCCAAATCTTGACTAATCAGATAAGATTAAGTCTAGATGCTGTTAATTGGTCAGAATAAGATGCTCATGTTTTTACTCGTTAATGATCCTGAAATCAGGATGCGTCTTAAAAGTGATTACCAAGCACCAGGAAAAAAGAATAAATTGTAATTATAATTGTCCCTTCACTTGTAGACTTGGCCTTACATAAGAGGTGTCTGTTCTTGAAATGATCGCCTCAGTTGAGTTGTGTTGGTAGAGCCGTGAGCCAAACTTCCATTTAGTTTGCATTGAAAGATTAGCTCTTGAGATGTCTTCGCCCACCATGATACGGCAAGTCAAAGAAATGTACTGTGTGCTTGGAGACTCCCATCTTATATAGGGCTGTTCAGTGGAAAAACTGTAAAACTGACAAATCTCTTGACTAGACTGACAAATCTGAAGGAAAAATAAATTAGGAAAAGTTGATGTGAAGGTCCATTCAGGTACTGCCTTTCCAAATATCAGAAGAATCTAACTGATCTTGAGGAAACATCAGACAAGGACACATTGAGGGATATTATACAAAATAACTGGCTTGAAGGGCACCTGGGTGGCTCAGTTGGTTGAGTGTCCAACTTTGACTCAGATTATGATTTCACGATTCGTGAGTTTGAGTCCCACGTTAGGCTCACCGCTGTCAGCACAGAGCCCACTTTGGATCCTCTGTCTCCCTTTCTCTCTGCCCTCCCCACTCATTCTCTCTCTCTCTCTCTCTCTCTCTCTCTCTCTCTCTCTCTCTCTGTGTCTCTCTCTCAAAAATAAATATATAAAAAAAAAACTGGCTTGAAGTGTTCAAAATGTTGATGCCAGGAAAGACAAAGACTGAGGAAATGTTCAGGTTTAAAGAAGACTAACAAAACATGACAGTCAAGGGGCCCCTGAGTGGCTCAGTCGGTTAAGTGTCCGACTTCAGCTCAGGTCATGATCTCGCTGTTCATGAGTTTGAGCCCCACGTCAGGCTCTGTGCTGACAGCTCAGAGCCTGGAGCCTGCTTTGGATTCTGTGTCTCCCTCTGTCTCTGCCCCTTCCCTGCTCACTCTCTCTCTCTCTCTCTCTCTCTCTCTCTCTCAAAAATAAATAAATGTAAAATAAAAATTTTTTAAACATGATAGCCAAATGAAATGCTTAATCCTGGACCAATTCCTAAGGTGAGGGAAAACAGCCATAATGTATATTGGGACAATTGACAAAATCTGAATATGGATAATAGTAGAATAGTATTAGATTAATTTAAAATGTTCTGAAATAGATCACTGTACATGGAAATACACATGGAAACATCTCATGGCAAACTGACGTATTGTTCACTTCTTTCCTCCATAAATCCTTCCTGAGTTCAGTCTGCACAGGAGGCTTGCGGTAAAAAAACTGCGTCCTGCCCATCACTGAGTTTCTAGAGAACTGTTTGTTCACATTTTCATTTGTGTTGTTTGCTTTATAACTTGGGGGGTAGGAATTCTTGGTGTGCCTTTTATCCTTAATGGTTCTTCTTTTTATCCTGAAGCCTCTTTGCATAGTTAAGGGCTGTTATTTGGGGGAAAGGGCCAGCCTGAGAGTTTGATCTCTTTGCGATTTCTTTGTGTGATAAGCAGAGATGTTAGTGAATGCCCAGGCCCATGAAAACCGCCAAGCTTGGAGAGTCAGAGGGATCACAGTACTGCTCGTGCAGCCCCCATGGTAACCTTTATGAGTGGGGTTTATGAGTTTATGGGAGAGGGGGAGGGGAGAGAGAGAGAGGGACTCCTGGGGAGGCAATAATGAAAATAAAAGTCTGTGAAACACTATCTAGAGCCAGACGGCAAGGACAGGTGTCCTCAAACCATATAGGTGCTGAGTTGCCTGAGTCAGGTTGACATTTCTGTTCCTTGAGCTAATGGCTTCCTTGGCTTCGTTAGAAGCAGCCGGATGGCCCCATGAAAGCCGTGGTTGATCTTCTTTGTAAAAGGTGACAAAATGAGCTTTTGTTGATCCAAGAAAAGAATCCTCCCCCTGTCACTTCGTTCCTCACCCTGTTCAAAGTGACAGGTCGGGCGCAGTGTGTCGGAGGAGCATATTCCCAAGAGGGGACAGAAGACAGCTGTGGTCCTGGGTAAATGACATTTAGGGAGTGATGACCTACCAGACTCCAGGCTGCCTGCGGATGAGTAACATTACGTAGGGCTGCTGTGACAAAGTACCACAAACTTGAGTGGCTTAAAAAGACAGAGATGTACTGTTTCCCAGTCCTAGAGGCTAGCCATCTGAAATTGAGGTGTGGGCGTGGCCACGCTCCCTCTGAAACCTGTAGGGCAACCTTTCCTCTCCTCTTCCTGGCTTCTGAGGGCTCCTCTTTGATCTGGCATTGTGTGGCTTGCAGCTGCCTAGCTCCGGTCTCTGCCTTCATGGTTGCATGGCATTGTCCCATTTGTGTCTGTCTTCACACGGTGGTGTCCTTATAAGGACACCAGTCATCACCTGTCATATTGGAATAAGGGCTCCACTATGACCTCCCTTTTACTTAATTCATCTGCAATAACCATGTTTCCAAATAAGGTCACATTCTCAGGTTCTACGTGCTATTAGGAGTCCACCGAGTCTTTTTTATTTTTTTATTTTTTTAATATTTATTTAATCTTGAGAGAGAGAGAGAGAGAGAGAGAGAGCAAGAGAGAGCGAGAGAGCAGGGGAGAGGCAGAGAGGGAGACACAGGATCGGAAGTGGGCTCCAGGCTCTGAGCTGTCAGCCCAGAGCCCGATGTGGGGCTCGAACCCACGGACCGTGAGATCATGACCTGAGCCAAAGTCGGAGCTTGACCGACTGAGCCACCCAGGCACCCCATTTTTTTTTGAGGGATGGACCCCACCATTCCACTTATAACACCCTGTTTCTGCGTTTCTTGTCTCTTACCCGTCAGTGTCATTCGGGTGATGTTGATGTCAATGCTGTAGGTTGCACCCTCAAAGCTGGGACCTCAGGGTGTTAGTCTGGGACTGGCGTCAGTGTGACTGAAGCTTAAGAAAGAGATAGCAACGTGCAGTGGCAAGTGGGTAGGAAAAGGTCACAACATGTGGGCGCCACAGACAAGGGACAGTTTTAAAACAAAAGGGAGATGCTTTTAACGCTGGAAGGATTTCACACATCTTGCATTTCACAGCATCACACCCCGAAGGAGCCACTGGCTCTGTTGTCCCCCAGCACACGGCTGGGCTTCATTCTACCAGCCCTGGAAGATGGGGTCTGCTCTTTGTACCCCCACAGCTCAAGCCCAGCGTCTGGCAGATGTGGAATTGAAGTCTCAGGGCTGGGACAGTGTCCCAGGGACCGGCACTCCTGCAGGGCAGGGCAGAGCCTGGGGACATGGGTGAGTGACGGCTCAGCCCACAGATGTGGGCTCCTGCTCTCGATTCTGGGAGGAGGGCTGCCCGGGTGGCTCAGTTGGTTAAGTGCCTGACTCTTGGTATTGACTCAGGTCATGATCTCATGATTCATGTGTTGGAGCCCCAGGTCAGGCTCTGCACTGACAGTGAGGAGCCTGCTGAGGATTCTCTCTCTCTCCCCTATCTCTGCCTCTCCCCTGCCTGCAAAAAATTCCAGGAGGAAAAGGACTATGTCATGGTGAAGAAGGATCCTGTAGCTTTCTGTACAGCCTCGTGGGGACCATATAGTGTGGGAGCAGAGGTGGGTTTAGGGTTGCTGTGGTGCTCACTGTTTCAGAGAAGCAGGGATGGAAAGAGGAAAAGCAGACCTCTCAGATGAGACCAAGGAAGCCCTGTGCTGTCCCACCCCTACCAACAGACACACACACACACACACACACACACACACACACACACACAATGTGGCCTTTGTCCTGCACCTTCCCAGCTGCATTTGGAAGACTCTGCCTTGGAAGCTGTCACACACTCAGACTACAGACTTTCGGGGCTGATAATGTTAAAGGAAATCCCTCCCCAGACTGTGCCTCTGCGGGGGGCAGGGGGCAGGGGGGCAGGGGAGGACACAACACAGTCTTTAGGCCTGGAGAAAACCATTTTCCTTTATTTTCATGACATCCCCGCTTCTGTGCAAAAGGTGTTGGCAGTGCTTGCTTGGGGTGGAACTGGGGCTATTAAAACATGCTGGTTTCAACACTGTAGTAAGGACTTTTTTAATCCATGACTTAAGACTCTTGATGTAAATGAACACCTGTGGTGCCCTTGAGGTCATAACTCTAGTTTAAATGTATACCAGATTCCTAACTTTTGAATTCTGGTTGAAAATTTTTTCAATTTTTTAAGTGTTTTGTTTTTGTTTTGTTTTGTTTTGTTTTGTTTTGTTTTGTTTTGTTTTTGAGAAAGAGAGAGTGTGAGCTGGGGAGAGGCAGAGAGAGAGGGAGAGAAAATCTGGGCTGATAGCATGGAGCGCATCTCAGGGCTCGATCCCGCAAAACGTGAAATCATGACCCAAGTCAAAATCAAGAACCAGACATTCAATCGACCAAGCCACCCAGGCCCCCCTGAATATATTTTTTTAATTAGTGAATTTGGAAGTCCTAAAATTTACTCAATGGAATCTTGTTACAGAGAAGGCTCTCTATTCTAAATAATTTACTCTTAATACTCACTTGGATACTCACTTGGATAAGACTGCAGGTTATGCCATAGGAGCAAATGGATGATTAAAATACTAATTTTTGTCTAAGATATTTTCAGCAGTCTGCGTTGCTCCCACCTTGCACTTACTGTATTCCTACCAAAGGAATTTAATTTGGATTAAATTTAAATATATGATTTAATGCTATTTAATACACTCTGTGCACAAATAACATGTATGTGTGTAAATTAAAAGCAGTTATCTCTCCATGTATTAGGCCACTTTTATATCCCTTTGCTGTTCTGTAGTTTCCAAAGTTCCTGCAATCAACACTTATATAATCAGGAAAACAGTGATGGCCTTTCAGAAAAAAAAAAAAAAAAAAAACTCTTAAACCCAGGTTAAGAATGAAAATAATCTGTTTCCTTTTTCAGAGTCCGTAAGAGTTGGGGATAGTAAGTAAAGATTCTAACTCTGGGCTTTTCAGAAAAGAACATGCCTGCAATTAGAAATGCTACAAACTAAGCAAGCATTCAGGAAGATGTGTATCTCTGATCCACACGTGGATGGGTTTGAACAAAGGCCTTGTGCAGGTGTAAAGCAAGGCTGGGGTCTGGGTGAGGGTCTGGGTGAGGGTCTGGGTCGGGATGGACCCAGTGGTTCCCACGGGTGTCAGTATCACTGCCCAGGGGGAGTTCAGAAATATCTTTAGTGGGAGTGTTTTGATTATCACAGTGGGATGACTACTGGCCTCTGGTCCCTAGGGACCAGCCATCTCTCAGTATGTGGGACAGTCTCAGCCAAGAAGAGCTGTTCCCTCCAAAATACCGGGAACATTCTAGGGAGCAAGAGCAGTCAGTTATATTGTGTGCGTTTTCCCCTAATAGAGAGGAGGCTGGGGGGCTCCCCGAGTCAAGCTGGATATTTTACTCAGAACGAATGATAGGCCTTATTTCTGCACAGAGAGACCTAGTTAGCTCTGCCTTTGTTGTAAAAGGAGCTATTCCACATAAAGCCCAACTTCTCTTCTTCACGGTATGCCCTAGACACCCTGAAATGAAGTCTAAGAGTCAGTGGCACCAGTATCCGTGCTAACATTTATGGATTGCCAGTCAGAAACCGGGTGTGGTCCAGCCCATTCTCCTCTTACCTTAATGGAGTTATCATCATCTCTATGTATTAGCATCCATAAAAACCCATATTTTACATGGTGATCATCATGGTAATACCTACTCTCTTACTTAAATACATCAACTTTTACCCACATCTTATCCAAATTTCTATTCAGCATTCACAACCCACTTTTGTGTTTAAACGTTGGCATTCCTTGTCCCAGTTTTGTTCGGCACTTACAGGCAATACTTCCATGAACATCTTCGTGCAGGTGCCCTTTTACTTCTAGTTATTTTCCCAAGAAAATCTCGGGGAAGAACTCTTGGTTCTTCCTAAGAACTCTTGGTTCAAAGACTGTGTATATATCTCTGACTCTTATTAAAGAGTACCATACTGCGTTCCCGCAGAATCGTCCAAACTTTTTCTGCCCTCAGCAGTAAACATCAATTTCAGCGCAAACGCCAATGTCAGGTTCTCTCAATTTTTAAGCTCTGACTACTTTGCTGGGAATAGAACAGTGTTTTCCTGTAGGAGAGTCACCTGTATCGATGACTTCGAATGCTTTCCTTCACTGAGGCGAAGGGGCACACGAGAAGAACAGTTACATTAGCTCTAGCTTTCGTTCCAAACCCTTTGCTGGTTTTTCATTAGTGTTGTAGCAGGTGGTCGTTACGCTTCTATGCAGAGAGCACTGTTAAGGCTGGTTTTAGCGGTAGCAAGATGGCGTGTCCGGAAGGCTGCGAACGCATCGTGCCTTTGTGGATGCCCAATTTGAAAACATGCTCTCCGTATCACCAGCTGCAAAACCTGAGCACAGTCCCATTTTCACTCACCTCTTTGTTATATTTAAAAAACAAACCAACCAACCCCAGGGCGCCTGAGTGGCTCACTCGGTTAAGCGTCTGGCTTTGGCTCAGGTCATGATCTCGTGGCTTGTGGATTCAAACCCCACATCAGGCTCTCTACTTTCAGCACAGAGCCCACTTCGGATCCTCTGTCCTTCTCCCTCTCTCAAAAATAAATAAGCATTAAAAAAAAAAAAAAAACAAACCCTGAGAAGCAAAGCCTGACTTGTCCTGTGTATCATCTATCTGTCTGTCTATCTATCTATCTACCTATCTATCTATCTATCATAATATAGTCCCGCCTTTCTAAATAAATGAATATGTTGGTAGCTGGTATTCATGGGACAAATGACTGGAGACAACCAATGGGTTCAGTAATATGGCCCCTTTGCAAGAGCAAGAGGTTGTTGCCCATTTTAGGGGTGCACCTGGATATGTTGTCTCCCTCTGGCACCGGGCAGTGGCTACACCGAAGTCACACACGCCACCCCTTTGTCCCTAATGCCGTTATACGAGTGACTCTTCAGTTAGTCCTTTCACTTGCTCGTTTCGTCTAAAAACACTTACAACACCTTTTAATCCAGCCTACCTCCAGGCCAAGTCTCACAAGATCCTCAAAAAGATTTTTTTAATTGCGATAAGATAGGCATAACCTAAAACCTATGATTTTAGCCACGATTAAATGCATAGTTCAGCATTTTAAGTACATTCCACTGTTGTGCTGCCACCACCATCCATTTCCAGAACTTATTCATCTTCCCAAACTGGAACCCTGTACCCCCTACAGTCTCCCCCCATCCTGTGCCAACCACCATTCTCCTTCCTTGTCTCTATAAATGTTCCCTCCTTTACACACCTCATGTAACTGGAGTCCTACAATTTGCCCTTTTGCGTCTTACGAGTTACATTGGTAAACATTTCCAGTTTTATACCAGCTTATGTTAACGTGGTCTGTAGTGCCTTACGAAAAGGTCTTCTCTAAAATAGAAAGATACATGTAAAGAAATTTAGAAATAGGACCAGGAAAATGTAAATCAGCTATAATGCAAAAACACTCCCTGCAGTAAACGACACAATTCCAGATGTTGGACCACACGTTTGTATCTGAGTTCCTTGGTGGCCAAAGCAGAAAACACAACTCGATGGATTATGTAACTCTGGGAGAGGAAAATATGACTTCCAGGCAAAGCGAGGGTTTCCAAGCCCTTTAATTTTCCAAGACTTTTCTCCATTTCATTTTTTGAAGGGAAGCATTTATGTGGGGAATTATATTTTTGATAATGGCTTCATTAGGATTTCACAAGACTGCTCCTTAGTGAACTTCTAAAGTTAGCCCAAGGCCTGACTCCGCAGAAGTACTCTGAGAAAGGCCTTCAGGGTACAGCTAAGACAGCATGGCTGAGGTTGACATTACTCATGTAGTTGTTTAACGTGTATGTATTAAGTCACCTATAAGCATGGGAATTACAAAAGCAAATGAGACCTAGTTCTTACCCTCAGTGAGATCACAAAGTACAGCCTAGTGCTTTTGATGATCAGACTTGATTCAGGGGCTAGAAATCTTGGCTTTGTGTCCTTTAACACCCTAAATACCATTTTCTCTAACCATGCGTTTGTTCAGTGTTGGGCATTGGGACAGTCATCTTCCCTGGCATTCCATGTGGGGGTTTATGGCGAGCTCCAAACACCCTAAAGCATAACCGGTATGTGGTAGGGTTCGTGGTACTCACTGGCCAGATGATACTTTCTCTTCCACATGGAGCGAGTCAAAAAAGGTATCAGGCAAAACCCAAGTAAGAGGCATTCGCCTTTTGCCGTAAGAATCTGGCTGGAAGGAAAACATGGAAGGAAGAGCCATTTCAACATTCTCACCTGAAGTAAGAGCCATCCCCCAAATCTTCTGACCTGACTTATTCCCTGCTATAATTTCTGGATGAAGAAGTCCCTCAGGCCACTCAGGCAGGCATTAAGGATCTTGTTGGGGTCAGAATGTGGGCCATAAGAGAAATGGCAGGAGCAGAGGACTCAGACAATTATATGAGTTGAATAGTTTGTGTTTGGAAGGGGTACAGGGTCAGGAATGAAGGCAAGTAGATTGAAAATGAAAGATGTGGAAATGCAGACAGCCCATCTAGACAGCTCTTGGCAGGAGTTTGCCATAGAGAATAGGGTGATAACTGGAAAAGATGGGAGCATCAAGGAGTGGGTGTCTGTTTATTTACCATGGGTGATCTTAGAAACTGTGTGATGATCCAATAGAGAGGGAAACATTGGTGATCGGGAACACAATGGTAACTTTGAGTATGAGGCTCTTGGGAATCTAAGAGGAGATGGGATCCAGAGCATGAAGCGGACTGGATTGTGATCAGAGGGGCACTCCCACCATTACTGGATGGTGGGCAGGAGGGTGCTGGGAGGCTTAGGGTGGGAGATCAGGAACTCACTCTTTTTATCCCTGAGGAGTGAGGCAAGGGCATTAGCTGGTACGTTTGAGGAGAGAAGACACAAAAAAGAGTTGACTTTGTGAAGGGAAGGGCATTGCTAAAGAAACACAAAAGGACTGCTGATCAGAAGGGCATGCTCACTTAAGTGTATAGCCTCTATTTATTGGGAAACCAAGCCAGATTGGTCATGTGATTTTTCTATAGCATCTTCAGTGCCTTGGGGTTCGGCATGCAGAAGGCAGGTCATAGAACTCATCTGGGACAAGCATCAAGATAGGTGCTTAGTTCACTAAATTTCCACCTTTATTCTGTTCTATTATATACATTTGAAAGCATAAATTGTTTTCTAAATACTGTTTTACTATAGTTATAAATGTTTATAAATAGTACTTTTGTTATCACTCAATTCAATATATGTTACAATTTTTATTATAATTTCTTCTTTGACCCGTGAGTTATTCAGAAGTGTGTTTTCTAAATTTCCAAACATAGAAATAGGTTAGTTACATTTATGTTACTGAGTCTAACCTCATTGAGTTGAGATCACAGATGTCTGCTGTGTGATCTCAATCCCAAGAAATGTTTTTAGACTTGTTTTTATGGTCCAGTGTATAGTTAATTTTTGTAAATTTTGTATGTATTTTTTAAGTTTATTTATTTATTTTGAAAGAGAGAGAAAGTGGGGTAGAGGCAGAGAGAGAGATGGGGGAGAGAGCATCCCAAGCAGGCTCTGCACCACCAGCACAGAGCCCAATGTGGGGCTCGAAGTCACAAACCATGAGATCATGACCTGAGCTGAAATCAAGAATCGAATGCTTAACCAACCAGGTCGCCCAGGCACCACTGTATGTCTTTTTTTTTAATGTATACTTTGTGGTTGATGGATGCAGTGATCTGCATACATATATATGTATATAGATCATATGTGTGTTTGTGTGTGTGTGTGTGTGTGTGTGTATATATATATATATATATACACACACACACACATATATATATATATATACATATATATGTGTGTGAATAGGTACATCATATTCATATCCATACTATCCTATGTTTTTAATGCTCTTTTAATGTATTCCTTGCATAATTTTTGGAAGAGGTATATTAAAAGTATTCCAGTATGGTTATTTGTCTGTCTGTTTCTCTGATAGCTCTGTCAGTTTCTGCTTTATTTCCTTTATATATCTGAGGCTATATTGTTAGATGCATACATATTTAGAATAGTTGTGTCTTCCTGGTAAATCTTATGGTGAATTATTTCTCTTTATGTCTAGTAATGTTGTTTTCCCTAGAATCTATTTTTCTTGAGTTGTCTATAGGTACAACAAATTTCTTTTGGTTAGTATTTGCATGATATACATACTTTTTCTATCATTTTTCTTTCCAGCTTTCTGTATCATGTGTTTTTAGATGTGTCTTTTCTAAGCAGAATATGTTGTGGTTGTTTTGTTTTTTTTAATTACTGTTATTGTTGCCTTATTTTTAAGCATCTTTATTGAGGTATAATTGATACACTAAATATGCCCATATTTAATGTATACAATTTGATGCGCTTGAAGATATGTGTACACTCGTGAAACCATCACTACAGTCAAGACAATAGACATATCCATCACTTCCAGAAGTTTCCTTATGTTCCTGTGCGTGTGTGTGTGTGTGTGTGTGTGTGTGTGTGAGAGAGAGAGAGAGAGAGAGAGAGAGAGAGAGAGACGTGAGAATACATAACATGAGATCTACCTTCTTAACCAGTTTTTAAGTGCATAATACACTATGTTGACTGTAGACATTCTGCTATATAGCACATTTCTAGAACTAATTCATCTTGCAAAACTGAAACTTCATACCAGTTGAACAATAATTTTCCATTTCCATTCTCCTCTGTCCCCTAATAACTACTGTTCTGTTCTCTGCTTTTAGGGGTTTGGCTAATTTTTTTTCAATATATGAAATTTATTGTCAGATTGGTTTCCATACAACACTCAGTGCTCATCCCAAAAGGTGCCCTCCCTAATACCCATCACCCACCCTCCCCTCCCTCCCACCCCCCATCAACCCTCAGTTTGTTCTCAGTTTTTAAGAGACTCTTATGCTTTGGCTCTCTCCCACTCTAACCTCTTTTTTTTTTCTTCCCCTCCCCCATGGGTTTCTGTTAAGTTTCTCAGGATCCACATTAAGAGTGAAAACATATGGTATCTGTCTTTCTCTGTATGGCTTATTTCACTTAGCATCACACTCTCCAGTTCCATCCACGTTGCTACAAAGGCCATATTTCATTCTTTCTCATTGCCACATAGTACTTCATTGTGTATATAAACCACAATTTCTTTATCCATTCATCAGTTGATGGACATTTCGGCTCTTTCCATAATTTGGCTATTGTTGAGAGTGCTGCTATAAACATTGGGGTACAAGTGCTCCTATGCATCAGCACTCCTGTATCCCTTGGGTAAATTCCTAGCAGTGCTATTGCTGGGTCATAGGGTAGGTCTATTTTTAATTTTTTGAGGAACCTCCACACTGTTTTCCAGAGTGGCTGCACCAATTTTCATTCCTACCAACAGTGTAAGAGGGTTCCCGTTTCTCCACATCCTCTCCAGCATCTATAGTCTCCTGATTCGTTCATTTTGGCCACTCTGACTGGCGTGAGGTGATATCTGAGTGTGGTTTTGATTTGTATTTCCCTGATGAGGAGTGATGTTGAGCATCTTTTCATGTGCCTGTTGGCCATCTGGATGTCTTCTTTAGAGAAGTGTCTATTCATGTTTTCTGCCCATTTCTTCACTGGATTACTTGTTTTTCGGGTGTGGAGTTTGGTGAGCTCTTTATAGATTTTGGATACTAGCCCTTTGTCCAGTATGTCATTTGCAAATATCTTTTCCCATTTCGTCGGTTGCCTTTTAGTTTTGTTGATTGTGTCCTTTGCTGTGCAGAAGCTTTTTATCTTCATGAGGTCCCAGTAGTTCATTTTTGCTTTTAATTCCCTTGCCTTTGGGGATGCGTCAAGTAAGAAATTGCCATGGCTGAGGTCAGAGTGGTCTTTTCTTGCTTTCTCCTCTAGGGTTGATGGTTTCCTGTCTCACATTCAGGTCCTTTATCCATTTTGAGTTTATTTTTGTGAATGGTGTGAGAAAGTGGTCTAGTTTCAACCTTCTTTATGTTGCTGTCCAGTTCTCCCAGCACCATTTGTTAAAGAGACTGTCTTTTTTCCATTGGATGTTCTTTCCTGCTTTGTCAAAGATGAGTTGGCCATACATTTGTGGGTCTAGTTCTGGGGTTTCTATTCTATTCCATTGGTCTATGTGTCTGTTTTCGTGCCAATACCATGCTGTCTTGATGATGACAGCTTTGTAGTAGAGGCTAAAGTCTGGGATTGTGATGCCTCCTGCTTTGGTCTTCTTCTTCAAAATTCCTTTGGCTATTCGGGGCCTTCTGTGGTTCCATATGAATTTTAGGATTGCTTGTTCTAGCTTCGAGAAGAATGCTGGTGCAATTTTGATTGGGATTGCATTGAATGTGTAGATAGCTTTGGGTGGGGTTTGGCTATTTTAATGGACTCCATATAAGTGGAATCATGAAGTATCTATCCTTTTTTGGCTGGATTATTTTACTTCACATAATGCTCTCTGTGTTCTTCCACATTGTTACAAATGGCAGGATTTCTGTCTTTTTTAAGACTGAATAATATCCCAATGTTGGTATATACCACATTTTCTTTGTCCATTCATCTGTTGATGGACGTTTGGGTTGTTTCCATAACTTGCTTATTATGAACAGTGCTGCAGTGAACATAGGGGTGCAGGTATCTATTAAATATCCTGATTTCAATTCTTTTAGTCTATACCCAGAAGTGGGATGGTGAGATCATATGGTAGTTCTATTTTTAAGTTTTTGATGAACTATCATATAGCAGCTGCACAAGAAACAAGAAAGGTTATTATATAATGATTAAAAGGGTCAATTCATAGGAATAGATAACAATTGTAAATATATATGTATCCAACATCAAAGCACCTAAATATATAAAGCAAACATTGACGGATCTGAAGGCAAAAACAGACAGCAATACAGTAATAGTAGGGAACTTCAGCACCCACTTTCAACAATGGATAGAACATCCAGACAGAAAAATCAATAAGAAAACAGCGGGCTTGAACTCCAATGTAGAGCGAATGGACTCAACAGAACATTCTACATGTACAGAACATTCTACCCAACAACCACAGAGTACACATGCTTTTCAAGTGCACACAGAACATCCTCCAGGATAGATCACATGCTAGGTCACGAAACAAGTCTCAACAAATTGAAGAAGATTAAAATCATACCAAGTATCTTTTCTAACCATAACCGAATGAAACTAGAAATTAGTAACAGAAGAAAAACTGGAAAATTCACAAATATGTGTTGCCTTTTTGGCTTTTTTGTAGTTATTTGTTTTTCATTTAGTCTGATAATTTTTAAAACTAAACTGTGTAGTCCATACACTTTTAGGGTAATACCATATATTTGGGTTTCAATATACTACACTCTTATATGCTTTCTATTTGTTGTATCTCTTTTCTGCCCCTTTTTCTCTCCTTTCTTGATCTTTATTTAGATTTCAGGAGTAATTTTTCATCATTCTATTTTCTCTTTCTACCAGTTTAAAAGTTTTATTCTCTTATTCATATTTTGGGGGTTATCCTAGAGATTATAACACACGTCCTTGATTCGTGGAAGTCTAATATTAACTCCGAATTATCACCTTTACCCATCTCCTAAAGTTATAGACAAGTATTTCAAATATTTGTTAATCCCCTCTTGATTCCTATTCTAGCTTTGTTGTATTTTAATATTGTATCAACATATTCTAATACTGAATTCTTTTTTTTTTAAGTTTTTATTTATTTTTGCAACAGAGAGACAGAACATGGGCAGGGGAGGGCCAGAGAGAGAGGGAGACACAGAATCGGAAGCAGGCTCCAGGCTCTGAGCTGTCAGCACAGAGCCCGATGCGGGGCTCGAACCCACAGACTGTGTGATCATGACCTGAGCCGAAGTCAGACGCTTAACCGACAAGCCACCCAGGCGCCCCTCTAATACTGAATTCTTAAAACAGTTTATTGGGATATAATTTACATACCACCCAGTTCACCCAGTTAACATGTACACTTCAGTAGTTTTTAGTGTAACACAGAGTTACATCAACCATCAGCACAGTCTAATTTTAGAACATTTTTATCACCCTGTAAAGCAATCTCATGCCAGTTATAGCCATCACTACCCATTCTCCCCTCCTGTGCTGAGCCCTGGACAGCTTAATCTCCTTTCTGTCTCTGTGGATTTGTCTCTGTCCATGTCATATAAATGGAACCATGTAATATGTAGTCTATTGTGACTGGCTTCTTTTCACTTAGCATAGTATTTTCAAGGCTTATCCATGTTGTAGGATATGTCAGAACTTCGTTTTCTTTTTATTGCCAAATAATATTCCATTTTATGGATATATCACATTTATTTATCCATACATTGATAGCCATTTGAGAAGTTTCCACAGTTTGCTTTTGTGAATAATGTGGCTATGAGTATCTGTGTATAAATTCCTATATTTTTGAGACATGTGTTTATTTACGTTGAGAAAGAGAGAGAGTGTGCATGCATGTGAGCAGGGGAGGGGCAGAGAGAGAGGGAGATAGAGGATCCCAAGTGGAGCCCCACACGGGGCTCGAACCTACAAACTGTGAGATCATGACCTGAGTCCAAATCAAGAGTCAGGTGCTTAACTGACTGAGCCACCAGATGCCTAACTATGTTTTTTAATTACATGGCATACATATGTACCCACACCCCACTTGGAAGACTACAGCCAGCAGGCCAAAATCAACCTGCCATAGGCCAACTCCAGCTCCAGCCATTTACATATGTATTATATTTAGCACTTCCATGCCACCATGGCAGACTAATTGCCATAGAGACCATATGGTCCACAAAGTCAAAAAAATGCTTACTATCTGGTCCTTTACAAGAAAAGTGTTTTGACCTCTGCTTTACATAGTCACAGTACATATGTATTTGCTAATTTCTACACTTTTCACATGACTGAAATGAATTTCCTTGTGCTTAGCATTCTCAAGAATTTCCGTGGTGGCTGATTTCATGCTGGCAAGTTATTTTGGTCTGAAATGCCTGATTGAAAATGCTTTGATGTTGTCTTCGTTCTTGAAGGTTCTTTTCTGTGGTGGGAGATTCTGGGTCGGCAGTTATTTTCCGTCACCGCCTTGACCACTGTGTCTCCACTGGCCTATCACTTCCGTCCAGTGTTGCTATTGAGCCGTCAGCTGTCTGTCCCTCCTTTAGGTAATCTGCCTCTTTCCTCTGGTTGCTTTTCAGATTTTCTCATTATCCTTTATTTTGTTCAGTTAACTAAGGTGTATCTAGACATGCTTTTTCAAAATCTTTTTTATGCATCATTGGACGTCTTGAACCAGTATGTTATGATGTCCTTCACTGGTTCTGGAGAATTCTCAGCTATTTTTTTCTGGGCCAGGCACCAACAGCAACTGTACACGAGTAAAGACAACAAAGAATATTTTGTACTAAATATTCACCTTTCGGATGTTATAGACTATAAACGATGGTGGCCACTTACAGACAAGCCCTCATGTAATACAATCGGGGCTTCATGGGTTTGTAATTCCCCAGGGAATGATCCGACTGAAGTATGCATACTTGAAACCTTTTTAAAACTTAAAACATGTAAATGCCCGTCTATTTGCCAATACTTTCATGGAGGAATGAGCTATGATCCTCAATGATGGATTTAGTGAAGTTCTGTATACAGCATGTTCATAATGGGCCATATTAAAATTCCAACTGCAGCGTCTTTAAGCTAGGGCAAGAAGTTGAATATTCTTGCAAAGAATCTAGAAGCAGAATTCTAATTTATTTAGTTTTTCCTATCCTTTAGTTTCTTGCCCATACCTAATTTAGTCTACCCAATCTTCCCAAATTTTCAATCTCATTTTAAGAGAACACTTTTCTTTTATACGTCTTTCATTACTTCCATACTATGTAACTAAATTATGAATAACTGAAATAAACACATGTGCATACTGATTCTTGATTTACAGTTCAACTGGCAGAAGCAGAAATGTTTAGGTGTCATAGACAGTGTGATCTTTCAGTGTACCTTGAGGATCACATGCTTTATAGAAAAAAAGTGGAAAGATGGAGTATTGACTGAATGGAGACTGGTTTTTCTCTACCACAGCCCTGCTTCCTAGGATTCATCACCACTAGCCTTTGCCCCATTTCTTCACCTTAACTGAGAATTTTTTAAGTGTTTATTTATTTGAGAGAGAAAGAGAGAGTGGTGAGCAGGGGAGAGTCAGAGAGAGGGAGAGAGATAATCCCAAGCAGGCTCTGTGCTGTCACTGCAAAGCCGAAAATGGGGCTCGAACCCACAAACCACAAGATCATGACCTGGGCCAAAACCAAGACTTGGATGCTTAACCAACTGAGCCACCCAAGTGCCCCAAGAATTTGTTTGAATTATTTATTTTGAGAGAGAGAGAGAGGCAGGGAGAGAGAGAATCCCAAGCAGGCTCCATGGTGTCAGCACAGAGCCCAATGCAGGGCTTGAACTCACAAACTTTGAGAACATGACTGAGCTGAAATCAAGAGTCAGATAGATGCTTAACCGACTGAGCCACCCAGGCACCCCTAACTGAGAATTTTTAAATCATTCAAAAGGCTTCAGAGTACAGAGAAAAATTTTTACACAATGCTAAGATAGCACCAAAATCTGAAACAATAGTACAATATATGAAAATGTTAGATCAGTCTCATTTATGAATGTTAATGCAAAATCCTTAAGTAAAAGACAAGCTAATAGAATCCAGGAATACATTTAAAGAACAACACCTCATAATAAAGTGGTTTTCATCCCAGAAACACAAGGAATTCAATAATCTATTAATACAATATCACATGTTAATAAGCCAAAGGAAATCAACCATGTGAGTCTCTGAATCAACGTTAAAAAATGCATTTGACAAAATCCGTTATCTTTTCCCCTTTAAAATGGACAAAGAGAAAGAAGTGAATGTTTTCTTAATGATAAATACCTGAGTGCCTACTTGCCTACCCACTCCCTCTCTCCTGAAGCCAAAGGCAGTTAAGTACCAGGAGCGTAGGCATTAAAGTCAGGATGTTCACAATCACCACTGTTATTTAACATAACGGAAAAAGAAGTCAAATGTCTAAAAATGTAAAAAGAGGAGGCAAAATCCCCATTATTTTCCAGTGGTATAACTGTGACACTGGAGGGTGGGCTACTGAAAACCACTTACAGTCATGAGTGGTAAATGACAGCCAGGCTAGGGTATAAAAACCAGTAGGTCTCCTACCTAGAAACAGTTACAAATATAATGGAAAAGAACATCCCATCTATAACAGCAGCAATAGCGAAAAAGGGTAAGATGCCTCAAAATAACAGGAAATCCATAGACTCCAGATGGAAAAACAAAACAAAACAATGTTAAATCTCTACTGGCCATAAAAGAAGACTTCACTAAGTGGAAATATGCCCCTTGGATGGAGGAGCCAACGTGGTAAAGGAGCCAACGTGGTTCTCTCTAAATCGATCTGTAAGTTCCATCTGAGCCCAAGGAAATTCTCAACAGGATGGATATTAAAGCTATCCAAGCTGAACGTAGAAGTTCACATGGAAAAAGATAAATACAAGAAAAACTTGGAAAACTCAGAGGAAAAGATAGAACAATGGAGAGCAATTTTGTCCTGGTAGATAACCAAACATGAGGTAGTTCTGCTATAAATATAACAACAGCATACTGGCCCCTGAATAGGTAGCTCTTGAAACAGAGAGCTTAGAAATAGGCCACATAGGATTGAAATGGACTGATGTAGTTTGTGACACTGATGGCATTTCAATTCAGTGGAGAAGGGTTCAACGAATGGTATTTGGTTTAGCTAGCTGGCCAGCTTGGAGAAAGGGGGGGTGCTATCTCCTTACGTTATCTCCTTACATAAAAACAAATTCCAGGTTAATCAAATATTTCAATATCAAAGACTGAACGTTTTAAGAAGTAGATGAAAACACAAGAAAACGTATAATCTCAGAGGGAGTCGAACCCCAAATGCAGAAATTCTAAACTACATCTTAATTTGATCACATAAAAATTAGAAATTTGTATAATGAAATTGAAGCAATCAACTATATATATTTATGAAAAAAAAAAAAGGACACGCTGGGGAAGAATATCTGTCCCATGAATTCGAAGGGATAGCATCCTCCAATTATAAAAGTTAATACAAAACCAAAAGAAAAGATACTGAAATAGGGGAAAAGGCATACAAGCAGGCAGCTTATAGAAAAAGAAATAGCAATACCCAGTTATATATGGGAAACAGGCGTTGTTGCACAATTAGTGGGACTATAAACTAGTACAAACTTCCAGAGGACAGTTTTACATATACTTCCAATTCTAAAAATGCACTCAGCTGCACAATTCCCCAAAAAGTGGCAGACGTATGGGAGCATCGTTTCTAATTACTAAGAAAAATATATATTTACCATATATATAAACTTATTACTACATATTATATTACTATGTATTATATTATATTACTATATATTGTGTATTTATATATTTACTATCTAAATGCCCATTCATCAAGGACTGGTTTTAAAAATTGAGACATCCTTTCTATGACGTTGAAGTAGGTCCGTCTGTCCTGATGAGAGAGGTGAGGAGCGAGCATGGCTTTGGAGCCAAACCTCCTGGGTGCAAATCCCAGTTCTGCTATATACTAGCAGTGTAATCTGGGCCAAGTTATTTGCATCTCTGTGCCTCAGTCTCCCCATTTGCAAAATGTGAGTAGGAAGACCTACCTCCGAGGGATATTTTTAGGTTTCAATAAATTAATAAAGAGGTATTTAGAACAGTGCCAACCACAGCGTAAGCTGTCAATAAACGCTGAGGATTATATATTATTAAATGGTGCGAAGGCAGGGTACAGGCCAGTGTGTAGTGTGGTTTCTTGTGCGAGAGGAAGAGAGGGAGTGAGTGGAGTAAGGAGATGTGATACATCAACCTTGATCTGAGCCTGGAAATGGGTAACTGTAGTGGAAGAGACTCTTCATTTTACACTTCTGTCCGTGTTTCCCGAATTGCCCAACTGTGTTGTTAGGAAAGCTAATTTGTGATAACAGAAAAAACTCCAAAAATGTGATTTAAAGAAGAGGTGGTTACCTCTCCCCCCTGAGAGTGTTGCACGTTGGCCAACGTGTTGACTCCACACGGTCATTCAAGGCCTCAGGACTCCACCATCCCCCAGGGCCAGGGAGTTCCCAAAGCTGACTTCCTGTTAGAATCCTCTGGAAAGCTTTGAGGAAATCACATTGTCCAGCCACACTCCTTTCCCATTCAGTCGGAATCACTGGCGTGGGACCCAGATACCAATAACTCTTACAGTCTTCCAGGAGATTCCGACACAGCCAAGTGCCCTGGGGACTTACCAACCATTACTAATGGTTGAGGCCAAAGCCACATGGAGTTTCCGTCCCCAAGAAGGAGAGGAAAGCTATGGAGGAGGCCCACTCTCATATTAAGGGCCTGACCCCGAAAGGCACACGTCCCCTGTGCAACCACTCTCTTGTCCCAGAACATAGTCACACAAGGGAGCTGGCCAGCACATGGCTACAATCCCATTACCAGAGAAGAAGAGGAGAAGGCATTCTGGTGGCCAGCTATCGTGACACAGATCATTTGAGAAGATTCTTCACCTCCCCCTCCCGCCCCCCGCAAATAGCAAAGATTATCCCGAGGGGAGGGCTATGGCTGAATTTCTTCCTTTATAGCTTCATGTATTTCAGCAAGTCTAATGTGATTTTTTTAAGCTGGAATAAAAGAAATATTTAGTTTTCTTTTGAGTTTTGTGAAATAAACACACAGTTCTCAACTTGTGAAAACGAGATGTCATTACTATGGAGCGAACGTACTTCAAGGCAGCTGTCTACGGTGACATTCAAAAGCGAGGCACAGCGTTAAACAGAAAGGAGGATGGCATCTCATTAGCGAATCCGCTGGTACATCACAGACGCCCCAAGGGTGGTTGTATTAATATTGATAACTGCTTTCCCATGGCACGCGACAGTTTACAATGCGCTGCCGTATGACGTTCTCGTTTCAGTTAGAGGGTAAAATAGAACCACGAGCCTCTCGCATAGCGATTTTCGTGTCACGGTTTTAAAATGCAGTTTAGAAATGTACGTGATATGTGGCTGAAAACACTGCTGAATTCAGGATCTTCTTCCCTCTCTCCCGAGTTTATATGTGGCTGAGCCTCCCACAGGCACCTCAGCTGCCGGTAAGAAAGGCTCCAGTGTTTTCTCTCCCTTTCTCGCCCCCACGCCTCCCAGATTAGTATGTGTGGCATTGCTTCTTGGGCTGTGGCGGGCAGGTTGTCTGCCAAGCATTGGCTTGGGCTCTCGAGAAAAGAGCCCGATTTTAGGAGATACTACAGCCTGGCGGTACCGTAGGCGTGCTAGGACTTCCACCTGTCAGAACGTGATTTGAGCTCCTCTGGAAAGTGGGATGTGCGTCGAGACCTCGGAACCCTCCTTCTCTCTCAGTCACCTCGGTTCTCCATTCAGTCAGAAGCCTGTAACCCCTAGGATGAGGCCAAGCAGTGCGGAAGGGACTTTCAGGAGAAGGAACAGAGTCTCTAATTTAGCGGTGACAAGCCCAGACAGTAGATAGAAGCTGGCAGAGGACTCGCTCCATTGGTATTTGTCACTAGAGGTAAAGGGATTTTAAAATGCTGCATCTGGAAATTAACTACATGTAAGATCGCATAATGCATCGGTTAAGCCTTCTAGGACACTTTTGAGAGTAAAGGGGAGTGCCTTTAATTGCACTAGGATCGGTAGATATGAACTGGGACTGTTCTGGGTGAACGGGACTATGTGGTGTCCCTAATTATGTGGCCCTCATTTTCATTCACAGAAAAGCCCTCCTCAGGGGGTGCCTGGGTGGCTCAGTCCGTTAAGTGTCAGACTTTTGATTTCAGCTCAGATCATGTGAGATCGAGCCCCGCATGTGGCTTGGCACTAAGCGTGGAACCTGCTTGGGGTTCCTCTCTCTCCTTCTCTCTCTTTCTCTGCCCCTCCCTGCTCACAAAGTCGTGCTCTCTCTCTCTCTCTCTCTCTCTCTCTCTCTCTCTCTCTCTCTTTCTCTCTCTCTCTGTCAGCAAATAAGTAAACTTAAAAAAAGTCCTCCTTGGTATGTATTTCTAACTTTTCATGGCCAGTGGGCCGGCCTATCACCCTAGATCCGGGGAGCCCTACCCAATTGTTGAGTCTGAGACATTCAGCTCTGTCAGGGGACAGTTGCCACAAACCCCCCTGAAGAGTCCTTTTGGGGGCTCACGCCTCTGTTGGAGCCGACCCAGACCCTCCCCTTAAAGCATTTAGCTTTCAGATCACGCCCTTGTGATAAAATGGTCAGGACTTACTCTGGTTGGTTGTGAGACAGAACAGGTGCCCCGGCACCGTGCATTAGCTAGGCACGTTCTCCTTTTGCAGGATTCTAGGCCCTTTCGTTCCAAGACCTCCTGCAAAACCAACATAGGATCCTGAAATGCATGTGTGCTGGCTAACCTGAGGTATGAATTCCTCTTAGTTGGTCAAGTTCAGAGGCCTGGGGCCAAGTGAATGCGAACTATAGTACTATGCACAGGTGTTTCACGAAAGAAGATACTTCCTCAACAATTCAACATAATTTTGCCACAAAGCTTGTGTGATTCCTTTTTAAAAAATAATTCTAATTATTTATATGTTGATTTTCAGGGTTTTCTAAGTAACTATTCTTACCATATAGGAAGAACTAAGTAATCCTCATAAATTTCATTTCTTCTCTTGTTTTTCTGCACTGCCCAACCCCCTAGTAAAAGCTAAATAACATTAGGGATCACCACCAACATTGTATGGTTCCTAATGTTAAAGGAAATGGTATTAATATTTCACCAATGTGTGTGATGTTGACTGTATGGAGTTTTAGATGTTTTGTTCCAGAATGAACAAGTTCCCTCTTATTCCTAGATTGCCAAGAGATTTTAACATAAATGGGTAATTTTTCTTCTCTATTAATATGATGAATTAAGTTCATTAGTTTTCTAAAAAGTAAACTAACTTGCATTCCTGGCAGAAACCCAAATTGGTCACATATTATCTTCTTATACTCTGTTTATATTCGTTAGGACTTTTGCATCTAGGTTCACTGATGAGATTGGCCTGTAATTTTCCATTCTTTTACTTTTCTGTGTCAGATTTTGGCTTTTGGTACTAATGTCACATTATCCCCATAAATTGAATAGAGTATTGTGCCTTCTTTTTCCATTTTCTAAAAAAAAAAATTATATATGAAATAAAATTATTTGTGTTCTGATTTGTGGTAGAACTCACTTGCCTGGGACTGGTGGTTTCTTTTTAGGAAAAAAACATTTTATTGTTGATTGAGTGTCTTTAATAAGTATAGAATGATTCATGTTTTCTATTTTATCTTGAGTTGATTTTCAGTAAGGTGCATATTCTAGGAATGCGTCATTCCATGTAACTTTCCACTTAGTTTCCATTCTTTTCTTTAGAATAGCATTTTATTCTCTCTCTACTTCCTGTCTGCATATATAGCATCATTCCTACCAGTATCATGACTTCTTTCTTCCTTTTTTAAGATGCAAGTTTATTTACTTTCTCATTTTTTTAAAACCAGCTTCTGATTTGCTAGGTTATCTCTATTGAATATTTGCTTTCTAGTCTATTTCTGCTTTCTTTTCTCCCTTCTATTTTCTTTGTGCTTTTTTTTTTTACTATTCTTTCTCTACTTTCTGAATGTGGATGCTTACCTTATTTAGTTTTGGTCTTTTGCTTCTCCCCTAAATGCCTCTCAGTGTACCATGTTAATGATGTCCCGTAAGTTCTGATTTGTAGTTTTCAAGATTATCACTCACTTGTAAGAGTTTTTAATTTGTTTTGATTATTTTTCCTTGACCCTTGTGTTTGATTCCTCCAAATAAATGTTTAAATTTCCATCAGGGCGCCTGGGTGGCTCAGTCGGTTAAGGGTCCGACTTCAGCTCAGGTCATGATCTCACGGTTCGTGGGTCCGAGCCCCGCGTCGGGCTCTGTGCTGACAGCTCAGAATCTGGAGCCTGCTTTGGATTCTGTGTCTCCCTCTCTCTCTGCCCCTCCCCTGCTCATGCTCTGTCTGTCTCTCTAAAATAATAAACATTAAATAAATAAATAAATAAATAAATAAATAAATAAATAAATTTCCAGACTATGAGGTTTTTCTAAAAAAATCTTAAGTCTGTTTATTATGAGAGAGAAAATGAGTGCATGCATGCTAGCAGGGGAGGGGCAGAGAGTGAGGGAGAAAGAGAATTCCAAGTAGGCTCCAGGCTATCAGCACAGAGTCCAATGCGGGGCTCAAACTCATGAACCGTGAGATCATGAACTGAGCTGAAATCAAGAATCAGACACTCAACTGACTGAGTCACCAAGGCACCCCCAAACTATGAGGTTTTCCTAATTGTCTTTTTGTTATTATTTCATACTTACTTACATTATGCTCCCAGACTGTGGTCCATATGATGCCAGACCTTTGAAATTTGTTGAGACTTGCCCAAGTCATGGTCATCTTCTCTAAATAGTCCATGGGTGCTTGAAAAGAATATATATATATATATATATATATATATATATATATATATATATATGAATTACTAAGTAGAATGTCCTATGCATGTATGATCATTAGATCAAGCCTTGCATTGTGCCATTTAAGTCTTTTAAGTCTTTTGTATCCTTGCTCCTTGCTCATTTTTTGACTGCTTGATATATTAGTTACTAAGAGAGGCATTTCAAAATCTACCACAGTAATAGATTTGTCTGTGTCCCCTTGTAATTCTATCGGTTAATGTTTTATATATTTTGAAGCTGTGTTATTAGGTACCTACAGGTTTATAATTGTTAAATATTCCTTTCTCAATTTGGCTTTCTGTACTGCATTTTGGATAATTTGTTTACATCTCTCCTTCATTTCACTAATTTTCTATCAAGTTGTGTTTAATCAGCTGTATAACATGTCCATCAAGTTTGCAGTCTCAAGTATAATTTTTTTTCACTTTTGGGAATTATATTTTATTGTTTGAAATTGGGTTGATGATCATATAATAATTGTTCCTTGCTCATAATTTAAATACTCTCTTATTTCTTTATATTTATTAAACACAGTTATTTTTTTTTCTGATAATTCTAATACTTGAGATGTTAAGTGGTCTGATTCTTCTGTTATTTCTCCTGATTCTTGCTCAAGATTATCCAGATTTAGCAGATATTGCTTTAATTTTGTTTTTGTTTTTGTTTACCAATAAAGGTAGTGAGAATTTAGGCTAAAACTCCAAGTAAGTTTTGTGGGTCTGACTTGAGGTGATAAATTCTTCAGAGGAAATTTTAAAACACCCATTTTCAAATACAGTTTATTCCTTTTCATCACGAAAATGTTTCTTCGCTGGCCTCTTCTGCCATGGTGGATTTATTTCTAGGTGACTCTTAGACCGGAAGCATCCAAGCTTCATATGAAGGGTTTCTCATATTTCTCTACATTGGTGGGAGCCCTAAAATTCGTATCTGATGCCTTGCACCCAGCGCAGTTGTCAAAAAGAGAAGGATTGCCTGGAGTCAGCTGAAACCCTCTGAGCAAAAGGCACCTCCATATTTGCTTACTTCCTTGAATTCTCATTTTTGCATAGCTTTGAGCTTTGCAGATTTCCCTTTTTTTTTTTTTTTCGCTGTTTTTAGGAGTTTATAATTTAAGGAACATAGCCCACCATACTCCTGGGAATGGGAGTCAACTTATACCTATTTAGGTTACAACACCACCAAAGTTTAGTGACACTCTCGTGGACAAGTTTCTCAGATCCCTCCTGGCATTTCTGAGCCTTCCAGTAGCTGAAGCCACAGCAGAAACT
The DNA here is from genome assembly GCF_018350175.1 of Felis catus. Lineage (NCBI taxonomy): Eukaryota > Metazoa > Chordata > Mammalia > Carnivora > Felidae > Felis > Felis catus. Next base: position 150,666,247 of record NC_058376.1, on the reverse strand, counting down.
CATGGCTGAAATCAGTAGTTGCCTGCGACTCTGGCGGGTCTACGTTTAACCAATTCCAACAGCTTTGAGCGCTCTTAAAATTACAGATACCTGTCTCTTGTGTATGTTTTTCATTAATCATTTAGTCAATTTATATTTAATTACCCAAAACTATGAACTTCAAGCTCATTTATCCTCCAGGCCAGAAATCAACAGTTCATCTCTCTAGCATTTAGTGCACTGTATGCTTTACCTGTGATCATTAGGGTTTGGAAACCCTATCATTCTAATTAGGGCCTAGTGACCAAGTTATTTAAAGTATAAATCTTATTGTCAGTTCAATTACAGAGGCTGAGAAAAACCAAACACGATGAATTTTCACCTGCTTATTACATGGCTCTTTGCAGCAAGGCCACCTACATTTCTTTAGCAGATAAAGATGAGAAATTAGTCCCATAACTCTTTCTATAACAAAACACTTAATAATATAAAAATCTGATTAAAATCAAAGTATCTGCCCATAAAATAATACTGGATCGTTTTGAGTGAGGACCCCAATTTGAAGAAGCTGAGCGTTAGCTTACATTTAATAGGCAATTAATGTCCATTAGTGGACATTGGAGTTTTCCCAAGATAACACAAAAATCCCTTGGTAACCCATTTAGGAGCTGATAGGGATTTAGTCATTTGTTCAACATATATCTAATGAGTGGCCATTATGTGCAAGACACTGTGTTCCAGCATTAGGGATTTGGAAGTGAACAGAACCAGACACAGGTTCATGGACCTCATGGCCTAGAAGGAGAATAAGCAAATTACTGTGTGGTTCCAGTCAGCGTAAGTGCTGAAAGGGAAAGATATAGTGCTGTGAGACAGAGAGATTTAGGCTATGGGGACCAAGGTGGGGGGGTGACGTTTCAGTTCTCCTAAAAGGATGGTGGGAACTGGTCAGACAAAGGCAGACTGGGCAGTGAGAAAGGCAGGAGGAGAAACACATCCCAGAGAAGGCCAGATGTAGGCAAGACTGCTTCCTTCCTTATTTCTCTTTCTTCTTCATTTTTCCACTCTCCTCATTTCAGTTTCCATCTTCAACAGTAAAACGTGGTAGTGGTGATAAAGGCAAAGGGAAGAGTATTGAACTATCGGAAGAACCCTGTATTTGGAGCTCCCTAAATACTGGACCTCAGTGAGACCTTGGGGGCCAGGGGTAAAAGTACCATCTCCTGCAGTGTACTTCCCAAGAGCTACCCCAAGCAAGCTTACTTTAGAGATGCAGATTCTAGAACCTCTGGTTAGATTCTGCTCCTTTTATCTCCTCTTTTCCTACTTTTTCTCCTCGTTATGACTCCATCTGGCTCCTTGGAAGTACCCACGCCCTGGCTTTTTGGGTTACCACCTTTATAGTTCTCCTAATTATAGCTTTGCTTCTTCATTAGCTACACACTCAAGTTCAGCGGGGCATCCAGACCCTCCCTCCTGCCAGCATAAAAATCTGCCTCTCCAAACCTTGAGTATAAAACTCAGACAGTCTTAGCAAACCTAGTCCTTTTGCAGATAAGGAAACTTAAGTGACTACTCTTCTGTATTGCCTCTGTCCTCAGTGCTTTTTTTTTTCTGAAAGGAAATCAGTCATATTTAATTTGGATGTCAAGTTATTTCAGCACCATTGGTACAAAGATGTTTCTCCCCTTGTTCGATTGCTTTGTCCCTTTGTTGAGTATCACATGACCATAGAAGTGTGAGTCTATTTCTGGGTTTGCTATTCTCCACTGATCTATTTGTTTATCCTTTATGACAATACCACATAGTAATAATAGCTTATTACAAATTAAGTTTAGAAAGCAGATAATATACACTCTCCAAATTTGTTCTTTTTCAAAATTTCTCTGACTGTTTTAGGTACTTTGCATTTTCAGGTAAATTTTAGAATCATCTTGTCACTTCTACAAAAATACTGTCTGGGATTTTGATTGGGATTCTGTTGAATCCACAGACGACCCATTTGGGGAGAATTAACATCTCAGTACCAAGTCTCCTAGTTCATGAACATGGTATAACTTGCCATTTGTTTAGTTCTTCTTTAATTTCTCTCGGCAGCAATTTATAGGTTTTCAGTGTAAAACACTTGAACATCTTCTGTCAAATGTATTCCTATTATGTTTTTTGATATGATTACAATTAAAATGTTTATGTTCTAATGATGTGCTGCTTGCATGTTAAAGTACAATTCAGGCTGTCTGAGCAGAAGGGTTCAAAGCACAGCCAGGACAGAAACCCCCTAGGAAATAATTGTTTTTAGAATTTTCTTCTACCCTTTTGATCCCTGTAGCCTATGACTGAAAGGTCCTTTTATACCTAACAGAGTCTCTTGTCCTCCTTTCACCTCTACCACAAACTTGGCAGAGAAACTTAGATTTGACTCTTAGTTTTGCCAGCTGTGTAGCCTTTAGCCTTTTATTTCTCATCTCTGCTCATCATTCTTCTCATCTATAGATAAAGATACTAATACCTAACACTCAGGGTTGTAGTGAGGATTAAAGGGGATGCTCTGACAAGTGCCAGGAACCCGTCACTAGTAATTCCCTTCTGTTATCCTTCTGTGGGCAACCCTAACTGACTTCTGCTCTGCAGAGGGACCGTTACTTTCCAACTCAGGAAAGTAGAGAGATGCTGTAGTCATTGTGCCCTGGTATTCTTATAGCCAAAGTACCAACGACCAAAAAAAAAAAAGTGAGGCCAAAAATTAAGTGTAATTAGGTAGAATCAGAATATCTCTATCACAAAAATGGGAAGAGGAGTTTCTTGCCCTTTTTCCATTCATTGCAGGAAACTTATTATATCCCTGACCCATGACAGGCTCAATGCTAGGGTTCATGGCCATTAAAAGCCTAAAGCAGCCAATTTTCCCTCCTCAGAGATCCAACTCCAACACTTGTTTGTGGACCCAGAGCTGACAGAAAAGAGGACTTCTCCTTCAGGAGCCCCCACATCTTCCAGGCCTTGGGAAGTATAGGAATGCATCCAAGAATGAGTCTCCAAACACTTGTGAAAGATGGTTTTGGTCTAAACTGAGAGGCAAGAGGAAAAGTTTAAGCAGTGATCACATGTGAAGCATGCCTCAGCTAGTTTGGAAAGGCAGACAACGCTCTGGCACCCAGGTGGTGTTGGCTCACCAAGGCTGGGACCCAGACAGGGCGACGTAGAGCCCCTTCTCAACAGGAGAGTTCTCCCCCATTTGATTGGGTTTTAAGCTTTCATTCTGTATATCAATATGGAAATTTGGGCCTGAGTTTTTTTTCCATCTTCTTTCCATGCCTCATGCTTTAAAAAATTATTAGCAGTTAATCTACAGATATGTACTAAGCACTTAGTGTGTGTCGGCCATTGTGCTAGGACCTGGTTGCACAGTGTTGACAAAATGCACATAATTCTCGGCTCGCTGGGGCTTATAGCATTGTGGGAGAATGTGACTATGCTGACAGGACCACAGAAATGCATGCGTATTTTCAAGCAGTGCCAAGGACTGTACAAAAGAAGTTTACAAAGATGTGAGCGCCTATAGTGGGGATACCTGGTATGGGCTGGAGGTAAGGTAGCCTTCCCTAATGTTTAAGCTAAGATCCAAAGGTTGAGTAAGTGTTGACAAGGCCCAGTGGATGGGCAGTGTGGAAGAGAAGTTCCCAGCTAGAGGGAACAGCATATGCAAAGGCCCTGAGATGAGTGGAAACGTGGTCTAAATAAAGAACCTAAAGGCCGGGGTGTTTGGAGCTAGCAAAGGGGAGAAGAGGAGGAAGGTGTGAGGACGGAGGGTGGCAAGGGCCTGGACTGGCCTTGGTGAGAAAGTTGAGACCTTTAGCTCAGTAAATATTTACTGAGCACCTTCTCTGTTCAGGCCTGTTCTAGGCACTGAGAGTTCTCCAGAACAAAAAGCAGAATGCCTCATGTGCTTCTGTTTCAGGGGAAGCCTTGTCTGATGGCGACTGCAATGGCCCAGGTTCATGGGGAGGGTGGGGAGGTGCGGGGTGGGTAGGCGATGAGTTTGAGACCCAGCTCATGTATCTTTTGATGGAAATTTCCCATGGCCTGCAAGGCTCCCTTGACACATATTCTCATGTAACATTTCCTATGCCAGTACACTTCATGGTTTGTAACTATACATTCAGTTGTCCAACTGTTTTCTTAGTTATTCTTATTTCTCTTTTCCCTTGAATAAGGCTCTGTGGGCCCTGTGTCCTGGCCCTTGCTGGGTCCCCAGCGCCTGGTGCTTACAGGTACTTAGTAAATAACTGCTAGCTGGAAGAATGCATTGGCTGTTGGGAAATGAGGAAGGGATCAAGGATGACTGCCTGGTTCCTGGATTACCATCGGTGGGAGGAGGGCGGCCCCACTGATGGAGTTAGAGAACAGTAGTGAAGCACCATTGGAAGGACGAGTAAAGGTGATGGATTTGGTGTTGCGCGTGTTGGGCGTGGGTGCCTTCGCTGTGGTGTCTCAGGTGGGGAGCTGGCCAGAGCTCAGGGGCTCATAAGTGCTTGGATGGTGCCTGGGGCTGGAGGGAGCACACCAACGTTGAATGGTGCAGTGAGGGGAGAACAGGGTGGAGGGTGAGTCTTACGGGCACAAAATCAAAGTTCCCCCAAAGAGTCAGAAGCTACTGCAAAATGCTTTTAAATATTTTGAATTCTCGTCGGACAGCAGGAACAAGGGGCCTAAAGAAAGCAAGCTAATTCAGCATCGCCTGGGCTGTGTAAGCCATCCGCCACCATGAGGATTCCTAGGAATCCTACCTGAGGTGTGAATTGCTCTCAGAATCCCCATAAAGGCATCTGAGAATATTCTGCTGTCTGTGATTCAAAGGCAGCACTAGATGGGGAGTACAGGTTTCCCCTGCTATCTGAAAGGGGAGCGTGCCCATGAATCGTTGCGTAAGCTGAAATGATGCAGAGCAAAAAAGTAATTAGCATTAACTTACATAGAAAATTTTTTGAGCATTCCCAGAACCCAAAAATTACCTCTTAGGCTTTTCTGATACCTTAGGGCACATCTTGCTAAATGGATGCACAAAATAATTCAAGATAAAGCACAGATGTTCACTCAGTCCAAAGCTGTGGCGGCTCCCTGTGAAGATGCTGGGGGAAGTTCCTGGGGAAGGACCTTGGCGGGGCCACTCTCGCTGCTTGGATGCTTGGGGTGCGCTGCCCCTGAAATGGCTTGCTGTAAAACAAACACCAAATGCTTTTTCACTTCTTGCCTTTTTTCTTGAGAAGGAAAATCCTCTTTAGATTTCTTTCAGTTAGCAAAAATAGGCACCAAAGTAGGACTTTCGTAAAAACAAAGTGGCATAATGTGAAATTTCAAAGAGCAAGAGATACCTGGGTTTAGGAATTCATTGGTAAGGGAAGAATTGAAGAGGCTTGTCATTTATAGTGGTAGAACTGAGGTTAGAAGATAATTAAGAAAAGAGGATCTAATTTATTCTTTAAAAAAAAGTTGTGCCAAGAACCACAATTGCCCAGTCAGGTAACTTCCAGACGCTTGTCCAAATGAAACCACACAAAGACATGTGCATTTTCGAGGGCTGTGTGTCCCTCAGGTGATTTGTTCAAGGTGCGGAGTGAGGTTCTCATGCCAACCTCTAAAATGAGATCCCTGGAGAGATGTGTAGGAATGGCCTTCTAAATTCAGGAAGTGTCACAAATTCCAAATAAGCTGAATAACTTTAGAAAGTCTTTTTGTCAGCTGTGCCCTTCAGATGGAGTCATAGAGCACTGAAACTTTTTCAGTGCTTCTAATCAATGTAGCATATGTCTCAACTTTGGGAAAAATAATACACCATCCAATAGGTAAGCTATGTCTTGGCCATTATGTGTTATCAAATAGAAGGAATTTGCTTCTTGCCTTTTATAAATTTCCTATGTATTAAATTATGTCCTTTATTTGTTTAAAGTGACCTTCAGGGAACCAAAACTTGTTGTATAATCTATATAAATAAAGTGTGTGTGTGTGTGTGTGTGTGTGTGTGGAAGGGATTGAAAACTGCTTGGAGATCACTCTAAGAAGTTACTCAGAATTCTTCCTACTTAAGGCAATAAGAGTCTGCCTTCCCTGCGCCCCTGTGGCTAAAAAGAAGAGAAATATAATCTCCATAGCAAGAGCAAACACATAGAATAAAACAAAACCGGAACTTCCTGCTACGTGGCGGAACCAGGCAAGAGGAGCCTCCATTGCTTTTGTATGATGGTGTGTGTCCAGGAAGGGCGTGCACACAAGTGTCCATATTAGCTTCATCTGTAACACCCCCAGACTGGAATGAGTGTATAATTTGTACTGTATCCGTCTAATAAAATACATCCGTCTAATGAACTACAGAGGCATGTAGCAGCATGGATGAACAGACATGATGTTGAGCCAAAGAAGCCAGACACAGATGGGCACATACCACATGATCCTGTTTATGCAGACTTCCAGAATGGTCAAACTGATCTATAATGAAAATCAGAATGGTGATGGTCCTTGGGGGTAGGGAGGGCGACTGAATGGGAGGGGACACGAGGGAGCCTCCTGGAGCAATTAAAATGTTCTGTATGTTGACTAAGTGGTGGTATTACAGGTATACACCTATGTAAACATTCCCTGAGTGTGACACTTAATTTTATTTAATTTTTTAAAAAAAAATTTATGTTGATTTATTTTTAAGAGAGAGACAGAGCATGAGCAGGGGAGGGTCAGAGAGCGACGGAGACAGAATCTGAAGCAAGTTCCAGGGTGTGAGCGCAGAGCCCATCGTGGGGCTCGGACTCACAAACCATGAGATCATGACCTGAGTGGAAGTTGGACGATTAACCGACTGAACCACCCAGGCCCCCCTATTTAATTTTTTTTTTTACTTTTTCTATGTTTATTTATTTTTGAGAGACAGAGTGTGAGTGGAGGAGGGGCAGAGGGAGAGAGGGAGACACAGATTCGGAAGCAGGCTCCAGGCCCTGAGCTGTCATCACGGAGCCTGATGCGGGACTCAAACCCACAAACTGTGAGATAATGACCTGAGTTGAAGTCGGACGCTTAACCAACTGAGCCACCCAGGTGCCCCATTTAATTTTTTTTAAGTTTATTTATTTTGAGAGAGAGAGAGAGAGAGAGAATGCACACCTGGGTGGGGGGAGGGGTGGAGAGGGAGAGAGAGGATCCCAGGCAGGCTCGACACAGGGCTCAAATCTCACAACCAACCGAAAGATCATCACCTGAGCTGAAATCAAGAGTTGGACGCTTTACCAACCAAACCACCCAGGTGCCCTACACCTTATTATATGGAAGCCATAGTGCCCCGAAATAAATTTTAAAAAATTAATCGAAACATTTACCCTGGTGCTACCATTTAGCTGTGTAGCTACTGGCCAGTTGCCAAGCATCTCTGAGCATCATTTTCCTCATCTGAAAAATGGGAATCGATAATATTGGGCCCATAAGGTTTGCTGAAAGATTAGAGAAAGGGTGACTTGTGACCCTCACAGTGTCTGTCACACGGTAGGAGGCGCCTCGTGAGAACTTAAATTCTTCTACGTAATGGTCTGCAGTCCAAAGCCCCAGGCTCAGGTAGCTCCAACTTGGATGGCACAAATAGCCATGCTGAGCCCCCACGGGAGTGCCACCAGGTGGCATTTCCCATGACAAGAACATCGCTTCTAATCGCACTCACAAAAATATTCCAACTCCCCCTTTCATTGCAGTAGAGGATTTCCTAAGCAGGGGTGGAGAAAATTAGAAACTTCTAAAGAAGGCTTGTGGGTGGTACTTGTGGGAAGCGAAAACTGAATAAACTCACTGGCCACTGTTGAGGAGAAAAAAAAAGTCATTCTTTGAGACTAATGCTAAAATGTGATCCTGAAAAATAACCACACAACTTGGAAAACGAAATACATTCAGATCCAAGCCAAGATGCATCATAATTAAACTTTTAAAAGCTAAAGAGAAAGAAAAAAATTCTCAAAAGCATCCCTATAGACTAACGCATTTCTTATAGGGGAAGATCTACTCGGGTGACGGCAGATTTCTCCTCTGAAGCCATGGCCGTCAGGAGGAAATGGCACAACATTTTTCAAGTGCTGAGAGAGGCAAGCCCTGTCAACCGTAAATTCTAGGTGTGAGGAAACTCTTCTCCAGGAATGAAAGAGAAATCAAGAGAGTCTCAGATAAAGGAAAATTAGAAAAGAATTTGTAGTCGGCAGACACGTCCTTAACGACTGGCTATAGAAAGCTTTTCAAACAGGAGATAAATGATCAGAGAAGGAATCCTGGAGCATTAGGAAAACAGAAGCAGCCATGGATAAAGCAGAACTATGGGTACACCCAATGGACTATCTTTATAAATCACATGTTGGGTGGGGGGGTGCCTGGCAGGCTCAGTCAGTAGAGCGTATGACTCTTGATCTCAGGGTCATGAGTTCAAGCCCCATGTTGGGCATGGAGCCTACTTACAAAAAAATCAATTGATCAATCATATATGAGGGCAAGAACAAAAATGATAATACCATCTGATATTCAAGACAATGATATTTAAAAGTGGGAAAGGAGGGGCGCCTAGATGGCTCAGTCGATGAGGCATCAACTTTGGCTCAGGTCATGTTCTCAGGGTTCATGAGTTTGAACCCCGTGTTGGGCTCTGTGCTGACAGCTCAGAGCCTGGAGCCTCCTTCGAATTCTGTCTCCCTCTCTCTCTGCCCCTCCCCCAATCACGCTCTGTCTGTCTCTCAAAAAAAAAAAAAAAAAAATTAAAAGTGGGAAAGGCAAGGGGGCCTAAATGTAATTAAGGTTTCCACACCTCTCTTGAAGTGGGAACACGTTCATACCAATACACTGTGATTGGGAACATACATATGTTGTGTTGCCCAGAGTAATCGCTACAAAAGCTATACAAAGAGATATACTCGAAAACCCCATGAATAATTCAAGATAGAATCCTAACAGTAGCATACGAGAAGGCAGGAAAGGAAAAAACAAAGAACGAGACCCGAAAGAAACAATTTCAGAAGGAATTGCCAAAGTGTGGGCAAAATCAGGAGAAATTCTCCTACTGGGTGTTTGGAAAGTCCTGCATCTTCCCAGGTGAGCCCCAGTATAGACCCCAGGACAATGACTTACTGTGTGAAAGGTCCACTCACACCAGGGTGTCCCACAAGGACACGGAAGGAGTGGAAGTGTTCCCCTAAGTGACCTGAGCTACCCTTACCATAGCCGCCACCTTAAAACAAAGTCAAGAACTTCCTTCTTACTGTGTGGACTTTTCCTTCCAAAGGATGAGAAAACTTTGTGGCGCTAGGGATGCCCACGGAATAAGGCCACAGCTCAGCCCACTACAGGGTCCTGCTCACAGGGGCTGGGATGGGAGGCTGGGCCCACCGAGAGGGTCACCAAGGTGGGGCCTGCTGTTCTCGGGGCCAGGTGCCAGGACATGGTGGTGTGAATTGGCTTCCCCGGCCATTCGGAGGCCTATCCCCTGCCTTCCACTCAGGACCCCTGGCATTGTGGAATGCTGGCCCTGCCATAAGATACACTGGCCTAAACCCTGGCTTGGCCCCTACTAGCTCTCTGTCCCCCAGTCCGCCATCCATCAGGCAGAACTGATGCTGGTTTGGGGAAGTGCTGGGAGTAATAACCAAGAGAGCCCAGTTCCTACTGCAGTGGACCTCCAGTGAACGTGTATGTGGCCAGGATCAGAGAGGCCATCTGAATGGCTATGGCTCCTGGGAGCCTCAACCCAGAAGGAAGAACGGAGCAGCAAATGAATTTCAGGCTGGGCACTGAGGCTGGTTGACGTTCAGAGCTCTAGGATGGGGACAGGGAAGCCATCCCCATGGCCTGAGCCCGGGATGAAAACTGAGGACGGTCAGGGAATTCATAAAGCGCCACAAGGCATTATCAGTGAACTCCCCTCGTGTCATCGCTACACAGAAGACAATAAAACCACGGCCACTGGTGTCGGACATATGTAGAGGCATGGTTGTCCCTCCAGAGGGAGGCCCCAAGAAGGAAGCAGGGCAGGAGGTGACCCAGTGTGGCCATGACAGTGAGGCGATAGGGCTGAGACAGCTTGGGTTCTGGTGCTGGCCCTGCCTGCCCTCGGGCCAGGCTCCAAAGCTTAGTGTCCTCCTTGGCCAGATGAATGTAATAACAATAGTCCTGGCCTCACAGCACTACGGATGAGGTTCAACGAGAAGTACACACCAGAGCTCAGCCTAGCAGCTGGCCCATAGTGAGCACCAACACATGTTAGCTATGATTACCGTCGTTATTGTTGCCATCAGTGGGTGGTAAGCCAGGCAAGTAGGTCGAGGGAACTGAGAGTACGTGCTGAAAGTTCACTTCAAGAAGGGAGAGTATTAAATTATGGATATAGGCCAAATGTCCATCCGCTGATGAATGGATAAAGAAGATGTGGTATACACACACACACACACACACACACACACACACACACACTGGAATATTACTCAGCCATAAAAAAGAATGAAATCTTGCCATTTGCAATGGCGTGGATGGAGCTAGAGAGTATTATGTGAAGTGAAATAAGTCAGTCAGAGAAGGACAATTACCATGTGATTTCACTCATATGTAGAATTTAAGAAACAAAGGATCATAGGGGGAAAAAAGAGGAAAACCAAGAAACAGTCTCTTAACAAACTGTTAACAAACTGGTGGTTCCCAGAGGGGAGGGGGTGGGAAGATGGGGGAAATAGATGATGGGGATTAAGGAGCACACTTGTGATGAGCACTGGGTGTTGTATGGAATTGTTGAATCACTACGTTGTGCACCTGAAACTAACATTACTCTGTATGTTAACTAAGCGGAATTTAAATAAAAAAATTTTTAAAAAGAAGGGAGGGTACTATGAGGCACAAGGGTTTGGTCGTTAACAGGCAGGTGGGGAAGGAAGGGGGACCAAGGACAGATGTTGGAACTAATCAGTGTTTACTAGTTTCCAGCCTTAGAATTTTTTACTCCAGTGGTTCAGATGGCCATAGCTGTTGGTAAACGGTGTGTTCATTCAGTCAGAACTGGCTCGGAACCTGGAGCATGACTGGGACACAGGCTGAAGCCCACCAGTCAACCCAGCTGATAGCTGTAGGGTGGGGGTGGCGCTCAGATACCTGAAAATCAGCAATTGTTACCCTCCTATAGCCTGAATGTTCGCCAGTTTCCTTTCTCCTCTTTCTTTCTTTCTTTCTCTCTCTTTCTTTCTTTCTTTCTTTCTTTCTTTCTTTCTTTCTTTCTTTCATTTTTATTTCTTTTTCTTTCTCTCATTCACTCATTCATATCTAGGCACCATGCACAAGCTGGAGACACAGCCCCGAATAGGATGAGGTTCCTGCCCATCAGGAACTGAGTCCAGTATGGAGACTAGGGGAGATAGAAAGGCCCCATCTGTGACCCCACAGAATTCAAGACCATGCTGGGAGAGCACCCAGAGGCAGGGCACAGGTCCTGAGGTGTGAGCCAGGAAATCCGGAGAGCAGAGTGGAGAGTGTTGCCATGGCCGGAGCCTGTTTGGCAGCAGCAGGGAGAGGCTGGGCTGGGGCTGGGAGGGAATGCAGGGCCCCACCCCAGGACCTTCTCAGACCTAATAAGGAGTTTATGATTATCTTGAGAACAAAAGACAGACTTCAGGTGCAGAGGCAGACACGCGCAGATTCCTGTTTGAGGAGGATGCCTCCGGATGTGTCCAGAGAGGGACACATCTGGAGGCAGGAACACAGGCCACGGCAGTCACCGATGGCTGGGATGGGAGCCTGGACTCAGCAGTGGCCGTGGGTGTGGTAAGGCACAGATAGCTTTGAGAGAGATCTAGGCATGTGGACGGTGGGAGCAAAGAGTAGGGGTCAAAAGTAATTCTGGGGTTTCAGCTTGGCCCCTGGATGGATGCTGGTGTCATTTCCAGGGAGACAATGCAGGAGAAAGAGAGGCTCGCGTGGAGGGTGATACGTGAGTGTGGGGCTGTCGTCCCCGCAGTGTAGATGCCCGATACAGGGACCTAGGGAGAGGGATGGCCATCAGCAGCCTGAATCCAAAACTGGACTCTGGGTCATTAAGAAGAATACAGCCACGTCTGATTTGGCACTTAAATTTCAAAGTAATGTGCTTGCATTATGTTATTTTCACATCTCAGCCATCCATGGGGTATGTGGAGCCAATATTCTGGTTTTGTGACTGAAGAAATTGATGCTTGTGGAGATGGTGAAAACATGGTCTCTTTTAATTGATAGCCTTCAAAAATCATCTTTGGCATTAGTAGCTTTCGACACAGGTTTAAAAAAATAATTAGTATTGGGGCACCTGGGTGGCTAAGTCCGTTAAGCATCCGACTTTGGTTCAGGTCATGATCTCACAGTTCGTGGGTTCAAGCCCCACATCGGGCTCTGTGCTGATAGCTCGGAGCCCGGAGCCCGCTTCCGATTCTGTGTCTCCCTCTCTCTCTGCCCCTCCCCCCACTCATGCTCTGTCTCTCTCAAAAATAAAATAAACATTGGGGCGCCTGGGTGGCGCAGTCGGTTAAGCGTCCGACTTCAGCCAGGTCACGATCTCGCGGTCCGGGAGTTCGAGCCCCGCGTCGGGCTCTGGGCTGATGGCTCAGAGCCTGGAGCCTGTTTCCGATTCTGTGTTTCCCTCTCTCTCTGCCCCTCCCCCCACTCACGCTCTGTCTCTCTCAAAAATAAAATAAACATTAAAAAATTATTATTGAAGTGTAGTTGACCTACAACATTATATTCGTGTCAGGTGTACAACATCGTGATTCAGCAATTCTAAACATTATGTCGTGCTCACCACGGTAAACGTAGCCACTATCTGTCATCCTACAGCGTTATTACAATATTCTTGACTATGTTCTCTGTGCTCTATTTCTCTGTGACTCCGTGCAGGTTTTTAAGACTCTGAGATGCTCTCCTGGCGTCTTAGATCGGGATGCATTCACGCTGCAGGAAAACTTGGGTCGTAGATTTAGTTAGAGCATGCCAAGATGCAGGCAGTGATCTTTAGACTTGTCTGTGGCTCAAAAACATCAACTCAAACGAGAGCCAGTAACAAACAAACAAAGCTGAAAGCAGAATTTTTTTTCTGAGGTTTTGGAGGTTTCACAGAGCTGGAGGTTTTGAGGTTTCTTAGAGCTTTTGTACGTTAGTTCTGATGGAGATGTCTCTCTCTGTGGGACGTTTCTGGGCTTTTTGTCTTGCGATGGCCTTGGCAATGGATTGTTTGTGCAGAATTGCATTTGCTTCCCTCAGACCGCTCGCTACAGATTTCTCTTTTCTTCTCTCAAATTCTACACAGGATCTTCACACCAAGGTATCTGTAAATGTATAAGAGCCTGTGAATCTATTTCTGTGGGACAAGGCCAAGGAAATAGATGTCTATACTGTGCGCACCTCCGATCGTAATATAAAAGTGCTTCTCTCCATGCTTTTGTTTTTGACCTTGGGAAAATCGTTCTCGGGAGCTTAATAATAAGTTCCTAGTGGGTGCTGTGAGACCTGAAAAACACTCCATGAATAATTGCTGCATTCACAGTTGCATCCAGAAAAATCAACACTTTTGGTTTTGTTTCTACTTGGACTTTTTTTTTCTTGCTTGGTGAGCTTTAATACCTTGTACAAAATCCCTGACCTTTCTGGGTGCCCCCCCCCACCGTGACACATTCCTCAAGAGCACCCAGGGGGCGACCCTGGGAGCTGAAATGGGGCTCGGCACTGACATCTGCTGACGTCGTGGAGGGCGGTGATTGTGTACAGGTGGCATCGTGCATGTGGACGTGGGGGGCGGTGTAACTCCCCAAGACAGCTGCAAAGGGGGGGGAGGGGCAGCAGAGGGGTTTACCTTTGCTAGGAGCCTAAAGCCCCCCAGAGAGAGCCCTCTCTCCTTGGTGACCAGCCCAACTTTCTGCTGAAGGAAGGTTTCGTCTCCAAAAGCAAGTCAGCTGTGTTACGGGCTGTGGTCTCACTTCGGGGAAGGACAACCGAACTCAGCTGACCAACTTCATTCATTTTTAGCTCATTATCTGTCAAACCTGCTGGAATATGCACTTCTCTGCCCAGAGCCGTTTCAGTATAAAAGGCCCAAAGGGGACGTCTCATGTGGCCCGAATATCTGTTCTTTCTTTCCCCAGCGGTAGTGTCCCACTTCTCTTTGGCGTGTTTCCTGTGTGGGTGTCTGCCAGGGTTGAGCTGTGTTCTAGATTGCTGGGGCCGTGGCGCCTTCAGGAGTGCCGCGTCCGAGCTCTGTCCTCAGGCACTCTCGCGGAGCTGAGGTGGGCGTTCAGGAAGGAGCCAAGAAGATTCCTTTTCTTCCTTTTAAGCGTGGGTTCTCAGGTGTAAATTACAGGAAGCCAGGGACAGGAGCCCGTGATTAATCCCCTCCTCCCCTCCCCTGTGCCTGTCACTACACCTGCCCAGCACACTGTGGGTTCTCAGTAGGGGGTTGGGAATCCCATCCACTTACTTCAGCCAAGCCTATGTGGATCCCCAGTGACAGAAAACCCAACTCAAGCTGGCTTAAAGAAAAGGGAATGTATTAGCTTGTGTCGCCAAAGAAGTTCAAGGGTACTGGCCTGGCTTCCGGCACTGCTGGATTTAGGGTTCAAACTCCCTTCGGGACTCACAGTGTCTCACAATGTCAAGGTGACAGCCCAGCTCTACACTCCCTTCTCTCAGACACACGCCCCAGTGCTCTCAGGGCTGGACGAGTCCCAGGCGTGGCTCACATTGGCCTGCCTCAGGGTCACCTGCCCCTCCCTGATGCAGTCGCCCTAGTTCAGAGGGGCCAGACCCACCATCACTGCTGAGAGTGAGAGCTGGGAGTGGGGAGAGGCCGGTCCCCGAGTATTTGGAGTACTGTTTCACTAGGAAGAGGAGGGATGGATACCAGGCCCTGAAAACGAGATTTCCCAACCTGACCTCACACCTCCTCCAAACTTGACCTGTTTCTGTCGTCGCAAGGCTAAGGCCTGACTTCCGGTTCCTCCCGTCCCTTCCGGGAAGGCTCTGTCAGGCCCCTGTCTGTGAACAGCTCCTGGCGTCCCCTCGTGGGGCGGAGAGGGTGGGTCAGCTTCCAGCTGCTGCTCCAAGAAACCCCCAGGGTGGGACCGGCAGCCTCCCCAGGGAGGACCAATGCATCCGGCTTAGAGCCAGGCCGACTTCCGCAGACCCAGACCGGAAATGGGGCCCTGGCCAGAGAGCAGGACCCCGGAGGGGCCTCCCCGTCCCCTGCCTGCAGACGTGGAGAAGGCAGCCTCGCTGGAGAGCCAGGCAGAGGAGAGAATTCCCCAAACCCCCTGCCTGTGCTTCCTCAAGGAGCTCGGAAGTTCTCTGAGAAATGTGTAGGCAGGGGCGGTGTGTGTTACTCCAGTCACTGGTTATAGCTGCCGTGCACCACGCGTTGGTGCTCCCAGACACAGACATGCACTCACGCACACACACACACACACGCACACACACACACAGACATGTACTCGCACATACACGCCACATGCAAACACATAGACATGGACTCAAGGTATACACACACTCAAAAACACATAGGCGTCTGCTCACAGGTACACACACCCCCCAGGTGCCCTCTCTGCCTCTGCTCTGTCTTGCTCTCTCTCCCTCTCCCCATTCCCTTTTTCCCTCACATACTCAGAATGCTGTCACCCAATGTCTTCCTCGAATACTCCACACCCTCTCCTCCCTCTTCTCCCTCCTCCCCTTCTCCACCTCTCCCTCCTCCCTCTCCCACTTGCCCTCTTGTCCTTCACTTCCCCATCCTTTCCTTCTCACAGGCCCCTAACATGGATAGTGCCTGTCTCTCTGCTTCTCTCCCACGCACACCCCCCCTTTCGCTCGTATACGCCCAAGGCGTACAACGTAACAGCTCCCCACTCTTCCCCTTTCCCTAGACCCCGACACACACACTCCAACCCTGAGCCCTCGGATCATGAGCACTGATCCTTCAAAGGTTGGCCTCCGTGGGTTTTCTCGGGTTTTCCTTCTCTGGATACTCCCCAAATGGCAGCCAAACCCTAAGCTTATGTTCCAGCTTCAGAAACTGGACCCGTGCTCACACGGAGTACCTCAGATAAGAAAACCGTGGTCAGAGAAGGGAAGTGACCCGAGCGTGGTCACAGAGTGGCAGAGATGGGCATGGGGCCCATCTCTCCGGCCCCCAGGCTGCTATTCCCTACATGTCTCTTGTGATTTCAGGTACACCCCCTTGTCCTACATGCTCACTGCATAATAAGGGAGACACTGTGGAGTGGAGGCCAAATCTAGTATACTACCAAGGTGGCATGATATATCAGTGCAGAGATCTCTGTATGCAAACGATTTCGAGGCCTTAAGTCCAGCTCCGTTCTGACAAAACCCCCATCTCAATAACCAAACAGGGGCACCTGGGTGGCTCAGTCGGTTAAGCGTCCGACTTGAGCTCAGGTCACGATCTCACAGTTCGTGGGTTCAAGCCCCCTGTCAGGCTCTGTGCTGACATTTCAGAGCCTGGAGCCTGCATCGGATTCTGTGTCTCCCTCTCTCTGTGTCCCTTCCCTGCTCTCTCTCTGTCTCTCTCTCTGTCTCTCTCTCTCTCTCAAAAGTAAGCATTTTAAAAAAAGTTAGAGACGGAAGGAGCCAAATCATAAGTGACTCTTAAAAACTGAGAATAAACTGAGGGTTGAGGGGGAGTGGGAGGGAGGGGAAAGCGGGTGATGGGCACTGAGGAGGGCACCTGTGGGGATGAGCACTGGGTGTTGTATGGAAACCAATTTGACAATAAATTTCATTTAAAAAAAGTAAACATTTAAAAAGATATCTTAAACACTCTCCTTAAATAAATTACCAAAGAAATCAAAGATCACTTTTTTAAAAATATTTTTTCATGTCTATTTTTGAGAGAGATAGAGACAGAGCATGAGCGGGAGAGGGGCACAGAAAGAGGGAGACACAGAATCCAAAGCAGGCTCCAGGCTCTGAGCTGTCAACACAGAGCCCGACGGGGGGCTCGAACTGACGGGCCGCGAGATCATGACCTGAGCCGAAGAGGGACACTTAACCGACCGAGCCACCCGGGTGCCCCAAAGATCACTTTTAACAGGCCTGCTCTAGCTCCGGCCACAGGGGTGGCCATCCCCGGCCAGTTCTGAATGATCCATGCCACGGATGGCATAGAGCCGCGCAGGACCAGCTCCAGGTGGGTCCCTCCCAGAGCAGTGGGGCAGGGGGCATAAACAAGGATGAAGCGACGCCTTTGAAATGACGAAAGCTTTTTTTGCCGGGCAAAATGACAACTGTAAGAAAACTCTGGGCGCTCCTGAGATCGAGCATCTGTGCCGCCTGGCAGAGCCCTGGTTTACTGTTTGGGTGAAGCAAAACGCTCCCCCCCCCCCCCCCCGCCCAGTCTTCCTCTCTCCTTGCTTTCTACGTCAACGTGCCTTGGTACCAGAGGCCCTGCCAGGCCCAGCAGTCAGGGAAAAAAGGCCCATCTGTTGCCACGGAGGCTTTCAGCTTCTTCAGAGGCTGGGCCTTGAATCGCTGCCTTCGCAAATAGATCCCATAACCAACAACAACCAGCTTGTGTAGCTGGGAGATTACCTGTCGGTATCGTAGCCAACACTGAGAGCTTGTTCTGTACTGTTCTGGCACTCGGTCACCCTGACGACGACTCCATAAAGCAAGTATACTACGTCCGTTTTAGCAACGTGGAGACTGAGGAGAGAGGTCAAGAACTTGCTCACGGTCTCACCGCCGGGAAGTGGAGGAGCCAAGGTTCACGGCCGGGCAGACCGGCTCCATGGCGGCCATTCTTACCCTCCACGCTGTGATGCTCTCAAGAACTCAAAAATGTAGATTTTCTCAAGAATGGGATCGCAGGTCCTTGTTTGAATCCTGGCCGGCGGTTTCAATTTTGGTGGGTCCCCTCTAAAGCAGTGTATTCAATTTTTCAAGGCTTCTCTTGAGAGACGTTTTTGGCCACATACAGATGGAGTAGATCTTTCTGTGCAAAGCCCTGAAGTCCACCATGGTGGTTAATGCTAAAATAAAATCCCTCCCTGCCCCCCCCCCCAACACCGCCTACACACACAAGATCTTTGGCCAGGCTCCCACTCCGGAGGTGGGGACTGGTAATGTGCACCCTTTCCATCCCTGAAGGAAGTGTCTGTCCCACAGTGTGGTGCTCGGAACTCAGAGCCCCCTGAGTTTCTCTGTAGGCAGAAATCCACCAGGTCTGGCGGTTGCCACGGAACCCACTTGGCGGTCCCTTCTGCTCAAACAGCATGGACACTGGAAAGGGATTTGTGACCTTCTCTTGACAACATGGAAGACAGAGGTGGTGCAGAACTTGCAGAAGAGGAGCTCAGTGACTGAACGAGAAAGGAAGTACTACTGGGGGAATTAGCTAGAAGATGGTTAGCGCATCCTGGTAGCCCTCTTCGCTCTCATCTTGCCGAGCAACCTTGGAAACCGATCCTTTGTAAGTCAGAGTTACTGGCACCTTCAGATGATTTGCATTTGGCCCCCTCGGAGACTTTCAACTTCTTTTCAAGTCAGACAATAACAGCAGCCTTTTCTTGAGATTTACATGTGAACAGAAGTACATTAAGTTCACGTGTGATTTGCAGAATTTAAATTTGTTTCCATTTGTGTAAGAAATAGCCGTTGATTTATGCATGAAAATGAGCGGGTGAGGCACAAGTGCCTTTGCAAAGTTTGTGTTTATATCCTGGCGTGTGTGAAGAGAACCCATGTCTAAGGCAATACAGTCCGTAAAAGTGTCAGCAGGATTGTGCACC
Organism: Felis catus; assembly: GCF_018350175.1. NCBI lineage: Eukaryota > Metazoa > Chordata > Mammalia > Carnivora > Felidae > Felis > Felis catus. Next base: position 150,647,462 of record NC_058376.1, on the reverse strand, counting down.
TGCGCATTTGTCCAGAGGAGAGGGACCCATCGGCAGAGGGTTGGCAGTGGGCAAAAAAGAACCAGCTCCTTCCTTTCCGCCTTACCACCCCGGGTTTGTCTATAGGTCCTTTTCCAAGTAAGCGCTGCGTACAGAGGTGGGTGGACCCTGGTTGACAGAGTGACCTAGGTTCTCGTGAATATTCTGAATCATGCACACCTACTCACAGACTGGACCTGTGGGATCACTTGCACAATATTCTGCCTACCACTCCACAGTAAAAGGGTGTGCACGCTCTTCAAAATCTTGCCTAGGTGCTTTAGAGAGAAGCTTTTCCCAGTTCTTTCCTATCAGATGTTCTGCTCCTGGTGGGGGAAGGGGAGGAGTGCCCGAGGGATCATGCACACAGGAATTGTGGGTCAAGATGTCACATTGTATTTAGCACCAGAATGAGATCTTATCTGAAAAATCTATGCTGGTTTTGGACACAGAGCAGACTGGCCCAGCCGAGACCTGCTACTTGGAATTGCACTGGGCCACTTGGCAGCTTTTTTTTTTTTTTAAGAACTTTTAGTTTCTGCGACCACTTGGATTTGTCCCGCTTACCTAGAAGGGAGGATTCGCGGCAGAGGGGGAGGGACATTGCAGGAACAGCTTTGCGGTACGTGCTGGGGTTACCAGTAAACGTTCTGCGATAGCACCTTCATAGTTGGTGTGATCGGAGGAAAACATTTTTCTGTGTTTGTGAGTAATAGTACTTACGCCCAAGCACTGAAACATGCAAGGTAGAGTAACTGGGTGTACTACAAGCGTGATCTCTTTTGATCCTTTCAGCAGGGTGGGGGGCAGGGATGACGTCCACGGTACGAACGAGGGGACATTTCCTCCATGAAGTTTTCTTAGGCGGGCGGCTTTAAAGGAAATGCAGCCCCTCTCCCTCCCTTTCCCACGCACACGGATGGGTTTTTCTCAGCCCGGTTGTCTGGGATTTCCCAGCTCCCCGTCACCTCCCTTCTGGAGCGGGTAATGGAAACAGGCGATGTCACTGTGCTGCACCTTTCCCGGATTGCCGTCTGCCCCAAGTTGTGTGTCTTCCTAAGAAGGATTCCTGGCTCATGTTCTGGCTCGGGGCTTCTGTGGGCATAAGGACACAGAGTGAAGATGTGACGACTCCATTCCCTGTGTCCTGGCATTTAACTCTCTCTCAAGACACTTGAACTAGGTCTGGGTAGAAGAACTTGGCAGAAAAAACAAAACAAAACAAAACAAAAAAAACAGTTTCCGGCCATTTGAATAGTTAAGTGATGTTGACTTGTCCTTTATTTCACAGCTTACTGTTATTGATTATTTCCTATAATCCTTCATTTTAGGCTGCCTGGTTGTTGTGATTGATGTTTTCCAAGAGAACTGGGTCTTTTTTTTTTTTTAATGTTTATTTATTTCTGAAAGAGTGAGAGAGAGAGAGACAGAGCATGAGCGGGGGAAGGGGCAGAGAGAGAGGGAGACACAGAATCTGAAGCAGACTCCAGGCTCTGAGCTGTCAGCACAGAGCCCGATGCGGGGCTCGAACCCAGGAACCGTGAGATCATGACCTGAGCCAAAGTCAGACACTTAACTGACTGAGTTACCCAGGTGCCCCCTCCAAATTTTAAACAGCTTGCTTACATTGCTTTTATGTTTTTTAATCTCTTCACTTTCTATTGTAAAAAGGCTTTATTCTCTTATAGCTCCAAGTTCCCAGCACATACACATGCCCCTTTCCTCTCTTCTTTCAGTTATTTATGACATAGTCTCTGTTACATCAGTTTCAGTGTTTTACTATTGTGACTATAAAAAAACAGCCTTTCAGTGTTGCTACTGAGTGGTCCAAAGTCATTCTGATGTTTGATCCTTTTTATGTGGCTCGCCCCTCCCTCACCCCCAAAAAGTTGATAGGATCTTCTCTGGTCTCAGTGATTTCACAGTGATGTGTTTTCACTTGGGTCTTTTTTTCGTCTATCTTACTGGGCCCCTAGAGACCATTCCACTTTAGAAGCTCAGCTCTTTCAGGCTTGGGAAATTTTCTTGAATTATTTCTTGGATCATTTTGGTTCTTAATATCTTCTTTTTTTTCCTTCTGGAGCACAGATATGGGATCGCACAGATTAATTTTCCAGTTTTCTTTTTCTCCTGAATTCTGTCCGTCCTTTTGTTCTTTCTGGAAGGTATCCTCAACTTCATCTTCCATTCGATCTACTAAGGTTTAAATTTCCAGAATAATTGTGTTTAATTTCTGTTATTTTTGTTTCTCTGTTCCTTTTGGAGTATAATGTTGTTCCTTCATATCTGCAGTGTATTCCATTATTGATGTTCTGAAGCTTTCTTCTCCTTTGAATTTCTTTATTCTGTTTGTTTTTGGTGTATCTCTTTAATGACAGACCCTTTGATCAAGCAGGAGATGACCCAGGACTGTGAAGTTCATCTGAAGAGCAGTGGGGCTGAGTGGGGCTTGTTGGCTGGTGGACTTTCTCCTAGAATGATCTGACTGGACCGTTTTAGTGGAGGAACTGTCGGGAGGTTTTTTCCTTTGGAGATGGTCCGTTTCTTCAGAGAGGAATGTTCCAGTCTCTTACTGGGGATGTAAGTCTGAGAGTTAGTTAAGGGAGCCCAGGGCAGAGAGGGGCCAAGGCCAGACCCAGCATTAAGCAGGGGGGCTTTCACTTGATTCTCCTGTTTTCTGTGGGTGTCCCTGCCCTTGATGTGCTTGGAGCCCTCGTCTCAGATACCTGTATGAGCCTTTCTAGCACTAAACCTTGAGTCTTCTGCTGAAACGGATGAGGGCGGTTACCTGGACGAAACAGAGCGTAAAAGGGTACCTGAGGGCCTAACCGCTTTCTATACCTGTATTCCCACTTCCAAAGGTAACTGATGCTTGTGATTCCTGAGCCTTGCTGGGGTTCTGATGTCTCACTCAGGCTTCCCTACTGCAGCATCAGGGTCCACTGAGTCATTTACTTACAGGTGCTGAGTCATTTACTTATGCTTCATCTGCTTTCCAGGTTCCCAGATGTCATTGCTGTGGCGTCTGCATGTTATTTCTATTTTCCTAGGGTTTGGGAAAGAGCAGGGGTAAAGTCATGGGTTTAATTGACCTTGTTCAGCTAGAAGCCTGATCTTTGACTCCTGCTCCCATTGATGGAATTGAGGCTACATGAGGACCCATCTGGGAACACGAAACACAGTCTCGGGCCGTGGCAGTGGCACAAAGTGTCATTCCTCTCTGGCAGCCAGAGGGTGGCCCCTGAATCTCATAGTTGGGCACGACCACCCTAGAGGAGGGCGGTGCTAGGGGAGGAATGACCCACATTAAGAAATTCAGTGTGGGGCCGCTGGGTGGCTCAGTTGGTTGAGCATCTGACTCTTGGTTTCGGCTCAGGTCATGATCTTATGGTTCGTGAGTTCAAGCCCTGCATCGGGCTCTGCACTGACCGCATAGAGCCTGCTTGGGATTCTCTCTCCCTCTTTCTCTGTCCTCTCTCTCTGTCTCTCTCTCTCTCTCTCTCTCAAAATAAATAAACTTTTAACAAATCTTAAAGAAATAAATAAAAAGAAGAAAAGTTTCTTTAAAAAAATTCAGTTAATCTCACAAGCTAGGAGGCAGCTACGTGCACTTCTGTTTGTAAAACTCCTGTATAGAAAAAACAGAGGTCTGGAAAAACAGTACCTACCCTTGCCACTGGCACAGCACTCAGATATTTCTAATCTGTTTCACTTTTTTTTTTTTTTTCAATGATCCTCTCGACTCACTAATGGGTCACAACCAGAAGTCCGAAAAGCACTCGTGACCGGAGGCCACACTGGCAGCATTATCACCGCGATTGTCATCATTCTGCCTCAGACTCTGCAGAGCTCTCTATCTATCTGTCACACTTGGGCCATCCTGTATCCCGCACGCAGCATGTCCACACGGTGGGGGGTGCCCCCCCACAGCGGTAACTCCTGCACGCTTTCTGCCCCCCCCCCATCTGTAGCCCTTTCCTGACAGTGGTTTCCCTGCCTGAGCACCCACGCCCCCCAGCTTGCGCCCGTGAGCTCCACGCACCCCGGGAGACCCAGGCAAGAAGGCCAAGCGCCTGCGAGGCTTCCCCGAATGTGCACGCAGAATCCCAGGTATCGTGGGGACAGAATGCACATGCGCGTTTTCCATTTGTATCACAAAGCTGAACTATGGCCAGAGAAGAGCACAGAACATAGAAAATTAGGGAAGCACCCAGGAGGGAAGGCGCTGTCCAATGTATCCCACCGCCTGGAGACAATGGCCATAAAGACTCCGGCGTCCATCCTTCCCACTCGCCCTCAGTCATGTATTGCTCGGGGGGGTTCCTGCTTTGTTTTGCTTTGATATAAAAGTAGGTTAGTCGTGTAGGAATTAACTAATAACAAACATCAACTACTTTTATGTGAAAAAATACTCTTCTAGCATACAGTGCTTATAGTATACCCTCCTAAAGATATGCTGTAATCTATTAAGCAATTTTCTACTGTTTGGTATTTAAGTATCTCTTTGACGTATCGTGAAGAACTTCCTTGTCCGCATCATTGTACAGAAGTCTAAATCCTGTAAGTACAGCACTTTGACTGGATTCTACATACATGCTTCCAAGTCCTCCAGAAAGAACAAACCAGTTCAAAGTCCCACGTGTGGTGAGAATGCCTTTGGAACTACAGGCTGGCCTCTTCTAGTGATTACCATTTTTTTAAATTTCTCTGCTAATTTTAAATTTCAGTAGGGTACCATGCATCAGTCATTTCCTTTACAATTCCTACCTTAGGGTCATGCTTAAAAAGGACTTCCAGAGGGGCGCCTGGGTGTCTCAGTTCGTTGAACATTCGACTCTTGATTTGGGCTCAGGTCATGATGAAGGGTCACGGGATCAAGCCCGGCGTCAGGCTCCATATTCAGCATGGAGCTTGTCTCTCTCTCTGCCCCTTGCCCTTCTTCTCTGCTCATATGCTCTCTCTCTCTCTGTCTCTGTCTGAAAAAAAGGGAAGAGGGGACACCTGGGTGGCTCAGTCAGTTGAGTGGTGAACTTCAGCTCAGGTCATGAGCTGGCCACCCCAGCTAAAATGCTAATCCCCATTTTCACATGGAAAAATGAACAGAAGTAGAATTCTGTCCATCTTTGACACATAAACTTTTAGAGGCATAGGCAAAGTAATTTGATGCCTTCTCATAAAGCTATTAATACATGCTTACCTTTAAAATCATTCATGGTGGGGGCATCTGGGTAGTTCAGTCGGTGTCCAGCTTCAGCTCCGGTCATGATCTCATGGTTCATGGGTTCGAGCCCTGTGTCAGGGTCCCTGCTGACAGCTCAGGGACTGGAGCCTGCTTTGTTCAGATTCTGTGTCTCCCTCCCTCTGTCCTTCCCCCGCCCCCATCTCACTCTGTCTCTCAAAAAAATAAATAAATAAACATTTAAAAAATTTTAACTAGCTCATTGTGTATAATCAGGTATTAATTGGGAAGCGTTGCCTTTTTCCTCTCTCATTTTGCAAAGGGGTTTTCCTGAAACCCTTTGTATCTTTGCTGTCAGCCTCCTTTTCATCAGAACCATCCAGAGTCACGCAACATGGTTTCCCCAGTGCAGCAGGCGTGTTTCCATCTGAGCGATCTCGAATCTACAGATTGCTGTCACAGGCATTTTTAATTTACAACACAGAGACAGTCTCATAATATTAGCTTTTAAAACTATCCCGAAGGTGTATATTGTCCTCCACAATGAGGCAATCTACTCTGTGTTTTTAAGGTTTTACTTTTCCTAAAGATGTATACGCACAGGGTTTAAAAGAGTCAGGCTTTGTTGTGAGAAACACAGTCTTCCACTTTTCTCCAACACGTCCCTCCCCGAGCAACCCCCTAGGGCCACTTTGATCTCTTTCACTTATTTGCTTGATAAAATTGTCCTTGCTGTCTGTGGTATGCCTCGTTCCTTGCTGATTGCTCAATTTCAGGCATTCTCTGTTACGTTCAACCACAGAACAGGATTTAGACCCCGTACTCCCTCCCTTCCCATTCCCTCGCCTTCCAGTAAAGCCAACACCATAATTTAGTGTTTCATTGTTATTATGGCTGCATAACTGCTGTTCCCAGCTGAGCTGTGCACTAAACTGTGGTTAATGTTTTTCTACTCTTTTTTTTTTTTTTAATTGCAAATGTGTCCTATATCCCAAAGAGTGTATAATACGTATTTGTTGTATGGAGCGCCTGGGTGGCTCAGTCGTTTAGTGTCCAACTTTGGCTCAGGTTATGATCTCACGGTTCGTTGGTTCGAGCCCCACATCGGGCTCTGTGCTGACAGCTCAGAGCCTGGAGCCTGCTTCCTATTCTGTGTCTTCCTGTCTCTCTGCCCCTCCCCCACTTGTACTCTGTCTCTGTCTCTCAAAAATAAACATTAAAAATTTTTTTTAAGTATGTATTTGTAATGGATAGAAGAGAATAATAAAGTGAATGTCTGGATTAAGGAAAACCACCTTTCCACAGTCACATCCTCTTCCTCTGCCCAGTTACATCACTCCTTAACTTGTGTGTTAATCATCCTTTCCTTTAGGGCTTTATTTACCATTTTCATAGATAGCCCTGAACAGTGCTAACTGGAAAGGTCCAGTGAGAGGAACTGCCGTGGAAAAGTGGCGTCCTCTTATGGGGTCAAGGAGCACGTGGGTGCCTGGGGTAACCGCGACTGAATGTAAGACAGTCTGCCTACCTGCATTACACGTCCAGCTGCCCACAGGCTCCCCATGCTGGTCTCACCTACGTGTGAAAAGAATACAGAACAGATGTGGAATTTGAGAAACTCAACAGATGAACATAGGGGAAGGGAAGAAAAAATAAGATAAAAACAGAGAGGCAAGCAAACCATAAGAGACCCTTAAATACAGAGAACAAACTGAGGGAGAGGGGGTGGGTGGGGGGGGGTGGGTTAAATGGGTGATGGGCACCCACTTTCTGGGATGAGCACTGGGTGTTCTATGTCAGAGATGAATCACTGGGTTCTACTCCTGAAGCCAGGACTACACTATATATTAACTAACACGAACATAAATTAAAAAACAAAATACAGAACAGTTGGAAACACCACAACACAATTAGATGTTTTATTCCTTTTTGGGCAAAGGCTATTTAAGAGGAATTTTTGATGGGGGGCGGGGGATAGGTGGATATCGAATTTCCTAGTGGCTTGAGTGCTCCCATTTTATCTGCTTGTTATTAATGCCTACCTTTATAAAGTCAGAGAATTTTATCTGGACGGTGTCTACTCTGAGGGATCTGTTGAGGGTTTTTTTTTTTTGTCAGGAATGTGATTCAGTTTTATGAGTTCTCCTGGTACCTTTGTGGGGAAACGTGCCCTTTCTGTTTCAAAGATGCCACATTTATGATTCAGCCTATTACAGACGTCATTATGGGTCATTCCCTTTCTCGGTGGAAAAATCACGTTCTGTCCTATTTCATGGATTTTTCTTGCATTTGTTTTATCTGGTTGGTTCTCCTTGTGTCTCCGTTCACCCGGTGCTCTGCGGCCCTTCTCCTTCATTTTTAATCTTCCCTTTGATTTTTTTTTTTTTTGACATGTTTCTTGTCAATAGCATGTAATTGGGTTTTGCTTTTTTTTTTCTTTCTCCAGGCATCTATTAAATACGGACTAGACCTCCTGACATGTATTATGATAACTGACAAGTCTGTCGCCTCTTGTATGCTTTATCTGCAAGCCGCTAAGGTGGCCCAACAACTCCCCCTTTTTGCCACTGGAGAGTGATGGGGGTGATAATAACTAGTTGGATACCCACACATCTCCCCACTCATAAATTGTGCAAACAGTTACTGCATCTCTGCTGGGTACCGGGTTCCAGGCCAGGCTCTGGGGATACAACCGAGGATATAACCGAGCTCCTGCCCCATAAGCAGGGCCACCTTTACAGGCATGGTGGCTTTGTGGCCCCAAGCTCCGTTGAACGCTCTGTCACTGTTGTTTTGAAATTCTTAATAATTTTTTTAAAAGGGAACCCACATTTTTCACTCTGTAGGGAGCTGCATAGATTCTGTGCTTGGTCCTGCCTGTAAGAACACAGAGAGACAGAAAACAGGAAATTTCAATATGGGGTAATCGATGCCCTAATAGAAATTGGCAGAGGGGACTGTGACAACACAGCAGGGCTTCTTGGCAGTCGGGGAGGCCGCCAAGATGCAGCTGACCACGAGGCTGAGTCAAATGAGGAGTAGGAGTCGCCCTGGAGGGGCTAAAGAAGGGGCTAAGGAAACTGTGGGGGCAAGGCCAAGGTCTTTAGAGAGGACAAAGTCTGTGGCCAGAGCACAAATCATAGGTATCCCTGAACAAAGCTAACTGAAAGCATCAAGTTCAGAAGAATTATAATCTAAAGTGGGGGCAAACATCAAAAAAACATTCCAGATATCTATACCAGATGTTAAACTGACTGTCTGCATTTTAATTTTTTTTAATGTTTATTTATTTTTGAGAAAGAAAGACAGAGTGCAAGTGGGAGAGGAGCAGAGAGAGAGAGACACACACACAGAATCCGAAACAGGCTCCAGGCTCTGAGCTGTCAGCACGGGGCCCGACACAGGCTCGAACTCATGAACCGTGAGATCATCACCTGAGCCGAAGTCAGACGCTTAACTGACTGAGCCACCCGGGTGCCCCATGCATTTTAAGTCTTACTAACAAGCTCATTCTAGAATTTACAGACTTTCTACTAGGCCTTTTGCCAGGGCTCCAGGAGCCAGTGTGAGGGAGAGAAACAAATGAAGATCTCTGAGGGCCTGGAACACCATCAGAGAAGGTCCTGCCCTCATCCTGAGTTAATGGGGAGCCGAACTGACCACATCAGTGTCCCTCATCAAAGTGACAGTGACCATCTGGCTTCAGCATGGAGCTTACCTTCGAGGGGTGAGGGGGAAGCTGGATGATGACAAGGCCTTGCATGGTCATCCAGGTGGGGGTGATGGTGGCTGGAAAGAACACGTGGGTAAAGCAAGTAAAGTAATAATATGGTTTCAGTCAAACGCAGAAAGGAAACGGAGAGGCACTTGCAACTTAGCTATGGTTGTGAGAAAGAGGGAATGAGTCAGAAATGACGGGGTGCTCGGCAGCCACTGAAGCAGGGAGTGTAGACCCACACCCATGCTTGTGGGAGAAAAGACAGTGTACTGACCTTGCATCTGGGGTGGGAGCCGTAAGTGGAGATATGCAGTGAGCAGGAGGGTCGGAGTTTAGAAGAGAGAAGCAATGGCAGCCGAAGCCACGGGGGTGTCCCTGGATTCACCGTGGTAAGTTCAGGGATGGGGTCTAAGAGGGATGGGGTCTAAGAGTACTGACGGTCAATGGATAGGGAGAGGGGCAGACTTTAAAGAGGTCTGAGATTGAGAAGGAAGAGCCAAAGATGAAGGGAAAACAGCGTTTTGGAAGTCAGAGTGTCATAGAAGCCAAAGGAAGAAAAGCACTTCAGAAACAATGAGAAGGTCAAACACATCAACTGTGGGCTAAACCCGCACATGAGCTAAGGTCAGCAAAGTGGCCCTTCGACTGGGTGGGGAAGGAGGGGAGCCTCGGGAAGAGGAATTTCAGTGGGATGGACACTGAATTATCTGCAGAGGGAGGGGGGATGAGGAAATCACAATGGACTATAAGGCCGGGAGCTCCTGCCTGCTAAGGAGAGAGGGACAATAATTAGGTTTTTTAGGTTCTGTATGATGCTTTCACATCTGGGACCCTGCTGACTCTGGAGGGACAGCTTATTTCTAAAGACATTCAACAACTCACCTGTGGGTATACCTTTCAGACGCAAACCAGCCCTTCCAGAGCCCCCTGCCACCATCAGGCTGTCACAGTGGGCCACTGTCCCCTGCGCTAATCACCCCAGAGCCAAGCACCAGACAACAGAGACAGCCCCTATGCCCAGAGCCCTCGGAAATTATTCACACCAGCCGATCTTAGACCGCCTTGCCCGTTCCTTCCCATAGCAACCACAACACAGACCCTCACCCACACTTTCCTCTTAGTCCCTCTGCCTCCTGACCCTTCCTGGTGCTTCCCTGAGACCCTGCATGGCATGGCATGGCATGCCCCCTACTCTTGGGAGCTGTCAATCTTTGGATAATAGACTACCTTTTCCATATCAGTGGTCTTCCAATCTGTTGGCCCCACCGGATCTGAGTGATAATGAAACTTACATTTTCAAACAAGAGGGAGAGGTAGTGGTCAAGAGGGGATTGGAGTTTTTGTGTGTTTTTAGCAGACGAGAGGCCAAGTGTAAGTCGGTGCTGACCGGAAGGGGCTAACCTCACAAGTATTGATAGTTCAGTGTTGACGGGATGGAGAAGTGGTGCTTAAAGGCACTAGTGGTGAGGATGTGAATCAGTATAGCTCCCTTTTTTGGAGGGTGGTTTGGCAATAGCTACAAAAAATGACAAACACGTAACCTCTGAGCTAACAGTTTCATTTCTAGGAGTACAGGGTAGAGAAATGTGCCTATACCTAAGAACATTCATTGCAATATGATTTGTAACTGCAAAACTGGAAACTATCTAAAAGTCTCTCATTCGGTGCTGTAAATACAATATGGTGTAAGCCTCTAGTAGAATATTCTATAGGGACGAGGGGAAAATGAAGTATTTCTATATGTGCTGATACGGAACTATTGGTATGATAATAGGTCTGTCTATGCCCAGAGATTTGGGGGGATACAAAAGAGAAAGTGGTTGTCCCTACTGTGAGGTGGAAAATCTGGAGAAAGAAGAGGACAAAATGTCCCCTTCCTACTTGCCGAGCACATTTATTACATGATTAATTTTATTTTTTTTTTTAGTGTTGATTTATTTATTTATTTATTTAGAGAGAGCATATGAGCAGGGGAGGGGCAGCGAGTGAGGGAGAGAGGGCGTTCCAAGCAAGCTCTATGCTCAGCACGGAGCCTGATGCAGGGCTCAATTTTGTGACTGTGGGATCATGACCTGAGCCCAAATCGAGAGTTGGACGCTTCGCCAACTGAGCCAGCCAGGCGCTCCACACTTTTTTATTTTAAAATAAAATTAGTATTTTAAGCCGTATATCCAGAGTTAGACTCCAGGAACTGAGCTAGCAAACACCTTAAACATCTTCTCTTTCCGCTCTCTTGATTTCAGAAGAACCTGATGCTTACTAAGTCCACAGTCACTCAGCAAGTTAAGCTCAAGAAGAAACTTGGCATGAGATTTCCTACCTCCTGTTCAGTCGTTCCTTCTTCTAGGTGATGCCCTTTGCTGTGGAATTTACTTGGCTACTTTACAACAGAACGTGTCAGTTTCCCCAAGTGGGCCTCCATAAGAGAGTGCGTATAAAGACACCAAAACTGGTCTGAGAGCCATGCCCTCCTGTCCCCTCACTCTGCTGTGGTGACAGCCATGCCATTGCAGGTATCAACAGCTCCACAGGGTGACGTGGGTGGGTGGAACGGGAGGACAAATTGGCACAGACTAAGGAGGAGTCTGAATTCTCAAGGGTCGTTAAAGGAGCTGGCTGTAAGGTTCATGTGGCACCCAGAGAGCTCCCTGGAATGGCCATCCTTTTGTGTTTCCATCCACATTTTCCACCTGATCCCTAAAAGAGCAGGCAGCCACATCCCTCTAATGTGTGTCCTCTTGTCCCTGGCAGTGGGATCTCTGCGCCCTCAAACAACTATTAAAGAACCTCCTTCATTGCTCTCTTGCCCCTGGGGGTAAAACAGGGAGAGGACTCATTGCTTCTAACGCTTTATTTTCTCTACATTCGGCAATCTTTGGCTCAGTTCCATTTTATCTGATCCAGAGTAGGAAGGTTCTGTCTGTCTGCATCTTTGCCGCAGGTTTCAAGCGCCATTTTTAACCTAGAGTTTTAGTATATAGCATTTTGGATTTTGACAAACTTCAAAGGATGCTCACAGGACTGGAGAACAGAAGAGAACATACTGTGTAGAGATTACAGGTTCTTAGCCACAAGTCAATTCATGAGTGTACTACACCAAAATAAAAAGCTTTTGTACAGCAAAGGAGATCATTAACACAACAAATAAGGCAATCTAATAAGTGGGAGAAGATATTTGCAAGTGATACATAAGGGATTAATATCCAGAATACATAAAGAACTTGGGAGAAGAAGATGGAGGCAGAATAGGAGGACCCTATTGTCACCTTGTCCCACAAACACAACTAGATAACAATCAAGTCTAAATACCCTAGAAACGGACCTTAAGACTGAAAAAACAAACTCCACAATTAAAGGGAGAGGCCATATTGAAGAAGGTAGGAAATATGGAGATATGGTTTAGAGGAGAAACAAATTGTGGATGCTGCAGAGGGGAGGGAGCCATGGTCACAGAGAAGGGTGAGAGAGAGAGGAGCACACAGGGGAATCCCCAAAGAGAACATTACTCCAAAGCTACTGACTTGAAAAATGAGAGGGGCTGAATTTTGTGAGTTCTTACAACCAGCAGGCCTTAAAACCTTGAGTATTAAAGGTCAGCTGGCTTGGCGGGATAGAGCCCAGAGAACCCCATGCTGCTCCTGGAGAGAAAGCAGGCAGACCACCCAGGGGCAGACAGTGTGGAAACATCAATCTGAAGAGCACCTGGGGCACACAGTGGGGAGATTATTTGCTCTTCTTGGAGCATGTCCCTGAGAGGCACTATTCACAGAAACACATCTCCAGGGAGAAAATAGCTGGCAAATGACACTTCCCTTCCGCCTCCCCCAGCATAAGCACAAAACCACCTGTGGGAAGCAGCATAGCATCTACACTGTGTGCCTAACTTGCTTATACCAAGCTCCACCCTGCTGCACTCCAGTGGGACTGCCCTTCTCAGTCAAGCTTGCCTTAGTCCCAGCACAGTGGGCTTCTCTCCCAGAAGACCAGCACAAACTTTCGCCCACACCACATTTTCTAACCAGAGTTCTGCAGGGCCTCAGTTCCAGTGGAGGTGGTGTCAGGTCTTATTTCACAAGCAGACCAGAGTACACCTAGTTAAAACTCACCACACTCAGGATAGGGACCAAACACTGCCCACAGAAGGCAAGGAGAGCCTCCGAACATGACTTATCTTAAGGATAGAGAAGCCAAAATACACAACAGAGCACATGCAGCACACCCCAGAGACACTCCCTAAAGCAACAGGCCCTGGGCAGTACGTGACCTCTTCATAAGGGCGTTACTTTCAGGAGCAGGAGGAATAACTGACTTTTCTAACCCATAGAAGAAGGCAGAGAATTAGATAAAATGCCAAGATGGGAGAATTTATCCCAAATGAAAGAATAAGATAAGGCCACAGCCAGGGGCGCCTGGGTGGCTCAGTCGGTTAAGCGGCTGACTTCGGCTCAGGTCATGATCTCGCGGTCCGTGAGTTCAAGCCCCACGTCGGGCTCTGTGCTGACCGCTCAGAGCCTGGAGCCTGTTTCAGATTCTGTGTCTCCCTCTCTCTCTGACCCTCCCCCATTCATGCTCTGTCTCTGTCTCAAAAATAAATAAACGTTAAAAAAATTAAAAAAAAAAAAAAGGCCACAGCCAGAGATCTAAGTGAAACAGATGTAATAATATGCTTGATGGAGAATTTAAAGCAACAATCATAAGGACACTCATTGAGCTTCAGAAAAGAATAGAAGACATTAGTGAGACCTTTACCACGGAGATAAAAGAGTAAAAAGGAATCGAGATGAAGAGAGCAGTAAACAAAATTGGAAACAGGCCTGATACAATGAACAGCAGGCTGGAAGAAGCAGAGGAATGAATCAGTGACCTAGAAGACAAAATAATAGAAAGTAATGAAGCTCAACAAAGGAGAGAAAGAAGAATAGATTTAGGGAACTCAGTGACTCCATCAAACATAGTAACATTCATATTATAGGAGCCCCACAAAAATAAGAGAGAGAAAAAGGAGAAGAAAACTTATCTGAAGATACAATAGCTGAAAACTTCCCTACTCCAGGGAAGGAAAGAGACATCCATATCCAGGAGGCACATAGAACTCCCATCATAATCAACAAAAGCAGGGTTGGCTGGGTGGCTCAGTCGGTTAAGTGTCTGACTTTAGCTCAGGTCATGATCTCATGGCTTGTGAGTTCGAGCCCCACATTGGGCTCTGTGCTGACTGCTCAGAGCCTGGAGCCTGCTTCAGATTCTGTGTGTGTGTCTCTCTCTGCCCCTCCCCCATTCACACTCTGTCTCTCTCTCGAAAATAAATAAACATTAAAAAAAAAAATCAACAAAAGTAGGCCAACATCAAGACATATTGTAATTCAATTTTAAAAATATAGTGCAAAAGAAAAAATCTTAAAAGCAAAAAGATGAAAGAAGTCCTTAATTTACAGAGGAAAACCCATAAGACTAGCTGGACATTTCTTAAACAGAAACCTGACAAGCTAGAAGGGAGTGGCATGATATATTCAACATGATGAATGGGAAAAATCTGCATCTAAGAATACTTTATCCAGCAAGGCTATCATTCAGAATAGGAGAGAGAAAGAGTTTCCCAAACAAAAACTAAAGGATCCCATGACCACAAAATGAGCCCTGCAAGAAATATTAAAGAGGACTCTGAACAGAAAGGACAGATCAAAAGTGACAATGACAAGAAAGGATGAGAAAATCTCCAGAAACAATGACAAAAAAGTAATAAAATGGCAATAAATACATATCTGTCAATAATTACCTGGAATGTAAATGGACTAAACGTTCTAATCAAAAGACATAGGATATCAGAATGGATTAAAAAAAAAAAGGTCCATCTGTATGCTGCCTACAAGAGACTCATTTTAGACCTAAAGACACGTGCAGATTGAAAGTGAGGGGATAGAAAAACATTTATCACCCAAATGGATGTCAAAAGAAATCCAGAGTAGCAATGCTTATATTGGAAAAACTAGACTTTAAATCAAAGACTGTAACAAGAGATAAAGAAGGGCATTATACAATCATAAAGGGGACAATCCAAACCAGCAAGAACATAAAAAATTGTAAATATTTATGCAACCAACTGAAGCACCCTAATATATAAAACAATTAGTAACATTAAAGAACTAATTGGTAATAATACAATAACGGTAGGGAACTTCAACACCCCACTTACATCAAAGGACAGGTCATGTAAACAGAAAATCAATAAGGAAACAATGGCTTTGAATGGACTAGATGGACTTAACAGATATATTCAGAACATTCCATCCTAAAGCAGAATACACATTCTTTTAGAGTGCACATGGAACATTCTGCAGAGTAGATCACATATTAGGTCACAAAACAGGGCTAAATAAATACAAAAAGATTGAAATCATACCATGCACCTTTTTTGACCACAACACTATGAAATGAGAAGTCAGCCACAGGAAAAAATCTGGAAATACCATAAATGCATGGAGATTAAACAACATTATACTAAACAATGAATGAGTCAACCAGGAAATAAAAGAAAAAATTAAGAAAAATCTATGGAAACAAATGAAAATGAAAACCAAAAGTCCAAAACCATTGGGATGCAGAAAGAGCAGTCATAAGAGGGAAGTTTATAGCAATACAGGCCTATATCAAGAAGCAAGAAAAATCTCAAACAACCTAACCTTACACCTAAAGGAGCTAGAGAAAGAACAACAAACAAAATCTAAAACCAGCAGAAGGAAGGAAATAATAAAGATTAAAGCAGAAATAAATTATATAGAAACTAAAAAGACAATAGAAGAGATCAATGAAACCAGGATCTGATTCTTTGAAAAAATTAGTAAAATTGAGAAACCTGTAGCCACACTTATCAAGAAAAAAAAGAGAAAGGACCCAAGTAAATAAAATCACAAATAAGAGAAGAGAAATAACAACTAACACCACAGAAGAGAATATCATGAAAAACTATATGCCAAAAACTGGACAAGCTGGAAGAAATGGATAAATTCCTAGAAACATATAAATTACCAAAACTGAAATAAGAAGAAATCAAAAACTTGAACAGACTGATAACTAGCAAAAACATTGAATCAGTAATCAAAACAGTCCCAACAAACAAAAGTCGAGGGACCAGATGTCTTCACAGGCAAATTCTACCAAACATTTAAAGAAGAGTTAATACTTACTCTTCTCAAACTGTTCCAAAGAAAAAATGGAAAAGGAAGGAAAACCCCCAAATTCATTCTATGAGGGCAGTATTACTCCAATTCCAAAACCAGACAAAGACACTATTAAAAAAGAGAACGACAGGCCAGTATCCCTGATGAACATGAATACAAAAATTCTCAATAAAATACTGGCAAACTAAATCCAACAATACATTAAAAGAAATCATTCACCACGATCAAGTGGGATTTATTCCTGGGATGCAATTATGGTTTGATATTTGCAAATCAATCGACATGATAACACCACACTCATAAAAGAAAGGATGCGAACCATATGATCATTTCAGTAGATGCAGAAAAAGCAGTTGACAAAGTACGGCATCCATTCATGATAAAAACTCTTGACAAAGTAGGTTTAGAGGGAACATACTTCAACATACTAAAGGCCATATGTGAAAAACCCACAGCTAATATTATCCTCAATGGGGAAAAACTCAGACCTTTACCTCTACGGTCAGGAGCAAGACAAGGATGTCCACTCTCACCACTGCTATTTAGCGTAGTACTGCCAGTCCTGGCCACAGCAGTCAGACAACAAAAAGAAATAAAAGGCCATCCAAATTGGTAAGGAAGAAGTAAAACTCTATTTGCAGATGACATGATACTATATATAGAAAACCCAAAAGACTCCACCAAAAACTTCTAGAACTGATAAATGAATTCAGTAAAGTCACAGGACACAAAATCAACATACAGAAATCTGTTGCATTTCTATATACCAATAATGTAGTAGTAGAAAGAGAAATTAAGAAAGCAATCCTATTTACAACTGAGCCAGAAAAGGGAGATACCTAGGAATGAACTCAACCGATGAGGCGAAAGACCTGTACTCTGAAGACAATAAAACATTGATGAAAGAGACTGGAGATGACAAAAAGAATGAAAAAACCTTCCATGCTTATGGATTGGAAGAATAAAATTGTTGAAATGTCTGTGCTACCCAAAGCAATCTACACATTTAATGCAATCCCTATCTAAATGCCGCCAACATTTCTCACAGAGCTAGAACAAACAATCACGAAATTTGTATGGAACCGTAAAAGATGCTGAATAGGCAAAGAACCTTGAAAAAGAAAAGCAGTGCTGGAGGTATCACAATTCTGGTATTCAAGTTATATTACAAAGCTGAGGTGATTAAAACAGTATGGTACTGGCACAGAAATAGATGCATAGATCAATGGGACATAATAGAAAACCCAGAAATGAACCAATAACTGTTAATCTTCAACAAAGCAGGAAAGAAT
Source organism: Felis catus (assembly GCF_018350175.1). Taxonomy (NCBI): domain Eukaryota; kingdom Metazoa; phylum Chordata; class Mammalia; order Carnivora; family Felidae; genus Felis; species Felis catus. The sequence continues at coordinate 150,630,077 of NC_058376.1, read as the reverse complement.
ATTTAATGGGAAAAAGACAGTCTCTTCAACAAATGGTATTGGGAAAACTGGACAGCAACATGCAAAGAATTGGGCCACTTACACTATACACAAAAATAATTTCAAGATAGATTAAAGACCTAAATTTACGACCTGAAACCAAAAAAACCCTAGAAGAGAACACAGGTAATAACTGTTTTGACATTGATCATAGCAACTACTTTCTAACTATGCCTCCTGAGGCAAGGGAAACAAAAGCGAAAGTGAACTACTGGGACCTTATCAAAATAAAAAGCTTCTGCACAGGGAAGGAAACAATCAACAAAACTAAAAGGCAACCTACAGAATGGGAGAAGATATTTACAAATGACATATCTGATAAAAGATATGATCAAGAGTTGTGTCCAAAATATATAAAGCACTTAAACACCAAAAAACAAATAATCCAATTAAAAAATGGGCAGAAGACGTGGATAGACCTTTTTCCAAAGAAGACATACAGCTGGCCAACTGACACATGAAAAGATGCTCAACTTCACCAATTATCAGGGAAATGCAAATCAAAACTTCAATGAGATATCAACTCACACCTCCCAAAATGGCTAAAAATCAACAACACAAACAATAGGTGTTGGCAAAGATATAGAGAAAGGGGAACCCTCTTGCACTGTTGATGGGAATGCAAACTGCTGTAGCCATTGTGGAAAACAGTATGGAGGTGCCTCAGAAATTAAAAATAGAACTGCCCTGGGGCGCCTGGGTGGCTCATTCTGTTAAGAGTCCAACTCTTGGTTTCCACTCAAGTCATGATCTCACTGTTTGTGAGTTCGAACCTGTGTCAGGCTCTGAGCTGACAGCTTGGATCCTGTTTAGGATTTCTCTCTCACCCTCTCTCTCTTCCCTTCCCACACTAGCACATGCTCACTTGCTCTCTCTCTCAAAAGATCAATAAATAAACTTTAAAAAAGTAGAACTACCCTACCCTACAATGTACTTACCCGAAGAATACAAAAATACTAAATCAAAGGGATACATGCAGCCCAATATTTATAGCACCACTATCTACAATAACCCAGATAGGGGAACAGCCCAAGCCTATTTACTGATAAATAGATAAAGAAGATGTGATATATATATAATGGAATATTGCTCAGCCATAGAAAAGTATGGAATCTTGCCATTTGCAATGATATGGTTGGAACTAGAGAGTGTTATGCTGAGTGACGTAAATCAGTCAGAGAAAGACAAATACCATATGATCTCACTCGTGTGGAATTTAAGAAACAAAACAAATGAGCAAAGACGAAAAGAGAGAAACCAAGAAACTTTTAAGTACAGAGAACAAACTGATAGTTAGCAGAGGAGATGGGAGGCAGGGGATGGGTGAAATAGGTGATGGGGATTAAGGAGTGCCCTCATGATGAACACTGGGTGTTGTATGGAAATGTTGAATCATCTATTGTGCACCTGAAACTAATACTACATTGTATGTTAATTAACTGGAATTTAAATAAAAACTTTATATACATACATATGTATGTATGTATATATGTATGTAGGTGTGTGTGTGTGTGTGTGTGTATGTGTGTATAAACAACTTATATAACTGAGCACCAGAAAAAAAAATACCCCAACTTAAAAATGAGCAGAGGACCTGAATAGACATTTTCCCCAAGATCTACAGATGGCCAACAGACACATGAAAAGATGCTCAACATCATTAATCATCACAGAAATTCAAATCAAAACCACAATGAGATACCACCTTACACCTGTCACAACGACTAGTACAAAAAGACAAGAAATAATGAGTGTATTTAAGAAACATTAAAATGATCTGTCGGCTTGAAGATTACTTTGCAGTCTCAATGGAACTGTTATTTAAACTATGAAGCCCTTTTTTTGGGAGCCATACAGAAATCTATTTCAAGCCATTCCTCATTCGTAGCTGCATGACCTCCATGGAGGCCACACCTACGTTAATTCCCTGCCCTCCCTCTCCCATCTCTATCTCAGTCGGGGACACGTAGCCAAGCCCACGGCTGTGACCTCTTGGCAGTTCCCTGCCGATATTACTATAGCATCCGGTAAGGCCACGTGTGCCTTCCAATCCTTTTTCCCCCTTTCTGAAAGTTTATTATTTTGAAAATTTTGTAACCGCACCATCTCTCAGTGGTCACGTTAGGAACATTTGGTAATTAAATTAATGAAGACATTACATCCTCCATCTAACATGTTGATCTGAGAACCTGGAAAGACACATGGTACATAAAAGCAGAAGTGAAATAACAGCACTGATTCTGGGAACTGGACGTCAGAAACGGAACTGAGAGTCCTACGCTACAACGTGTGATTCACCAGAGCTATAACACAGCACTTGGGTTAATAGAAAAGTCATTCCATTAATATCACATCACAGACTCCACCCTTTTAGCTATTATCCTCCACTGCTTGAAGTAACCTGTGACTGGTTTGCTTCTACCCATGTGTATTCTCCTCCTTTCCAGATTATTCCCACTTCTATGTACTTAGGTTTCTTTTTTTTCCCAAATTGAAGTGTCTTTTATTTATTGTATATGTCTAGCACCCTCACGTACCTTGGTATTATTTCTTCCCTTGAGGGTAATGGCACATCTGAAGAAAGAACCCTCTGTTATCGTCAATATGATATATTGATTCCCCGGTGCATTCTGTTAGTGTAGAGACAGAAAAGAAACAGCAAGCCGTAGGATATAGTGGGAGGCAGTTTTGCAGGCGTATCTGGGTTCAAATCTTACCTCTGCCTGGAAAACATGTGGGTCTGGATACTTTCCACCCACCGACATCAAACTTAATTTCAGTCAGTTCATTGCGGTTGTACTAACATATAGAGGCCCCTTCAAGTCCAAAAGAAAAAAAAGCCCAACAACCTAATAATAGATAAAGGGAGGAGGAAAACGAATCGAGAGTTTTTAGAAAATTAAACACAAATAGCTCTTCAGCAAATGAAATGGCACTTAGCCTCCCTTATAATATGATAAATACAAATTAAATTACAGTAGCACACCCGTGCTCATCTATTAGATTGGCAAAGATTAAAAAATTTGATAACACGCTGTTGGTAAAGATTCCGGGAACTCACATTACAGACAGGACGGGGAGAAGTTGAGGTAACCCCTAGGGGACAGAATTGTGCACAATCTATGAAATTCAAGTGCACGTACCTTTCAACACTCAATCCTATTTATCCTGTGGACACATTCACCCATATGCAAAAGGATGGGTGTATTGATGGGATAGCAAATTAGGAAACAATTTCAATGCCCATCAATAGGGCACAGGTGAAATAAATTATAATATACCCCTAAACAGGAATGAGGAAGCTTTTTATTTATAACAGGGGATGCTCTCCAGACTGTGTTCTTGTGAAGGGACGCTTGGGTGGCTCAGTTGGTTAAGCGTCTGACTCTTGATGTCCGCTCAGGTCAGATCTTGTGCTTCGTGAGATCGAGCCCCTCATTGGGCTCTGTGCTGACAGTGTGGAGCCTGCTTGGGATTCTCTGTCTCTTCCTCTCTCTGCCCCTCCCCTGCTCATGCTCGCGCACTCTCTCTCAAAATAAACATTTGAAAAAAAGAAGAGACAACAGCAAGTACAAAGCAGCATGTGATGGCCTACTGCCTGCCATATGTGCAGACAAAAAAGGAGAAAGGAATATTTGTGAGCATTTTCTTGGGTGTGCAATAGGTACACAAGAAACTGGTGACGTCGTTTGTTTCTATGGAGAGGAACTGGAGGCAGGGGGAACACGGATGGTATTTTAAACTCTGTGACCCATCTTTTAAATTTTTTTATTTAAAAAAATTCATAGGCAAGGGGCGCCTGGGTGGCGCAGTCGGTTAAGCGTCCGACTTCAGCCAGGTCACAATCTCGCGGTCCGGGAGTTCGAGCCCCGCGTCAGGCTCTGGGCTGATGGCTCAGAGCCTGGAGCCTGTTTCCGATTCTGTGTCTCCCTCTCTCTGGCCCTCCCCCGTTCATGCTCTGTCTCTCTCTGTCTCAAAAATAAATAAACGTTGAAAAAAAAAATTTTTTTTTTAAAAATTCATAGGCAAAAAGAGACCATGTTGGCTTCCCCCTGACCAGCTCTGTAGGCTTTGTTTGACCTGTCTCAGTCTTATTTTTTGGGACGAAAAGGACCTAGCTCCATGGCAGGCACGTAGTAGGCATTCAGCAAGTGGCAGAGATTATTATATACATGTCAGCCCCAACAGTTCCAACCTAGGTATTTTGCTATGAACAAACAGCGATGTTTTTACGGTATCTTTAACCGCTCGCTTAATACAGCAGAGTCCTTGACTTTCACTTTGCACAGCAATACATCGTGTGTACATTATAGCCAGAGCCCAGAATTGGCTACTATTAACAGTAATCAGATCCTGTTCCAACAACCAGCTTGGAACTTAATTTAAAGGAAAAGGGGCACCTGGGTGGCTCAGTCGGTTGCGCATCTGACTGCAGCTCAGGGCATGATCTCACAGTTTGCGAGTTCGAGCCCCGCATCCAGCTTGCTGCTGTCTGCGCGGAGCCCGCTTCGGATCTTCTGTCCCCCTCTCTCTGCCCCTCCCCCACTTGAGCTCTCTCAAAACTAAAATGTAAAAGAAAGTAAAGGGAAAATGTCCCACCACGTAGCATAATGCTACCACTAATCGAGCTGGTGAATAAACCGAAGAGGGCGGTGGACACGATTCTAGATACGAATGGCAAGATGTTATCAGAGCGAAACCAGCACAGATCAGCGTGTCAGGGACGTGAGAAATGAGGTAACATCCGATGCGACCCCGTGTCCCTGGAAGTCTGGTTGGAGGAAGCTGTGACCATTTGTATTCTGAGGCCATGGGAGGTGAGATGCATGAAAGATAAACTGACAGTCCGAAGGCCACACACGGAGTGATGTGGTTGGGGAAAGAATCCAGATATGCTGACTGTTCTTTGCTGTCTCCATCCCCAGATCATGCAGATGAACACAGGAAGGGAGCAGGGTTGCTCTCCGGGGCCAGCTTGGCTCGGAGTGCAGATTTCTTTGTTGTTGTTGTTGTTGTTTTGTTGTTGTTGTTGTTTATTTATTTATTCTGAGAGAGGAGAGGCAGAAAGAGAGGGAGAGAGAGAACCCCAAGCAGTCTTGGCGTGGTCAGCACAGAGCCCAACACGGGGCTCAAACTCACCAAACCGTGAGATCCTGACCTGAGCCAAAACCAAGAGTCGGACGCTCCACCGACTGAGCCACCCAGGCGCCCCCTCGGAGTGCAGATTTCAAATCAACACCCGTAAATTGGCTCACTCACTTCAAGTTGATTCTGACAAATAAAAGTCCCAATCAGCTTTATAAATGAGAAGGCAAAAGAAAACCCATATTCCAATGACATTTATTCATGCTGAACGAAACCGTGTCGTCCCCCACACCCCATCATGACAGCTGCCTGGTTGCATAGGAGTCAAACCTGCTGCACCATACAGAGTGAGTCAGGCAGGAGGGCGGAGCTGGGGGCCATGGAGACCACCTGAGAGATGGAAAGTTTAGGGCAAGGTCAGTGCCAGCCGCCTTAGGTCGGAGAGGGCTGCTTGAGGGCCAGATATGGACAGCTGGGCAGGTCCTGCCGAGGCCAGAGTGCCTGCAAAGAAGAGGCACAGCAGTGCCTGAATGACACCAAAGAAAGTCCTAGAAGGGACAGAGGTACTCTGATACATCGCCTCCGGACCTTCTCAGAAACGTATTCTCTTACAGACTTTTCTCGGATGACGGTGTTCCATTGGTTTTCATCCCTAACTGCTAACGCAGGACCCCAGCCTTTCAAAGCCCTCCTGGCTACCCTACCCCTCGGGATTTCTGGGAGTCTCTGAAGGCACAGGGCTCAGCAGCTGGCCCGTGGCATCCCGGGATCTGTTTTCCTTTTGTTTTTCCCCACCACTTCTCCTCCCCAGTGTATGTATTTCGGGCACCGCCACATCCATTCCCCACCGCATCCCTCTGGGTACAGCCGCCGTTCTCTTTGGGCTCCCCCCTCTCCTGGGATCACCTGCTGTACTGCACACTTTCCTCCTTTCCACTAGCACAGTGCCCACCACCAGCGCCCCCTGGCCACCTTGGAGCCCTGGAGTCCCAGGTGTCAACATGGTGCTGCCCCATCAGGGCAGAGGTTGGGGTGAGGTGAGCAAGACACCCACCTCAAGTGCAAAAGTTAAGGTTGTGCTAGGCACCTGGGTGGCTGTCATTAAAGCACCTGACTTCGGCTCAGGTCATTCATGATCTCACGGTTCTGAGTTCGAGTCCCATATCAAATGAGCTGGAGCTCCACTCTGGGTGAACATGAACCCCACTCTGGGTGAGCTGGTGAAAAACACCATGAGCCTGCTTCAGGTTAGCCCTGCTTCTCTCTCTGTGTCTGCTCCTCGCTCACTTGTGCCCTCTCTCTCTCGCTCGCTCTCAAAAAATAAAAATAAAAAAGTGAAGGCAGTGCCAAAAACACTAATAATCAAGATAAATAATATTGCAACGTTTTCAAAAGACCAAAACAATGTAAAATTTACCCAAGGGATACAGGAGTGCTGAGGCACAGGGGCACTTGTACCCCAGTGTTTATAGCAGCACTCTCAACAATAGCCAAATTATGGAAAGAGCCTAAATGTCCATCAACTGATGAATGGATAAAGAAATTGTGGTTTATATACACAATGGAGTACTACGTGGCAATGAGAAAGAATGAAATATGGCCCTTTGTAGCAATGTGGATGGAACTGGAGAGTGTGATGCTAAGTGAAATAAGCCATACAGAAAAAGATAGATACCATATGTTTTCACTCTTATGTGGATCCTGAGAAACTTAACAGAAACCCATGGGGGAGGGGGAGGAAAAAAAAAAAAGAGGTTAGAGTGGAAGAGAGCCAAAGCATAAGAGACTCTTAAAAACTGAGAACAAACTGAGGGTTGATGGGGGGGTGGGAGGGAGGGGAGGGTGGGTGATGGGTCTTGAGGAGGGCACCTTTTGGGATGAGCACTGGGTGTTGTGTGGAAATCAATTTGACAACAAATTTCATATATTGAAAAAAATATATACATATATATATATATATATATACATATATATATATATATATATATATATATATATATATATATATATATAACCAAATGTAAAAATTTTGAATAAAGACAAGATCTTGTACAAAGTCTCTGTGTTAGAGACTGGGACATAAGGAATTATGTTTATATACATTTTTAATGGTTAATTTTTCTAGAATATTAAAAAGCCTGAAAAAAGAGACATGTAAAATTGAAAAGTAGGTGTATTAAACTCGCATTATTTTAAGCTTAAATATTTTATTGAAATAAAAAGTAGAGCCTGCTGCAATTTCACTTTCCTGGCCTTAATGGAACCATGTTCATGGACAACATTTTCAAACATCTACTTCTGTGCTACGTTGTTTTCACCTGAGAGCTGTAAGTTTCAATGAGAGGAAGGAGCTCTGAAAGTCTGTTCCACGAGCATAAGACTTTAACAAGAGAAATGACCTCCCAAATTTGAAAATAAATGACAGACAGACTGGAAATGTATCAATTTGCTGGGTCAGAGTATCAATTCTTACAGGAAAGCGGTATTAAAATAGAAATTAAGAAGATGATAGATGTTCTTATTTCACATTGAAATGGAGATATAAAAATTAAACAGACGGCCTGCAGATTATGACTTTTTAACTTGAGAAGAGTTATTTTCTGTGACTATGTCTGACTTGTACAAAGCAGCCAGTGGTTTGGCTCTTGACTGGCCTGATAATTTAAATCCTATAGAAATGTCCTCTGGCGTAGATTCAAGCAACATGCAATAATCAATCGTTTGTAATAAAAATCGCCATCGTGGTTGGATCTTCTAAAGCTTGGTGTTATCCAATTTGGAAGTGTTCTTGAGAATTGTTTGTAACAACACCAGCCACCCTGGCCTCCTGTGAAAGAAGTTCCAGCAAGTGGAATGGAATTAAACATTATTTCATATTGTAATTTGGTTGGAAACATTACCAAACGTGGGCACTTCTTCAATTTGAAAACAGGATGGACTCAGTGGCTGTGGCTAGAGCCAGCCCTCCCCACAGTCTTGTGGCCTAATGGTCTCAGGACAGCTCTGTCTTATGCAGCAGTCCCAGACTTCCAGAATGTTCCAAGCAGCCTGGAACAGAAGTGCAGGACTTCTTGTGACTTAACTTCAGAAGCTCCAGAACAACATGTCTGCCATTTCTTTTCCTTTAAAAAAAATGTTTATTTTATTTTATATTTTTGAGAGAGAGAGAGAGAGAGCGAGCAAGCTCGGGGGAGTGGCAGAGAGAGGGGGACAAAGGATCCAAAGCAGGCTCTGCACTGACAGCGGTGAGCCCCAGTGCAGGACTCGAACTCACAAACCACGAGATCATGCCCTGAGCTGAAATTGGACACTCAACTAACTGAGCCACCCAGGCGCCGTCTGCCATTTTCTAATGGACAAGCAAGTCGCCAAGGCTAACATAGATTCAAGGGGACAGAGAATTTAGACTCCACTTTTCAAAAGGAGGAATAGCAAAGAATTTGCAGCCATCTTCCACCCACCCTGTTCCAGTGGAAAGACACTTCCATCAGAGCCTGACTGCAAAGCCTCCAGAAACTCAGAGATCTGGGTGCCAGCTGTGGACCCAGCCACGTCACAGGCTTCCTTGGGCCAGGCTCCTCCCTGTACCAGGAGCCCTCTTTGAGTGCTCTCTGTGACTTCGGCACCCTTTGATTTTTACAGCCATGAGTGGCTCTGTCTGAAGAAAGAAGTTCCACACTTTGTCAGCTCACTGAGAGGAGGAGGGGACTGAACACTCCTGTGGCCAGGGCTGGAGCTAGGGGTGTGACACAGGGAGAGGACAGCCAGGCAGCCCACACTCTCTCCCTGCACTCACTTCTGTCCCTGTTTGGGGCTTTGCAGGGAGGCCCAATCCTGGAGAGAAAGGCTGGCTCAAGGGGGTCCTTGGGGTTTAGCACAGGCTGGCAGGGATGGCCCTGCAGAGTAGCAGGTGAGAAAAAAAAAATGTGGTCGGATCCAGAAAAGATGAGTCGGAGTGGGTCAGCAGAATGCAGCTGGAGGGGGGGCAGCTGGGATCTCCACACAGACCCCCACAGATACCATGAGCCTTTTTCAGCACCTGCTCCATACCTTTTTTTTTTAATGTGATCTCTATGCCCAACGTGGGTCTTGAACTTACAACCCCAAGATCAAGAGCCACATGCTCTACCCACTGAGCCTGCCAGGCGCCCCTCTCCTCCATAACTTTAGACAAGCCACACACTTCTGCTCGGCTTATTTTTCTTTTGAATCGTCGCTTTCTAGAAGGGAGCCTGTGCAGGGCAGTGACGATGGACACAGGCTCCGAAGCCAGGCGCTGGGCCCCATCCCGGCTCTGCCTCCTACTCCCATATGTCCTCAGGCAGGCCATGTAGCCTCCGGTTCCTCTCTGTGAAATGGGTACTAAGAACAACACTACCTCGTAGAGTGGTTGTGAGGCTTAGACAGGTGAGTTTGCATAAAGGGCTTAGAACATTGCCTGGCATGTGGGAAGTACAGGGTGGGTGTTTTCACATTACATCCATAATCCGTGTGGTCCCGTGGAGACGTAGGGGCTCTGCAGCCAGATGGAGCTGGGGTCAAATCCCAGTCCTTTCTCATGGACCGGTGATACCCCGTTGTATATATACCACGTCATCTCCGTCCACTCATATGTTGACGGACTGGGGTTGCTTCCATATCTTGGCTACTGTAAATGAGGCTGCAGGGCGCCTGGGTGGCTCAGTCGGTTGAGCGTCCGACTTCAGCTCAGGTCACCATCTCGTGGGTTGTGGGTGCGAGCCCCACATCGGGCTCTGTGCTGGCAGCCCGGAGCCTGGAGCCTGCTTCGCATTCTGGGTCTCCCTCTCGCTCTGCCCCTCCCCCGCCAATAAACATTAAAAAACTTTTTTAATAGTAATAACACTGCAATAAACAGGGGTGCCTGTATCTTTTCAGACTGATGTTTTCGTGTTCCTCAGGTATACACCCAGTAGTGGAGTTACTGGCATATATGGTGCTTCTATATTTAGTGGTTTGAGGAGCCTCTGTACTGTTTTCCCCAGTGGCCACAGCAACTTACACTCCCGCCAACAGTGCACGAGGGTTCCCTGTTCTCCACATCCTCACCACCGCTTGTTTTTTCTTGTCTTTTTGGTACTAGCCATTCGGACAGGAGTCGGGTGATAGTCCACTGAGGTTTGGGTTTGCATTTCCCTGATGCAATAGTTCCCTGATGGGGATTACCGATGAGCATCTTTTCCTGTGTCTGTTGGCCATCTCTAGGTCATCTTTGGGCGGGGGGGGGGGGGGGGGGGAGGGTGGTAAATGTCTATTCAGGTCACCTGCCCGTGTTCCAATTGGGTTGTTCATTTTTTTTGGTGGGGAGTTGTATGAGTTCTTCTTGGCACTTGCAGCAACATGGGCGGACCCAGAGGCTGTTACGCTAAGCAAAATAAGTCAGAGGAAGACAAATACCGTACGATTGCACTTACATAAGGTGGAATATAAAAAAAAAACAAAACAAAAAAACAAAAACAAAACGAAGGAACAACCAACCACAAAGAAACAGACTCATGAATACAGAGAACAAACTGGTGATTGCCGGAGAGGATGGGAAAAATAGGCGAAGGGGTTCACCTTACGAGGTTCAAACGTCCAGTTATAAAATAAATAAATCACGAGGATGAGAAGGACAGCATAGCGAGCATCGTCAATACTAGCGTCATAATGTTGCACGGTGACAGACGGTGACGACACTTATTGTGGTGAGCGTATCATAATGTACAGAATCGTCCAGTCACTGTTGTTCACCTGACACTAATATAACATTGTATATCAACCATACTTCAATTAAAATGTTAAAAAAAAATTTAAACCTGATTGAGTCACGAGACACTAAAAACTTTTAAGAGTTAAAAATCCCAGTCAAGCCGTGTGACCTTGGGCATCTCAAGCGTCCCTCAGCCTCAGTTTCCTCATCCGTCTCCCCCTAAACGCCGTGCAGATTTAGCGACATTGCGCGCGGAGGGCCCAGGAGCAGCCGTGGGTTTGTCAGACAACTCGCTGTCCTTCCTTCTCAGTATTTGTCCGCTCTAGCTCCTCACCCTTCGCAGGATGCTTCACATTAATGGCCATTGTCACGTATCAACTGAACGTGACGCTTGCAGCCTCCCGGCGAGTCTGTCTGCAAATTCCCAGTGACACGCAGGGGTCCCAGTGTGAGGGCTGTTCTTTTCCATCCAGCCTCCCAGTCTCTCTTGCCTTTTCAAAACTGATTGCTCTGACTCAGTGCTCAAGGGCCTGTCTGCTGTCAGGGCTGAAGGAGCCTTGTTTTCCAAACACCTGACTGTCAGTCTGTTAGTTTGCCCACGGTCCTGAATCCACAATATCTTTGTGCGCTCTTTGCAACCTGCCAAATCTGTCCTCGACCTCGTGGCTCTCTGGTCTTCTGGCTAGCACCATCATCTCGCCTGGGAATCTGTCCGAAATGCCCATCCTTAGGTCTCTCCCAGACCTACCAGATCAGAAACTCTGGACAGGGCCCAGCAAGCTGGGTGGTCACACGTTCCACAACTACTAAAAATTAAGAACCGGGGCGCCTGGCTGGCTCGGTCAATTAAGCATCGACTCTTGATTTCGGCTCAGGTCATGATCTCATGGTTCGTGAAATGGACTCTGTGTTCGGGCTCTGTGAGGACAGTGCAAAGCCTGCTTGGGATTCTCTCTCTCTCTTTCTGTCTCTGCCCCTGCCGCACTCATGCTCTCTCTCTCAAGATAAAGAAATAAGCATTAAAAAAATGAAAAACTGAGAACCACTTTAACCCTAAAGTCTCTTTCTGATTCAGATGAAATGTAAGGATGGAACACATTTCTTCCCAAGTCTAGTTTTACTCTTTATTTATTGATTGTATTCACATCCTTCTAAAAAAAAAAAAAAAACAAGAATGCAGAGGGCTTAGGATGAAATGACAGTGTTGATGATAATAAGAAATGACACATCCTGGACCTTACCCTGGGTGAAATAGTGTGCTGAATGTCTCTCGTGTGTTATGTCATTTAATCCTTATAAAAACCTGAAGAAATATTTATTTTCTTCATTTGCATCTGGGGACGCAAAAGCTCTGCTAGGTTAAATAAATTGCCCAGGATCAGATTTAGGGGAGAAAAGTTTGGTGGGCTCTTTTCGGTGAATTAGGCAATCGTGCCTTGCATTTATTTTAGGGACACTGTATCCAAAGAGTTATCTAGAAATCATACTTTGGGGTGCCTGGATGGCTCAGTCGGTTAAGTGTCCGCCTTCAGCTCAGGTCATGATCTCACAGTTCGTGGGTTCAAGCCCCACGTCGGGCTCTGTGCTGACAGCTCAGAGCCTGGAGCCTACCTCCGATACTCTGTCTGCCTCTCTCTCTGCCCCTCCCCCGCTCATGCTCTGTCTCTCTCTCAGAAATAAACATTAAAAATTTTAAAAACAAAAATAATAATAAAAATAAATAAATCATACTTCCTAAGAGTTGGGCCTCAGTGAGCAGAATAGGACTGAGTGATTCCAGTAGCAGTGCAATCCCTAGGCCCCTCCGCGATGCTGAGCGCTCATTCGGGTGAGCTGCCCTCAGCAGGATGATGGACCCCAATTAAAGAGTTCTGGACTCTACAAGCCTGTGCTTCCAGGAGACGCTGTGTCCTTGTCGCTGAGGGCAGCTGTTCCTGCACACGGCTTCCCTCTGAGATACATCAAGAGGCTGAGACCCAAGGTGATGTCAGTTACTGGTCCTAAAGGATAAACCCAGGTCTTCCTGCTGACCTTGTACTGTGGTCCACGTAGGGGGCGGGTGGCTCTTTGTTTGACTTCTTTAGAGAAAAAGCCTTGCTTGTGACAGAACTTAGATGTAGTGAATTTGTAATTTCTTCTGAGATTAAATACCCATTTTCTTAGTTTTTACTGTGTTCAAGTAACAGTAGATGCATGAGCCCATCGGGCCAGTGATGCCTCGTAAGACTCTGCCAGATAAATATTAGCGGCTGCAGGTTGCAGATGAAGAACACAGCACCCAGAGAGGTTAGTAACGTGCCCTTGGCCACAGAGGTGGTAAATGCTAATGTCCAGTCTAATACCCAGCCCCCTGTCTGCCCCACACCAGCAAGTCCTAAGGTATGTTCTGTGGGCACATGGCTGCAAATCGACCCCCAGACATAATTTCTTTCTTCCCTTCTTGTGGCCAAATGAGTCACAATTCGGCAGACTTAAAATTTCAGCTTAAAACCAAGGCTACTTAGTGGTGCCTGGGTGGCTCAGTCAATTAAGCTTCAGCTCAGGTCATGATCTCACGGTTCGTGGATTTGAGCCCTGTGTCAGGCTCTGTACAGAGTCTGGAGCCTGCTTTGGATTTTGTGTCTCCCTCTCTCTGCCCCTCCCCTGCTAGCACTCTGTGTGTCTCTCTCTCTCAAAAATAAATAAACATTAAAAAGAATTTAAGGGCACCTGGGTGGCTCAGTCCATTGAGCATCCGACTTTGGGCCAGGTCACGATCTCTCAGTTCGTGAGTTCGAGCCCCACATCGGGCTCTGCTCTGATGAGTCAGAGCCTGGAGCCTGCTTCAGATTCTCTGTCTCCCTCTCTCTCTCTGTCCTTCCCCCTCTCCCTCTCTCTCCTTCCCCCTCTCCCTCTCTCTCCTTCTCCTCCCTCCCTATTTATTTATTAAATAAGCATTAATTTTTTTTTTAATTTTTAAAAAAGCTAAAGCTACTTACTAGTAACCTACTAAGAGAATTATTAAGGGCCCTTGGAGTCTGGTGTTCATAAATATTCCATGTGTCCCAGTCATTGGCTGTGTGATCCCAGACCCTGCATCCTGGCTCTTCCTTGCTCTGCTCTGTTTATCATGGGCTGACTCTCTTCTGACCTTGGCCAATGGCAGGCCTGGAGGGAGATGGGAGGGCGGGAGGTCAAGAGAAGACCAGGTACCAGTAATTTCCCCCATCTGTCCCTGGCATCATTTCCTCGGTGGCCCGAACTCCTGGCTCCAAGACTCTGCCCCTGGCAATGCCTCCTCCAGCCCGGGGCGGGGGGGAGGGGGGGGGCGGCAGCTTCCCTCTGTTGTTTGCTTCTAGAGTCCCTCAGGGTCCCCTGTTTAGAGTCTCAGCAGTTTCCTTATCTCTGAAACCAATTGCCTGTATTCAAGTCCCTCTGTTTAAAAGGCCTGGAGCCCTTTCTCTTTTACTGCTATTCAGTGTGTCATTGGCGCTCGCTGAAGCTTCTCATTTTGCATCCTGCACAAGCGAAAGCCCAGCTCAAGGTCACAGACGTCCTTACAGGTTTTAGCGGGGATGCCTCCCTTTCCAGACATCATCAAAACTGTCTTCAGCCGGTCGTGGGTTTTAATCGCTACTGTTCTTAATTTTCACCAGCAAAGAAATGTTAGTTTAGGTTAATGTTATCAATTTATTTGGTTGTAGGTTGTTTGGAGTAACAAACAAAATCGCTACTGTTTATTTGGTTGTAGGTTGTTTGGAGGAACCGTGCTGCGTATGATGATTTGCATTTGCGTCAACAGTATTTTTGGCATTTTATTTTCTTACAACGAATGCACCTGAAATTTGGGGATGCCATTTATTCTGTTCCTTTTTTTGTTTGTTTGTTTTTGTTTTTGTTTTTTTATCACCCAGCTCACTTCTTTGTCCTTGGAAAGTGGGACGGAGCGAGGCAAGTCAGCTGCTCTGTCTCCCGTCTATGTAAGTGGCTTGTGGTCAGAATTGAAAAGAAAAATGAATCAAGTGCTCTCAGAAAACACTCTGCTAATTGTGCTAGGCACGTGCTTGTCAGGCTTTGAGGAACAGAGTAGTCACTTGGGAATCTTGCCAAAATGTGTGTTCTGATTGGGCAGGTCTCAGGGTGCGGGTGTGGAGGTCTGGGATTGTGCATTTCCGTTGAAGCCTTCAGAAGGCACCCAGGGACCATACAGGAAGCAGAGATAACAGGATCTCAGCCTTCCCCCAGTGTGAACTCAGTTTATGCGGTGCCCTGCCGAGCTGGGGCCGAGGGCCTGAAGACTTGCTTCATCGCCAGCAGCCAGGATCTGGGCAGTTTTTATGTAGGCAAATTCCACGCTACCCACAATTACATTGTTTTAGTCCAATGAGCCACAATCAGTCTGGCATTCTTGGGCAAAGCTTCATGGGATTGTAATTTCAGTGCCGCTCTCGTGTTACGATTCTGGTCTTCTAACGAGACTTCATCATGTTTACAGATTGACTCACGTCAGAGAAAAAAACCTAAGTAGACAGCTGCTTCCACAGTAAGTGCCTTGAAGTGTTGGTGTTCACGATGGGATAAGCGGAGGGTTCTTTAGGAAAACAGTACAACGTTTTTAGGTTTTCCTCTGATTCCTTGATTTATGGAGCTTTCTATTAGCTTAAACTTTCCGGCAGAAACCCTAATTTTCCATAAGAACACGAACCGGGATTTCTGGAAGGAAAACACGGTCTGATCAGACATCAAGGCACTGACCCAAGAATAGGGTCTGTACTCTTTTCCCAGATGTGCTGGTTCAGTGACAAATCAGCAAATTACCTAACGTGTTTCCATTTTCCTCAGTAAGAGCAGATGAAGATCTATGCCTCCGATACATCAATTAGTTACGGCTACCCATGGACCAAGAATTCCCAAATCTATATTTCTCGTCCGGATTTCTGTTGCCACTTGGGGTTGCAATGGGCGCCCCAAGTTCAGGTGGCCTCGTTGAACTTCCACCTTCCCCCCAAACCTGACCCCCTTCTTATATTACCTCCCCTGGTTATGTGACCAGGTTGTGTGACCATTATGCCCTCCTCATCCAAGCCAGGAGGTATCATTCCCTGTTAAACTGTGAGCTCCTTGAAGCAGTAATTGGGCTTTACTCGCCTTTATAAGCCCAGTACCCTCTGCCGGACTCAGCGCAGCAAAATGCTCAAAAAATACCTGAATTGAACGAAACTTCATAAAGATGGATGGTCCTTACAACTCCCGAGAGTTGTTATTAAGAACTGTGGAGAATTACAGCCCCCCGTCCTGCCAAAGAAAAAGTGAATGTAGGGGTGCCTGGGTGGCTCAGTTGGTTAAGCATCTGACTTCGGCTCAGGTCATGATGTCAAGGTTCATGAGTTTGAGCCCCGTGTCAGACTCTGTGCTGACAGCTCAGCCTGCTTTGGATTCTGTGTCTCCCTGTCTCTCTGCCCCTCCCCCAATCATGCTCTCTCGCTCACTCTCTCTCTCTCTCTCTCAAAAATAAGTAAACATTAAAAAAAATTTTTTTAAGTGAATGTAGCTTTTTTGTTGATTATTTCTGCCACCAGGTTATAGTGAACTGCCATGAATCTAGAATCCATGTGAGCAAAGCTTTATACTTTTCTAATTTATTTTATATTCTGTGATCTAGATGTATCTGTGTGTTTTCAGCTTTTTCCTTAACACGTTTCTTGCAGCCTGTCCCTCTCCTTCGTGGATGCATTCCTACTACGTACCTTTGGGATGCTATCTTTCATTTCACAACCTGGGAAGTAGATTTTGTAAACATCATTTTAAAATGAGGACGCTGAGGTTCACAGAGAGTAATTACTGACTTTCCCAATATCACACAGAAGTGAGTAGGCTGGAGCGCCTACCCTTTCTTCCCCATGGCCATAGACCTTCTTAATATACTATAGAGGAATAGGGTCTCTGTTCCTTTTACTTGGAAACTTCATAAAGATGCAGTACATTCTTTTCTGTTTATAAAATTGTATACATTTGGGGTGCCTGAGTGGCTCAGTTTGGTTGCATGTCTGACTTGATTTTAGCTCGGGTAGTGATCCCGTGGTCATGAGATCAAGCCCTTGTGTTGGGCTCCACTCTGAGTATAGAGCCTGCTTGGGATTCTCTCTCTCTCTCTCTCTCTCTCTCTCTCTCTCTCTCTCTCTCTCTCTTTCTGTTTCTCTCTCTCTCCCTCTGTCCCTCCCCTGCTCACGCACCCATTCTCTCTTTCTCTCTCAAAAATAAATAAGTAAATTAATTAATTAATAAATAAGTAAATAAATAGTGTATGTGTGCACAGTTTGAGAAATCAAAGTTACCCATAATATCACTGTTCAGAGATATCAATAGTTATATTTTATACATTGTCTTCCAGGTTTCTTTCCTATTTGTAATTATACTTTTTTAATGTTTATTTATTTTTGAGATAGAGACAGAGCATGAGTGGGGAAGGGGCAGAGACAGAGAGAGACACAGAATCCAAAGCAGGCCCCAGGCTCTGAGCTGTCAGCACAGAGCCTGACGTAGTGCTCGAACCCACAAACCGTGAGATCATGACCTGAGCCAAAGTCGGACATTTAACCAACTGAGCCACCAGGCACCCCTGTCTTTATGTTTTTAATATAACACACTATTTTAGTTATTATGCATTTGTTTTAATATCTTATAGGTCAAGTTTACCCTGCCCCCATATTTTTTTCTTTCTTAAAGCTTCTCTTAGCTAGAAAAATATCCCTCATTTTTTTTATAATTTAAAGTTTATTTAACAGTGCAAATAGGGGAGGGGCAGAGAGAGAGGGAGGGAGAGAATCCCAAGCAGGCTTCATGTTGCCAGCGCAGAGCCCGGTGTGGGGCTCGAACCCACAAAACCATGAGATCATGACCTGAGCCAAAACCAAAAATCAGATGCTCAACCAACTGAGCCACCCAGGCGCCCCCCCTAATTTAAAAAAAAAATTTTTTAACGTTTATTTATTTTTGAGACAGAGTGTGAACGGGGGAGGCTCAGAGAGAGAGGGAGACACAGAATCTGAAACAGGCTCCAGGCTCTGAGCTGTCAGCACAGAGCCCAACATGGGGCTCGAGCTCACAGACCTTGAGATCATGACCTGAGCCAAAGTCGGACGTTTAACCGACTGAGCCACCCAGGCGCCCCTCCCCTAATTTTTTTTTTTTTTTTAAATGAGAACTTCTGTAAATCTTCTACTTTGTGGGAAGGGGCTGTTCTGAGTTTCTAGACACAGCAGCAAGAATTCTCTCCATGCAAAAAACATTCCATTTGAAAAAGCCTGGATTGAGGAGGCTTCTCGATAAATGATGGCAAAAATCCATTTAAACTGGGCTTATATCATTTTTAAGAGACCAGTTTCCTTAATGACTATGGAACTGCCAGTTTCTTCCTGATGCCTTCCTTAAGTGGGGAATTAGTGAAGACATCATGATGCAGGATAATGAGACAGGGCGGAGAGAAAATGGGGAAAAAGGCTTCAAAGAATGCAGAAAATATGTTGTTGATTCTCCATAGCTGCAGGAAAGGAGCGCCATCTTTCGGCTGGACTTTAGCCGCAGAAGAGAACTTGACTCCAGGCGGGTGCCCCGTTGTCATCCAAGATGTTCCCCTGGGCGCCTGGGTGCCTCCTTCGGTTGAGTGTCTGACTCCTGATTTCGGCTCAGGTTATGATCTCACGGTTCGTGGGTTTGAGCCCCGCATCAGGCTCTGTGCTGACAGTGTGGAGCCTGCTTGGGATTCTCTCTCTCTCCCTCTTTCTCTGCCCCTAGTGTGCTCTCTCTTTCTCAAAATAAATAAACTTAAAAAAAAAAAACACGAGTTTCCCAAACAAATGTACTTACCCCCGCCTCCTCCCCACTTTTCAGACTGAAAAGATTGGGCCCCGTGGCTGTGGACCGGGAGGTGCTCAGCTCTGACTGCAGCTGCCTCCTCTTCTAGCCCTTCTCTGTGCCCACCTGTGACTTTGAGAACCAGACGCTGTCACACTTTAATACGTCCAGAGCTAGACTACTTGGGCGGCAGACCAATTTCCCAGAAGCCCCACAGCTGGGGGAGTGGAAACCATAAGACCACAGTTAGATATCTTCCTGGGCCAGGGCTAGACCAAGAAGAAACCCCAGTTCCCTCTGGGTGTGGACCCCCCCCCCCCCCAGAGAGTCTGACACCAGACAGACCTCTTCGGGAAGCCCGACCCTGGGTGCATGAGGTTGCCGTCCAGCCCTTCCTTCCTGGTTGGAACACAGGCCGTCCAAGAGGGTTGAACCACCGCAGGCTGTCCCCAGGGATGGTGCAGAATCTTTACCCGACCCCGAGCTACACCGGGGCCATGCGCAGAGACGGGCACGGTGTCCAGCGGCCGAGCCCGTGACGTCACACAGCATGAGCTCGAGGTCCGGTCTGGACGTGGACACATTCTCCTATCCCAGTCCAGCCCTCCTTCCTTGGGGCCTGGCGGCAAATTGGGTTTTGTTGGGGCTGACACACAGCCGTGGGGAGACTCCTGTGGCTAATGGGCCATTGGTTCATGGTGGGGATTAGCAAACGTTGACGGGCCGATGGCGTGGGGTCAGAGGTCACTGTGCAGCCCACACAGTTTTCCGTGCTGGGGACAACGTAGAGCTTGTGCTGGGGGGGTGCCTACGGTCATAGCATGAGGAGGAAGGTAGAGGGCATGAGATCTGCAGTGCAGGGCACGAGGGAGCTTTAAAGAAAGCGATGTCTGTTGAGTCAACCAGAGAAACAAGAATTCATCCACCCGCAGACTAAGAACCCTCCTGCGAAGCCAGGAAAGATACCAACTTGAGAGCTGGTTATGGTTGGGGTTTACAAAAAAAAAAAAAGGAAAGAAAACCCGAAACAATATATTCTTGTTCTCTTTGCGGAGATCATCTTAGGAGACGCGGCATCATAGTGCAGACCGTGAGGTGTGTCTGCAGAGGCTTCTTCTCTTAGTGGACACTTAACTTAGCAGTGAGGACAGGTCCTAAAATAATTTATGAAAACAGCGCCGGAAAGTGCTCCAATTAAGGTTTGTGCTTAGAGAACAGATGAAGAGGTTGGATGAGATTTTCTTAAGAATGAGGACGGGGGCGCCTGGGTGGCGCAGTCGGTTAAGCGTCCGACTTCAGCCAGGTCACGATCTCGCGGTCCGTGAGTTCGAGCCCCGCGTCGGGCTCTGGGCTGATGGCTCAGAGCCTGGAGCCTGTTTCCGATTCTGTGTCTCCCTCTCTCTCTGCCCCTCCCCCGTTCATGCTCTGTCTCTCTCTGTCCCAAAAATAAATAAACGTTGAAAAACAAAAAACAAAAAAAATTTAAAAAAAAAAAAAAAAGAATGAGGACGATAGGTGGCAAGGTATGTGTTGCGGATTCTGCTGGGTTTTCTTGTGTTTATACTGTGGACTGCTCCAGGCCTACTTCAAAGTTCCCGGCAGGCTACAAAGACACCCATGGGCCAGTCGTGTCCGTCCTGATGGGGCAGCCCTCATGGACCCGCCGGAACAGGTTTTACGGTGGGGCACCTGGGTGGCTCAATTGGTTAAGTGTCCACCTCTTGATTTCAGCTCAGGTCATGATCTCAAAGTTTGTGAGTTCGAGCCCTGCATCCGGTCTGTACTGGCTGTGTGGAGCCTGCTTAAGAGCCTCTCTCTCTCTCTCTCTCTCTCTCTCTCTCTCTCTCAAAACAAATAAACATTAAAAAAAAGAACAGATTTTATGGAGATGAGATATTACTGACTCTGTTGAAGCTCCATTGTGAGCCCTCTCTGACTCCAAACCCTTCTCTCCTTGAAATTGGACACATTGTTCCCAGACAGATAATTCACTTTTGCAACTTATATATAACTATATATACACATACACATAGTCACTTTATGTGATGCTTCCAACTCACGTTAATGGCATGATCAGCCCATAGGGTTCTGAAGTTTGTTTTATAGATTAAACATGCTGATAAGGTAGATCTGGCTCATCCGTTTAATATCACTGTGTAATCTTTTAATCTTTTGTGGAATGAATAAACCGCAGTTTACTTAACCATTCTCTCATTGACAGACTCCTCACTTGGTTCACTCCCCTCCAGACAGTTACCTCTTTGTTATTGTCGTTCAGATATTGGAAGCAAACCAGGCCCCAGGGCCTTTGCACTTCCTGTCTCCTCCACCTAGAATGTCTGAAACCTTGTCCATTTTGTCCGTTGCAGGATACGGTGCTCACCCCAGCACCTGGCGTGTGGTGGGTGCTCATGAATGAATTTGTATTTGATGTACGAGCGAGTGAATGAACAAGGAATGAATGAATGAGCCAAGGCTGTTCACAGTTTTTTTTTTTCAGGGAATACCCCTGAGGACACCTGTGAGTGCTTCTCTGGGGAGATTCCAAGAGTGAAACTGCCAGACCATCGGGGACACACGCACCCCTCCTGCGAGCACTTTATAAGGAAGCGTCAGTCTCCTCAAAGACAGAACAGACCGTTAGGGGCCGGGGGAGGAAGTTGGGCGCTTCTGTCTGTGAAGGTGGGGTGCTCATGTTTCTTTCTGATGGGAGGTGGCATTCCGTCCTCCCTCCCGCTGTCGGTCCAGCCTGCAACAGGGCTCCTGACCTGTCTGCCTACCCTGCCCCCCCTCAATGTCACACCCCGCTCTCTTGTCACCCTCTCAGAGTGGGACACCTGACCCTCTTCCTCTACATACACTTCTTTTGAAGCGCCTCGAACTCAGTGAGGACAGCGGTTGAGGTGTGTCAGGGCCGAGCACTTGACTTGGATTTGCCCGTCAGCGGCTCCCTACGCGCTATGGTTGTCGTGCTTATCCCCATTTTACAGGTGAGGAAACGGAGGCAGGGGGAGGTTAAGTGACTTGCCTGAGGTGGGTTGTTGCCGCAACCGGCACATGCTGCATCTTTTGTGTGTCACGTCACCTCTCCGGCTACTTTGCAGAGGGGGCCAAAGCACCAAGAGGCGGAGTGACCTCGCGGGACGGCAGGTGAACCGGAATTCGGACTGTGCTTCCCTTGAATTCGAACAGCTCTTTCCACGGTGCTGTGCTTCCCCGGTGTAACTCGAGGGGCTCACCCAGCCTGTCCTGGGGCCCAGCACTCACTCACTCACTCACTCCTTCGGGAGCTTCATAGTAAGGTGGCCACACCCATGGCCTCGAGCCCTGGGGCACCTTCTTGTCCTGACAGGTCTATGAGGTCTTGGAGGACAAGTCCAGGCATACCCCTGTGCCGTATGGTTAGTCGCATCACCTAAGTAGTTTGTCGTGCCCAGTCTTGTCTTCTGCCTTACCGGTAACATCTCTCATTGCAACATGGGAGCGGAGTAGGAAGGGACGATGGGGTGCCAGAGGAGGGGCTTGTCAGCATCTCCAAGAGCAGGTGCATCTGGGGGGAAACGCTCCTGCCAATAGACAGTGCCATCATCCCCATCAAAGCACATGCCCCACACGGGATCACGCGTTTGCAGCGTTTAGTGAACACGGACGTGGGAGGCCATGCCCCAAAGATGTGTCCACTCACATCAGACTCAGCTGGCGCCGTGGGCCTGCCCTTTCTCTGGGCACCCTGGGCTGAGTTATTTAATTCTCCCTCCAGCCTTGCGAGGTACCATTAGTATCACATTTTCCGGAGGACGAAGTAGCTCCCGGGACCAAAAGTAATCAATTCTGACTATGTTGCATGGCTGAAGTTGAAAGGTTCGCTGCTGACTTTTAAAACTCTTTAGTATTTAAAGAAACGTTCACACTTAAGTTGGTGAAACTACAGCGTGCTGAGAATCGCTGTGCAAACATTCTTAGGGATAACTCGGGATCGTTTACAGAATAAGCCCGGGAAGTCAAGCAGGGTCCCTCTGGACGGTTCCGGGTCGGGAAGCTGTTGGCAAGCCTCGTCCCCAGGAGGGTGGCTCCCACCCCTGCCTACGTCTCCTCTCCTCCACACGTAGTGTCGCATCCACCGGTGGGAATAATCCAGAAGCCAAAGCCTATGTCCGGCCACTCCCGAGATACCTTTGGCTTCCTTTTGATCCCATCTCATGACCTGGCACCCTTTGAGATTAGTCTGGCAGCACTGAGGGGTAGCCGCCTTATCTGTGTGTGACCGCCGATATCCCTGGCACGGTGCCTGCCCCGGGGGGCACGCGAGAAATAGCGAGGGAATTAAAGAATGGGTGAGTGGACAAGTGAAGGAGTCCCCATGCACGCACAGGATTCCATTCTGCCTTCCACTCGAGCAGGATGCCGACACGAGGTCCCTTCCTTCCCGTCCGCTCTTGCCTGCAGTCATGTCCGTTCAGGTGGAGGCTGGAGACCGGACTACCCTGAGGTCTCCAGCCTCCCTGAGACCAGGGAGCCCCCAGGAGCACATTTACCCAGTCCCTGCTGGTGCTGGCATCCTCACAGCCCCCTCCCCACACCCCTCCCCCATAAATCACGTGCGTCCCATGAATTTCCTCTGGGCCCTGAGATTTTAAATAAGTGAGATAAGAGTGCTAATATGAAATGAGGGTCATCCTGACCGAGCCTTGCCTGACTTCCAGGAAAGCTCTCCACGGTAACGCTAAGTCAAAACATAGTCTAAAACACATCACTTTGTCAGAGAAAAGCTTTCTGCTCCCAAATCAGGCTGTGGTTTTGACAGTCATTCTCCAAGGATTCGGTGCCGGCCTCCCACCTCCCAGCAGCCCAGGGCGGTGCCCTGGTCCCACTCCAAGACTTGAGCACACTGGGGCTTCCACTCTAGAGGTCATTAACGCGCTTCTGAACGCCAAAAGTTTGCGTATAACCAGGGAGGACAGAGCTCATCCTTTTGTATACTTGAGGTATGAAGACTCTTGGTTGCCAATAAGGGAAACCAATTCCAAAAGGTGTAAGAGAGGGAAATTACTGGCTCATGTAATAGACGAGTCCAGGGCTTGACCTTGGGCTTGAGGAGATACATGTGTTCGAAGTATAGCAGCAGGATCCTGTCCCTTTCCAACATCAGATCTGCTTCTGTCCAGAAGACCACAAATATCCCCCCAAGTGATGGGCGGGATGGCCGCAGCAGTTCTGGGCTTTCCTTCCTCTGTGGGGCCAGCCCAGCAGAAAGGCAGCACCCCGCCTTCCAAGAGCAGCAGCAAAAACCTCCATCTTGACCTGGGTTCGCTGGTCTGTGTCGTGTGACCACCCACATGCTGACCAGGGCGGTGTTGTGTGTGGGGGGGGGTGGGGAGCGAGGGGAAGGGGCACTAGGTTTTCCAGAACAACTTACCCTCCATTAGGAGGGAAGGGTGAGTGTCCCAAAAGGACAGGGAATGTCCTTTGGTCAAAGGAATGTGGAGCACAGTAACAACCATCCCCCAACAGGACCATTGTGGACCCTCAGCCACATTGCTGAGCCACCGACAGGTCCTTTGTGATGGTCGACGGCTCGGAGAGCAGGGCAGTGCAGCGGGGACGTGGCCTGGAGAACATTTCTAGAGTCACATTCCGTTTGTGCTTTTAAAGCTATCAAATAAATCGTAAGCCCAGATGTTATGGTTTCCAAGGACAAAGTCTTCTGTACTTTTTTTCCTGTCTGCTGTGTTAGTGTTTATTCTGAAAATAGCTGTATGGGTTTTCGATAAAAGTGACAGATGCTAAAATAAATGACAGTTATTCTTTGTAGTAAATTAAAATGCTACAGGAAAATGCACTAAGGAGAGCCAATCTCTCTTCCCTTTGAATGCCCGTGGCGGGCACATCTGCATGGTTGAGCTCCCGTTTTGAATCCCTGATGACGCGCTTTGCTCCTTTGGGCGACACAGTCAATCTTACTACATCTCGACTTAACCATCTATCCCAATGAGACTCGCCCTTGTGGAGCTGTCTTAAGAAATCACCGAGCTGTCTTAAGAAGTCACGTTTCGCCAGGCAACTTACTGCTTGTGTTCTATCATTTAATCCTCAAACCACCTTGCGAGGTGGTTACTGTCATCCCCATCTTATAGACGAAAAAACTGAGGCTTACAGACAGGAATTTGCTCAGCACCCACACAGGTAGCAAATCCCTGGGCCAGTCCCAACCTGCCTCCGCACGCATGGTCTTAACTCCCCGTGCTATGCTCTGTGAATTAAATAAAAGGATTCGAGGAAAGCTTTTGGCCTAAGACGGAACAAGCACTCGCATAACCGTGTCCATTTGTTTTAATAGCAATGATACGAGTGATATCATGCAGTTTTAAATAAAAGGGATGAGACATTTGGTACGTGCTGTTGGATAGCTGCTTTTTCCCCTCAGTGGAGACCAGCCTCTAAATGCCCTCTTGGGGGTCAAACCGGAGTGCGGAGGAGGTGATGCTTGCCTTCCTTCCTGGGCTGCACGTAGGGACCACAGGTGGGCTTTGCACAGGTGTGCTTTCTTTTCAATGTGAGGCCACGTTGAGGATTTTAGAATCTCACGCCCAGGTGAGGAGCAAGCTTTCTGGTACAAACTTTATGAAAGATTGATATCTGTGAGCCCAGTGATTCCTTTTCTAGAATCCACGATCGTGGCTGTGTGAAACCATAGCCGCCAACATACGTGTCACAGAATTGTTGTTAATAGAAAACAAAATGGGGAAACATCCCGCGTCCGAAGATAGGAGATCAGTTACGTAAAGCAGGCTGCATCCAAACCGCGGAGAACCCTGGGACTGCCAAAGGTGCCGTGGGGGAAGACTGTTTAAGGACATTGAACTCAATCAGGAATAGCAAGTGAAAACAGTAAGTTAGCACAGTGTGTGTCCCTCACTCACCGGATTTTATTGAGTGTCCGCTGTGTGCACACGGTGGGTCTAGGCACTTAGGATACAGGAGTGGGAAAAAAAAAAAAACCCTGTTTCCCATGAGCTTATTACGTTCTGTTGGAAAGGAGAAAGAAATCATGACCAATTTAACAATCATTAATTGATGCATCAGCATATTAACTTGTAAGTAACTCTATACAATTATATATAATGACACATGAGGGGCAGAGAAGTACTCTATGGGGAAACGGAGAGAGAAAAGGATACAAGACGTGTTGGTGTGGTCGTGGTGTTCTAGCCAAAGTGGCCAGGCAGGGCCTCACAAGGGGGTGACGTTTGTGCCGAGACTTGAATGAAGTGACAGACTGAGCTCTGAAGGCATCTGCGGGATCGAAGTCATTGTGATCCCATGTTTCTTAAAAGACAGTGTCGGGGTGGGGGTGGGGGGCAGCGCCTGGGTGGCTCAGTCAGTTAAGCGTCGGAGTTCGGCTCAGGTCATGATCTCACGGTTCGTGAGTTCGAGCCCCGTGTCGGGCTCTGTGCTGACAGAGCCTGCTTTGGATTCTGTGTCTCCTCCCCCACTCAGGCTCTGTCTCTCTCTCTCTCTCTCTCTCTCAAAAGATGAATACATGTTAAAAACAAATTAAGAAAAGACAGTGTGCGAATTACATGTACTGGAGGTCCCTCGCATGTGCTCAGGAGCAAGCCCGTCCAGAACTTCTCTTCAGTGAAGTCCTGAGCCTTTTAGGAGGGGTGCCCCTCCACTGCCACCCTCACTGCCTCCTGGGTACTCTTGGTGGCTGCACTGATGCTGCCCCACAGCTTTTGTCGGCTGGGCTTTATCGGAAGGGGGAGGAGCTTCCTCCCTCTTAAACGTGGTCCCTCAGAGCGACACTGGCCCTGGGGCCCCTTCTGCACCAACAGACTTGAGACCGACACTGTCTTCCCCATGTGTGTTGCGTTAGGCGTGCATGCACACACGTGTGCACACACATACACACCCACACATACCACCTGTTCCCGGCGGCTATCATACAATGCCGCAGACTGAGTGACTTCTAAACAACAGGAACGTATGTCTCACAGTCCTGGAGGCCGGGAAGGCCAAGATCAAGGCACGGGCAGACTTGGTGTCTGGCCAGGAGCCGCTTCCCAGCTCATAGACGGCCGGCTTCTCGCTGTGTCCTCACATGGTAGGAGAGGGGACGAAGCGCTCTAGGGTCTCTTTTATAGTGACACCATCCGTTCATGAGGGCCCCACCTCCCAAAGCCCCCCACCCGCAGGTGACATCACATCGGGGATTCGGTTTCAACATAGGACTTTTGTGGGGATATAGACTTTCAGTCCATAACAAACACTTCAGATGTCAAGTTCCCGTGGTAAGACTTTGGGGTGATTTTTTAAAAAAATCTTCTTTTATGTTTTTTTTTTTTGAGAGAGAGAGAGAAAGAGAGATTGAGAGCATGAGCTGGGGAGAGGGTCAGAGGGGGAGGGAGAGAGAGAATCTTGAGCGGGCTCCACGACCAGCACAGAGCCCAACGTGGGGCTCGAGCTCATGACTGTGACATCACGACCTGAGCTGAAATTAAGAGCTGGACACTTAACTGACTGAGCCACCCACCTGACCGAGACGCCCCTTTTGTTTTTATTTTCAGTGCTCTTACGTTAATGCATGTACCTGGTTAAAAAAGAATTCAAGCAATATAAAATGATATGAAAGTTAAAGGATCTCATGCCCCCAGCAACATGCCAAGTCCCAATGCCCCACGCAGTCACCTGTAAACATTCCTTGGGGTTACTGCTAAAATTCTAACTAACGTGTACCATTTCTTGACTCGTCAACTTTAGACTTTCATGCCTGGCCCACGTCCTTGCTACCTCTTTCCCCTCCCCCCAAAGTTTTATTAATACCCGGTGGCCTCTGTCACTTTACATGACACATTTAAACCGTGATGGTTGTCCATATATTCGAGAAGCCGGTCTGGACCCCACTGTGCAAGATGAGGAAGTTAGCCTCTGTGAGCCGTCTGTGTTGTTCCTGCCTCTCTCTGCATCCGGGCTTCCTTTCAGGCCAGCTGATGACTTGGTTTCGCTTTCAGCAAAACATGCAAACGTCTTGACAGGGAGGGCCTTTCACGCTTTGTCTATAAATAGGGTGTGGAAAGTAAAATGGTGTTTTCATGACACATATAAAATTATAATGCATATATTATATATGTAATACAATATATACAATTTGCTACAGACCAGAGTCTTGTCGTGAAGTCCGCGGAGAGAAGGAAATGTGATCCTTGGCCACGAACCCGGGCCACGAGCCGTTTGCTTCGTTAGTTGGCAGAATCGGACGGCCTTGAATGTGCTTCCTGGTTAGACCGTCGCTTTCTAGAGCTGCCGTTTGAGTTTTGTTTTTGTTTTCCCCGGGGCTTCGAATTCTCTTTCTTTATTCTTGTTGCCAAAGGAAAGATGTGCCTCCTTCTTCGGCATCTCTCTACATTCATTTGGCCTCTTAATCATGTGCTTATTGAATGGCCTGTGTGCACTGCCCGCCTTTCATACCAGCTGGGCAGCTGGCACCTGAGACTTCTGCCCATTGGATCCCTGCACTGACTCCCACTTTCTAGAAGGCCGTGATTTCCTCTTTCTTAGATGGTTTTTCACTCTCCCGTGGTTTACTTTAAGAATTTTTTTCCTCCCAGAAAGCACATAAGCTTTCTGAGATCTCGCGTGGCTGAAGATATCTTTATTGGGCCCTCCTCCGATGACAGTTTGAACATAGAATTCTGAGTTCCTGTTAGTTCTTCTCTGGGCTTAGGAAACCCATGCTCCATTGTCTCCTTGCATTCGGTGTTATAGATTTCAAATGTTAATGTCATTCATATTTTTGTTCATTTGCAAAAATGCCCTTTTTTTCTGTCTGGAAGCCTTCAAAGCCTCATCTTTTTGAGGGGCTGAATCTTAGATGTATGTAGGTAGGATTGTCTGCTGTGTTTTGTTTGGTATTTGATTTATTCTGCTTGGCCTTTGGTAGACTCTTAACCTAAATACCTCTGCCTTTCTTAGCTTGGGCCCCTTTCATTCTGTTATATGTCTGATGTTTTTTCTTTCCTCTTCTCCCTTCCTGGAATCCTGTTAGATGCTGAGCCCACTGAATTGATCCTCATGTTCCTTTCTCCGATAAGTCCTATCTTTTTGACTTCTTGCTCTGCATTCTGGAAGATTTCACCGATCATAGGTTCTGTGTCCCAGAAACTATTATTGCCTGATTACTTACTTTTCACACCACGTAGTCTTGTTATATGGATGAGGCACAGTGTCGTTTCAAATCACTGTTATTTATTAGAATGTTTAGAGCGATTTTCATTACCCTAGATTACCTTCATTTCTCTTTTTAAAAGTTCCCTCTTAGTTTCTCTTGGTCTTTCTTTCCCAATCCATTGGATTGTTTCAAATTTCTAGTGATCTCTGGTTGTCTATTCATATTTTTTAACAAAGGACTTGGCTGATTAATAAAGATGACTAACATGGATAGGCTAGTATTCCCAGCAGACCTGTCCTTTGAACAGGGGGTGATGTGCTGACTGACAACTCCAAGTTTGTCGGCCAGGCCCATCTTCAGGTAGATGGACAGGATCTGGTGGGCAGGTGTTGGCGGCAGGGGGGCGGGGGGAGGGTGCTGCTCCTCCAAAGCTGCCCAAGGAAGGTTTCGCTCCCAGGTGTGACCCTTGTATTCAAGCCCTAGTCTTCTTCAAGTAGATTGTCCAATTTTATTACAGGACTGTTTTCGTTTGGGGCCTAAGGACAAAGCATCCCTGGACCAGTCGTCCGTTTGATTAGGAATTGGGATGGAGACCGAGAGGCCTCACTGTCGTGTATGCAGCCATTAGATCAGCTTTCTGAATTCCGTCTCACAGCCAGTGCTGCTCTTGGCACAAGCCAGCTCCAAGTTGGACCCCTCGGTCCAGGAGGCCCAGATCCTGTACCTGTCTGGAGGACAGAATTCTCTCTTACGTTCATGCTATCATCCGCTTTCGATTTTCCAGAAATATGTCAAAATCTCCGGTGTATTGCTCTCACCCCTATTCTTCGTTTGTGCACATTTTTCCCTTTGGGTATCTTCTCCCATCTTACTGGCATCTGGGGAGGAAGAGTAGATACAGATGTGCTTGTTCATCCATTGAATTAGAGGCCTTTATGTTCGTTTCGCTTTTCTGAATTCTCTAAAGTGAGCATGTGTTATTACATTCATAATAAAACAGTAAAAGCTATTCTTGAAATGGAAGGGACTTAGAAATATGTCATCAAGCCAGAAAGAGAAGCATCTTGGGGGCACCTGGGTGGCTCAGTCAGTTAAGCATCCGGCTCTTGGTTTCGGCTCAGGTCATGATCTCACGGTTCGTGACTTTGAGCCCCTCATCAGGCTCTGTGCTGGTGGTGCAAGACCTTGCTTGGGATTCTCTCTCTCCCTCTCTCTATGCCCCTCCCCTGCTCGCTGTCTTGCTCTCTCTCAAAAATAAATAAACTTTAAAAAATTTTAGAAAGAGGGGCGCCCGGGTGGCTCAGTCGGTTGGGCGTCCAGCTTCAGCTCAGGTCACGATCTCATGATGGTGCACAGGCTCTGTGCTGACAGCTCAGAACCTGGAGCCTGCGTTGGATTCCGTGTCTCCTTCGCTCTCTGCCCCTTCCCTGCTCAAGCTCTGTCTCTCAAACATAAATAAACTTTCTTACAAATTTTTTTAAAAATTTAAAAAAAGAGAGAAGCATCTTGTCAGTGTTCTGGACCCACCGTTCCAGCACTGCCCAAGAAACTGCTTTCCCTCCGTGCTCCCAGCTGAATGCATAAGTGGCTGGAGAATCTCGTCTCTCTCGTGCTGAGTGAGAGGTGTCGTCAGTGCAACAGGAGTATCGCATACAAAGCCTGCTATTAAGCAGGTGTATCAGTCAGTGGCTTAAAATGGCCAGCATTTATCCACTTGCTGTTTGGATGGGCTCAGGTGCATGCTTGGTCCGCTGGTCCTTCTTCAGGCCACTCATGCATCTCCAGTCAATTGTTTATTTGTTTAAAGAGAGACTGGCTTTAATAACAGCCAAGGTTTGGAGGAGGGGAGGAAAACGAACAAAGCGGAGGGCTCACAAAGAGACCGCTGGAAACATGCGTTTCTGTGCACAGTAATCGTGTCGGCGCCAGTCCCGGGGGCCCTGGGACTCGGTCACTGTGCCTGGAATCCAAAGCTGTGGCTTCACTGCCAGCCTCCTGGGCTGAGTGCTCGCTGCCCCTGGGGGTGAGACTGGTACTGTGGCTCCGGCTGTGGCTGCAGCTCCCCTGGCCACCCCCGTCCCCCGTCACTGCCACAGGCTGGCCTGTGTCCTCATCACCAGAGTCAGCTCTTTAATCTTCTGAATCCACACCGCTGCCGAGTATCTCTTTGTCCGGGTGGCCTGGACCTCATCCTCGCTGCTGTCCTCCTGGCTGCTGTCACTCTTGTCACTCACCAGGTCCCTGTCACCTTTTCCCACGCTCACCTGTCTGAGATGGGCCGGTCATTGCCTGAGGCGGAAGGGGTGATTTGGGCCAAGTGTCCGTGGGCACCCCGAAGGCCAGCTTGGGCTTGCTCGCGTGGTCACAGGGTGCGGGATCTCCAGGAGCGGCAAGAGAGGTCACCGTAAGGCTCAAGATCTGCAGTGTCACACCCACCCATCTCCGCGGTCCGAACAAGTCACACACGCGCACCAAGCTGCACATCTTGATGGAAGGTGCTGCGGAGTATCACGGCACCTTTGGCCACCCGCCATTTTAATCACTCCGGTTTTTAATTCTGATTTTGTTTTCTAATTCTGTGTTTTCCTCAGGCTTCTGAGGACCCAGTCTCTGGAATGGTTCTACAATAACGTGAAGAGTCGCTTCAAACGCTTCGGCAGTGCTAAGGTCTTGAAGAACCTGTACAGGAAACACCGGCTGGAGAGCGGGGCGTGCTTCGATATTCTAGGTACGTGGGCGGTGCTCTGCTCTGGGAGTCTTTGCGGGGCTGGTGGGATGGAAGGAGGCCGGGCTGGGAGGCCCCCGACACCGGCCACACTCCACTGGGACCAAGAAGTTGCTTAACTATCTGGCCCCAATGAGGATCAGAAGTAGGAGGCTAAATACCAAAGATTCTGTTAAGTTTGAGTTACCCCGTGCCAGCACCCCCACTGGGCTGTCGGGTGTGCTGAGAAGACCAAAGTGTTGGGGCCCCTGGGTGGCTCTGTCAGTTAAGTGTCCGACTCTTGATTTCGGCTCAGGTCGTGATCTCACAGTTGGTGAGTTCGAGCCCTGAGTCGGGCTCTGTGCCCAAAGCATGGAGCCTGCTTGGGATTCTCTCTCTCTCTCTCTCTCTCTCTCTCTCTCTCTCTCTCTCTCTCTTTTCTGCCCCTCTCCCCCTTCAAAATAATAAATAAATTAACATTTAAAAAAGAAGACCAAAGTATTTCTGCGTGTTGTGGACATATTAATTCTAGATCCCTAGAAATCAAAGATTCTGGATCGTCTCCCCCTAACGATTAAAACGTCAGAAAGTCCTCTTTGTTTGATCACATAGACCAGTCTGTACTCTGAGGGATGCCCTCCACTCCCCTGCGCTCCTACTCCAAAATTCTACTCACACCAGTTCCAGAACTTGATGTGTTGGGAGAGTCAGGAAAGTACGGGCTTCTCTCCCAGGAAGGCTGAAGGACTAATTCTACCTTCGCTGTTTTTATACAGTTAAGACAACCAATGTCATTAGAAGGAGAAATTATATTCTTCAGTTCTATTACGCCAGCGAGTAGAAAGAAATCGTTGTCAGAATATGAAGAGCGTATCCTCCAAAAAAAAGGCTGGGGTTTGTTGTTGTTTTTTTTTTTCCTTCCATCTAAAGGCAGATTTTTTTCCAACACTTTGCTGACACAGGTAAATGCTTTTTATCCACGAGAAAGAGGGAAGGAAAAAAGATCTCATCCGTCTCATTCTGGAGCTTTTTCGCCGTCACTATTTTATGTTGTTGTATTTTCAATAAAGTCTGTGGCCATGTCTTATCTAAAAATATGCCAGCCACTGAGACGAGGGAGGAAAGCATTAAAGGACGCATTAAACACAGAGAATCATTAGGGCCTTTTGTGGTGGTTGCTAGACTCTATCTTTCAAACCGTTCAGGAAGCCTAAGCTCAGAGAGCAGTGCTGAAGGTTTCCACAGATTATTTTTACCTTCGCTTTGCTGGTTTTTCGAAAAACCTTTTCTCCAGGAATGGAGGCCGAAAAGGAAATAAAGCCTGAGAGGAATCCTGTTAACAGTCGTGTTTCAACCCAGAGAGATACCTCAGGAAGCTTCCAGAATATTATTGGCTCACTTGACTGCGTCTCATCCTTTCTTTTCTCTCACATACGCCCCCAGGTCTGCTTGGTGTACCCCTGTACCAGTCACCAAATTCAGACCTCCACCGCCTACTGCAAGACGAGGGGAAAAGCAAACATGCGGAGAATCCCCCAGAACAGACCACAAGTCTGCTCTCCTCCCCTCTCTCCCTCAGGCCCCAAGGGTGGCTCAGGCAGACATGCGTCCCAAGCGGGCCGGCTCAGGGCTTTGAAACTTTCACGCGTCACTTTGTGAGGAAAACCATCCACTGGGGGTAGCTGTCTGCCACCATAGAGGCAGATCTGGGTTCTGGGCCTTCCGGGATTCACCACTTCCTTCATCCGGGCCTTCAGGGAATGCTTTACACGCCTCTCTCCTGCTCAACCCTGTGAAGCAATAGCTTCATCACCTCTGTGTCCCCAAAGTGTGGCTCAACCCCGGCACATCTTCTGTCCTCAGCGTGGCACTCGCTTAATCTCGAAAGCATTTTGTGGGCACCAAGACGCTTCGCTGAAGCATTCCAGTCAGTTGCTTTCGTGATTCGGGGCGCCATTTAAACTAAGATTTCTGTTTAACGGAAGCGAAGACCAGGGGACAAGAAACAGTTTGTGAGATCATGTTCAAAGCTGATAAGCTGCGATCATGAAACAATGGGATTTATTCTACACACCGCCTAGAAAATTCACTCACGCCTCAAGTAGGGGGAGATCCCCCAGGGCACGCGTGGCCTCCCGGTTACGCCAAATGACTGGGGCGCTCTCACAATGAGCTCCCACCTATCACCCAGCACCCTTGCATTGTTGTTACCTGTCTTCCTCAATCCCAACCGTACGTACTCAGTCCAGAATCACCTTCCAGTGACAGGGTCATCTTCCACGCTCAGCCACGTACTTCCGAATCTGTGGAGGTGAGCCCAGTACAGATACTTTGTAAAGCTCCATGGGGTATGTTAAGGCACAGCCGAGATGGAGAGCCCCAGAGAGCACCTGACCACAATTTGTGAAGCAGCATTCTTTTTTTTTTTTTAATGTTTCTATTTATTTTTGAGACAGAGAGAGACAGAGCATGAGCAGGGGAGGGGCTAGAGAGAGAGGGAGGCACAGAATCCGAAGCAGGCTCCGGGCTCTGAGCTGTCAGCATGGAGCCTGATGCAGGGCTCGAACTCATGGACCGTGAGATCATGACCTGAGCTGAAGTCGGACGCTCAACCGACTGAGCCACCCAGGCGGCCCTATGCAGCAAGCATTCTAAATAAGATGGGCCCATTTCAGCTCCAGCAAAGGGTACTCGTTTTCAGAATCGTGATGGTCAGAACATAACATGCAATATCTATGGCACGCAAGGCATGTGCTCTGCTCCAGAACTCTCGGGGTGGAGCTCCTTGTACCTGTGAAACCTCTCCACCCCCAGGACCAGCGTAGTTGGCCTGAGCACCCTCAGTCCATTGAAAATTCATTGAGTTCGTAGAATCTTATGGGTCAGCCACCAGGTGCCCACCCTGCACCCACGTCCGTCCTTCCGGCCGTCCCAAGCTAGGCTTACTCTTCCCACAGCCCGTATCAGGTGACCGGGATAGGCCAGGCCTACAAGGAGACCCATTGGTTCCATCAGATAGATCTAAGAGGTATTCATTCCTTTAATAAACATGCAGCAAACGTGTATTGAACACCTACTGTGTGCCCACCTGGTTTGAGTGACAAGACAGACAAGACCCTACCATCCCAGAGCCAGCAGGCCAGTTGGAGAGGTCAGATCATAAGTAAATAAATTTTTTAAAAATATAGTGTCCAGTGGTAACGAGTGCTCACCTGATTCATCCGATAGATTGAGCATGACATTTTTAATGGTTACCCTAGAGAGAAGCGGCACTATGTGAAATGATAAATGTAGTCGTTATTAATGTACTTAATCTCTAGACAGTTGGATAAATAACATACGCGTTTATTGGATAAATACACGTTTATTGGATAAATACGCGTTTATGGGATAAATAAAATGGGAGAAATAAACCCTGCCTTTTTATTCATGAACACTGTATATCTATTTTGGATGTGATTCCTGTAAAGGTCTATAACATCCTTCATCTGGGATTTGACTGACAAACGAGGTCTTTTGAAAATGCTGAGCCGTGTGAAATCAGAGGTTCCTGCAACTCACGAAAGATAGGATGACCTGGTGTGACTGCCACATCAGTGCTTTCCAGAACAGTTCAGCCGCTTTCTGCCATTCCTAAATAACACTGAAAGATCCCACCTGTGAATTTAAAGGGACACGGGGGGGAGATGCTGTACTAGAAGGTTCAAAATCATGCGGAGCAAGAGCTCGCCCTCTGGGCAGCTCATTCTCCCCAAGATATTTCTAGATCTTCTCTCTGCTCATTCCCCCCTCCACCCTCCCCCATTCTCTCGGCAGATGACCGCACCTTCTCCTTCACAGGGCAGGTAGTATGCACCCCTACACTGGATCCTGTCACCTTCCAGGAAGGTCTCAAGGTCATGCATCCCTTCCTTCTTGCTAAGCCAGCCTCTCTCTTAACTGGTTCCTTCCTATTGATCTGTAAACATGCCCGGGTCTCTCTGTTTCCCAGACCATTCCTGGTCTGCACATTCCCCCACTTGCCACCCTGCCTCAGTGCTCTTCCCAGTAGGTGGCGGAGACCCTCAGCCGAGAGCACGCTGCACTCAGGGCTTCCACTCCCTGCCTTTCCTCACTGCCCCCACCAAGCCGTTCTCCCGATGGCAGCCAGAGTGCACTTGGACGTGCAAATCTGACCAGATCACCTCCATGGAAGCTTCACTGGCTATTCATGTGGCTGTTGGAATAAAGATCAAAAAATAAAGATACGGTCACCATGCCCTGTGTGGTCTGGGTCTCCAAGCCCAGCCACACTGCCTCCTGTTTCGGTCCTCAGATGCACCTGCTACCCCCACCGCCTTCCCTGTGCACGCTGTTTGCCCGCCTCCCCACCACCCCTCTGCCTGGTGACTCACTGTCCCTGTTAGACACGTCCACCATACTATGAAGCACCCAGTCAGGGCACTTAACGTATCTATAATTTTACATTGACTTACATAAATCTTTGATGAATTCTTTCCCACTAGACTATCCAATTGGTCAGGGCAACAAGGATTTCTGGCTTTGCTCACCAGTATACCCTAACACCCAGCCCAGAGCCAGGCACCTAGTTAGTAGGTGCTTGTGGACTCTTGGCTGGATGGATGAATGAATACTGGCTGTAGCCACGCCACAGTGAAATAGTTGCACTAAGATCTATAGCTTAGGGTCTGCAGAGATGACATCTTAAAGCCTTACATCGTAAGTGAAGACACTGAGGCCCAGAAAGACAAAGCCACATCCTCAGGGTCACAGAGCTAGAATAAATGGACTTCATATATATTATGAAAGGCTGGGCAAAAAACACAAACACGGAGAATGATATATGGTCAGACTGAGTCGCCATGTCAGGCTACCCACTAATGGCTTGTTTCGTGAAGGTAGCCGGCTACTAAACCTGCCTCAAATACCTATAGCATTTACCCCTGGATTTCCCACATGGGAGCCCCCCTAACAGCCATCCAAGAAAGCACAGGGTGTATTATAAGCACTGGAGGCCCGTTGCTTAGTTTGACATAGCATTACTGGCATTTGCCCCGTTTTGAGCTAAGGCACATAGACCCATATTTATTTTCTGGGTTCCATCAGTGTTCCCACCAACATCCAATCCAATCCATTTTTCATGAGCCACCCACTGTTAGGTGCTATCTTGGGTACCAAGGATATAATATCCAGTGACTTTAAAAGAGTCCCATCATCCCCATCTTCAGAGATCTCATTTGGTGAATGAACACATATCATAAAAATCCCCAACTTGGAAAAGGGCTTTAAAAAGGGCTTAGCCAACTGCTCTGCCCGGCCTGGATTAAGATTAGGATTGTGTGTTCGATTCAAAGAAGACCCGAGGAGAGGCAGCGGGCCTTCAAAGATCAGATGCCAGGGGTTGACCTTGGCTATCTCTGGGCTTGTTCCACGTGGACTCCCTTCTACAGAAGAGAAGGGTGATAGTTAAATCATTAGCTAAAGGCAGCTGTGTGGGTCCGTGCCACAGACCGCAGCTAAAGACCAAACCCACAGGGTCTCATCACCGTCACGAGCTCTTGAGATTTCTCTTTCTTCTAGTAAGGAAGCCGAGTGTCAGAGAGGTTAAGTCACAGACTCAAGGTCACATGGCTAGTAATTTGCAGGTCCAGGAATCAACCTTTCATGTCTCTGACTTCGATCTGTTGTCCTGTTTTTGACTCCACGCTGCCTCCAAAGAAGGTACCGGAAGAAAGCTAGGGGAGGCAGCAACATAACACCACGAATCAGTGTGAGAAGAAAAGGGTGACTGGTCCAAAACTGTAGCATGATTATAAAACCCAGTGGTTCCCTAAACCTGTTTGCAAAGCTGACTTAATCAGAGTGGGTACGGGTGACCTGCCAGCTCTGTGACCGTGCACCTGTGCTCCCTGGGGACCTGTGATAATCCTATTCTCTGTCCCGCTTTCTCCCTCCCTATAGGAGGAAGCTTTTTCGAGGCAAACCTGGAGAATGAAGGAAGTGTGTCAGGCAGTGATTCAACATTTTATAGACAGTCTGAAGGTGAGTTTGCCTAAGACTTTATAGCTAACGGGAAGTTGGAGGGCTAGGAACACCTTCAGACCCCATCAGGGTCTCCCGGTTGCACTGTAACCACTGGACACAACTACTTGTGGCTGTGTGTGAGTCTCCACGGGCATTCTTGTTGTTCCCACTTGTGTGACTCCATCGTCAAAATTGGTGAGTATACACAAGGCGTGGCCTAAAGAAACGCATTTGCTACCCCACCCTTGGGTACCTCACATCACCTGGTGAGTCAGAGCTCCAATACCATCTTTCGGACTTGGAATATAATAATGAATACACCCACGTAGCTCATATTAAAATATTCTTGCAGGGATGCCTGGGTGGCTTCGTAAGTTGAACGTCTAACTCTCGGTTTTGGCTCAGGTCATGATCTCACAGTCCGTGAGCTCGAGCCCCGCATCCGGCTCTGTGCTGACAATGCGGAACCTGCTTGGGATTCTCTCTCTCTCCCTCTCTCTCTCTCTCTCTCTGCTTCTCTCTCTCTCAAAATAAATAGATAAACATTTAAAAATAATAATAAAATAAAAATATTCTTATAAAGAATGTGTCATTTCCTGATTCACTTCTCCTTTTTTTATACCAATATAATAGTCCCCTTAGAGCACAAGTTAAAAGCCACAAACTTCCGGTTTCAAATAAAACCTTCTCCACTATGTCACTTCCTTCTCCTGAGTGCTGGACCTTGAGAGCCTCCTGAGTCCCCGGCTTCTGGCGCCCTACAGCTGCTCTCCGTTCTCTCCTTTGGGTGCCTTCCCAGGAAGGTCCCATCCTCCTCCATCCTTGCTCCCTGGAACCCCTCCACGGGGTACCTTACACCCCTGTGCCCCCCATGCACCTCCATTCACTGCCGAGGCTGAAATGCCCGGCACTCATTTCAGCCCAGAGATCTAAACTCACATTTCCAAAGCTTGATTATTAAGCCCTGTAAATCCTACAGTGATCTGAACCTCAGCCCATCCTAATCAAGGTCCTCAGCCGCCTAGCTCCACCGGCAAGAGTCCCCTTTCCCTCAGCCCCCCTCCCTGCTACTTCGCCCCAGCCACTCAAGTTCCTGTCAGCTCTGTTTCCAATTCTGTCCTTCAGTTTCTATCCTGATATTCTGACATCCATGGCCTGAGCACCTCCTGCCCACAATTCCCTGGTATTGATGTTGCCTTCAGTGACCGTTCATATCCACCAGGGTCCTCCAGAGAAGCAGAACCAGTGGGACACACACACACACACACACACACACACACAGATTTATTTTATTTTATTTTATTTTATTTTATTTTATTTTATTTTATTTTATTTTATTTTATTTTATTTTAGGGACTTGGCTCACACACAGTTGTGGGGCCTGGTAAGCCTGAAGTCTACAGTGTAGGTCAGTAGGTGGGAGACTCAGACAGAAGTCCATGCTTCAGTCTTGAGACAGGCTTTCTTCTCTCGGAAACCTCAGTTGGTACCCTTAAGGCCTTTGCTCTCAACAGCTTGGATGACGCCGACCCACGTTACCTAAAGGGCAATGCCCTTCGCTTCAGGCCAACTACTGTAGATGCTAACCACATCCACAAAATACCTTCATAACCCCAGTTTGATTAAATAACTGGGTACAGTAGCCTAGCCAGGTTGATGCCTAAAACTGACCATCCCGTTGTCTGCTGGCCTTCTGAGCCTAGGTCAGTCTGCCTCTGGCTTCTTCTCCTTCGTCTACACCCCCCAACAGTCTTTCCCTCTGTGGCACCGACCTGAACCTTCACTTTCAAGCTAAACCATGTTCAGTGCTCCATTTCCTCCTCCTCTGGAAGTCATGACCGCAGCATCCAGAGCCTTTGGGTTATGGCTCCAGGCTCGTACTTGCGCGGGACCTGTGGAGCTGGGTAATGATCCCCACCACCCGGTAGCCTGGGAAGCACACAAGACCATGGACTTGGTTTGTCTCTCAAGGCATCATGGGGCCCCTCACAGAACCAGCAAGAGCTTACAAGCACTTCTTCTGTGACAAATATATTGGCTAGTATCTTGAAGAAGAGACATGGGAAATCCAGTGTCCTCCAGGGAGTACTGGGTGTCATGACAACCTCAATTTTGTAGCCTGTTCGTATGGAGACATTAGGGAAAATACATGTTCAGTCGAGCACCCTGAGGTGCGCAGAGCCTCGACCTGGGTCGCCCCGATCCGGGTGTCTTGTATCATCATAGTCAGCTTACAATGGACCCGTCAGCCGGCTGGATCGCTCTGAGCTTGACCGGCTTGGCTTTAGAGATTTACTCATATCTGCCAGATGCCAATCTGGGTCCACGTTTTTGTCTTTAGGAGCCTAAGAAGTTTGAATTAAGTTTTTTTGATTGATTAATGAGTGAGTTGATGTATTTACACCTAGTCTCGCTCTACAAAGGATTTGAGGCAGCTTTCAGGAGGTTTGCATGTGTTAAATAATGCATGAGGAGGAGATTATAAATGGAAACAGGAAGTTGAAATCCGGGCAAAGAAGACATAGGCACGCAGCCCTTGCAGACCTGTGTTCTTGTGCCTGGTGTGAGTCAGGTTTCCGGGCTGAACTAAGGGAGGGATGATAGAAATTCACACTTTCAAGTAAGAAGGAGAAATCTAGCTTCTGGGGAAGCAGAACTCTTCCAATCACTTAGATCCAAAAAGAATTTGGTTGGGGCACCCAAGTGGCTCAGTTGGTTGAGGGTCTGACTCTTGATTTAGTGTCAGGTCAACCCCCCAGGGTTCCAGGACCAAGCCCTACATTGGACTCCATGCTGAATGTGGAACCTGCTTGAGATTCTCTCTCTCCCTCTCTCTCTCTCTCTCTCCCTCTCTCTTTCTCTCTCTCTCTTTCTCTCTCTCCAAAATAAAAAAAAAATTAAAGAATTTTGTCACCTTCAAAAGTCCTTTGACATGGGGACATCTCTATCCACCTGTTGCCATTTGCAAACAATATGCCATTTGCAAAAAATACGCTTGCTAAAAATAACGATAGCATTAGACTTTAAATCACGTTAGCTTGTATTTGTCTTGCTTTTGCGGTTAAAATCGAGGGCTTTGGAGACAGTCTGGATCCCAACTTCATCTCTCTTCCTGTCTCCCTGAGTTACCTTGGCCAAGTTGCTTGACCTCTCTGTGCTTCAGTTCTCTTGTCTGTCAGATGGCACCTACTCAGTGGATTCTTGTAGAGATTGACTGTGGCCATGGATGTGACACTCAGTCTGGGGCCAACAGGTGGTTGAGCTCGGTGAACTTGGTCAGAGTTGTTAGTGATAGACTTGGTTTAGAAGAACCAGTATTTCCTTACATGGAG
Source organism: Felis catus (assembly GCF_018350175.1). Taxonomy (NCBI): domain Eukaryota; kingdom Metazoa; phylum Chordata; class Mammalia; order Carnivora; family Felidae; genus Felis; species Felis catus. The sequence continues at coordinate 150,589,182 of NC_058376.1, read as the reverse complement.
TCCTTCTGTGAAGTTATCCATAAGCCACTCTGTGTGTCGGGAGCCATGCTCAGTGTTAGGGCACAAGAGGGACCGTGTGATCCAGTCGTGCTCTCTGAGAATGACCTGTGCGGGGAGGGACAGTCTTTCTGGCCCCACGGGAAGGAACTGCAGAACCTCAGATGGACATCCAGCCAAGGTGGGTGGACAGAAGGGATCTGGACAGGAGGATTTTCAGAGGAGGAACCCTTGGGCCAAGGCTTGGAGTCCCCAGAAACCAGCTCAGTTACAGAGCAGGGACCAGAGGAAGGAAGCCCAAGATATGGGGATCAGAAAGGGAGAGATAATAACTCTGCAGCGATTCTGTTGTGGCTGGAGTCGCGGGTGAGTGGGAACCACAAGGGGCCGGGGTGAACAGTGGGGAACTTATCACCGGGCCCCTGCAAGACTTAAACAGAAGCAGTAAAGGGGAACCATCATTTTACCTGTCTTTCCCTTTCCGAAAGTGGTCTGTCTTCTGTTTCCTGTCTAGGACACAGCATGATGGACACATTGGCTGTCGCCCTGCGGGTGGCTGAAGAGGCCATCGAGGAGGCAATTTCCAAAGCAGAAGCCTATGGGGACAGTCTGGTACGACGCCCTTCTCCTCCCTGGGGGGAGGTGCGGGTCAAGGTCCTGGCCGCCAGGACAAAGTATAGGTTGTCAGCAAACCGGCCTCATGGTGTCTGTCCTTGACTGGGGCCGGGCCCACCCTCCCTCTGCCTCTGTGGTCAGAACTCCCAAGAAAGTGATTGCCGGGTCCCCCGACCCACCCACAGCATGCGCCCCTTCTCTTCCCTTCCTCCGCAGGACAAGCAGAATGAGGCCAGTTACCTGCGGGACCACAAGGAGGAGCTGACGGACGAACTGGCCACGACCATCCTGCAGAAGGTAGGTAGACCCTGGCCTCCCGCACTGCAGTTCGTCACCCTGGCCCAGACCAGGGCCTCTGGCCGGCTGAGGCGCACCTTGTTGCCTTGGGCGCCGTTTCTGTGCCTTGTCACTCTCCCCTCTTGTGCTCTGGGGGCCAGTGCAAAAGGATTTGCATTGCCCGGCAAAACGTAAGCAGAGGGGTCGAATATGGTTGCCTTTGTGGATGGAGCTAGTGGGTGGGGAGCCAGGAACTCAGCACGGAGCAGGTTACTCACTGTCTTCCTGTTCCCTGGAGTGTGCCTCCCACGAGTGTGTGTGTGCGTGCATGCGCATGTGTGTGTATACGTGTGTCCTCTTCTCACACCTCTCAAATAGTCTCTTGCTGAAGAAAAGTTGCAGTCACCCCCTGCTACCTCTATGCCCTAAACTGTCCCTTACATGGTGTGTCAGTTAATTACTGTTGAGAAGCCAGCCACCCCAAAACTCTGTGCCTCTGAGCAGGATTATTTCTGTGTTCCACAGGCAATTCTCTGACGCCACAGGGGTGTTCTTCAATTCAATTCAGTTCAATTCAATTCAATTCAATTCAGTTCAATTCAATTCAGTTCCATTCAATTCTGACACTGTCTACTCAGAGTTGGCACAGACCTCACAAGCCAAGGACTCAGCCCCACTAGAGTGCCCCCACTCCAGATACCAGTGAAGTTTCAGGTACGCCCAAGTTACTGCACTCCTGTCCAGCCTACTACACATTTAGGGATTCCCATGACTGCCCTCGGGTCGGATGATTTTCATAAAACTCAGCAAAGCGCTGTACTTCCAATTACTGGTTTATCATAAAGGAGACAAATGAACAGCCAGATGAAGAGATACGGAGGGTAACAAGGCCTGTGTAGGAGGGGTGTGCAGACCTCCATGCCCTCTCCGCCCGCCACACTCACTCCCAGCACATCAGTGGATGCACCAGTCAGGTGCATAGAGTTCCTCCCTCGCCCCGAGGGAGGCTGAAGGTGGGGCTGAAAGTCCCATGGTTCACATGGTTGGCTTTTCTGGCCACCAGCCTCCATCTGTACAGTGGTGTGGCTCATCACCTCATTAGCCTAACGACGACGCTCCAAGCTTTGTGCCAGGAACCAGGGTCAAAGGCCACACATACGTTTCATCATACCGCAGTCTCTTTCTCACGCGTGCATCTGCAGTGACCCCATCTCGAGCTATGGGTGGGGATCTAGTCCGTGCAATGTGTTCATTCTGGGGCCAGACTGAAGGCACGTCAGCTACTCACAGCCAGGACAGAAGCAGAGGAGAGCAAGAGGAAGCAGTGGTGTGGACGAGGGCCCAGGCTCCGCCCTGACACCTGTCACTACCCACTCCCTCCTCACCCGTCATTGGCCAAAGCCAGGCGCACAGTCAGCCACAGCCAGGGTGGGAAGTATATTCTCCCTGTCCTGGGAGGGATGAGGAGTCACACAACAAAGGACTGCATGCGGGGAGCGATGAGCACATTCGGTCGTCCCTTTTGGTCACAAAATCCATGTCCCTTTTGCCGTGCACACTCACTCCACCCAGAGACCCCCCAAGCGTCTCATCCCACCCACAGCTCGAAGTACGTTCAACCCAGATTCAGCTGCTTCGAAGCTGGAGACCTACGAACCAAGCAAACAAGTCACGGGTCGAACACACCCTGTGGGGGCACAGACGGCTGGTACGGGACTCGGGAGATGGGGGTACGCCTCCCTCCGGCCCTGGTCTGCCCGAGGGCGTGGCACATCAGTTCATCACTCCCCCTGGCTCTCGGCCTCCCGCTTTCTCATCCTGTCTGGTCTACAAAGACATCGAAGGATACACTCAGATCAGTGGCTCAGCCGTTTTCTTAGCTGCTTCCTGCCTACAAGAGGTTGGGAGCCCAGACACCAGTGTATAAACGGACTCATTATATCCAAATGGCTGTGCCCCACGTAGGAAGCAGTACAGACGAGCAGACGCCTTCCCGGACGGCTCTTGGTACCTGCCCGCTTCACAGACTCTGCCAGCGCTTCCTAAAACCAGGATTTATAGCCAGAGACTCTGGGTTTGAGATGCAGCTCCAGTATTCAAGAGCTCTATGGCCTTAACTGATAACTTAACCTCGCCGAGCCCGTTTCCTCATCCGTAACATGGGAAGAGTTATAGAACATAGCCCTGAGAGTTATTTCGATGATTAAATGAGGTAGACCATACACAGTGCCTGAAACAGCCTGGCACGTGCTGGCCCTTAATAAGTAGAAGTTGTCAGCATCACGAAAGGATTATTTATAAACCGCAAAGTACTGTAGAATGTTTAGGGCTGTAGTTGTGTCGTTTTTACCCTAAGGCAGATCTGGAACAGGCTGGTATTCTGTTGAAACTAAGCCCTTAAATGTGGCTAAAAGAAAGTGGCTAAAAAAAATCCCAGAGGTGGCCCCAGTTGCTCCACCCAGCACCCAAAGGCCTTGCCAGTAACTTGCCCCCTTGTGTCACCCACTTCCTCCCCAGATCATAAGAAAACAGAAGAACAAAGGCGAGCAGCAAATGGGAGAAGAGCCAGAGTGGTCACAGCCCCAGAGCTGCAGTGCAGAGGCCGCTGACGAGGGGACCGCAGCCCCCCCGGGAGGCCCCCGAGCTCCCTCCACCCTCTGGGTGAGTCCCAGGCCCCCCCTCCCATGCAGATGTCCTGCATCAGGCACAGGTCAGAGCCGTTGTCCCCATGGACGTGGGGCTGCCACGCCCAACCATCTGTAGTTGACTGGTGTGCCAAGGGTTCCTGAAGGGGGGACGGGGTGAGGAACAGAGAAAGTGTCGGGGGGGGGGGGCCTGGGAGGGGACAGAGGGAGGAAACACAGTCGGGCTCCTAAGGAATATGGAGGCGGGTTTTTACGCAGAGACCAATTGAGGAAGAACAAAGGTGTCAGTAAGCATACTTCTTCTGGAAAGAGTTGTACTGGCCCTGTGAAAAGAACACCTGTATGAGGGCCACGTGCGTCCTTACAACTTCCGCCCCTTGCCTTAGTGGGCCTGAGAGGTGACCGTGAGAAAATTGCCACCAAAGTGGCCACGGCCACATCTGGACACGGCTGGGAAGTCGGGAAGGAAGGGGCTTTGGCCTTTCTGCCTGTCACCTTGAAATTAAGCCAAAGGCCGAATCACAAAGCACGGTGGCCTTCCTGGGACCCAAGGGTCTGGGCCTGCTGATGTCTCTGGGGGAGCCACCAAGCCTGTAAAATCCTTCACTGGTTTAAGCGGCCCCACGAGGGACACGGGGGCTGCTGGGAAGGACGGAGGCTAAGGCTGCGGAGCCAGGCCTTCCGGGTGGAGATTCAGCCCGAAACACAGGGACTGGTTGGCAGGGCTCATGTTCTAGAAGCTGTCGGCGCCCACGGACCTGGCAGGGGGAAGGGACGGGGCAGCACACAGGCGCTGTGCCGAACTGGGCAGTCGGACGTGGGAAGAGCGATGCCAAGCCTGTGCCCTGCCCCTCCTTGGGGTCAAAGGTCGAGAAAAGGGCGTGCACACCAGCTGCGTGGTTGGCGTGCAACTCCGGAAGTGATGCTCCGTGGCCTCACCAGCCACCAGATGCATGGGGGGTGACGAGAGGCACCTTGATGGCTTTGTCAGAGCTTTAACGTCATTGATTTATTGGCAGAACTTCTCTTCCCTTGCCAACATGCTGTCAGCTTGACTGCTGTTCGTTGTGTGTGCTCCTCCACAAAATAAGTAGGAGACCCGATCCCGGCCCTCCGGGACTCAATAACCTGGTTGGCAAAGCAGGGCCGGGATACGAGTCAGTCCATGGTGATAGGCACTCGGTTGAAAGGTTGAGACCAGAGATGGATTTGGGGTTCAGAGAAGGGAGAGGCACACGACCTTCAAATAGCCTGTCATTCAGATGTTTTGCTAAGTGATCCCTGCCCTCACGGGCTCAGGCTGCATGCACAGCATCACCCTGCTTTCCGGGGGTCTTTCTGAAGGGGGTCTTTCCAAAGCATCAGGTTTGGGGGTCTCCAGGAGGTGCAGATCTCCACAGCACCCCAGACCTGGCCGCGAGCTGAGGGGTCAGAGGCAAGCCCAGGGGGCTTGGGCGCTCTGCCTCTGGCACTTCTGGGCATGAGAGTCTGGAGTTGCCCTTAACCGTGACCTTGAGCAGCTGTGTAGTAACTGTCTGTACAATAGGGATAATAAGAGAAATACAAGGGGACAAACTCTAGTCATTGTCGTCAAGAGGAGCCAAGAAGACGGCAGGAACAGAGTACTGAGGCAGGTGAAAGCTTGGCTAGGGGGCTGGTCAGGGAAAGCCCTTCCTAGGAGGTCACCTGAGACTAAGGTTTGAGAGACTTGGGAGCAGTGAGAGGAAGAGCATTCCCACAGAAGGAACAGCATGCACGGAGGCTCAGAGCAGGAAGGAACTTAATGTGTTCAAGGAATAGACTAGAACAGTAACTAAATGAGACGTGGCTACTGGCCACTTTGCATGGAGATGGCATTCCCCGAATGATAGCTATTATCACCTTATTTCTACATTTCAGAACTGAGGCCACAGTATCATCAAGGGACCTCTGCGAGTTGTGAGCTGAACCCGCCGTGCTTTGGTCAGCTAGGGCAGCAGCTTTCAGTGGGTCATTGATCAGCCTGCTCCAACTCACAGTCCCCCCACCCGGTTCTCCCCCAGCCCAGCCCCTGCCTCGTGTCCTCCCGGGTGCCCTCTCCCCACCCCTCCCCCTGCAGCCAGAAGGCATCATCTTGCTTCTCTGCCGCTGTCTCAGCTCACCCACTGGATGCCTCTGGCCACTCACTGCATGTTGGGCCATCCTGTTTTTTCTTCATGGGAGGCCGGAAGCTCCCCTCCCCCACCCTGACCCTGTGCTGCTTCCCCAGGGCAGGGGAGAGACTCACTCCCCGGAAACACACTCCTCCAACGCTCCCTGGTCACGTCAGTTGCCCGCAGCTCTGCACAGTAACTAACGGATGCAGACAGACTTGGGAGTCATCATAGGAAATGTAACTAATAAATAGCAGTAATTGAGGGATTGTCGGACATCTGTAGGAATAGCATATGGCCAATAGTTTTCCCTAACGTAGGCTTTAAACTCACAGGGTGTTCCCACGTATTATTTCATTCGATTCACGCAAGAGCACCCGTTATAACCCCCATTTTACAGGGCGGTAAACTGAGGCCCACCTAGTCTGAGCCACTGGAATGAAGTTGGGGGAGGAGGCAGGACCAGAATCGAGGTCTCCTGGCTCCGAGCGTTTCCTCTGCTCTGCCCTGCCCCCGTCTCCTGGCTCATTGGATATGAACTGCCTGTTTCCCCGCCAGGTGTTCCGGGGGACCCCCCGTGTCCACAGCGCAGCCTAGAAATGATATTCCTGTCCCCTCACAGAGACTGGAGACACTCTGCGTGTCACCAGACACGTGGGACGGTGGGTGCTGGAATGAGCCAGAACGCAGCGGCCCCACCTTTCCACAGCGGGGCCGGAAAGTGCTTCACGCACACCCCCCGGTCAAGCGCTGGCCGAAAGCAGCCCTGAAGCTTCCCGGGGGGACCCCCTGCGCAGCCCCTCGGCCGGCTGGAGAGACGCTAGTCCAGCTGGGACGCAGGCACGCGGCGGGCACAGGTCAGAGTCGCACGGGACTCCCGTTGCTACGTCAAAGCTTCTCAGGGGTCCTTTTCTCACCAGAAAGTCTGTCTTGCCCAACGCCTGACCTCTGCACAGCACAATTGTCATTTGGGCTCCCACATCAAGGCAGACAAAGCTGACGCATTTCTTACTCACTTTTCCTGAGGCAAATGGCAGAGTATGATTTGTTTCCAGATTTCAACATAGACCAAGGCCTAATGGAAGTCTCTCGGATCAAGTACCTCTTGAATTTCTTTGATGCAGTGCTTTGCGAGCTGTGTCCACCTGACCCAGGGTTTGCATCCACCTGTGGGAGAGGGGGTGGGAGGGGGTCCTTGAGGCTGTAGTTAGGGAACACCCCATAAAGGACATTGTTACACCTTCTTGCATAACACTTTAACCACCCAGGTCATAGGGCTTGGCAGGAGTGTGGGCACCTTACCGAGGGGATAAGATCATGAGCTGGCTGCTATCACTGACAATTTCATCTTTAATTTTGATGGGGGGTTTTAAAATTATTTTTAGTGTTTTATTTATTTTTGTGAGAGAGAGAGAGAGACAGAGTGCAAGAGGGGAAGAGGCAGAAAGCGAGGGAAACACAGAATCCGAAGCAGGCTCCAGGCTCCGAGCTGCCAGCCCGGAGCCCGACGCGGGGCTCGAACTCACGAACTGTGAGATCATGACTGAAGCGGAAGTTGGACGCTTCAGCGACTGAGCCACCCAGGTGCCCCATGAATTTTGACGTTTGATCAAAGAAGTCCTCTGCTGGCCTCTCCCTGTGAGTTGTGCCCATACTGTGATCTGCAATATGTAAACAGCATATTTTTGTCAACAACATCAGGCAGAGAGACATGAATGCTTCGTCTTTCTCCAACCACATTGTACTCATGGGAGCAGCCCCAAACAGAGCAGCCTGAATCTGGAAGTGAAGGGAAATCCAGCACGCAGCCGGGTCCCTGGCACAGCCTGTTCCACGTAGCGGCCACTAGCATGAGCCCCCGGTTGTCACTGGTCACGTATGTTCTGGCGTTGGGCCAGCTCAGCATCAGGCACGTGGCAGGGGTTTCTTGGATACAGGGCCGTGGCCACCTGATGGCAGGATGTTGATCTGTGGAGACTCAGTCATGGCCCGGACTTGAGCGCTTCCCCTCTGGCTTCCGGGATACCCGTGAAGGAAGGAGAACATGTGGATTAAGGTCTCGGCAAAACGCTGTGATCCACACCCTCGCGAACAACCATTTGTAGCTCCTGGTTTGGTTTAAAGACAGCAGTGTGATTAGAGCTTTGCAAAAACGTCTGGAAGGAGAGCCTGTGCCTTACCCAGCCCTCGGTGATAAGAACCCTTCGAGTCTTGAGTAGCTGGCTGTTCGGAAAGGCATGAGCCAAGTGCTGGCTGTGCGGGGACAGAGAAGCCTGCATCCCTCCTCTGCCTGAGTTGCCGTCTCATTTGGCTGCAACCACATTAACAAACTAACAGGACAAGCTGGCCGGCCGAGGCCCCCAAGAGGGCCTGCAGGAAAGGGCAGGGCCCCTTCCGGCGCCCCTGACCCACCACTTTCCACCATGTTTCATGCCTTCCTCCCTCTGTCCCTGTCTCTGGCCTGTTGCCTTCCTCTCTTGCCTTCAGACTTCCATGTGACGCTACAGCTGGGGCTTAACCCCTGGATAGACCGCAGCCTGACTTCCCTTGGTCAGGACCCCAAGCCCTTTCCCTCTGACCGGCACCGTGGCAGGGCCAGCCTGCAGCCTCAGGCGGTGACACACCCAGGGGACGAGGGTCAGCTTCTCCAAATGCTTGCCCTTGAGGGCTAAGCTGGTGCTTTCTGCCGGCCCCTGGCCTGCACTTGGCCCCACTCCCCTGCCGTGAAAGAGTCTGTGCCAGCACCACATCTGGAGTGAGAGCCTAAGGGGGACTTACCCTGGCCAAGGCCACCACATTGCACAGCCATTCACCTAGAACCCGGGCCGAGTGGCACCCCCTGGGTTGTGCAGCCTGGTGACTGCTGATGAGGCCGTGTGGGGAGGGGACAGCAGCGCATATGGGTCAAGGAGCAGGCACTCCGTTTGCCCACCTCAGGGCTCTCTTACCCCTCACCATGAGGCAGAGATGCACGTATTATTGAACCCATTTTATAGATAAGTAAACCGAGGCTAACGCTTTACCATAAACTGCCTGAGGTCCCACAGCCTGTGATTGGTGGGGCTGGGAGATGAACACCTTTCTCCTGTTCCAAAGCCTTTGATCTAGCTTCTTCCTCTATAGAATGAGATCAGCAGACTCAGTGGCCTCCAAGTCCTGGGGCTGTGCTCTCCAATACGGTGGCCACAAGACCCAAGTGACCGTTGAAATTTAAATTAGTTAAAATGAAACAAAGCTTAAAACCCAGTTCTTCTGTCACACTGGCCACATTTCCAGTGCTCAGCAGCACCTCTGGCTGGCGGCTACAATATTGGGCAGCCCAGATGCAGAACATTTCCATCACTCCAGAAAGTGTTATTGCACAGCATTGGTCCAGGGTTTTAGAAAAAGAGGAAGTGATAAACAGAGGAAGAGATAACCAGAGGAAGTGATAAACAGGAAGAGATAAACAGAGGAGGTGATAAACAGAGGAGGTGATAAACAGGAAGTGATAAACAGAGGAAGAGATAAACAGAGGAAGTGATAAATAGGAAGAGATAAACAGAGGAGGTGATAGACAGAGGAGGTGATAAACAGGAAGTGATAAACAGGAAATGATAAACAGGGAGTGGTAAACGGAGGAAGTGATAAACAGGAAGAGATAAACAGAGGAAGTGATAAACAGAGGAGGTGATAAACAGGAAGTGATAAACAGAGGAAGAGATAAACAGAGGAGGTGATAAACAGAGGAAGTGATAAACAGGAAGAGATAAATAGATGAAGTGATAAACGGAGCGCATAAATGCAGAACTATGCCTGATCCCTGGCCAGAGCCCGGACATGAAGCAGCGGGCCAAGTCTGGGTTCTTGGGGACTTCGTGGAAGTTGGTCGTCCCCACCTCCCCACCTGCTGTTCCCGCCCTGGATGCTCATCTGCGTCACCCGCCAGAGCCCCACTCCAGCGGTTCTGACTCATGGGGTCTGGAGTGGAGCCTGGGCCTCAGTGTACTTGACCCAGATCTGCCCAGGTGAGGCCAACAGGCTTAAGGACAGCCTCTTTCTATCCCAGGAGGACTCCCTGACCTCCGGACCGTGGACGGCCCTGACCGTCCGCGTGGCCTCAGTGCCCCATTGACCTGGCCCCCGCTGGCTCAGGGAATAACTATGCAGAATCCCAGACAGTGCAGGCCCTGTGACTTTCGCTGATCTGCAAACACACTGAGCCCATCCCCAGGCAGACAGGAGCTCTCGTCCCTTCTCTTGAAAAAAGTTGACTGTGATTTTCTCTTTTTAATTTCCTCCCTTATTGTGTCAGGAGGGGGGGTCAGTGCCACCCAGCTTTCCAAGCCTTAAGGTGCAATATCCTAAAACTGCAGGGGTTGTAATTCATTTAAGGCCTGTCTCTTTGGGCGTGTATATACACAAAATTGCTTTAGTAATAATTTGATGATCCTACCGATAATAACGATGGCAACAGCAGGCGCCAGACTCTTAGGATGTGCCCGGTGACCAAGAGGCACCTCTCTGTCCCTTCTCTGTTCCTCCCTATTCTTCTCAGCCTTTCCTCTTGTGTTTCGGTCCCTTCCTCCCTCATATTTGCTCTCTCCTTTGAGGGACTCCAGTATAGACCTAAAGTATTTTCTCATTCGTTATGATTCCCAGATTGAATTTAGTATCTATGCCTGACCCTAAAACTCCAAAGCAAAAGCTTGGTCTCAGTTGTTATTCATACAGGCGCCGCTGTTGATCCCTTGGCCCCCAACGCCTGATACTAAAAACATTCTCTCCCTGTGGCACGGCCTCCTTGAGAGCAAAGGCCACTGGGGAGCCATGGTCAGGGCCTCAGGGAGCCTGCCCCCCCCCCCCCCCCGTTGATAGCCTTAGCCACCATCGCAACAGCATACCCTTCCAAGGGCTGTGGGCAGCACATGATGCAAAGGAAGCTGTAACAGAGGTAACTCGTGGTCGTGCTGCGTGTTTCGCCCAGAGCAGCAGAGCCAGCTGGTTCAAGTGGCAAATCCCGCCAGGCCGGAGCATATTAGCCAGGAGCTCACTGTTCCAGGCTTCCGGCACAGGCTCCACACAGCATGGAATAGCATCAGCCTGGAACCAGACAGACCCGAGCTCAGGCCCTGCCTCTGCCCCCTGACCAACGATGCGCTTGGGCAAATTAGTCCACCCCGGCCTCAGTTTCCTCGTGTTTTGTTTCCTCGTTGTCCGGGCTAGGTGGCAGAGCTTAATAAACACTCTTGTTTTGACTGATATTCATCGAGTGCTTTTGAGGTGCCAGGCCTGACACTGATCCCTTTACCTGAGGAAACTGAGGCGTAGAACAGCTGAGGTTCCACCCAGGATCCCACATAGCAGGAGGAGAAGCTGGCACGGACCCGCTGCCTAACATGCCCCACTAGTTAGTGCCTGAAGAGTTGAGGCAGGCCTGTTTCCAAGCTCAGGTTCCCAAGTTCATCCCTGCGAGGCTTTGCTGGCTTTGCTGGCCTCATATTCCTGGACCGTCGATTCCACCAACCATTCTGGGCCCTCCTTGCAATGCACGTGCAGATGCTAACTCAGGTCAGCCCTTCCTGACATCACCAGCCCTGTTTCTTCCATGGACACTAGGGTGGGTAAGAGAAAGGAAAGGAAAGAGAAGCAGAGGTCGTGGGTAGGAACGAAAGAGTGGGCACCAAGGTCCAGCCAGGGTAATGAGCAAGTAAATGACCCAAGTAATCCCATCACTTCCCAGGAGCCATAGAGGTTGAACTAACTGGTGAGTAAAAGCATTGTCGTGGCGCCATCTGCTGGACCATGTGCTTATTGCAATGAATTTGTGGCAAAACCAGATACGGGTCTCAGAACTGGGGTTTTTGCACCCTGGCTGGAGACCTGGCCAGCAGCGTCCTGAGACCTGTAGAAGCCAGATCTTGGGGTCTTCCGCGACTGTCAGGATATAGTTCTCTTCTAGTGTGAAAGAGCAGCTTGCCTGAAATAGATTATAAAAGTCTGGTGTCCCCAACTCTCATGAAGAACACAGATTCCATCTTCCATGTTGGACCCAAAGGCCCTTTTCATTTCTTGGGTTTGGCTTTTGTAGGTGGGGGAGCATTTTTGAACCATAGAAATGGACCCAAGCCACCTCTTAAAGACGCATACGGACATACATAAAATACCATGCGAACCACCGTAAAATGCAACATTAAATATCATTTTTGTCATGATGTAAACATATATTCAGTGGTTTATAGTTGAGAAGCTTGCAAATATAAAAAAGGAAGAGAAGGGCATATAAAATTGCTCATTGTGTCCCTGGCGATAGATCATCAGCTCCTTTAGTGCCAGACCTCCGTCTTACATCCTGTAAATTCAGTCACAGACGTGTAACCAACCATCACATCCAAAAGACCATCCCTGCCTTCAAGGAGCTCACAATCTTTGGCAGAACTGACATGTCGTAATAATGACTGTATCAGAGTATGGAAAGATCTGCGCGATGACACAGAAGGGCAGTCTTCTTGCCAGACCTTGGAGGCATGAGTGGTAAGGGGTGTAGGCCCTGAATACACAGGAGTTTGCCATAGAAGGGTTTGGTCCTTCATTTTTTTTTTTACTGTTTATGTTTGAGAGAGAGAGGAAAGCACAAATAGGGGAGGGGCAGAGAGAGAGGGAGACTGAGGGTCTGAAGCGGGCCCTGCACTGAGAGCAGAGAGCCCGACGTGGGGCTCGAACCCACAAACTGTGAGATCACGACCTGAGCCGAAGTCAGACACTCAGCCCGCTGAGCCACCCGGGTGCCCCTGTCCTTCATTTCTGGGAACTTCACTGGACCATCAGCCTTGATCTCTGTTCTCTCTGGTAGCTGATCATCATCTGTTAAGGATCTAGCAAAATCATAGATGGCTCCCTGACTACCCATCTCCATGAAAACCTTGGTTGTTGTCAAGCGTCAGAACTGTTGACGCATTTACTGCGTGCAGGACAAGGCTACGTTTCCACATCTCCCAGGGAATTCAGTCATCTGGCCAAGGTGTCGTAGCAGAGGCCGTGGTAGAGCCCGGGTACGACTGAGTCCTGACCTGGCTCCAACCACCGCAGGGCCCTGCTCACCACTCTTCCCAACATGCTCTCCTTTCTCTCCTATTCTTAGCACCTGTGGTGGAGGGTGGACCTTACCAAGAGCAGCGTTTCTCCCTGGAAGGGAAGGCAAGGGGGGCTGTTGGCGCTGAGGTCTGCCAGCAGGGGGAGACAGACTGCGCAGGGGCCGGCATTAGAGCTCAGTGCCTTGTTTCCCGTGGGAGTCACAGAGGCTTGGAGTGGCTTTGTCCTTTCCCTCCTCACTTGATCAACACGAAAAGAGCAAAATCAATCACCAGGGAGGGATAATCCCTTGATGAAATGACAAAGGGAAAAATTGGCCTCTTTCTGTTTGATGAAACTCTTTAAATAGAGAACAAACTGGGGGTGGGGGTGGGGGAGGGGGAAACGGGTGACGGGCATTGAGGAGGGCACTTGCTGGGTTGAGCACTGGGTGTTGTAGGTAAGCGATGAACCACGGGAATCTACCCCCGAGACCAAAAGCACACCGTATACGGTGTGTGTTAGCTAACTTGACGATAAATTATATATATAATAATTAATTTATATATATTAATTAATATATATGATATGTACAATTAATATATAATAATAAATTAATGTATGTAATTAATATATAATACATACATATAATTCTTTGCAACATTTGTAACATATATATGTTTGTGTATATGTCGTAACATTCAAACGTGTTTCCCCCTCACCACTTCTTAGGTAGCAGTGCCTTTTCCCTGCTGGGTGGGAACATGTTGCAATAGTTGTAGCTTTGTGGACGGCCACACTTGGCTTACTTAGCCGTCGTAGCATTTTCATGGTGCTAGATCTATCTGAGCTGCAGGAACTCTCGGGTTTGGAGGTCTTCAGGGGGAGGGTGCTTTCCTTTTCCGGCACAGTTGGCCTCAGAAGTGTTGCTGCATAAAAGGAGCCTTAACGACACAGGCTCCGTCGGAGGCCGCTGCGTCTCTGACACTTTCCGGAAGGCCTGGCCAGCTTGCGGTGCAGCAAACAGGGCACACCGTTCCTGTGGTTCTACAGCATTACGCACTGGTTCGCAGCTTTTAAGGCTCAGCACAGGAAAAGCCGTCCCGCCTTCTCCACGTCGTAGCGTCCGCCAGAAAGCGCAAGGCTTTCCTCCCGGTGACGCTCGCTCAGCTCACCCTTTTCCCCTCTTGTCTCTCCTCAGCGATCCCAGTCTGCGTTCTCACTCACCAGAGAAGATGCCCCGAGGACCCCTTCGCTGGAGGCTATGTCAAGGCCGCCCAGGGGCCAGGACCAGCCACCGAGGGAGGAGGCAGCCTTGCCCATCTGGAAGAGCGTGGACGGGCTGGACGACACAAGTAACTGTTTTAAGCAGCATCTGGTTGGTCTGTGGGTCTCCGAAGTGCTGTCTGGGGGCTTCTTGGCTGTTGAGTGGCCCCCCCTCCATCAGCCCGAGTCGGTGTGTGCCCCCTGGGGGCCGCTGAGCCACCAAGTCACGAGGCCTCTAGCCCGGTACACGCTTGTAATGCGGTCGTGTTCCCCACTGGGCAGGTTCCTGCTGAGACCCACGGGCCAGCGGGGGGCTCCTGGGCCAGTGCGCTACGGTCCTTGGCTGCACGGTCTCACTCCAGCCTCCTGTTCCACGTGGGCCAGGAGAATATGTCTCAGGCAGGCCAAAAAGGCTAATCCCACCTGGCAGGGCATTTCAGCGTTCAGAAGGATTTGGGTCCCAGCGTGGGTTGGTTTGAAGAGTGTCCTTTTTAAAACCCGACATACTAGTTGGGGTAGCACTCTCTACTGTCCCAAAGGAACCAAACATTTAGGCGGCTCAACACAGTAGTTTAATTTCTCACCACACACCGGTGCAGTGCCTTGAACGGGCCTTCAGAGGCCAGAGGCGACTCCTGCCTTGTGGCTCTGCTGTGCCCTGTGGCCTCTGACTCTTCCACCTTCACCTCGGGTCCTTCACCTTGGCCAGCAGTTAGAGGAAGAGAGAATGGAGAAGTCAGTGCTCCTGCTCCCTACCCGCCTCAGCAGGGAAATGGCCCAATGGCCCTCACCACTTTCACTCCCAGACCGCAGGCCAGGACCGGTCACACAGCCCCACGTTGATGCAGAGGGCCTGGCAGACACAGTCCTGGCGTTGCAAACACATTCCGGCCACACAGCTGGGCCGGGAGAGGGGCTTTCGTGGCCAGCTGTCATCCCCGCCACACCTGAGGATGGCATGCTCCCCATTCTTCCTGCTCCTGCTTCCGGAAGGCCCTGTCTCTGCATAGAGCCCTTGAACTCACCTCTCCAGAGACCCGACATCCACAACACACGGTCCCTCGTAAACCTGTCAAGTCACGTAACCCTTCCCAATGAGGAGGCTCGAAGTGGCCTGTCGCTTTCCCAGAGTCGCACCTCAGGAGGCCGTGAGGGGGTTGGAACCACGTGGGTAACGGCCGAGGGCCATGGAGTGGCCTGGCCAGGCCACCTCGGTCTCCCGGGCCCGTGACTGACTGTCCACGTCAAGATGCTCACGCCACCCTGGCCCAGGCCTGTTCTTTCCTCACCTAGATACACGTAATGAGAGCTAGGACCACTGTCCTCACAGGAAGAAACCACAAAAGGGTTCTCAGCT
This sequence comes from Felis catus, assembly GCF_018350175.1. Lineage (NCBI taxonomy): Eukaryota > Metazoa > Chordata > Mammalia > Carnivora > Felidae > Felis > Felis catus. The sequence goes on along the minus strand of NC_058376.1, from coordinate 150,573,844 downwards.
CCCAGTGTATGTCAGCTCTGCCCTCCCCTTTTCTCAACAACACCACAAAACCTCGCAGCAAAACATTCGTCTTAGAAATATGCTTTTAAAGATGGTGCTGTCATTGCTGCTCTCTAAGGGAAAAGACTGAACTAACAGCTATTGAAGCAAATTCCGATGTTCCATGTTCTCCCAGGGCAAAGAATGGCCAATGCACTGTTTACTACAGTCGTTCTAAAACTTTTTTCCAAACGGGTCACTTCCATGCGTCCCATGTAGTAGAACCCATCGGGAGAACCTGCAGGGATTCGGTGAAACTCATGAAACGGTCTTTCTTTATGTATATGGTTTGGGGCTTTGTTTTGTAATTGGCATTCTTCCATTTAAATTTTTTTTTTTTAATGTTTATTTTTGAGAGGGAGAGAGACGGAGTGTGAGCGAGGGAGGGGCAGAGAGAGAGAGAGAGAGACAGGGAGACAGAATCTGAAGCAGGCTCCAGGCCTGGAGCTGTCAGCCCAGAGCCTGACGCGGGGCTCGAACTCACAAACTGAAGTCGGATGCTCAACCGACTGAGCCACCCAGGCGCCCCACATTCTTCCATTTTAAATGAGCTTTACTTTCCCTTCCTCCTGCTGTTCATTCATTCAGATTCTTTCTTTTTTTCTCTCGTTAGCTCCCACCAGAGACTGAAAGTCCCCACAGAGGAGGGACTCTAAAAGTTCCACAAGGCATATGAGGATGTCATATAATAGATCGTCAATAAACAATAATAACTAACTTTTAAAAATGCTCTACGACGTACAGGGTTCATCTGCAGGCACTATTTTATTCATTCCTCCAGGGTCATTATCTTGTGAGGGGAGGTGAGGGTGAACGAGTTTGAGATCCCACAGCTAGTGTGCCCAAACCCAAACATCGTGGCCCCAGCTTGCGGGCTCTTTCAACTACTGCATGATAATAAGTGCGTCCCAACTTCATAAAAGCAAACCAATAAACAACAGCAGTGACAAAGAGCCTTTCAGAATCCATGCTTAACACACTGATACATTTAGAAGAGATTAGAAAAACGTCTGACAAACACTCCAATTCATGAAATAGTTCCCTGCTGAATTATGAGCATTCCAAATAAATTTGGAAAGGATTTTAATTTTCAAAATGTGATTTTTTTAACCTAATTTTCTGTAAAATAAAGCACCCATATTATAATTCACCAGTTGTATATAAACAAAATTTAGGGGTGCCCGGGTAGCTCTGTCAGTTAAGCGTCCGACTTCAGCTCAGGGCATGATCTCATGGTTCATGAGTTCAAGCCCCGTGTGGGGCTTTGTGCTGACAGCTTGGAGCCTGGAGCCTGCTTCGGATTCTGTGTCTCCCTCTCTCTCTGCCCCTCCTCTGCTCATGCTCTCTCTCTCTCTCTCTCTCTGTCTCAAAAATAAACATTAAAAATTTTTTAATATATATATAATTTAGTTCAACAATATCACACACAAAATATTTCATACTCAAAATCTCCATACATCCCTCGGGATGGAGATTTAAAATTACAAACATATAAAGCCCTTGTGCAGAAAACTGCAGGGTGTTTTGAGGATTGCTTGGCCTTGACATGCTAAGGTCTCCAGGCCAACCCCAGAGGTGCTAAGGGATGTCTGATATGTTTAGCAGGAAGCAGATTATACCCAGGGCCCTTGCCCCATGTCAGCGGAGCAGAAATGGAGACCAGCGGAGACCCAGAGGTGGAGAGCATCTTAGGTTAATGTCCACTGGGCTATTTTTAGCACTTCTGTGTATGCCTCAGGGGAAAGGTCGCTTCCAGAGCCTGCTAATTCACGGTCAGGGTCAGCCGTAGAGACGCTGTGGGCTGAGTAAACCAAAGCAGATCCACTTGGGGCCTTGGCAGTGCCGACCGCAGTCCGTGGATGTCTCCCAAAACACATCTTCCCCTTACAGACCTTGGCTGCGTGCACAGCATGTGCTCGGTGCTGGGACATTGCAGTCAGGGGACAGCGCCTGCTCTTGAGCTGTTGTCTGCACTGTCGTGAAAGAGGATGTGGAGAGAGGAGAGAACGGAGGGACGCAGGGTCCCCGGTGCATATTCCCGGAGGACTGAGAGCATGCGGTATTGGAGCCCAGGCGCAGCCTTGAGCTGTTCCAGCCAGGAAGCTAGACAGCGAGGTTTCCATCGGGTCGGGCATTCAGGGAGCTGGCTCTGTTTTTGCGGAGATAGAAGTCGGTCAACTTCTAGCTTCCGCAGAGGCCCGTGGTAGATGGGACCGTAAAAGGTGGAAGAGAGGAGCCAGCAGTGGCTGAATCCCTGCCCGCCCTGGGGTGGGTGTTGAAGGCAGATGCGTGACCGCAGAGAAAACACAGTCCGCCCTGGAGCCAGGCAGGAGCGGCCTTCTCAGGGCCTTTCTCTTTTTGGCTTCCTCCCACGGCCCCAGACAGCCTCGCATCGAGAGTTGGGCCTCATCCCTGCAGCCTGTGGGTGTCCGTGTTCACTAACAAGTAGTCTTTACCAGCCCAGGACAGGTTCCAGAAATGCTCAGGGACTGGAGGTAGAGCGGCAAAGAAGACCCAAGCTGTGGTCAGGGTGGCGGCGGGCCAGGGGTGATGGGGGTGGATGGCCAAGGAAGTAAGCTGTAGTGTAGTTTAAGGGTTTAAAAGTGAAAGCTTCCTGGAAGAGCCCAGAGAGCAGAGGGGCCAGTCTGCCCAGGAAGCAGCCGGTGAGTTGGACCCCCAAAGACCACCCAGAAGGCAGACAGGGTGACCGATTGTAAGGCCCCAGGGCCACAGCTCTCCCCTCGGAGTGAACGCTCCCCGCGGCCAAGGCGGAGTCTGCTTTGCATCGTGGGGGTGTCTCTGTTGGCAGACTGTAATGTGAAGACTTGAGGACCTGTGGTTTATTTGGAGGTGAGCCCAGGAGACACAGAGAGGGGAGGGGACAGGAGACAGGAAGGGAAGGCAGGCAAGTGACTCATTAAACAGGATGGCGGTTCGTCCCCACTGGGGAACTCTTAAGAGCCAGCATAGAATACTGTCCTCTGCAACAGGCAGAGGAGTGGGGAGACTTATCCCACCGGCTTTCCCTGTCATTCGTTGAGGGCTGCGTCCAGGGGGCTGGGATCGCCCCCCGCCCCTGGGGCAGCCCAGCAGTCTCTGGTAAACAGAGCACACCTCAGGCAAAGAATCACAAGTGCTGGCAGTTGGGAGCCCAGAGGATATATATACCCTGAAATGATCCACAACGTCTGCTGCAGAGAAAATCAATATTGCCATTCATAGCCTCACTGAGAGAGAGCCCGGGCATTTCTGGAGAAACCCAGGTGGGCTCTTTGGTCCCTGCCTTCCACGCCAGCTGACTGATGCTATTGGGATGTGGCATTGGGAAAATGCCAGCAAAATAGAGACCCTTTTTCCCAGAAGAAGACCTCCATTACCACCACGGCAGGTGGAGCCCATAACAGGTAAATGATAATAACACCCTCACTGGCCTCTCTTCTGAATGTTTCCATGGCCAATGAGGGCAGTGTTGCTGTGGTCCAGAATAGCAACTATGGGGTAGATGGATACATGTACACATGTATGGAGTTTGTGGTGCTGCCCTGTGACGTCAGATAAAAATAATGATAGTATAAGCCCATTCAACAGGTAGAAGATAAAAAAGGCTGAGGGGTAGCAGATAGTATGATCGATGCTTTACACAGGTTGTCTCGTAATAATCCTCTGACCGCCACGGAAGGCACGCTGTCTCCATTTTCAGGTCAGGGAACTGGCACAGGAGGTACTCTCTGACCAAGGTCGCCTGCCAGGAATCCCAGTAACTGGGGCTCAGCCCTGGATCTGCCTGAACCCACAGTCCCTGTTCTTCACCCTGCCCTAAAGCAGCCCAGGTATGGGCGAGGGGAAGAGTGCTATTATGACCGTCCCCTGCTCTGAACAGGCACATGTAACACCCTTGATGGGTGTCCTCTCATTTAAACCCCACACCCAACCGGGGGGGGGGGTATTAGCTGTACCAAGGCTGAGAGGCTCTCAGAGCTTTCTGCCCAGGCCCCCTGACTCCACAGCGTCTGCTCTCCCCTCTGCACAAGCTGGATGTGGGGCAGAGCAGGCTGGAGAGGTCAGAGATGCAGCCCCAGCCGCGGGGGCCTTGTCCTGGGGGGGGGGGGGGAGAGGGCGCGGTCATGCGCGTGATCCGTGGGAACACGGATGGGGTCATGGAATGGGCCCGACAGGCTATCACACCAGGAGGACTCGGGGAAGGAGGAGGCCACATCTGGGCAGGGGGAGAAGCAAGTGCTCTAGGAAAAGGGGGGCCTAGGACGCGAGGCCTTTGAGGGGTCCCCAGAGCCCTGCCACATGGAGATGTGCGGAGGGACCCCAAAGATAGCGGAACCAGCCAGAGAAAGGCAGGACCCAGGCCCTCAGGCTTCCGGGAGGGCTGTACTCCAATCAGCCGCCACCGGGCTCAGAATGTAGAAGGCCTGTGTTCTGACTCCCGGCGAAAAAAGGGAACTCAGGTGTCCTGCCAGCCTGGGCGGCTAAATTAGAACCGGGTCTCTGAGCTGAGAAGAACGTCCAGCCAACATCTGAATGCCCTTCAGGCTGTGGTTCTAAAGCAGGGTCCTGGCCAGGGCAGTCCTCCGTGGACAACACCGTGAAATACTGATAACCTTCATTTCGTTACATGAGACAGTAATCATCTAATGGGTAAAAACGAATCTGTGTTTGAAGTGGCATGTGACGGGACTCCGCCCCCATGTCCCAGCACAGCAGCGCTGTGGCCCTGTAGGCCTCAAGCCCAGGAGCTGGTGTCCACACACAAGTCAGTCCCCAAAGCCCCAGGATCCTCATCACCCGACCTCCAGGGGGTCCTGTAAGGCTCCTCATAAAGGAAACAGCTTCCCCAGGCACATGGGCAGGACACGTCGTCCTTTTAGGCTTCGGCAAAAATAAGGCAAGGCAACTTTCACCCCCTGGCGTGCAGATCAACCCTCGGGGCCCCAGTCAGCAGCCATCACAGATGCTCTGAGCAAAACTGAGCCTAGCTGAGGGCCACTCCAGACCATGACCCTGAACTGAGGACCTCTCCAGCCTCACAGCTGACCAAGGGTTTCCACAGCACAGGCTATAAGGCAGGGCTGCTTTGGCCTTGGGTAGAGAGGCCCCTCATCCCGACTCGGCCCGTTATGGGCTCTGGGACCTTTGACAAGTTACGTAGCCTTGCCTACCTTTGTTCCCCCATCTGCAAGGTAGGATTGGGGATACCAACTGCTTTCTCCCTCAGATCCTCTTCAGAATGGGGCACGTGCCCTGAGTTGAAGAGAAACGTACGTGCGGAACAGGAACAAACCCTCACTCCTCCACGACCCACACAGAGCACTTCTGGGGCCAGATGTGTGGGGTTTTTCCATATCAACCAACTCGCTGACCACAGCCGGGTATCCTGCAATTCCATGCTGACCCTGTCTCCCTGGAGTGAGCCCCAGATCCCGCAGCCAAGGGCTCAGGACTGTGCGACTTCGGATACCAATCGCAAGTCCCAAGCTGTCACTCGCATTTTGACCAGCCAGCTATGCTCAGGGTTCCCACGACCTCCTCCCGAGGTGCAGTAGTTTGCTGGAACGGCTCAGCTCACAGAACTCGGGGAAGTACTTATGTCCGTAATAAAGGACACAGATGAACAAGCAGATGAAGACGTACGTAGGGTGAGGCCCTGGAGGGTCCTGAGCACCGAGGAGCTGGGGTGTGCCACTCTCTAGGCACATGGACGTGCCGACCAGGAAGCTCTCAGAACCCCCTACTTCGGGGACTTTTATGGAGGCCTCATTCTGTAGGCACAATCAATTATCAACTCATTTTCCAGCCCTTCTTCCTTCTCTGGAGTGTGGGGGTGGGGCCGACAGCCCTAAGTTTCTGCTCGTGGCTTGGCCTTTCTGGTGGCCAGTCCCATCCTGGAGTCCCCCAGAGTCGCCTCCTTAGCATAAAAGATGCTCCCAGAACCCAGGAAATTCCAAGGGATTTAATCTAGGAGCCCTGTGTCAGGAACTGGGGTCAGAGACCAAATGTTAGCAGGAACCTGGACAGAGTCTGGAGTGTGTGTGTGTGTGTGTGTGTGTGCGTGTGTGTGTGTGCGTGCCTATATCTTCTTTCACACATGCCGTCTCACAGGGCTGTGTTTGGTGGGATCTGTCCAAGTGCCAAGGGCAAGCAGGGTGTGTTAACCTCGAGGGAGGCCAGGGAGGGCGATGGAATCCTCTCCCATCCAACCAGGGGAAACCATGGCCCAAGGGCAAAAGGCCAGACCCGCGGTTGCCAATAGTAGCTCTCCCTTCACCTTTTCTGTGCCCAGCCAGCCTAGGGGAGGAGGGGGGCCATTCTGAGGAGGCCGAGGTGACCAACTACCCAGGTATATGTGCAATAGAAGCCTGATCTCTGAGTTTCTCCCCATCTGTGGAGCACTGGGGCCTCGAGGGACTTCCTGGGGACCTTCAGCTCTGCTAAAGAGGCGTGCCCTCGTGGACTTCCTAGAGTCCGCCGATCCAAGGACCCCCACAAGCCGGTCGTGGGGAAGAGACAGACAGCAGCCTCACCTTGCTGTCAGGTGATAACAGCCCTCTCTGGTTTCTCTCCTCCCACCCGCAGACCTGGCCGCGGTTTTGCAGAGCCCCGACGGGAACTGGGTGGCCCTGAAAGATGGCGCTCTGCCGCCCACCCGCCTGCTGGCCAAGCCCAAGAGTGGCACGTTCCAGTCCCTGGAGGCAGCCTCCCGCGTGACATCTGCCTACGAGGAGATGGGCTCCGAAAGTGAGGAGGACTTTGACTGGAGTGAGGCCTTGAGCACGCTGTGCCCGCGGCCCCCAGGCCTGCCCAGGAGCCCCCAGCCTCAGCCCACACAGGCCCAGGGCTCGGACCAAGGCCCCTCGGCCACCTCCGCCTCCTCCGGGCTCTCTCCCAACCCCGAGGCCATGTGCTCCGACTCAGAGACGTCCTCTGCGGGCTCCTCCCGGGAAGCTGGACGCCGGGCCAGACTGTCCTGGTTGCAGAGGAAGGCCCCCAGGGACCCCGCCGCGGAGAAGATACGCCTGCAGGGAGAGCTGGACGTGAACTTCAACCCCCAGGCAGCCAGCAGGGAGACCTCGGACAGCAGCGAGCCCGAGGAGATGCCCCAGGCTGCGGACCGGAAGGCCAGGAGGTGGAGAAGGGCCCGTGTGGGCTCAGAGGAGCCGAGCGAGGAGTTGTCTTCTCCCAACGCCCATTGCCAGGGGCTGGATGCACATCAGGTAATAAAACCGGCTGCGTGCAGGTGCATGTACTTCTCAGCAAGAGGTGCCCTTCTGCCAGCATGACTTGTGCCGAAAGGGCTGGGTTTAGAATTCACAGACCCAGATTCTCACCTTGGTTTGCTGGGAGGTAGCCGAGTGGCCCAGACAGCTCGCGTCACCTGTCTGGGGTTCCACGACCTCCTCTCTGGAGACGAGCGCCGACAGGTCAAAGTGGGTTTGCAGTGTTGCCCCCAGACCATCAGCGTCAGCGCCACCTGGGAACAAGTTAGAAATGCAAATTCTCAGGCCCCGCCCCACCCAAAAACCCTGGGGACTTGGTGCGGCATCTGCTGGAACCAGCTCTCTTGATGAGTCTGCTGGACCGAAGCGTGAGGGCCGCTGGCTTAGGGTTAAAGGTATGGGGTCTAGAGTCAGGCTGCCTGGCTTCAAATCCGGCTGTGTGGCCTTGGGCGAGGGCTCAGTTCCTTCCTCTGTAAGTGTAGATGGTTTTACCAGCCATTTCAAAGAACGGTTCTGATGCACGAAAAAGGTGAGGCTTATAAGGAACCGAGAGCTCTGTCCTAGACAGAGTACAGGGCTCAGTAAATATTATTCCAGTATGATAGCTCAGGCCACAGTTTACTCACATTCTGTGACTCTTTCGTCCACCTCACACCCCCTCTACGTGTCTTCAGTGGCCTTGCCAACATGAATTAGTTCATGAGCCTCCTTTGAGACTCTGTGATGAAAGTTACGGACTCTCTACCTGGAAAAATGCACCCATACACACACGCACACACGCACCTGACACACACACAAATATACACACACATACACATACTCCCACACAGGCGTGCACTCGAATGTCATTTTACGTACAACGTCAGGTAGTTCGTGCACCCCCAACCAGATTAATTCTGTACTCTCCAAAGACACCCTGCTCGCTCGCAACTCTGTGCTGGGATCACGCTGTGCCCATGCCCCTCCCTTGCCTCTTCCCGGCGAAGCGCGACGCGGCCAACTGAATGTGGAACTTTGTGGAGCCCGCTCTCATCTCAATATTTTCTAAACTGAAAAGCGACACAGGTGGCCCGGAGAATTGAAATGACTTCATGAAAACAATGGGTTGCATTTGAAACTGAGAGTCTAATGGAAGGATCTTGTTAGGTTGCCCCTGCCTTCTGTAGGCTCACATTATTGTCGGGTTGACCTTTTACGCTCCTAGAGAAAGCACACCCACTTCCGGAACCTCACTGCGTCGCCAGTAGCCCTCAGCCACCGTGCTCTGCATTCCTAGTTTGCGTCTAACCAAAAGCAGGCGCTGAGTCAAGGATTTGGATGCAGGTTTAGGTGGGCGGAGATCCCAGGAACCCCCAAGGGTGAGCCAGGGTGGCGAGAAAGGCCTATTAAGGCTGACTACTGAGGCTGTGCTCTCCAGCAGGGACCCACTGAGAAGCCACATGGGACACGTGTCGCCTCCCCCCTGAGGACAGGAGCATTAGTCACAGTCTCCCATCTCCCATTGGTAGAGAGTGGCCCCTCCCAGGAGAGAATTAACTGGAGACACAAGCAGTTTCTGGAGAAATCCTGCAGGCAGAGACACCCGGGTCTGAGGTGGGAAACTATCAGTAGCCAGAAACTATCCCTCAGGACTTCAGGCAACTCAGGCACCTCCAGCAGATACAGGCTGGGACGTCACCAGTGGCTCCGACAGTGCCCTCTTGGGAATGCATCAGCCAGATCACTGCTCTTGACAGACCCCGTGGTGAAGATCGTTGGGGACTCAGAGGCCCTCGGGTCACAGAATCTGGCAGCGGTCCTGCCTGAGCTGCTAATGTATCCCCTAGAAAACATCCTTTCTTTGCTCCAAGGTCTCATTTGCTCCTCTGTAACACCAGACCATTATTATCTAGCTCAAGCGGAGACTGTCCTACAGAGACTTTGGGTGACTTACCTGAAGGGATGTTCTTGAGGGCAGTCGGCCTGACTCACAGGCAGGCATCAAATGCCGCGTATCCACAACAGCTGGCTGCATGAAGCTTCCTAGTTATTCTAAAGTGGCTTGAAAGTTGTCTTCCGGTGGCAATATTTGTAAGGCATTGATAGAAGGCAGGACCCGCAGAAAAGCACTTGGGACCAGCGTCGCTTCTGCCTCCCTGCAGTGTCCTCTCCTCCCCAGTAGGTGGCAGTGGTGTTGCACCAACAGAGACTTCAAAACTGGCCCTCCTAGCTCTCCCTCTTAGTTTACTAGGGCAAGTCTCTCTTCTGTCTTCTCAAAAACAAAACTAGATAAAAATAAATACACACACACACACACACACACACACATCTCCATACTGAGGGATGCATGATTTTTTGAGAAAAGTATGAAATCCTTTGTATATATGTGTGAACATATATATACATGTGTATATATATATATATATGTATTTTTAACTCTTTGCATGATTTTTATGCAAATTTATATTTAATATAAATAAATATATATTTTATACGGTTAGATATATTTCATAAGGTTAGATCTTATATGTGTGTGTACATATATATACATGTATATATATGTGTAGTATTTTAACTGCATGCTTTTTAACTATGCAAATTTATATTTAATATAAATAAATGAATGTAGTGTAAAAAAGTTGTGAACGTACAAATACAGTCCCCCTTGACCACAATCTAAATCCCTGCCACATCCCCCAGAATAACTGCAGTTGTGTTTGTGCATTCGTACACATAGAGTACGTTTAGAAATACAGTTCTGGGGGCACCTGGGTGGCTCAGTCGGTTAGGTGTCTGACTTTGGCTCGGGTCATGATCTCGCAGTTCGTGAGTTTGAGCCCCACGTCAGGCTCTGTGCTGTCAGCACAGAGCCTGGAACCTGTTTCACATTCTGTGTCTCCCTGTCTCTCTCGGTCCCTCCCCTGCTCATGCTCTGTCTCTCTCTGTCTCTCAATAAATAAACATTAAAAAAAAATTTTTTTTTTAAGAAATACAGTTCTGGAAAGCGATCTGTATTTTAGCAAAACGGGCCTTTACTCTCCATATTCTCCCGCCACCTGCTATTCACAGTGACAGAAATGTCAGCGCACATCTCCACGCAGTGCCTGCAGAAGATTGCCTCCAGGTGGTCCCTGGAGAGGGGGGGAGCATGGGAGAGGGAACGGTGTGTTCAGGGTGCAAGCAGGAAGGGTGCACTTCCGGTAGAGAATTTTAAAACAATAATAAGTTCAACAAAAGTCAGCCTTTTTGTTGTCACCTCGCACCATGCCGGGACAATTCGGAGTAGCGTAACTTACGGTTAGGCCTTCAGTGGCTCTGGTCTTTGCTTTTCCGGATGATATGTGGTAAGATCTGACCTTGTTTTTCTTCAAATGAAGCATTTGTCACCAAATCATTATTAAATAATTCACCCTTTATCTGCTGGCCTCAGGTGTCCCCTTTAATATATATTAACCTTCTTTTATTTCCATGAGCCTGGTTTCCTTATGCTCTATTTTCTTCGCTGACGCAGAAGTCCATTCATGTACAGATACAACTTTATTTTCACTGTAATAACATCATAACGTACTTTGATATCCGGTAGATGATCTTCCCATCGTGGTGGTTTTTGCCGAGGATCTTTTATAAAGTGTCTCAACTTGTCTCAGGCCTTTACTCACATAAATGATTTTTCACAATCTTCTCTTCCAGTTGAGGAAAATTTTAAGTTTTGATTGGGTTGCTCCAAATGCATTTATCTATTTGGAAAAAATGTATGTCTGCGTAATACTGAGGCTCCCCATCCAACGGCGTCCTCCTTGTCTCTATTCATTTACTTTCTGTCAAGTTCTAGAGATTTTTTTCAAAGCTCTCCTCTTTTTGTGAAGAAGTTTTTAATTATGTACATTTTATTGACATTGTGGTTGAGATCTCTTTTTAAATTTTTTTTTAATGTTTATTTTTGAGAGAGAGACAGAGTGTGAGCAGGGAAGGGACAGAGAGAGAGGGAGACACAGAATCCGAAGCAAGATCCAGGCTCTGAGCTGTCAGTACAGAGCCCGACGCGGGGCTCGAACCCACGAACCGTGAGATCATGACCTGAGCCGAAGTCGGACACTCAACCGACCGAGCCACTCAGGTGCCCCTAAGATCTCTTTTATCCATTCCCTGTTCTGAGTTCTGACGGTGTATAGAACACTATTGACTTTATGTTTGTAATTTTGTAACTTAGCCCTAATAGATTCTTAGTCCTAATAGTCTTTCCCATGGTTCTTTTAGCGACTCCTGGTAGATGATCATCTTGTCCACAAGGAAGGACATTTTCATGTTTTTTTCCATGATTTACACTTATCTGTCTTGCTCGTATTATGGCCTGGCGACAATCGTGCGCTATACTATGAAGGACTAGTGCCACCCAGCGTTTGGTGTCTATCTTGCTGCGGTCCTTAGCCATCTGCTTCCAGTGGCGACTCCTCTCTGTTTAGTAGATACGGTTAAGTAAGTTACCTCCTGTACCTTTAGTAGATATTCCAAGACGAAGAAGCATCTGTCTGTTCCTGGCTTCCTCAATGATTTAAATCAGGAATGTGAGTTTCATCAACTGCTTTCTGCCATCCCTTGAAATGATCCTATAGTTTTTCTCCTGTTGATGTTTGTAAGTCCCATTGACAGAGTGCTTAATTCTGAAACACCTTTTCATTTGCTGCGTAAATCTTACTGGATCCTGGTTCCTTTGTACAAAAACTGGTTTCTAAATTTTTTTTTTCAACATTTATTTATTTTTGGGACAGAGAGAGACAGAGCATGAACGGGGGAGGGGCAGACAGAGAGGGAGACACAGAATCGGAAACAGGCTCCAGGCTCTGAGCCATCAACCCAGAGCCCGACGCGGGGCTCGAACTCACGGGCCGTGAGTTCGTGACCTGGCTGAAGTCAGACGCTTAACCGACTGCGTCACCCCGGCGCCCCCAAAAACTGGTTTCTAGTCGCAGGTTTCCATTTTCATACCACCTTGTTGAGCTTTGCTATCAAGTTGTACTAATGACTTGACAAAGACTCTCTGTTGTTTACTATTTTCTAGAACGCTTTATATGACTTGACAATTTTCTGAAAGGTTGGAAGAATTCACCTATAAAGCTATCCAGGTCTGCCCACAGCTTTAAAAGTGAATTTTAGGGGCGCCTGGGTGGCGCAGTCGGTTAAGCGTCCGACTTCAGCCAGGTCACGATCTCGCGGTCCGTGAGTTCGAGCCCCGCGTCGGGCTCTGGGCTGATGGCTCGGAGCCTGGAGCCTGTTTCCGATTCTGTGTCTCCCTCCCTCTCTGCCCCTCCCCCGTTCATGCTCTGTCTCTCTCTGTCCCAAAAATAAATAAACGTTGAAAAAAAAATTTTTTTTAAGTGAATTTTATACGTGAAATATTTTATGTATTAGAATCTGTAGAAAATATATATTAGAAATATATCAGAAAACAAGAAAGTAAAATGAAAAAATTAATATAAAAGCAAAACAAAAAACCTTGAGATCAACTAATAAAATGATAATCTGGCTCATATATATATATATTCATTATATATAATGTAATATATAGTGTGTGTATATATATGTGTATATATAATGAATTTCCCTCGAGCGCAGCTTTGTTAGCATCCCGTGGGCAATGTAGTGTACCCATCGTCAAACTTCTGCAAGTAAATTATCATTCCCAGTGTGATTCTCTTTTCAATCAAAATGAAGAGGTGATCAGAAGAGTAGGTAACTTCCTGGTTTGTTTTGCTTTGTTTTTTGCTCTTTGTTTGTTTTAGTCTTCCAGCATTGTGAACAATAAATATGGCTTATGTGATTTTGCTGTTGGGATTTCCTTTGTGGCCCAGTCCATGGCCAGTTTTCATATGTGTTTGAAAAGAACACATATTATCTGTCTGTTGAGGAGAAACACCATGTACACAGGCACAATGTTGCGTACGTCAGCAAGATAGACAAGGCAGTGCCTCAGAAGCTCATGTTCCTTTGCCTTCACGTCCGTCAGGCTTCATTCCCCTAACTCCCCACTCTTTTCTACTGTCGTCTTCATGTTTCTGTGGTTTTTCTTACTTTCCGTCTCTTCGGACTCTGGCGACTCCCTGGAAGACACACAGCGGGTACTGGAGGCTCCACCCCCTGCTGGACCCCTGCCCTCGCCAGCCCTGATCAGCAGGTAGAGCCATTGAGGGCAGAAGTCCCGTCCCACATTCTCTAACTGCACCCCCAGCCTCCAGTGTCACCTCACACATAACTTAGCACCTGGAGTCGCTCTGTCATCTGTTACCACAGACTGCTGAGCACATTCTCTGACCTCTGGAACCCCAACCCCTGATGTCCGCCGATGGGATGAAATCCATGCGGCTGGATCACTTTCCCTCCAAAGCCCTGCAACAGGTATCTCACCATCTCTAGCCTTGGAGTGAATAGACGCCTGAAGACATCCTAATTTTTCCTTTATGTGTAACGATTTTCTCTTCTCTTAGACGTTTGTTTGGTTTGCCGTTATCTTTAAAGAGCAAACGGTTTGCCAGAACGGTAGTGTCTACTCATTTCATGCTGTTGCACATAATACAAAGACCTTTTTTCCTACACACTTAAGTATTGTTCCAACTCTAGTGTTTTCTTCTGCCATTTTGATTCTTACTTCTCCCAGCTCACCTGTAGTTCTTATGCTGAATCTTGATTCTCTATCTTCCATGTCTACAGCCCTCTCTTATTGTTTTCCCCTTCTCTTATTGATCTTTTTCTCAGCCTCTAGAATACCTTCCCAAGTTTGTCCTCCCCATCACTCATTTGTGTTCCCAGGGTTAATTCGGCTATTACCATTGTCAGATATGAGTTCTAATCCTGCTGCCATGCCTGCAGTCTTCCTGGATTCTTTTGCATCAGCAGTCTCCCCATTTTATCTCATGCTCCTGCCTTGCCTTTCAGTCTGGGTGCTTAGCCCTCATAACTTTCTATACCTCTTCATTGAGACTCTGTATTGTTATGCCCTACTGAAAATGCAAAACCACCATCAGACATTGTGCCCTACTTGTTAGTGAAATTTACGTGATGCCTCTGAGCTAGCTTTTGTTTCCTTTGCTCTGCAGTATTTTTCCATAAGTTCCATGTTAGCGTGTTTCTGTTAGTCATCGCTAAATGAGAATAATGCTGTCTCCACCGCATTGTTTACCAGTATCTAACATGCTCAAACCATTTCCCCTCTGCTAGCTTAAGATACAAGCTTTCTCCTACTCGCATTGTCTTGCTTTATGTTTCTTTGGACAAATGGCTAAGAACCTACAATATGTATATGTATGTTGAACGAATGAACGAGTGAATGAATGGAAAAGAACAAAAATCATTCTATGTTTCTACATGGTTTTATAGTCTCTGCCCCTGGCGCTTTATATTTCATGACCATACCTCCTAGGAGGCAACATGGTACCATGGTGAGCTCTTTCCTCCGCCCACTTGAATGTTTGAAGAAGATACTTCCTAAGTAGCGATAAAACAAGGAGGAAGTAAAAGGACTTGGAGTAGGGCTTATCTCTGGATGTTTCAAATGGCCAACACCACAACAGCTTGGATAATGTGCTTTTGTTTGTCTGGTGTTTTGTTTTGTTTTGCTTTGTTTTGTTTTGTTTTGTTTTGTTTTGTTTTGTTTTGTTTTACTGTGAGCATTTATCTTATACTCTGAACCAGGAAGAGGTACTGTTTGGCAGGAGGGCAACCAATTATCCTGACCACTTAGGAGAGGGAGAGAGTGGACAGGCCTCCGCAAACATTTTTTTTTTTCTCTCCAGTTCATTTCCCTGGGCTTTGTACTTAGTGAAATTGTTCCCATCCATTTACCAGTAATGAGCCGACTTCCATTCCTTTTCTGTTACGTAAGTTTTCACCTTTATCTGCATCTTCCCACACAGTTCTGGTGGAAAATTTGGAGAAGCTGTAGAATGATGTTTGCCAGATGCCATTTTAAAATGGAAACCTGCTAGTTAATTTTTCATTGATTGAGACGTCAGGATTGCAGGAGCTGCTGTTTTCAGTTTCCTCTGAGGTTTCACGTTTTGTTGTACTCATTAGTGAAACTTGTTTCCTTGGGAGAAATTTGCCCCCTTGTCTAGCGTGCTAGGTCCCAGTTATTCTCAAAAGACATTTTAAGAATCTCGCCACATTGAGAAGCTAGTAATCCTTTATAACTAAGAATCTGTAAATATTCCTTTATTTTTGCGTGTTTATGCCTTGCTACGGAGAGAATTTAAAGTGGTTTCTATAAATGTAAACAGAAGAGAATAAAATGAAAATATAAGAAAAGTAGGACAAAGGGGAAATCAGGATAGGAAAAATAAATGAAGCTAGGAGTCATGTTAGTTCCCAATACGGATGCAGTGAGGTTCCTAATCACAGGCTAACAGTACCAAAAATTTGGCTCTGAGCTTTCCAGAAGACAATAGGAAGAGAATGATGCGAGCAGCTTGCTGAGTCAGGGAAACCATATTAGAACAGTAAATCCATTCCTTGAAGCGGGCTGCTCCTGGAGCTGAGATCCATGAGAAATTTATCCCATGGGTCCTCATGGAGAGAAGGCAGGATGTATCGCCCTTTGCTATAAATGGCTCCAAACAAGCACACACATTGGAGGCTGCTCCTCGCAGTGTCACTCAGCGTGAACCAGTATATCACCGCGGGCACAGTTCCATCAAGTCAGTCTATCAGGGGCCAAATACACCAACCTCTGCTGGTCCAGGTTGTTCGGGATTCAGTTCGGGATATGTGGAGGAGTGGATGGCTGCCCCCGCCCCAAGCCCTGGTTCGTGAGCGTTGTTAAGTTCCGAATTCAAGGGGGTGCTCTCTAGCACCCGTGGGTGCTAGCAAGACCCACGGGTATTGGGGGTAGTGTGACGCCCCCCGCATCCCGAGGACACTGAGGCACCCAACAGGTGCACCTCCCTCTGAGGTCTGCCAAGAGAATATCCCCCAAGCAGGCCCTTCAGTCTACTCCAGTTGAATTTGAATTGCCTCCAGTACACAGACCAAAGGGTGGTAATCCCCACACCCTGCCCCCAGTTCTTCACCTCCAATTGTCTTTTTTTTAAATATTTTATTTATTTTTTTAAAGTAGGCTCCACACCCGATGTGGGGCTCAAACTCAACCCCACGATCAAGAGTCGCACGCTCTACCAACCGAGCCAGCCAGGCGCCCCTTCGCCATTGATTTTCAGACCTTTTTAGGCATGGAACTTTGCCTGAAATGCAAACTTAAGGAAAAGACAATATATAATATAACTGAAAGAACAGCTCTGAGACAGGGCTGGCCTCTGCCCTTGTCCCTTACTCCCACCTACACGACAGCCTAAGCAAAAACAAATAATAACCTGGAAACAGTTCCGAATGGGGGTGACCAATACCCCCCTCAACAGGAGCAAAATCTTAAGTATCTGGCAAATGATTCCCCTTGAACATGAGGACTGCTGGGTGTGCCCTCCAAGGTAACCTCCCTGCAGAGAACAGTTCTAGAATACAAGGAGAGACACTTGCTGAAAAGTGGTGATTCTTAAATATGTTTGTGTCATAGGCCCTATTGAGAACCTGATGAACACAGACTCCTCTCTCCAGCGTGTGTTACATGGGGCAGCGGAGGGCTAAAGGGGGTGGGGGGCGGTGGAGCATAAACACAGTCACTCAAAGGTTTACATCCAATGTCAAGGAGTTTGGGGAGCAGGAGCTTCCCTGAGGCTCCACAGACTCTGGGTTAGAAGTCCTGCTGTGGAGGATTTTTAATCAGGAGTCATTAGACGTTAAGAATCATCCACCAAAAATGATGACATTAGGTTTGCAATAAGTTCAAATGTAGTCTTTATTTGGGGCAGATATTAAATACCAGGGCTAATTATCAGTTAAGACCTTTACTTCTTTGTAGCAATCCAACCATGCTGACTCCGCAAAGGAAAATGTTGGCCTCTCTATTCCAAATGGCTCGGACCTGAACCCAGCTCACTCAACATCATTAGCAAGTCTTAGAAACCAGTGAAAAGAAGGGGATCTGGAACATACCTCAGTCCCCGTACCCCAGTCCCTGCCCTGAATGTCCTCCCTTTTAGGAGACTCTTCCTCACCATTCTGACTCTTGTGCTGGCATTAAGGTCCAAGTCTAAATGGCCATCAGAATCCAAAGGTCACAGAACTTAGAGACTCCCCTCAATTGCAATGGAGAGTCAGAGGAAAAAAAAAAAAAAGATGAAATCCACTGTTAATGATGCTTTATTCCTAACAGATTTCTCTACAAAGCAATAGACCAATTGTGGTCAGTATGAAAAAAATACACAAATGATTGTGTCTCAAATGCCCGTCCCTCGAGTAAATACCGACCCGAGAAGCCCAGGCGAGTGATTTTCTAGCTGTTTTATATGGAACCACCATCATTCTGACCCTTTCAACAAACAGCACGGTCTAATTCCGTCAGGAGATTATAAAGGGAGGGAACACAGACGAGTGGCAGAGCCCATCAGTCAGGGAATGATTTTCTGTTCTGGGAGAGGGAGATGTGCCCCAGATTAGATTCAGGTTTTGTTCATTTGGTTTTTTGTTTTTTAATTTTTTTAATGTTTATTTTTAAGAGAGAGACAGAGAGTGAGAGGGCGGAAGGGCAGAGAGAGAGAGAGGGAGACAGAGAATCCGAAGCAGGCTCCAGGCTCCGAGCTGTCAGCACAGAACCCGACGCAGGGCTCGAACCCACCAACCCACCACCAGGAGATCATGACCTGAACCAAAGTCAGACGCTTAACCGACTGAGCCACCCAGGTGCCCCTTGTTCGTTCGTTTTTAAATCAATTTTATAATATGAAAGACTCAGAAAACAGCCTGGGATCCATACAGGACAACGGACCTGTAATTGTAAAAGCTAAAATTAGGCCTTTCGGATCAGCATGTAGGTGCTAAGTTTTCACAACCTCCTTCACCAAATGCATCCGCAGCAGCTGGGGCCGGCATCTGCCTTCCATACAGTTCCACCGGCCAAGCCCAGGTCCTTCCATGTGAAGGGCTTCTCACAGAGGCAGGAAGAAATAGATGATCGTATTCAATTTGATAAGATTCCAGGTGATGCGTTCCCATTTTAACCGTGATAGTTGGCCAGGGATTTGGTGTGTGGCTGTGTGGCTGTTCTTATCACACCAGTTACAAGAAAAATAAATGCCTTGATCACCAGGGCACAGCCTGTGAGCAAAACTGGTTTTAGGTTAATGGCAGTACGTCGAGAGAGGACAGACCTTGTGCCTTAAGGCACCGGAGACGGAAATCGTCCGAGTCCTCACAAGAAACAGGCCGACGGTAGAGCCAGCCAGCGCTGAGGCTCCTTCTCTCTTCTCCGGCTTCTGGACAACTCTGCCGGGGCATCTGCAAGGAAAACTACGGGCATATTCGCCACGCATGGTAGTCCCAGGAGGGGTGCACCTGGAAGTCAGGCCCCTTCTCTGAAGTTCACTGGAATACCTAAAAGCAAGCCGCACAACTGCTTTTTTAGGTCAGGTTCAGTATTTTTCATCGGCAGGAACAGAGAGAACCACGAGAACCCGGGATATCATCAACGAAGGCTGATACCTAACATGTGAAAGTAATCCTTTAGCCGGGTTTTTTTCAAAGGTGGAGAAAATGCTAAGCCTCCCACCTCTCCCTCAAATGATCTGGCGCATGAAAGACGGGCTTTGTGAAAAAGTGTTCCTGGGACCGGGGTTGCTCAGTCTAGAAGACGTTGACATTGCTTCCCTTCAAACATGTGGAGAATTTTGATAAGGACGATGGAGAGGCGTAATAGGAGAAAAACTGCTTTAAATTAAAGCAGGCAGGATTTCAGGGTGCATAAAGACAGATCGCAAGGGTGAGTGGAGGTAAGAACACTTTATCCTCTAAGGAAGTCTGAAGGTAGGCATCTCCAGAAAGCTTCCAGAGAAAATATCTTCTCCCCCATTTACACTTGTGCTTCATGAAAGAGATTAAATCCTTTGCCTGCCGGGTTCTGTCCCTATTCTGTGGTTCTGCTGTCTTTCTCTAATGAGCATGGCTTCATCCGGAGCATCTGGCCTTGTCTTGGAAAAATGGCAAGAGCGTGGCCTTCAGGGTCAGGCTGTCTGGTCACATGACCTCCGACAGCCTGCTCAACCTCAGGGCCCTCGTGGATACACAGGGAATCGTCAGGACACGTGAGTGAGACCCCGTGTGTCCTGTGCCCAGCTCCGTGCTCACCCACGCTAATGTGCACAGCCACAGCTGTCCAGTTCCGGCCCCCCACTCTCACGCCCCCATCACTTTCTTACTTAGCCGGGGTCTCCGTGTTCCACGTGCTAAATTGAAGTGTGCAAGGAAAAGGTGACCTTGTGTCCTTCTGTAACTGCCTTAGCCTTCCTTCTCTGCCTCCCCATGCTGCATAGCCAACGATGTAAACTAGCCAATCCAAGAACACATTGCCTCTTGTGATTTCTCTCTTTAAAACTGTCTTTCCTGGGGCACCTGGGTGGCTCAGTTGGTTAAGCGTCCAACTCTTGATTTCAACTCAGGTCATGATCTCACAGTTCATGAGATCAAGCCCCTTATCAGGCTCTGCACTGAGCATGGAGCCTACTTGGGATACTCTCTCTCTCTCCCTCTCTCTCTCTCTCTCTGCCCCTCCTCCACTCTCTAAATAAATAAATAAATAAATAAATAAAATGGTCTTTCCTCTTCTAGGTAGATAATCAGTCCTCCAGCCCCTCCACTCTCTCCACTTTTGCCATCTTGGGGCACCCGTCGGGGAGCTTCTGTGTCCTTGTGGCTGTATGGCCATCTTAGAGTTCAGCAGGGTCCCCTGGGTCCTCGCAGGTCTCTTCAGTGATGGGGTCCCTGTTCACGAAGTCATTCCCACCCCGCTGGCGTCCTAAGGCTTGAGAACTGGTGGTCTGTTCCCTGTGTGCCTGGTCAGAACCCAGTATCTCTCCCTCGGGCCGCCCCCCCTCCCCCGTGGCCATCACTGTCATCACCCTTGGGACCCGGCTGTCCAGCCCCAAGTCAGCCGCTTCCTTCCCACCTGAGGAAACGCTACTAAGCTCACCTTCCGGCACCACCAGTGATCTTCTGCGAGCCGGCTCCTGGATGCTCTCTGCACCACACAGGAGCCCGGGGAGACCAGGAGCCCCTTCAGGTCCCTCTGAGGCCCTTCCTCTGGGTCTGATTCAACCCTGGCACAGCAGCCCCAAATTAATACGGTCCAAAGGGTGAGAGGCCACAGGCAGCCTGTGAGGCTCCTTCTCCCTGGCCCCCAACTGAGGAGCAAGCAAAATCCAGCGTTTGAACTTTAGGGAACTTGAGTCTCTAGAAGCCTCTTCTCTCTTTCCGTAAAATCTGGCTTTCTACATTATCCCCGTGTTAAAGAGGTGGTGGAGTGAGCTGATCCATGATCCTTCCATTCTGGATCTATGCTCTTCTCCCCTGGGTAAAATGCTTAGGCTTGGCTAAGAAAAAGGAGGGGCGAAGGAGTGTTGTTTTAATGGCAACTGAAAAACATTGGTTTCTTATTTTCAAAGTAATGTCATCCCATTATACATACCAATGCCGATCTATAAAGTGGGGTGGGCGGGATTGAGAAAAAGCACCAGTGGAAGGCAATTATGATTTTTAACCGATTATATAAAATGTCTTATGCCCAGATACCCATATTGCTATGTTATCTAGCTTGCCCTTCAGGAATTGATTGTATGATTATTTTATTTTTCGAGTCACCAAAGTTTCTTAGAATTCTCCACTGTCTTCATAATGCTCCTGGTAATCTGTTTGAGTCACCGTCCAACATTTTCATTTTCAAGGTCCCTTTGAGGTACAAGAATATAGTCTTCAGGCTGGACATTCTGCAGCCCTTCTCATCTTCTCTAAACCTTCTGTCCAGGTTCCCAACAGACTTGGAAACCAACTACCCTTCTCCCCCTTCCTTTGATTTCAACTGGAAGTTTGCTATTCCGTATTCGAGTAACGTGTATCTGTCTACTGTTGTCTTATCAGGAAGTAGGATTATTTATTCTTTTCCTTGTTTCTTAGTCTTTTGGGGCCATGGATGCCAGTGAAAATCTGATGAAGGCCAGTAACCCTCTCCCTAGAAAATTGTGCATGGAAGCTGAAGTGTGAAAACAGTATCAGGGATCCCCAGAGGCCAACCACAGACCCGTGTTAGCTGAGACCCCAGCTTAACATCTATTGTTCCAGCTCTCATGGAGACTGACATTAAAATCAATACATGGGGAAAACCTGTAAGTTTATAACAGAGCAGGCATGATTCGATCCTTTGTAGACTGAAAACACAGACCCATTTTTCTTTAGAGATGTAACTATTTGTTGACGTACTTAATACTACGTAAATATTACAGGGCCAGATATTACTTAAGTTAGTTTTGAAGCTCTCGTGGCTTTTGATAATGATGCTTTCATCTACGTTCGTGGTACTACATCTCCTGATGTCAGATCCCTGTGCGTACGACTACAGTGTTTATTGAACTCTGGGGCCATCGT
The DNA here is from genome assembly GCF_018350175.1 of Felis catus. NCBI lineage: Eukaryota > Metazoa > Chordata > Mammalia > Carnivora > Felidae > Felis > Felis catus. Next base: position 150,552,086 of record NC_058376.1, on the reverse strand, counting down.
GTATCATTAATACAATTCTCAACACTCAAATAACACTGGACATATATCCCGATAATCTCTAAGACTTTATCCTTTAAGATTCTACTCAGCTATCACCAATTCCTCTTTCTTTCCTGACAACATCCATCCGACGAACTAGGCGAGGGCTCCCCCTGAGTCTCATCAAATGCTCACGCGTGTGTGTGGTACCCCATGTGTCAAGTTGACGTCCCTCCACCACCAGAGAATTTCACCAGAGCGGCATGGTTTTCACTCCCACCTGTGGGCTCCAGTGGCCAGCACGGGCCCAGCACATAGTAGGCATTTGGAATGCGTTTGCTGAATGTAGACTGAATCACCATTGACCAAGTCTTCAAAGGTTCCGGTGAGGTAAAGACATAAGCCAAAGCTAAAGAAAAGCAAACTGAAGTTAAGACGAATTGCTATTTCGTGTGTTAAATCTGTTGAGTGAGCTGAAAAGAGGTTGCTGGATGTGGATTTGTGGCCAGTTGCTGACTTCCAGGCTAGTGTGGTGCACACCACAAGGCAGCAGTGAAACTATCTGAGTGAGGGGCGCCTGGGTGGCGCAGTCGGTTGAGCGTCCGACTTCAGCCAGGTCACGATCTCGCGGTCCAGGAGTTCGAGCCCCGCGTCGGGCTCTGGGCTGATGGCTCAGAGCCTGGAGCCTGTTTCCGATTCTGTGTCTCCCTCTCTCTCTGCCCCTCCCCCGTTCATGCTCTGTCTCTCTCTGTCCCCAAAATAAATAAACGTTGAAAAAAAATTAAAAAAAAAAAAAGAAACTATCTGAGTGAAACTCATCCTCCACCCTCTGCAGTCTGACCCAGGCCCATTTTCTCCTCCCTCCCAACCCCCCCCCCCCAACTCTCCCATTTCTGAGCCTTATTCCTCCAGCTACACCAAGCAATCTCATGCTCCCTGGGTCTTACTGGCCCTGCTGCTTCCTCATCAAGAATGTCTGACCCGACATCTGCATATTAAAATGTTCCTCATCTTTCAAGAACCTACTCAGAGGCCATTCTCCCCATTGAGCTTCCCTGTATCCCCAGGCAAAAGAATTCCTCCTTCTCAAGCTCGCTGGGAGTACTGGTCACCTCCCATGAGGCCAGTTCATCACGGATTCTTGCTCAGGACCAGAAAAGCAATCAATTCCAGTGGCCTTTTTTTCTTTTATCAATCCAGTCAGGGGCTCTTTATTTTCATTTCTATGTCATCTGTTTGCTCCTACTCCCCTTTATATAGACTGCTGCCTTTAGCATCCGTCCAGTTACAACTGTGTCAAGTAAATTTGACGCGCAAACGTCACAAAGAATGAAAGAATCTGTCACACATTTTTTAGCGGAACAGGACGGTCCCAATTCTTGCTATAATATGCTATATGATGAAGCCCTTCCTGTTGAATGGCCAACTGAATGAAAATACCATATTTCCTTGTGTCCTTATAAATGCATTATTTACTGATCAGATTCTTTAGTGTGAGGAAATTCACCTTGAGACACTATCATCTGAAGACTCTTGGGCTGAGCTTTTACTCATACAGGCAACTTACCATCATTGTTAGCTCTGAAGAGCCGCTCTCCTTCTCTTTGAATGCATCCTCTGAGTCATCTCATCGTCATGAAATGTTGTTCTCTGTCACTTTCCTTCTCTTTGCCGTTATGAAAAATTTTGAATTCCCAACTGTAGGCAGTGAGCTAAAAGCAGAGTCAAAACGGCGATGATTTGTGTCGTTACTGAATCATCCTTCCAGGCAATTCCATTCTTCTGTTGTGTTATTTTGGTGTCTGTTAGCATAATTGGGCATAATTGATGAGTAATGATGGAAGATAATTCCCAGGACGATGAAAGAGCAAAATATTTCGAAAGATAGGAAAAAGAAGATCACAAAGATCCCGTCGTGTACCATAGATGGATGAAAGGGTCCAACGAACCCACGTAGTAATTACAAAATAGAATGGGTCTTATATTATTTTTTTAAAAATCAGTAAATTTTCTCTTTGTTCTTAAGAAAGCCTTCAAGAAAGAATAAAAACAATAAAGCGTCAAGCCTTATAAGTAGATAGAGCAACTCAAAGAGGAATTAAAGAACTGAAGTCTGGTCTAATGGACCCCAATGGTTTGCTGAGGGTTATCGTGTTAAAATTCCATGCACATCTGTCCATCTTAAGGCCAAGGCCAGAGCGAGAGTCACAGTCTCCATGTCTTCAGGGATCTACTCCCAGAAGCAGCTTAGGAGATACCCACCAAGTGGACAGTAGGAGCCAAAGGTATCATTATTAAGCTGGGACTGTAATTATCAAAGGAAGGTCACACAGTATTGCTTACCTACCTACAAAGACCTGACACCATCTCAAAATCTTTGCCTTTTGCCCAGAATGCTGTCCTTCCCTGTCTCCCTTTTAGCTCGGTAACTGCTGCACTTTGTATGGCCATTTCCATAAGAAAGCTTCTTCCATCTTCTGGCCCTCAAGTGCCCCTTAGGGGGGCCTTCAGAGCATCCTTCCCCACCCCCTTCTCTGTACTTACCACCAGGACAGTTAGCACCTGAGGTTTTAGTGTGTCCCTTCCACAAGGGGGTCGCCAACCAGGTGTCTCAGCCTCCTACTACCCACACAGGGCTGCCTCGGTGGGCGCCGCGTAAGCATCTTGTGAGCGAAAAACGCTGAATTTGAACACGTTTCTGAGCACAGGCGCTCACCTGCATGGTCGCTTTAACGAAGCATTAAGGTGCATGTATTTGAGTAAGTAAAAGTGGAAAGGAAAAGGCCATCTGTAGAGCAAGCAGGTCAGGTAAGAGAGCTTGATTTTCCTGGACAGTCCCTTCCCCGGGGGGTGATGGGGAACGAGCACCAGGACTCTGGCAGAGGAGTCCTCAGCTCCTGATTCTGACTTGCATTTAGGCATCCGGTGATTTGTCGGAGACCGACACCAGCAACGACGCCAGGCACCCTCGGAGCCGGGCGGCCGCCACGGAAGAGAAACTGAGAAACAGGCTGTACGAGTTAGCAATGAAAGTGAGCGAGAAGGAGACCTCTTCGGGGGACGATCAGGAGTCGGAGCCCAAGACGGAGTCTCAGAACCCCAAGGAGAGTCTGTCCTCTGAAGACAACAGCCAGGGCGTCCAGGAAGAGCTCAAGAAGGTAAGCACCGTGAAGCCACCGGTGGACAGCTTGTTTTGTGTGGCCGGGGTGCGGGGAAAGTTCTATATTTGTGCCGAAGTGTCCTGTGCCCCCAAAGAGCTGTCTTTCAAATGCCTATCCTGTGCACACGGGAGACCCCAGAAACCCCAGTTGTTTAGCACTGAGTAGTTCAAGCAGGAAAAGGGCCCCGTGTGGCCCGGGCCTCCGGAGCCCTGTTTCCTCCTCCTGCTGTCCTTCACCAGACAGCCCTTTACTTTCGAGACTATAATTTATTTTTTTTTAATTTTTTTAACATTTCTTTTTGAGAGACAGTGAGAGACAGAGTGTGAGCAGGGGAGGGACAGAGAGAGAGGGCGACACGGAATCCGAAGCAGGCTCCAGGTTCTGAGTTGTCAGCACAGACAACCCCACCCCAACCCAACCCCACCCCACCTCGAACACCTACGGACATTGCTTGAAAACCACAGCGGGAAGAACCCCTGGCAGAAAGGGGGTCCCAGACCCCCTGCCCCCCAGTCAGTGCTCCACCCCCTGTCCTTCCCTCTACAGCTCCTCAAAGCACATCCGTGCTAGACTTGGCCACATTAGAGTCGGGATAAGGCTGCTTCCAATGGAAGAGGAAGAAGCTAACATTTGCTGAGGGTCTCCTATGTGCCTGGTGCTTTGCTTATGTTAGTTCGTTCATTTCATAAAAACCCTCTGAAGACGCACAGGGGGAAACAGGCTTGTTCTGAAGGTACTTACCTGAGGCCCACAGCTAGTAAGTTTCAGAGCTGGGGCCGCTTCACAAACCTGCTTGGCCTTAAATCACAGGCCCCTTCTACAGCAAGCTGCTTCTTCTGTAACTCAGATAAGATCTCGCCTAGAAACACTTAGATTTCTTTGCGCTTGTGGTCAGGTTTGTCCCCCTATTCTGAGGGTACATTACCTAGGCTAACAAGTTACCGGTAGCCCATGTGAATGGGGGAAGAAGCCCTCTTCATCTGCTCTGTAGGCAGGCTGTTGGAGCCAAGCTCCGTAGTACAGATGGGTGCCATGGGGGAGCCAGGCCAAGCCAGGAATGACCGCAGGTGGTCAAGAGCAGGCCCCGAGGGGTGTGGGGACCATCTCCCATCGCTGAGCCGCCGAACCCTCCGACGTCTCAGACTCTGCCTTTCACTCATTCCCACCCCACCCTCCATAACCTTTGAGTCCTTATACTCATAAATCTATCAGGTCGCCTGCCTGTGGACAGTGCGCACATCTTTCCACTGGCCTGCCCATGGGCTGGAGCATGGAGCTTGGCCCTCGCAGGCAGCCCCTCCCAGGGATGTGGGCTCCAACCCATTGCTTCCTCAATGGTAGTGGGCTTTGCTTCTCTCCGTTACTTGAACCAATACCCCATTACTGTCATCGTTTGTCTGCCAGAACTAAGAGCCAGAGGGTAACTGAAGAATATCACATTATTTCTTACAATGGCTCTACATCCTACTGGCTTTGCTGCCTGATGGTCACAAGGCTCCAAAAACTCCCGCTGTTCTGGCATTCCAGACCCTGATGAGTCATGCACTCCCGCCCGCCACCCCACCCCTCCATCAGCCAGCCGGCGTCACCTTCTGGAGGCACAGCCACCAATCTGCACGGGGTTCTCCTGGGCAGAGAGTGAACAGGGAAAGGAGGAGCCGGTGGGCAAAAATCTTAGCTCCCCTATCCTTCCCCATGCCTCACTGAGCAAGAAGTGAGGAGAGTTGTTGAAAACGCTAGCTTTTATTCAAGCTCCCAAATATGTCCATTTCTCGAAATTTAAGTCTTTCCCCAGCCTATCATGAATCAGTGCGTGAAAATATCAATCAGATCTGTTGTATGCAAAAATCCACATGAGCAAACAAAAACAGATAATTAGCACGTATCAGGCAGAGGGCTACTCTGGGATGGGAAAACAAACACAGGTTTCTATCTTCAATATTATTTAGAAGCAGAAAGATACAGGGATAGGCTTCGCGATTAGACTGAGTTTGAATACCAACCGTGCAACTTGCAAACTCTGTGAACTGTGGTTAATAACCTAACTCGCCGCCAGTGCTTTGAACAAGCTGGCGTACCCTACCCCCGGGCTCCTCCCCCTGTCCCTCCAGGCCCTGCGTGGTACTCCAGTCCTTTCTGCACTCAGCAGCCGGAACTGCCTTCCAGTCCCTGAGCTTTGCTCCCAACACCACCGACAGGCCCACACCTGTCTTATTTTTCAGTTCATCCCTGGGACCCATCCCAGGGCTTCATTGTTGATTAGATAAACACATCTTGGCCCCATCTGTAAAATGAGGATAATCATACCCACGAATAGAGTTGTAAGGGTTGAGTGATACAGCATTGGGTTTAGCACATTAGCAGGAGGCCAGCAAATATCATATCCCCTGGAACAACCTCCAGGAAAATAAACTTCACTGCTGTGAGATAACATCCGGTCTGCTGGGACTGAAGGAACAGCTCTGCACCTGGTTGCAGTCAGCACCTAGTACGTCAAGCCTAGGTCTGTAGCCACCTTTGGGGCTCTGTCATGCGACGTAGAATGTAAGTGGAAAGCCAGGGCGTCAGGACGCCCCAGGTTCCCATCTTTAGGATCAGAATACCTGGGACTATCTCTGGGACGCCTGGGTGACTCAGTAGGTTAAGCATCCGACTCTTGATTTCAGCTCAGGTCATAATCTCGTGGTTCGTAAGTTCTATCCCCGCATCGGGCTCTGTGCTGACATTGCACAGCCCACTTGAGATTCTCTCTCTCCTTCTGTCTCTGCCCCTTCTCTGCTTGCACTCTGTCTCAAAATAAATAAACCTAAAAAAAAGAGAGAGAGAATAACCGTGACCTTGGCACAGCATGGTTTGGGAGTGGAACTCACTAAAGTGACTATTTCGGAAGCTGCCGGTGCTCCCCTAATCTTACTGTGGCGGTGCCCCTTGGCCCAAAGTCCAACTGCCTGCGGACACCTGACGCGGCAGGAGCCCCTCTTCCTGCACAGAAGGCAGGCTGGGAGCGAGAAGAAAGTAAATGCTCTCCAGCTATTTGGCCCCCACTGGCATGATGATTCTGGGGCAGAGCTACACTGACTCCCCGAGCCTCCCCGGCACGCTGAGCTCTGGGCACCCACGCTGATGAGCCATCCCCATTGACTCCCTTCCCATCCCTGCCCCACTTCCCCCTCCTCCACCACTACTTCCCCAAGATCACCTCCCGAATGAACTAAATCCCTATCTCAGATCGGTTCTGGGTGAAACCAGACTAGGCCAGTAACCAAACAGGAGAAATGTAGGGTCCCCGATTGGCAAGTACTCCAGGGTTGCGACCGTACGTCGGTGTTCACACGTAGGCAGTGAGGAAATCCAGATGCCCGATTGGCTGCTAATGGCCTTTGCCTTACTAAGAGGAGCCTTGCCTCACACAGAGAGAGCTTTGCTCAGGCCCTACTGTCCCCTGCCTCCACCACTGGCCCTGCTCCCCAGGAGCCAAAGCAGAGGAATGTGCCTGTTCCCGTAGACACATGACATCAGTGGCTGTTTAGTGTCCTTAGTATGATGACCCATGTGGGAACTGGGACTTCAGAATCCTATCCAACAGCAGAAGAACCATTTCAGAAACATTCTTTATCTTTCTTTTTTTTAAATGTTTGTTTATTTTTGAGAGAGAGAGAAAGGGTGCACGCACGAGCGGGAGAGGGCAGAGAGAGGGCGACACAGAATCCGAAGCAGGCTCCAAGCTCTGGGCTGTCTGCACAGAGCCCAACACAGGGCTCAGACTCACGAACCATGAGATCATGACCTGAGCCGAAGTTGGATGCTTAACTGACTGGGCCACCTAGGTGCCCCTGAAACATGCTTTACCTTGATGGGAGTGAGCCCTTTGCCGTAGGCAAACTTGTCATATAGGTGGCACTTGGGGGATAGTCAGCACCATCTGCATTTTAACCAACTGTAGAACAAGTCTGTGGAGCTTGGGGCAAGCCCAGAAACCTCTTGGGAACCGGATTCCCAAAGAGTCGCTCTTTCCTTAAGTCATCGTATTCCGTCAAACCGCAGTGGTCAGTCCTACCAACCATGTGATCCCTCGAGCCCAGGAGTGAGCACTTACTTCTCCTCTACCACTGGGCAGGCGGTCATGCCGATGGTTCTGGCAGAAAAGTCATGGACAAAGCGGTTCTTAGAACTGTCTGCTTCTAGGTATGCAAGCGCAGCATTCCTGAAAGAAGGCGCAAAAGAATGGCTAAGAACTCCTGGCCTGAGTTTGGAGACTACTTTCAGGGGCTGGATCTCCTGTAAGCCCCCTAATCTTTCCAGGCTTGGAGCAGTGGTCCCCAATGTCCCTGCAGGCTCCAAAGTCCCATGGGTCTAGATACGTAACAGATTAGATGGATTTTTGTTTCCTGACATGAGTATCATTTAAGACACTGTTTATATGACAAAAGATGTCCATGGAATGTTGAGTGTCTGTTGAAGGCCCAAATTAGTAAATTCTTACATTATAGGCAAATGTTTGTATATCCAGGCTCCTAAAAGCATTTTATTTAAAGTGGCTCTGTTTATTATTATTATAAGTGGCTGGATCATTGTGCTTTGCTTTCCAACGGAGTCACAGACCTGCACATATCACCCATATTTATAGTTTCTTGAAACAATTTTCATTAAAGTATTAAGACTTCCCTGAACTATTAAATGACTTTCTCCCCAAACAAGAGACAAATGTGTGTATCTCCTGGCTGTTCCCCATTTACTAACCTCAAGGGACAGAAAAACACAATCCTGGTCAATGATCAAGGAGACCGATCTACTAACTGTTCCAGAAAACCTAGAGCCTAGGGTTTCTAAAGTTTAATGTGCTTGTGAAAAACTTTTCGTTGATATCAGTGTTGACATAAAGGCAAGTTTGTCCACATGTGTCACACCCCGTAAAATAACTCGCCATTCACATAAGGATCCAGTGTCTTTCAACCAAGGTCATATTCTATTTGAGAAGAATGTCTTCATCTTCAGTTGGTGCCAGAGAGAATATAGTGTTAGATACTGACTTGTATCTTACAAGTGACTCACCTCAGTAGGCCTGTGCCTGTTGAAAAATTAGAGCCTCTTTTCTAACTTTCCATTTAACCGTTGGGGTGGCGGGGAGAAGCTTTAGCCATCCACTGAGAACTACAGCTCTTATCCACGGTGCTTGAACAGGTGAGGAGACTCCATACCACTCAGGATGTCATTGGCGTCACTGATTCCCACAACCGTATCCTGTGTGTGTATGGGGAGGGGCCTGGCTGCCTGCCTGGGAAGAGTTCCAGGTTCTCTCCTGGATCACTGGGGTTGCAGCAGAACACCATCTTCCCTTGGCAGAAAATGAACTGACTAGAGAAAGATTGTCCAGAACTCCAGTGCAAAGATTCCTTAACGTCTCTGTGAAATGCAGGTGTTATCTGAAAGGCCAAGAAAAACTGAGGTTGCCTCAGCGACAGCAATAGAATGGGACATAGGACAGATGCGGTTGGAAGAGAGAAAGGCAGAGTTGCCCTAGAAGGCTGCAAATAGGAAAGCACTGGTTCAGAGTTCTTGGCCCACAAAAGCTCAAAAGTAGGATCCCCTGGGGAAATGGGACCACAGGAGGTAAGAAGGGAGAGAGACCAAAGAACATACTGTGTGCAGGCAGCTCCCCAGAATAAGTAGGAGTGTGCTCTTGGAAAACACTTCTGGGTGGAGAGAATATAAGAACAAAAGAAAGAAATATATACCAGTCTGACCTACAAACACACATACCAAAATCCTAAATAATTAGCAAACTAAATGTTGTAATATTCGAATTGCATGCCCACACAACTAACACATTTATTCTCAGGATGAAAAACTGGAGGCAATAGCAGGACACGCCACTGTTTTAATAAATTGCTTAGTAAATACTGTTTTTTTTAAAACACACGATAATCCCAACTGATGCCAAAATGGCCCTTGGAAATATTCAACACATATTCCATTAAAAGAAAAAAAAAAACTCCCAATGAAACAGATAATTCTAATGAAGGATATTCATCTCAAAGCACCTAGGGAGTTTTTCCTCAATGAGAACTTGTTGTAAATATCAAAAATGTCTTGAATATTATAATATTTCATTATTGATCAAATCCATATATGATGAGTCATGAAGGCAAATTATTTTGCATAAATGCTTAGGTTGTTAATCAAAAGAGCATGTACATGCATTTGAAAAATAAGTATGTGTGGCTTTAAGATTTATGTAAAATTGTAGGTGAATAATTTGATATTTGTAATGATTTTTTTTAATATTGAGTATTTTAAGAGAAGTAAATGAGCAAAACGGACCAGACAGAAGAAATTGGCAAAGTGGTCAAAGAACTATCATCAAAAAGAAGATAGTCCCCATGATCTTGCCAATAAAATCCATTAATCGTTCATGGTACCAACTACTCCCATATGATTTAGCATTAAAAAATTAAAGGTATACAAGTCCACTTTATTTATTTAAAAACTTTGTCTGAGTCTAACCCAAAAACCACATACCACCAAAAATTTGCATACTATCTAACTGGTTGATAAATATTCAAAAATTCTTAATATGTTAACAAAATGTTTCCAGCTGCATATTAAAATAATAATTTACAGTGGCCAAGTAGGATTTTGTCTAGGAATGTAATCACATCAATTTTAGGAAACCTGTTAATACTTTTCATTATATTCACAGATCAAAGGGGGAAAACATAATTATTTTGATAAATTTCTAGATTGGTGTTTAACATGTAGTAGGAAATTCATGAACACTCATAAGTATTGAGTGAAAAATAGTTGATAAATTGGAAGGTAAAAACTCAACAGTAATGACCCTTTTGAGTCTTGCTGGTCTCTTTAGGAATTTGATGAAAACTATATGCTGCTCTCCATAAACCTGTAAAGAATGAAAAGGATTTGGATAGAGTCCCAGGATGAGTCTCACTCACTTATGCATCAAGTAACAGGAATACAGAGCCCAGGCCCAGCTGTGGACCTGATGTGTCCCATCAGCCAGCTGCAGCCCATCTCAGCCATGGTCTAGAAGCCCCTGGAGAACACTGACCTAGACAATTGCACATATATGCGGTTAGGAATGTGGAAGGTCCAGGAGTCCATCAGAGAAGTTCCAACATCCTGTTGGAGCAAAACCAGTCCGAGCCTGGACACGTTGGAGATGGCAAAAGTAACAGTTTGACTTTACCTGCCTCACCCCTCCCCCAGGGTGGCGCGTGGCCCATGATGTCTCCCATGGGGGAAAGTAAGAGCATGTGAGTGAGCACCCCGCCTCCCCAGCTGTGCAGGACACTACCAAAGAGGTCAGTTTGCCCCATCCAGAATACTGAGTCATAAGCTACATGAGTAGGGGCTGGCGAGAAGCTACAGGAACAGCAGCCAGGGCTCAGAATGTATCAGATGGACTCAGATCCTGTTAACTGCATCATGGACTCCTTCTAGAGTCCTGCCCACCACTAGGACACCTCATCCACAGGCTCCCCTACAAGGATACCCCCAGTGGCTGCGGTGAGAAGAAGCTTTGCCAGATGGCTAGTGAGCACACACACAAAGCAGGACTGAACCTGTGAGTACGGGAGAGGCCACAGACTTGATAACAGCACTGCCCTTTGGAAAGCAAAAGGCAGGCTGTCAGCACTCAACCTGGAGCATTGCAGAATTGAGAGAAGGCATACAAGTTCAAGAATTCTGCCTCAGGAGGGAGGAAGAAGTGTAGAGCATGAGTATCCATAGAAGGTCTGACAAAGCCTCAGAATCCCTAGTAAAGCTGCTGGAAGGTATTTTTCTCCTGAAGTCAGCCAGTAAAGATTGGAGGAGGTGACTGCTACTTCAAATGCAAAGACAGCAACACGACTTAAAGGAACATGGAAAATCAAGGAAGCGTGATGCCACCAGAGGATCAAAATAATCTTTCAGTAACTGACCCCAAAGATATGGATATCTGTGATTTACCTGGTAAAGAATTCAAAACAGCTTTTTATTTATTTATTTATTTAGAGAAAGAGAAAGCACATGCAAGTGGGGAACAGAAGGAGAGAGAGAATCCCAAGCAGGCTGTATGCTCAGCACAGAGCCCGATTCAGGGCTCAATCCCATGACCCTGGGATCATGCCCTGAGCAAAAATCAAGAGTCAGACGCTCAACTGACTAAACCACCCAGGCACCCCAGAACAGCTTTTAAAGGAAGCTCAATGAGCTATGAGAAAATACAGAAAGTTAATTCAACAAAAGTAGGAAAACAGTGCATAAAACAAAATGAGAAGTTTAACAAAGAGGCAGAAATCATAAGAAAGAACCAAACAGAAATTCTGGAGCTGAAGAACACAATGAATGAAATGAAAGCTGCAGTAGAGAATATCAAGGGCAGAATGGATCAAGCAGAGGAAAGAATATGTGAAGTAGAAGACAGGATCTTGGAAATTATCCAGCCAGAGAACAACAAAGGAAAAAGAATGAAAAAGAGTGAAGAGAGCCTATGAACTATGGGATACTATCAAGAGAAGCCATCTGTGAATTACTAGAGACCAAGAAGGAGAAGAGAGGGAGAAGGGGCAAAAAGCTTATTTAAAAAAATAATGGTTGAGAACTTCCCAAATCTGAGGAGAGATTTGACCATCCAAGTTCATGAAGCTCATAAGTCCCCAAAAAGGTCAAAAATATTTTCTCTGAGGCACATAATAATACAACTAACAAAAATAAAGGACCAAAAGAGAATCCCAAAAACAGCAGGAGAAAAGAAACTTACACTTATAAGGGAATCTTCATAAGGCTATCAGCAGATTTCTCAGCAGAAACCTTACAGGCCAAGATGGAGTAGAATGAGGTACTCAAAATGCTGAAAGAAAAAGAAAAGAAAAGAAAAGAAAAAAGAGAAGAGAAAAGAAAAAGGGCACCTGGGTGGCTTAGTCTGTTAAATATCGAACTCTCGATTTTGGCTCAGGTCATGATCTCAGAGTGGTGAGATCAAGCCCCACATTGGGCTCCATGCTGGTCATGAAGCCTACCTAGGAGTCTCTCTCTCCCTCCCCCACTGCCCATCCCCCTCCTAAAAAGTGCTGGGAAAAAAAACCCTGCCAACCAAGAATACTTTAACTGGCAAAGCTTTCCTTCAGAAATGAAGTAGAGATAAAGACATTCATTCCCAAACAAAAGTTCAGCAACACTAGACCTGCCTTACAAGAAGTGCTGAAAGTTCTTCAAGCTGAAATGAAAATTCACTAATTAATAATATGAATGAATTAAAATATACAACACACTGATAAAGGTAAATATATAGTCAAATTCAGAATACTCTGATACTGTAATATGGTAGTGTCTTAACCACTTAATGCTAGTAAAAAGACTAAGGACAAGAATATTAAAATTAACTTATAGCTACAATGATTTGCTAATGAATACACAATATAAAAAGAGGTAAATTGTGACATCAAAAACATAAAGGGGGAGAATAGAGGGTAGTTTTGTATGCCATTGAAGTTAAGTTGTTATCAGCATAAAGTAGACTGCTATATCTAGAAGATGTTTTGTGTAAGCCTTACGATATAAAGCAAAATCTATAGTAGAGACACAAAAGATAAAGAGATGGGAGTCAAGGCGTACCATGACAGAACGTCATCAATTCCCAAAGGAAAACAGCAAGAGAGGAAGAAAGGAACAAGAGAACAACAAAACAGCTAGAAACCAGTTAATAAGATACATTCATTAGTCCTTACCTGTGAATAATTACTCTACATGTAAGTAGATTAAATTCACCAATCGAGACACAACTACCCACTGCCTACAAAGGACTCACTTCAGCTTTAAGAACACACATAGGCTTGAAGTAAAGGGATGGAAAAAGACGTTCCATGAAAATGGAAACCAAAAGAGAATAGAGGTAGCTGTAATTATATCAGACAAAATAGACTTTAACTCAAATGCTATAATAAGAGGCAATGTCATTCTAGAATGCTAAAGGATTCAATTCATTAAGAGCATATAAATTCATAAATATATATGCACCCAGTATTGGAGCATTTAAATATATTAAGCAAATACAAACAGGTCTGATGAGAGAAATAAATAACAATACAATAAGAGTAGGGGAGAGACAGAAAATCAATAAGGAAAGGTTGGATTTGAACTATACTTTAGGCCAAATGGACATTTGCACCATTCCATCCAATAGCAGCAGAACACACATTTTTTTCAAGCTTACATGGGGCATTCTTCAGGACAGAATATATGTTAGGTCACAAAACAAGTCTTAACAAATTTAAAAAGGTTGATACCATACTAAATTTCTTTTACAGCCACAGTGGTATAAAACTAAAAATCAATAACAGGAGGAAAACAGGAAAATTCACAAATATGTGGAAATTACACAACACACTCCAAAAAATCAGTGGGTCAAAAAAGAAATCAAAAGGGAAATAAAAAAAGCCACTTCAAACAAATGAAAATGGAAACTAAATATACCAAAACTTACGGAATTTGGCAAAAGCAATTCGAAGAGGGAAGTTTATAGCGTTAAATGCCTACGTTAAAAAAGAAAGATCTCAATAAACAACCTAACTTTATACTTCAAGGTACTAGAAAAAGAAGAACAAACTAAGACCAAAGCTAGCAGAAGATAAGGAAATAACAAAGAACAGAGCAGAAATAAATGAAATAGAGTCCAGAAGGCAATAGAAAAGATCAGTGAGGGGTAGCTGGGTGGTGCAGTTTGTTGAGCGTCCAACTCTTGAATTCAGCTCAGGTCATAAGCTCATGGTTCATGGGACTGAGGCCTGCATCAAGGTCCATATTGACAGCCCAGAGCCTGCTTGGGATTCTCTTTCTTCTGTCTGTCTCTGCTCTTAACCCAACTCGCGTGTGCTCTTTCTCTCTCTCAAAAAATAAACATTACAAAAAAAGAAAAGAAAAGATCAATGAAATTAGAGCTTGTTGTGTGGGTAAAATCAAAATAGACAAACCTTTAGCTAGACTAAGAAAAGGGAGAAAAGACTCAAGTAAGATCATAAATGAAAGAGGAGACATAACAACCTATATCACAGAAATACAAAATACCATGAGAGAATATTATGAACAATTATATGCCAACAAATTGGATAACCTAGAAAAAAATGAATGAATTCCCAGGAATACAGAACCTACCAAAACTGAATCATGAAGAAAACTCATGAGTCATCATAGGAAATCTAAATAGCCAATAATGAGTACTGAATCCGTAATCAAAAGCCTCCTAACACAGAAGAGCCCAGGACCAGATGGCACAGTGGTTCATTCTACCAAACACTTAAAGAAGAATTAATGCCAATCCTTCTTAAACTCATGCAAAAACTTAAGAAGAGGGAGTACTCCCAAAGTGATTTCATGAGGTCAGCATTACCCTTTTACCATAGGCAGATAAGGACACTATAAACTACAGGCCAATACCCCTGATGAATATAGATGCAAATATTCTCAACAAGATATTAGCAAACTGAATTCAACAACACATTAAAGAATCCTACACCGTGATCAAGTGAGATTTATCCCTGGGATGCAAAGGTGGTTCAACATATGCAAATCATTAAATATAATATACTACATTAATATAATGAAGGATAAAAACCTTGATCCTCTCAGTAGATACAGAAAAAGCATTTGACCAAATTCATCACCCTTTCATGATAAAAACCCTCAACAAATTGTGTATAGAAGGAACATACTTCAACATACCTCAGAGATGACAAGCCACAGCTAACATCATACTCAGTGGTGAAAAACTGGAAGCTTTTCCTCCTTTACAAAGGGGCCCACTCTTACCACTCCTTTTCTAGATATTACATGAAGTCCTATCCAGAATGATCAGGTAGGAAAAAGAAATAAAATGCATTCAATTTGGAAAGGAAGAAGTAATATTGTCATTGTTTTCAAGTGATATGAGCTTATATAGAGAAAACCCTAAACACTCCACCAAAAAACTGTTAGCACTAACAAAAGAATTCAGTAGATTTGTGAGATACAAAATCAACATACAGAAGTCAGTTGTGTTTTTAAAAACTAACAAAGAAACATCTGTAAAAGAATTAAAATCATCTCATTCATATTAGCATCAAAAACAATAAAGTGCTTAGGAAGAAATTTAACCAACTAAGTGAAGGATCTGTACTCTGAAAATTATGACTTTGATGAAAGAAATTGAAGATGACGCAAACAAACGGAAAAATACCCCATGTGCATGGATCAGAAGAATTAATAGTTAAAATGTTCATACAATGCAAATCCATTTATAGAATCGATGCAGTCCCCATCAAAATTTTATCAAAATTCCAATACCGTTTTTCACAGAAATGGAACAAAGAATCCTAAAATTTCTGTGAAACCACAAAAGACCCCAAATAGCCAAAGCAGTCCTGAGACAGAAGAACAAAGCTGGAGGAATTGCACTTCTTGATTTCAGACTATGCTTCAAAGCCAGAGATGTGAAAATAGTACGGTACTAGCATAAGCAGAAACATACAGGTCAATGACACAGAATCACGAGCCCAGAAATAAACCCTCAAATACTCAACTAGGAGTACGGAATGGTAAAAGGATAGACTCCAATAAACAATATGGGGAAACTGGATAACCTCATGCAGAAGAATGAAAATGATCCCCTGTCTTATACTACTCACAAAAATTAACCTGAAATGAATCAAAGACTGAAACTCTAAAACATCTCAAGAAACAGAGGGAAAAATTTCCTTGACGTTAGCATGGCAATGATATGACAATACACCACCAAAAGCACAAGCAACAAAATAATAAGGAACTACATCAGACTAAAAAGTTCTTGAATAACAAAAGAAACAGTCAACAAAAGGAAAAGGCAACCTACAGAATGAGAGAAAATATTTGTAAACTGTCTATGTGATAAGGGTTAATATCCAAAATATATAAGGAACTCATACAATTCAATAGCAAAAAAAAAAAAAAGCAAAACAACCTAATTTAAAAGTGGGCAGAGGAATTCAATAGATATTTTTCCAAAGAAGACCTACAAATGACCAAGAGGTAGGTGCATAAAAAGAACCCTTAACATCACCAGTCATGGGGGACATCCAAATCAATACCACGTTGATATATCACCTCACACCTGTGAGAATGGCTGTCATCAAAAAGATAGGAGAAGACAAGTGTTGGTGAGGATGTGGAGAAAAGGGAACCCTTGTGTATACAGTTGATGGGAATGTAAATTCGTGCAGCCATTGTGGGAAACAGTATAGAGGTTCAACTACCATATGGTCCAGTCATCCAACTTCTGAGCATTTATCAGAAGGAAATGAAATTGGGATCTGGAAAAGATATCAGCCCTCCCGTGTTTATGGCCGCATTATCCAGTAGCCAAGATATGAGAACAATCTAACTATCCATCTACAGATGAATGGATAGAGAAAATGTGGCATATAGGTACAATGGAGTATTATTCAGCCATGAAGAATAAGGAAATCTTGCAATTTGTGACAAACTTTAGAGTGTTATAAGTGACATAAGTCAGAGAAAAATAAATACTGTATGATCTTACGTGTGAAATCTAAAAAAGCTGGACTCTTAGAAACCAAGAGTAGAATGGTGGTTGCCAGGGTCTGTGGGATGGATGGAATGGGGAAATGTTGGTCAAAGAGTACAAACTTCCAGTTATAAGATGAATAAGTCCTGAGACTCATACAGCGTGGTGACTATAGTTAATAATACTGTATTATATACTTAAAAGTTGCTAAGAGTAAACCTTAAATGTTCTCACTATACACCAAAAAAAAAAAAAAAGGATTATATGAGATGATTGAGGTAGTCACTAACCCTATTATGGTAATTCATTCAAAATATAAAAGTGTATCAAATCCTGTTATACACCTTAAATTTACACAATGTTCTGTCTCAATTATATCTCAATAATTCTGGAGGGAAAAGACATGTTGATTTTTCACAAACCATAAAATTAAAGGACAAATAACTGGAAAGACATATTGCTTAAATATATAATGGGCAAAAAATTAATAGCCTCAGAACGCTAATGGATAAAAGGGCAATGCATGTAAGCAGGCAATTCACCAAAAAGAGGAAGGAAGGAAGGAAGGAAGGAAGGAAGGAAGGAAGGAAAGGAAGGAAGGAAGGAAGGAAGGAAGGAAGGAAGGAAGGAAGGAAGGAAGGAAGGAAGGAGAAAGAACGTGAATGACCAATAAGCATGTGAAAAAAATATCTCACTTCATCTGTATTTCAACTGTATTCAATACAACACCTAGCCCAGAACTTAGCGTATGGTTTGTGCATTCATCTTTCCCGTTCAACAAGTGCACAGTGAGGCTCTGGGAAGACAGCCATGAACAGGGCAAAGCTCATCATTCGTTTAGACAAGCAACAGAAATGCAAATTGAAATAACGAAATGTCACTTTGCCTAACAAATTGGACGATTAAAAAGAACGATGACCAAAGTCGGTAAGAACTCAGGGAAACAGCCAGTCTAATAGACACAAAATAGTAGGGGCACATGTTAGCACAGTGGTAACTGGGTAGCTCTGAGCAATCAAAGGGGGCATAGCATTCGATCCAGCAATTAATTGTACTTTCCATGCTTTATCCTACAGAAAAACTGAACAAGCAGCCAAGGGTATATCAGTGCAGTTCACCAAGCATCGCATTATTCTTGTAGGGAAACAATGACCTTACTGTCCAACAATAAGGGATTCGGGGGAATGGAGAGGGATGGGGTCCAGAAAACAGATGGGGCATCAGCACTGGAATAGCAGACAGATTTGGTCCAGACACAAGGAAGTGCGTAAGTTTGATGTCAGGAAGTTGGAGAAGTCTTATGTTCTGGGTTTTTCTCCCACTCTCTGAACTAGAAGGCAAGTCTGTCTTCTGAAGGTGAGGGGGTATTGGAATTGAAGTTTCAAGGTTTGAAACAGCTCTAGCATAGAAAGGGAAAGGAAACAGTGTGGGCAAATAGGAAGGGTCCCCACACGGCAAGGAAGGCCTGGGTGAGATCAGTGACCACAAACATTTACCTGAGACATAAAGAGCAAGTAACCTTGAGCAAAATAAATGCAAAATAAAAATCCATTCTATTTGAAGAAAAGGTCTGTTAGTAGCAGGTGTATTCATAAATCCACATCATTCAGCAAAATTACATAGGACAACTCAAGTGTCAATTCTAGGATTTACATTACAACTCTTCATATCAAGCGTTTCTAATTTAACCATTAATTTGCAGTGAAATTTGTAGATGAATCTCAAACCAAGTTTGGGAGTTGGGGAGAGCAAATAAAATGGAAACAAATTATATATATATATATACATATATATATATATATACACACACACATATATATATATGATATATAACAATTATATATAACAATTATATATATATAACATATAACATTTGTATAAATATAACATATATATAATATATAACAATTATATATATATAACTTAAAACTTAAGAAAACTGAAGTTCTCCAGGAAACCTAGCAGTCTGATGGAAGAAAAGATAATGTAAGAGAATTCTTCCAAAATTAGGGTAGAAGTTTAATGTTGGTCAAATCAACATCTGAACCAGATGTTTTTTAAACTTTTCAAATGGATTCAAAAATCATCGGATAGGGAAGAAAGTCAAGAATAGTTGAGAAATATTTAGAAAAACTAATGAAGATGACCCCTGTATTAAGATATTACAGTATGCTTTAAAGGCACAGTAATTAGGGGTGACTCAGTCGGTTAAGCATCCAACTCTTGATCTCAGCTCAGTTCGTGATCTCAGCGTCATGAGTTCAAGCCCCGCATTGGGCTCTGTGCTGGGTTTGAAGCCTACTTTAAAAAAAAAAATTAAAAGGGCACCCGGGTGGCTCAGTCAGTTCAGCATCCGACTCTTGGTTTCATCTCAGGTTATGATCTCACAGTTCATGGGTTTGAGCCCCACATCAGGCTCTGTGCTGATGGCACAGAGCCTGCTTGGGATTCTCTCTCCCTCTCTCTCTGCCCCTCCCCTGCTTGTGCTCTCTCTCTCTCTCTCAAAAAAAATACATAAACTTAAAAAAAAATAAAGTCATAGTAATTAAATTTGTGAGATAGTGATACAAGATACAATGAAATAGTCCAGAAGTACAGTCTAGAATATATTAAAATTTAAAGTTTTTTTTCAACGTTTATTTATTTTTGGGACAGAGAGAGACAGAGCATGAACGGGTGAGGGGCAGAGAGAGAGGGAGACACAGAATCGGAAACAGGCTCCAGGCTCTGAGCCATCAGCCCAGAGCCCGACGCGGGGCTCGAACTCCCGGACCGTGAGATCGTGACCTGGCTGAAGTCGGACGCTTAACCGACTGCACCACCCAGGCGCCCCTAGAATATACTAAAATTTAACTCACGATTTATCTCATGATTCCCACCCACCTGTCACCCCTGCTTGGAAAAAGAACACTTTCTAATAAATGGTGTTGGGACAAACATTCACTAGTTATTTGGAAGAGGGGAAGATGCAGCGAGAGAAGAACATCCTTAATTTTCCCTCCAATGAAGGAATGAATGGATCTTCCTGGTCTGCAGGCCCAACGGTACTTACGGGAGACAATAAAGAAAGATTAAAGCTCTGGAGTCTGAATCCCTGTTCGCTTGCCATTTATCCAACAAATAATGGCCGAACTATTCCAAGAGCTGCAATACAGCGGGGATAAGAGAGAAAAGTCCCCTGTCTCGTGGCATTTACCTTCTACTGGAGGAGACGGCTGAGAAAGATGTAAACAGGTTGAGAGCAAGGTGTCAAATAGAGATAAGAGCTCAAAAGAAGGTTAAGCAGGGCAGTGATGGAGGGAGTTGGGAGGAAGGGGAGTCCTGGAAGGTCTTTTCAGACACCATTCTGGCCAAGTGTCCCCTGGATCGAGATCTGAAGGGCAAGACAGAAGAAGGCAGGCAAAGATCAAAAGGAAGCGCTTTCCAGGCAGAGGAACACAAGCAAAGCCATGCTTTGGAAATGACCTGGACAACTTTAAGGAACAGATGAAAGAGCCAGGGTGGCCCGAGCACCGTGGCAAAGGGGAGGGCAGTGAGGGAAGGTGACAGAGGGCCAGGCGGGGAACTTCTGCTTTGACATAGGGAACATCTGGGAAGGTGTCAGCAGAAGTGACAAGGAGGACCTTACATTTACCAAGATCACCCAGGCTGCCATGTGCCGCTTCCGTCCCCAGTGAACGTGGAAGGTGGTTTCACGTCCCACTAAGCTTCTGTAGATGTGAGCGTGTTCCTGGGCAGCACCCTGGCTGCCGCCAGCAGTGGAGAAATGTTTCCAATCAGGATCAGGAACTAATTTTTTTTTAAGTTTTTATGTATTTATTTTGAGAAAGAGGGAACAAGCTAGGGAGGGGAAGAGAGAGAGAATCCCAAGCCATTTCTGCACCGTCAGCACAGAGCCTGGTACGGGGCTTGAACCCACAAACCGTGAGATCATGGCCTGAGCCTACACTAAGAGTCAGCCGCTTAACTGACTGAGCCACCCAGGTGCCCAGGAACTATTTTTCTTTCTTTCTTTTTTTTTAATGTTTATGTATTTGAGAGAGAGAGAGAGAGAGCATGAACAGGGGAGGGGGCAAGAAAGTGCCCTCAGGAAAACATGCAGACCAGTGAGTTTAATTCTGGAACAAAAGTACAGATAGCACATTTTCAAAAACTCATTTCTGTAATCACCATTAAAAAAGGAAACCTTGGGGCGCCTGGGTGGCGCAGTCGGTGAAGCGTCCGACTTCAGCCAGGTCACGATCTCGCGGTCCGGGAGTTCGAGCCCCGCGTCGGGCTCTGGGCTGATGGCTCAGAGCCTGGAGCCTGTTTCCGATTCTGTGTCTCCCTCTCTCTCTGCCCCTCCCCCGTTCATGCTCTGTCTCTCTCTGTCCCAAAAATAAATAAACGTTGAAAAAAAAATTTTTTTTAAATAAATAAAAAAGGAAACCTTGGGGCACCTGGGTGTCTCCCGTGAGTTAAGCATCTGACTCTTGGTTTTGGCTTAGCTCAGGATCTCACGGTGGTGAGATCGAGCCCTGTATCAGGCTCTCTCTCCCCCTCCGCCCCTCCCCCACTCGCTCACACGCTCACTCACTCTCTCTTTCTCAAAAAAAAAAAAAAAAGGAAAATATTTATTTCTTTCATAAATGGCCTTGGCCATGAAAACCAAGGTGATTTAAGAACCTAAACGTTCCTAAGAGGTCAGTTCTCTAATCTCTGTTACGGTTCGTAGCTTCGTTTTATTACACATGCTAATGTATTAGGTTTGTGCTCCAATTTCTTTCTACAATTCTGTGTCACCCACTTTCATCAAGTCACTTCAGGGACATGAGTCTGTTCATGGAGAACGTATTTTGACGGGTTGTAGAGGCATCGCCAGAGCGCCTTCTGTTTTATGAGAGCTGAAACGTATTTGCATTTAGTTTTTCCAGCAGATTTCTGTCAACTATTTAAGAGGACATATGGAGTTTCTTTTCTTACCTTTGAACAGGAAAAAAAAAAAACATGAAATCGGGGCTTTTGGACAAATTTCCTTGCTTCCTCTGGTTGTCTGATGGAAGCATTTTGTAAAGCCAAGAAAGCACCTGTAATATGGGACAGAAAAGTAATGAGGAGACCGTCAAGTCCGGACCACACTTAGAGCAGATTTCCTTATAGACCGCGTTCCTTCCCACTGAGTGTCCTTGGTGCTCAGTCCTAGTGGGTTCAGTAAGGCTCAGAACTAGAGCTTGTCACCAGGGAGATCTCAAGCTCTATTGTGTGGCTTGGTGGTTGGTGTGGCCAAATTCTTACGGATGTCAACCGGTCGAGGGTGCAGAACATTCCGAGGGCTCTCACATGCCCTTCTCTCGCTGATCCGTTATTCCGTGACCTGATTATTCAATACAATTCAGTTCCACCATCGCTTCCTAGAGACCGTTGGGTCCCAGGAATTATGCGCACGGAGGAGGTGCTATGACAGGTGGGAAGGAGCATGGGCTTGGGAGGCCAGTCTCTGGGTTCAAGTCCCAGCTCTGCGTCTGCTTCACTGAGCCGTAGTTTCTTCATCTCTAAAGATGGGATTAAAACATCAACCATGTCCAGTTGTTGTGAGGGCTGAATGCCGTAACGAGAAGCCTGGAGTCACAATGGCACCCGATGGATCCACATTAGCTCTGAGTTGGCCGCCTTCTTTCTTCTTCTGTTCCCTCCTAGAGGGGTCTCGGGAGCAGCATTCGGCAGGGGCCCATGTGTGTTTGATGCACCGTGAGCTCCTGAAGGACTTTTCTGTGCTGCATGACAGGCCCCCTTTGTGTTCAAACCGGTCCCTCGAAGGGCCCTGTTAAAAAGTTCTTTCCTCCAGTACCTGGGATGTCTGCTCTCCTGTGAGCCCCTTGAGGAGCACTCACGTATCACAGGGCTGAAAGGAGACCTGGAGGGCTCCACACTCCCCCCATCTTCCCTTTTTTGCCAAAGCCACCTCTGGAGGTTGTGTCCCCCCAGTCTGCTCAGGACACTTGACATCAAAAATGATAGATGCAAAATAAAGACTAAATAGATGACCTGGAGGTTTTCCATCCCGGCCGTTGGTAATCACAGCCTCTCGGTTGTCAGAAAGGAGATTTGGGGCACCTGGTTGGCTCAGCCGGTTAAGCGACGGCCTCTTGATTTCAACTCAGGTCATGATCTCACAGTTGGTGAGATTGAGCCCCGCATCGGGCTCCACGCTGACAGCTCGGAGCCTGCTTGGGCTTCCCTCTCCCCCTCTCTTTCTCTGCTTCTCTCTCTCTCTCTCTTTCCCTCCCTCAAAATAAGTAAACTTAAAAAAGAAGGAGTTTTGAAATATTACATTGTCCCTTATTCCAAGAGCCCAGTGAACCGTTCTTTCTCTGCCGGCATCTAAATCTCCTTACTGGCGTCAGTTTGCACCGGGTCCCTCCACTGGGATTACAGCCTGTCCTGCCGTGTCCCTCCCCACCCTGCAGCCACAGCATGCTCTCAGCTCTCTTTCCAGAAAACTGCTCACCACCTACTCCCACGCAGCTGCCCCACCCCGGGGCCCCGGTGACCTTGGATTCCAGCTGCAGTCACAGTTTCCGACGCTTTTCTCTGCCACGGGTCCTCCCCAGCCCTAAATCTGTGCCTCCTCTGCCGGTCAGAACCGCCTTCCTGAAGCCTAAGCCTCTTGTGCGGCGTGGGAGGAACCTGGCTTTGAAATCGGGCGGGTCTGGGTGCAAAGCCGACTGCTGACGAGCAAACCCCCCTCTAAGGCCCATCTCCTCCTCTGTGAGATGTGATCAGAATACCTGCCTCAGAGGGCGCTCAGGAAAGTTCGGGGAGGCAAGGCCAGGCCAGTGCTTGTCCCAGAGCTTGGCATGCAGTCAGTGCTCAGGAAATGCCAGCTCTTGAGAACAGCAGCAGCGAGGACCCGCGGTGGCGCCTGATTGCCGGGAGCACAAAACTCAAACTCCTGAGCTTGGCCTTCGGGGCACTGCCCTGCCCCCGCCTCCCTCCTGTTTGTCGTCTGCACGCCCCAGGCTGTGCCCTCCAGCCTCCGAGGCCGGTGCCCTTCCAGCTGAGGCCGGAAGCCCAACTTCGTGGTTTCTTCACCTCTTTCTTGTGCCTCCAGACCAACCCCAAAGTCACATACCGGCGTGGCCTCTGCAGGTCTGCAGCCTGTGGCTCACAGGCAGGGTAGGGCCTCCCCTCTGCTACCTGCCGTTGGTCTTCGTGTCCTTCTCCCCTCTCTGCTCTCTGAGGACAGGGACCACGGTTTACTCACCTCTGCATCCCCTGCAGGGCTCCACGCCAGGGCCCTGGCACAGAGGAGACTCTTCCCGAAGGCTTTGCATTAAGTTAGCGCCGGTGAGAAACAGCAGACAATGTCTGAGGACCTAATTCGTTCAGTTTCCCAGCTAGGCAATGACCTACCTTGTTTTTATTGCATCAGCAGTACATATGGTTCAGTCTGCTTGCAGTCAGAGGGAGATACAGGGTCGGGGTTATGTGTGAGTGCCCAGGGCGGGGGGGTGGGGGGCTGTCCGAATGTCCATGTCAGGTCACCTACTGTCGTTGCTTAGGATAGACCTTCTATATTGTGATATTATGTTCTTTTTTTAAATTTTTTTAATGTTTATTCATTTTCGAGAGAGAGAGAGAGACAGAGCATGAGTGGGGGAGGGTCAGAGAGAGAAGGAGACACAGAATCCGAAAGAGGCTCCAGGCTCCAGGCAGTCAGCACAGAGCCCGACACGGGGCTCGAACTCACGGACCAAGAGATCATGACCTGAGCCGAAGTCGGCCGCGTAACCGACGGAGCCACCCAGGCGCCCCAAGTTATCTCTTCTTTATGAAACTGTGGTGATGGTGGTAGACAATACTAGATCACAGTGTTTTGTTGTTTTATGTGTTTTTTTTTTAAGATATTCTTAGTTGACGAGGAAAAAAACTGGGAAACGGAGAGCAGCAAAGTTTAACTTTTTTCAGGAAAGAACAATAAAAAACATTCTTCAAAACACCTCGTAGGCAGGGAAAGATGCTTCGAGAGCGTGGCACATAATGGAAGGCACGTAAGTCAGGCAGTAACAGGCCCATCTAGAGCCGGTGGGGCAGTTTGGCGAGGGGAGGAGGGGCGGCTCACAGCTCTGGCCCCAGACACTTTGTGGACACGACATATGCTGTCTGATTTAATCTCAGAAGCCCCTTGAGCTGGATGCTATGATCTCCATTTTGGGATGGAGGCTCAGAGAGGTTAAGTTATTTGCCCAAAGTGTCACAGACAGTGTAACCTGAATTTCCCAAGCCTCGTGGTCTGGTGTGTGCAATGGGGAGGTCACATTAGCATCAATCCTCAATAGGAAGCCGCAGGACCACAGCACCTACACCCACCGCCTCCCTCCGTCATCTGGGGGAAGCTCGGAAAGGTTCTCCCAAGTGTGAGTGGACAGCCCCCTCTCACGGGCCTGCCTGGGGGCCTCACTGATATCTAGGGAGGACAGCAGTGCCCCCAGAGGACAGGTCTCACCAGGCCTCTGCTGCCCACGTGCCTTCTCACAGAGGGGCTCCAGGCCAGCCAGATCCAGGCCAACTTACGACTTCCTTGCACCCTTCCCTTTGCCCTCATGGGCCCTTTGCTCTAGAAAACACACTTGCGAATCAAATCTTACAGCTGTGTTGGTATATAGATTAATATATTAATATTATGTATCAAAACATGCTCCCGGGCCTAAGAGTTCTCTTTTATCTTCTGATTCTAAAGCATTTGTATAGGCTTCTAGAAGAACGATGAGCTGTAGGCTCGACACCTGCTGAGCCCAGTGGGCAAGGAGGCCCTTTGCCAGACCCTGGCCACTGACCATCCCTGTCTCATGGAGTGACCCACGGACCTCAAAGCGTACCGCCTGCCTCCGTATCTCACAAACACCCTGGTGTCGCTGTCCTTTCGGCTTCTGCCAATTTAGCTTTTCTGCTCCTATGACGGGACTCAGAGCAGTTCCCAAACTAGAAAAATTCCTCCTCTGCCCCAGATACCTGTACATATAACTTAATCCTCAAAGCTTCCCCCCGCCCCCGACCTTGTATTCGATGAGATCATCGTAAGACTCATATCAAGTCAAATAAATATACACCCCAGGCCTCTGTCACACCCCAGTTCATCACACGCAGCCAGCCATGGGGTCTTGTTCTGGCCCAGCCGAGGCAGGCAGACACGTGCATGCACATGGGTAGAACTGGGCCAGAATCAGCCGTCTGGCATCCACAGTGTTCCCTCTGGATTAAGCCAGGCATTTCACGCACCCCCGCTCTTTGCGTGTTGGCAAGCTTGGGGTATTCTGGTAAGGAACATTCCTGTCTGTTCCAGCTTGAAATGAGTCTGCATTTCTTTGTCCAGCATAAAGCTTTGAAATGAATGATGACGCCGGAAAAAAAAAAAAAAATCTCAGGAGAGTTTGCAAGGGTTGCTAATAAGCAAGAATAGCTAATGGTTAGGATGGAAACCGTCTTTTCCGTAGAACTCCACAGCCTCAGAATCTCCTCCTGGCAACACCCTGCAGTCTGCATGCCTTTGGAAAGCAGTTTCTAAGGAAGAGTAAATGGAGGAGGAATTTGTTCCAGAACATGTTTTATCTGAATAGGGAGTGTGTGGGGACAGGAGGGAGAAATCACTAAGGCTAATCTCTGCAGTCCCTAGGGAGAGAAGAAGGATGCTGGGGTTTACGACTTGGGTCCTGACCTGCTCTTCTGCCATTGAAATGGCCCCCGTGGCAGGACCCCCGCCTTCGAGCGGTACGTAACCTTCTGAAAGGTCTGCATCGGTCCTATTGTAGGTTACAGGCGGACAGGAAACAGGAGTCTTTGTTGAGGTTGCTTGTTCTGCTGCTGCTGTGAGCGATCGAGGGCACCGGAGAGCATCTCATCACCCTCTCTGTACCCCGAGTGTACACCGTTTGTTTCAGCCCCAGAGGTAGCAAAGTCGGCCTGGTGGATGTGATGTTCCATATGAAGTCTCCATGAAGTTATGCAAAGTCATGCTGGCCCACGCAAGCATTTTATTTTATTTTTTTTAATGTTTATTTATTTATTTTTGAGAAAGAGTGAGGAGAGAGAGAATGAGCAGGGGAGGGCCAGAGAGAGACACGGAATCCAAAGCAGGCTCCAGGCTCTGAGCTGTCAGCGGGGCTTGAACCCATGAGCCGTGAGATCATGACCTGAGCCGAAGTCGGACACTTAACCGACCGAGCCATCCGGGGGCCCCCCACACAAGCATTTTAAATGGGAATCGCACGGGTATCTGGTGCCTGATACAATTTGCCATTTAACTTGTATCTCTTTGACAGCTGGGAGGTTGAATTTGTTCCTGCGTGGCCGTTTTCATTTTGTCATCTGCGGGGCCTCGGCCCCAAGTGTCAGTGAGGCCACCTTCCCGTTTGGTAGTTGTCCCTACTCTGTGGGCTAATGTCCACACTTTCACCTCTCCCTATTTGTTCCCATGAAACTGTCCCACTGGACCCATCGTATAATTGCTATCTGGAGTACCATCAGCCACCGCAGTAGCTCGCTTTGGGCTCTCCAACTGTGTTCTGTTGGTGCCATTCAGCTCGGCTCTCTGGGGCTATGAGCAATAAAGCAGAGGGTCCTTTACCTCTTCACTTCTCCCACACACGGGGCTCCCTGCCAGCACCCCGGTCCACACCAGCTTTTCATCTGAACAAGATCCCGTCCAGTGCTAAATCTAGCTTTATTTAACGTAAATGTACAAGGTGCTTTCTACTTTTAACTCTGGACCGGGCAGGGAGCGGGACATTTACATAACAAGCCCGTGTCAGCCCTGCACCAAATCTTCTGGTCTCCTTAATTGGACCAGCGAGTAAACCAAGGAGCAGGGAGGCTTGGAGCCCTGCTCCTGCCATGTGGCTAATTAAATCCCAGGTATCTTAGCTTCCAGTGCACGCACTGTTCACACCCACCCCCACGTCCAGGCAAAAAGCCCCGTCAGCCCTTTGTAGTGGACAAGTAGACCTGATTCCCTGCTGGGGTTGATGGTTTCCAGTTTGCACTTGCCCACGGAGAGCTCACCACCAGACAGAGGGCAGTGGTCCCGCCGACTGGCTCACCAACCAGAGAGATCTTGTCCAGTTTTCATTTTCTTTCTTTCTTTCTTTCTTTCTTTCTTTCTTTCTTTCTTTCTTTCTTTCTTTCTTTCTTTCTTTTTGGCCATGTCCCCCAGCTGGCGGCTAGTTTGCTTCTGAACTTTCCCGGGGCTTCCCCCAGACCACAGATCTTCCCATTAAAGCTGTGGTTGCTGTCCTCGGACCGGCCGCCGGGGACCCCACGCTCTGACTCAGCGGCACATGCAGACGGCCTTCAGGGGACAGGAAAGTATGTCTGCACGTCCAGTGGCGGGGGTAGGACTAGAGCCGTGCCTCGAGGGCAGGGACTTCATCCACTGTCCACTGCTTGATCCCAGCACCTAGAGCAGAGCCTGCCCACCACAGACCACCCCCAATGAAATATGTAGGGTGAGCCATGTGGGGACTGCAGAGACCTGGGAAGTACATGTCTCAAGGAAGGCATTCTCGTCCAAAAAAAA